>NW_027248355.1:2155000-2858821 GCF_041260155.1 Ptychodera flava | reverse complement strand
ATTTCGACATGTTACGCTCTGATATAAAAAATGTTGCGCAAAATTTAATGAAACATAGTTCTTAATATGAAACAACCAGTAGAACCAAACAGGCCCCATCGAAAAAATTGAGTTTTGTGATGATTTTGAGCTGAGAAGTGAAAAAAAGTACCCTAAAAATGGGTCAAAATGGGCGTTACGCTGTTTCATCTGAAAAAGCACGTTTGTAAACTCACTTTTTGAAACTGTTAGATTATTTTTTCGATTATTCAGAATTTATAGTATCACATAGCATTTCTTCTTTCTTTTGCAAGTTATTTCATCTTAATACATGGATTTGAATGGAAATGGCGTGATAACAAGTGAAATTGGTGTGTCGTTACGCTTTTTATATTTTGACAACAGCATTGATTTATCTCTCTATTATCACTTGGAAAACATTACCCTAGAATGTTTCCTAAAACATCTATTTGATTGGAAGACCAACTGTGATTAGTTGGTACTAAATGTTTATAGGGTCAATGTATTGATTATGAATGACAAATCATGAAAGTTGCCCACATTTTTTGTCCCAAAATTTTGTAGTGTCCGTGACAGCCTCATAACTTTCAGCCATATTCAGATAGTAGATATCTGATGTCATTAGCCAAAGTAGCCCTGTTTGCCTTCCTTATGTGTTATAAAAATATAATCCATTTACCACTTGTATTGTTTCAGTATATCAAAAAGGGGCCAAATGTAGTGTCCGTGACAGCTGTAGTGTCCGTGACACCAAATCCATACATTACTTGTTACAGTGATTTAAGCTGGTAATTCTATTGTTTACCAGCTGAAGTTACATTTTTATAAGAGAGTAACTTAGTTTTTGAGTAAGACATCAAATGAAATATATTAAACCAGTGAAAGATGTTTTTCTACCTTTTAAGATTGTAATGTTAAAAAACTGTCCTATGAAATAACCATGTACGGGTTAAAAAAAGGAACAGAAATAGTGTTATTAGTTATTTCCCAATATAATTTAAAATAGAAATGTTGTTTATAGTGAAATTAAGGCATAACACTGAACAAACTAATTTACTTCCACATTAAACCACTTTCCATTTGCAACTGGCTTCATGTCACGGACACTACACCTAACAAGTGGTTAATCATTTTTTACTGCATTTACATTTAAATTCACTTGACATCTGAAGTAAACTTCATAGACCATAATAAATCCCTTTAAAAACAAAAGAAAATGTGTTTTTGAATTATATAGGGGGGGGGGGACGTGGTTGCAAATCTGACTATTTATGATGATGCTGCAGTAGTGTTAACCCCAGTACAGATCTCTGTCAACAGTGATGCATATAAGGGGAGGGTTTATGTCCCTTCAAATTTTTTTTCTGTTTTAACCCTTTGTTTGCATTATAAGGCTGTATTATTAGTGTTTGATAAAATTTCAGTCGTGTGTTGGTTGTTAAGGGAAAGCTATGGTGAGACATAGTCGGATCTATCATGTGATGTCTATTGAATGCTGTGATCCTGAAATCTGTTTGGAACCCAAGTGTGTGGTTTCTCCTCAGTCGCAAAGTTCTGTCTTTCCTAAGTTGTTGTGTCAGATATTTTGTTGTTTTTGTTATACTTGTTGATGTTAATGTTTTCACGTGTTATTGGCTTCAAATAACATCAATATTTCTATATTTTTATCTTGTGTTGAGATTATTGTTAACGTTTTGTCTCTTTTTGTGAACTTTGTTTTGACAAGTGTGTCTTTATGTTCTTGTTTCTTTTTGTGGGTTATTATCGGGTGGTTTGGGAAAAGGATATTTAATGTTTCGTCCTTTTCAAGTTCCTGCCAGTATTTTGCAAGACTTTCTTTCAAGTCTTTGGGCTATTCAACAAAGAACTCTACCGCCAAATATGTGGCTGTTTAATGGGCTGAAATGAATTGCTGGGGATTGCCATGATTGCATTTCATAAACTGGAAATGGAAATCATCTCTGAATACCGAATGTGATTCACTTTTGGAAAAGATTCAGAAATGACATTATCATAATTTTTACTGGAACACAAAACCAACTGGCAGAGTTCAGCTATAGAATAAACAAAATGCACCAACATTTAAATTTACAGTTAAGAAATCACTAGAAAAAAATAACATTTCTCGACGTCAAAATTTTGAAGGGCCCAAGGCACAACCAAGAAAATATTTTGGATATTAAAACCCACACAAAACTAATTGGAACATTCCAATACCTGCACAGAGAATCATGTTACCCAAATCAAATTTTAAAGGACTAATTGAAGGTGAAATTCTCAGATACTTCTGTACATCCAATGACCCAAACGATTTCAAGGAGATAGTTGATTTCTTTACAAGCAAATTAATTTACAGAGAATACACGGAAAAAGAAATAACTAGAATTACAACAGAAATCAAACACAGGAATTGAACTCAACAAAAAGTACAAGAAAAATAAAGAAGGAAACAACAAATAATCTAATCTTCACAACAACATATAGGCCATAAATTAAAACAAAAGACTTGAAAGAAAGTCTTGCAAAATATTGGGAGGAACTTGAAAAGGACGAAATATTAAAAACCCTTTACCCTGAACCCCCAATAACAGCCAACAAAAGAAACAAAAACATAAAAGGCACACTTGTCAAAAACAAAATTCAAAAAAAATCTCAACATAAGATAAAAATATGGAAATATTGGCTTTATTTTTTAAGCCAATAACACATGAAAACGACAACAAGAACAAGCATATAAAAATCAAAGTATCTGACACAACAACTTAGGAAAGACAGGACTTTGCGACTGAGGAGAAACCACACACTTGGGTTTTGAAACATTGATTTCAGGATCACAGCATTCAAAAGACACCACATGCTAGATCCGACTATGTCTCGCCGGCATACCTTTCCATAAACAAACAACACAAGACTGAAATTTTATCAAACACAAATAATACAACCTTATAAAGCAAACAAGGGGATAAAATAGAAAAATAACATTAAGGGGACATAAATCCTCCCCTTATATACATCACTATTGACAAGGATCCATATTGGAGCCCACACTACTGCAGTACCACCATAAATAGTCAGATTTGCACCCTCTTTCCCCCTTATACACAATAGATGCTGACCAAATACTTGAAATACTCCATGTTCAGTAAATCATTTATTGTTCACTTTATAGTGTTACTAGGACAGTTTTGTATTGTATAACATTTTCTACATACCAGTTATCTCAAGAATTTTTGCATTCAGTGTTGTATTTCTGATACAATTTTCTGGTTATTGAAAAATACCAGTACTACAAATATTCTTTATGTCAAACTTCTTAATAATATGTTTTTGATTTGTTTGTAATCAATTCTTGTCATAATTTTACTGTTTTTACAGGTTTACTGGTTATAATAAAGAATAGTTTGTTTCACACACATATTCCTGAATGTGTAGTGTCCGTGACGCTTTTACCATACTACAAAAATGACTAGAAAAATAATAAAAATTAGCAAAATTTTGCTGCAAATACTATTAATGTTTTCTAAAGACTTCAACAATTGCAGTAAAAAATAATTTAAATGTACTAAAGGGCAAATCTGTAAACTAGAGGAATCATAAGCTCATGGGGAGAAAAAAATGAAAAATTCTTTTTTTTTCGTAACAAATCATTTTGCAGGAAATCATGCAAAGCTTGGTAAAATCCTGATACATTCACCTTATTTTCTACAACAGATGTATATATTTTCTGGTTAAACTTTTAAAAAGAATATTTGTACAAATGTTGTATAGTCTACTATGTTATTTCTCCATCAACTCATAATATTTTGTAGTGTCCGTGACGGTGTGTCAACACAATAAAGAACTGGTTGCCATGGAAATACTGAGAAAGTTTGGTTCACAACTTTTCAAGCAAATATGTACCAAACCTTAAGCTTTGTGAATTTAGTAAATTTAGATATGTGTCTACAAGATGAAATTTTGACAAAAGTGAAACACTCTAGAGCACCCTGATTGTGACTGAGCCGTATAGACGTATTTGCCAATAACGCCCTCTACGATAAAAACGCCTAATCCATTGCACAACAAAAACTTCTTATAGCTGACTCCACCAGCAACAAAAACAGGTAAAGACAAAATCCCATTGGTCTACATATTCAATCTGGCCCTTTTCAATATTCCTAATATTCTTAGAAAACACCGGGATTATTTCCCGCGACGGAGAAATTACGTGAGCAATTCAACCGGTACCCTTGATTGCTTTAAGACAGCTAATAAACATGAGACAGATATCCTCGTCAAAGCTAGTCTTTCTCAAAATTTTCGCCAACAACAGCAATGGTTACACCAAATGCTATATAGTGCCTATAACTGGAGCAGGTTTATCAACAAAACTAACAAAATAACTTGCACAGTCATCAATAAAACATTTGATATCAGCAGCAACAATACCGGCGACTCACATGATCTTATATTTATCATCACTGGGGGCACCTGTCAAGCAATATGTAAGGTAAACCAAAAACAGAAATTTAAAAAACGGTATATCCGAGCACATCTAATTATTTTTAAAAGATAAACAGGTTTCTCTTAATCGTAACCTATCACATTTCCGTACCGCAGCCAACAACACTGCAAACAAATGTAGGAAAAAGTATTTTGAACTTACGATATTCAATGCACACAGCGTGAATATATTGTGGATTTTTAAAATGTGTAATGTGCAGTATTAACAAGCAGTATATAATGGAACAAGCAAAAATGCCCAAGAAGCATGAAGCTGAGCAACAACTATGCATCATTATTTAACTCTTATGTGGGGTCTTCGTTTGCAATGTCTTACTTTCATAATACAACGTAACATTGTTTTCGCAAGACATGCAAAGCTAGGTGAATTCCGTGTAGCCACCTAGGTCGTGGTATAACAATCTACTTGAAGTGAAAGAAAAAAGAAAAAGACATTGAAATATGTAATAAAGTGTTGAAAACAAAGTTGGGTTATGTTATCATCATGTTCCTCAGAGTGAAAATGCGAATCGTCTGATACTCAGCACGGAAGCGATGTGCGATGCATCTATAGTACCACACTGGACGCAATAATGTACACAGGAAGGAAAAGACCATCCAAGTTGCTCTTACCTAAACACAAGGGTACGATATTATCCCAATTCCGTCATTGCATGTTAGGCTTCCAGAAGCACTCAATGTGTAGCCAGTAGTACAGTTATAAGTCACTGTTTGTCCATGTCTGTAGTCATCGCCACTTTTCTGACCATTGGCTGGTGCTGAACCAGGATCAGTACAGTCAGCTGTAGAATTACATGTAAATTAAAGGAAGAAAAACAGTATCTCAAAAATGGCAAGTTTAGATAATCATCACTCAGAATGAGCATCTTTGTGGATACTTGAACTTAGCTTTTGATGGTGGAGTGAATTTGAGAAACAGGTTATTAACTACACATCTTGTTCCAAAGGTTAGTAGAGAGTATTTTATGATGGTTTTGTCTACCTCTGAACTTACTTCACTGTACAGTTTTTCAATTCCAATGAAAACTTTCCGTTGTATTTTAATAGATTTCCCAACTTTATAGTCTGGAAATCTGGGGAATGGCTATTACATCAAGTTGACAACCCCCCACGTGTTGGTAGTGAAGTAAGATTACTCTTTGTGAGGCAGTTACGATTCCGAGTAGAGGAAGACAAATTGCTAGTTACACACATTTCCGCACAACTACAACAATTTCGTTCATCAAAAGGGGAAAAACTATGCAGACCTAGCAAAGCTGTTTGCACCGACATTCGAAATACACTGAGCATGTAATAACCAAGATATTCCACAATGCGTGCCTTATAGCATGGAGGTACTAGCTTCACTCATGGCTCCATGGTCCAGGCTAGCGACTAGCCATGCAGGAAGAAGAGAACTCTTTATCTCCATGGACTAACGTACGCGTGGCCGAAAAAAATAAAACCACGGAGGTTTCTACTAGTATTTACTTAATGCAATTTTGTGTCACAGTATCGACCGATGCGCGGTGGTCAACTGTTAGCCCTACGGCCAGTATGAGTCCAGAATGCTATGAGCTGTAGCCGCATTATAAAGCCATGGCGCACAAAGAGTGCTAGATCCCGTGCAGACACCATGTAGCCGCGGAGGCCCTTCTTTTATTGTACCCGTAGTCTTTGGTTCAGGCAAAATTTGCAGCCATTAAATGTTCGTCTGCATATGTTTCCCTCCATTGTGGTGGAGGGTTACGCACTGAACGGAACACGTACACATAGGTCCACACAGCATCGTACCGGTTACGTGGAGTAGAGTGACCGTAATCGTACCTATAGGGCATCAACTACGTTGACAGTATAGCCCAAGGTTACTGAATAAGACCCAGAATAGTCGTACCTGAACTTTCCTACGCAAACGTTTTTCTTTTCCACAGCAACTGAACTGTGAAACTCCTTTAGAAAAATATTGTCACTCACTCACTCATTCACTCACTCAATAAAACTACGTGGGTGAGAAGATCATGCGATATATCCCGTAAGATACTGAAACTATGCTTTCTGTGACAAATATAATTGCATACAAACTAAACAAAAACAGAAGACACATTAGTGAAGGCAAGGATAAACAATTGAACGGACAAGGTAACAGCACGCATGCAGTAACAACGTCTTCAACACAAGCAATCAAAACATATGTATTCTACCAACACTGTTAGAAAGCAAAGCAATCAAACATGAACCAAACGAAACAGATAAACTACTCAGGGTTTCGAAACGTAAGCGTCAAAGGATCACAGTGTCTTAAGCATAACCAACTAGGCTTCGTCTTACCATGGCTAATTTCTAGTAACAAAAAGCCGACACAAAACACAGTGCACACCATGAACATACTACACTTAAATAGTCACTAAACAAGGGCACATTCATACCATGCCACAAAAAATAAACCACAAAACTCCTAACATAATCAATAGCCGACGTGCGGAGCCGCGTTCCCGTATTTTACTTGTAAGGTATCAGGTTTTCCTGTGGTTCGCTAAACTGCTAATGGGTGTTGCTTTCCAAGTCACCTACCCAACCAGTTTAAGGGGTGATCAAAATGGACAGAACAGCAAATTTTGACCAATTGGGTTCAATAATCTGAAAAAAAGTGCTAAAAGCGTGTGATAAATACATTAATGAGATAAGCATTGAGAACAGAAGAATTAAGAAAGGTGTGACTGGCTAAACCTACTCAGTTTCTGTGTGGGGAAAAGTTCAAATGAAAATTTCTTACCACTGTATTATCAGAATGAAATGCTGACAATCGTACGCCTCTTTTCGACACTTAGTAGAGTAAAATTCATCTTCTTTCATTTGTTGCGCTTTGGTTGTTCATTGAGTTAAATGATTTGCCTTTGCTTACAAGAGTTAATACCATACAATTACTCAGCAGGATTGAATAGATAATTCATGTTGTTGTATCGAGTCGTGAAAACGTCGTGCAGCTACTCCACCTAAGTCCTTCGTGCAATATTATCTCTCATATGCATAAAGACTCTGAGTATATTTCTTATCTGACAGGCTCTCTCTCTCTCTCTCTCTCTTCTCTCTCTCTCTCTCTCTTCTCTCATATAAATCAAATTAGCCCGTATACATTCTTTTAAAATGAATGAAGTAAATATAATATTATAGGCGATCACGGTACGCACATTGGGTCTGAATTGCAATATTTACAACCGTCAATGTTGTCCAAGTGTTATATTTGTTAAATCGAAAATAATTACATTCTCAATGAATACTTTTTCAGAGAATTGGAAATGTAATTTAAGCCTTTCGGAGATTCTGTATTCCATGTGCACTCATCCTCTCGAGAAAACAGCCTATCCTTGAAAGATACCAGGAAACAAGTCAACCTACACGTGGTGGTAATTGTCTATGGACGTGGCCCTTTAGCAGACCAAGGAAAAAAACAAGTTTGCATTTTTTGTCTCTGTTGTGGTAGTGGATGCAATTTTTCAACAGCACTTTCCTGGTCGGACTCTGATAATGTTTCTCACGACCCGCATAACCCTGATTACAAAATGTGTGTTTTTTGAGGGGGTTGCTATGACCTGATGCTGAGCCGACAACATTTGCTAACAAGCGAGAAATTGCTCTTTGTAAAAATAAAAAAAAAGATGGTGGGTATGCTCATTCAGTCGACTTTTCTTCTATCATCGTTAATCTCAGGAGTCTATCAACAACCTATCTAGGTGCCAACCTGTACTTAAACCAACATACCGACCAGGGTCGGACACAGACTTACCCACGCCAATTCACATTCTTACCTCCCCGAATACATCGTACACATTGTACAGCTTCACCCTAAAATTCCAAAGGGAAAACATGTCTGAGTAAATAGCTACCTGTCATTTAATATACTTCTCTCACTGACCGTATCTGCATTCGCCAACAAAGGCGTTGCACATAACAAAACTTATTATGATAAATTCTCTCACATTGTCCAGTCACTGGCGTCAATCGACCACTCCCACAACATGTTAGTCGCTGATTAAAAATTATTGTTTGAAAAGGGGTCTGTTCGACATTCTTCCCGGTTGGACTAGACGACCTGTATGTTACTTCCACTTTCTCGCGGAGTAGGTGACTTGAGAGGTCACAGTAACCTCTCCTTTGTGGAAAATATTGTTCTTAAACTGTGTGTACAATTCAAATGCAAATATTTCTATGGGACATGGACGAGCAAGCAAAGGTCGAAAACCATGATATACGCACAATCTTCGCGTTCTAGTTTGCACTCTCTCCACGCAAAGTCTCAGAATTAACACAAAGTAGATAGACAAAGATGCACGTTTTAGTTAACACCTCCATTTTATTGAAATTACAAGGTCACAAAAAGAGTTGGATGGCTTAGGAATTGGTTTAATGATTTGATTCAAAAGAGACTGTGTTAGGGAGGAAATGTAGTGTATAGTTGTTTACAAACATGACATAGCTTCATATTGATTTTTTCACGAGTAAATGCAAAAAAGTTCTATAGCAAGGGGCAGACAAGTTGACACTAAAGGTAAACACAAACATACTCTCTCTCTCTCTCTCTCTCTCTCTCTCTCTCTCTCTCTCTCTCTCTCATGGCATGCATGGGAAAAGTAAATTAAATTTCATAAATGGACTGCTGACCGTATGCTTGGCAATTGCTGTTAATGTTAGCATTTCCTGCTAAAAACATCACCAATAAACAAAATGTACTTTGGAACAGTGTGCACACTAAATATTTTACCTAAACATAAATAATTTTCCGGGCCAGCAAATTTAGAAAACAAAATTCTCGTCGTTTCTTATTAACTGCACTGTCTTTAATTGACAATTGGCGTAAAACGAATATAAACAACGATTTATGGTACTCGGGTAAAGAGGCGAAAGGTCAGGTTGCTGGTTGCTACTCCACCAAAACCTCAGGCAAAGATATAAGTCATTCGCATGAATACTCTATAGACAAGCAAACAGAAAGGCAAATACAAACAATCTCTCTCTCTCCCTCTCTCTCTCTCTCTCTCTCTCTCTCCTCTCTCTCTCTCTCATATAAACTCATAAACACACAAACATAAATTTACAAATGCTTTTTGAAGGCATGAAGTGACAGACGATCTCGGTTCGCACTTTAGGTCTCTATGGAAATATTCTTAGTGGTCATATTTACATACTGGGTTCTGTTTTTTTAAATGACTGCATTTTCATTGATACTTGTTTTGAGACTCGTAAATGCTCTTCAAAACCTTTCATAGAGTTTGTCCCTATGTGCACTCATCCTCTGCGGAAAAAGCCTGCCTTTGAAATATATCAGGAAACAAGTCAACAAAAAGGTGGTGGTAATTTTTCGGACGTTAACTTTCATCAGAACAAAAGCAAATAAAATTGTCATTCACAACTGGTCCTTTGTTAGGATAACAGTAGTGACTTCAACTTTCAGTAGCATTTTCCTGAAACCGCATAACCTTGATTAAACTTGCCGATTTTAAGAAACGGATTCGTGACTAACTCGACAAAGGCTGGCAAAACATAAGTTATAAAATCATGCTAGCAGTAACAATGGTAATAAAAGAGGCTCAGAAACCCTAGAGCAAAAATATCCGGGAAACGGGACATTCCCGGGGCACATTGAAAGATGTAAATATATGCACCGCTGTTTTGATTCGCGTTTTAGCGTATCGTAAATATTTTTGAACAAGATGCGAAAACAATAGAAGAATTTTGACTTTTTTTACACTAGCCAGCGTTTACCCAAGTAAGAATGCTCAACCAATGATTTTTATAGAAAAATAGACCGTCCCAATTCGATATGTGCCCCACCTCGCAGACACCGCCAACAGGGTGCGAATTCCCATTGTACAAACATTGAGAGAAACAGCTATAAACATGACGTTATCACCATCAGTCTATTACAGGCTAACTTTCATTGATACCCCAGCAAGTGTCAAAAACTAGGTTGGATATTTAAGTTGCATTTCACTCTCACTTTCACTCTCATCAACTAACTCGCTTGTTGGAGGAATACTGCCTTAAGATACTCATCGTCCCTCACACTATATGTCTTCATTTTTCCCCAAGTCAGGTAGTCCATGCAATTCAGCAATTATCAGGGACAATTTGTGTCCCGTGTTCTTGCATAATGTTGATGAAAACAACACAAAATTATGAATAAGGGAGCCGTTATTATTTACGGCCTGGGGTTTGAAGGATTTCATCGGAGACTCTGAAATTTCGAGTAACTCCTCCCCCCCTACAACCCCCCTCTCAAACACAGAAATTTTGTCTGAACCCCCTTCGAAAAGTTAAATATCAATACATGTATTTTTAAAATTTACAAAAAAAAAAAAAAAAAAAAAACCAGTAGTAAAGACTTTTAAATCCTAGTGTACCCTGCTAGATTACTATCGGTTATCTGAAGATGGTTGAAAAGGTTAAACCAACAAAATGAAATTCAAAGTTGTAGATAAATGTAGATATAAAAGCTCATGCTATAACAAGTATTCAGCCATATCGCATTGTTTACTATGGATGGTGTCATTACAGGGTTTTTACTAAGATATCTGACAGGGCAGAAATTGAAAGTGCAGATGGGAGATTAGGTGGGAGACTGAGGGGGAAGTGTCAGAGGGTATCCTCTCTCGCAGCGAAAATTTTGAATATTGATGTTTGAAATGGTGCAATCTGAGACTTGATGCAATCCATTTTGCACCAAAAATTGAGTAAGTCACACTCTTTCCCTCTCCATTCTGAGCACCTCCTTTGTAACTTTCACATTTTGAATGACCCCTCATTTTCCTTCGACCTCCCCTGGTCGTAAATAATGACGGCTCCCTAAATCCTGGAGAAAATTCATTGAAACTGAATATGTTGTTGATGTTGTCCTGATGTCTTTTGAAATTGAACATCCGACCCCTCTCTCTGCGTATTCTCCCTCACTTCCTTTCCCCTTGCAGACACGATGTTTTGGTAACAACAAAAATTATACTTCAATATCAGAACACGAATACTGCTGAATACATCGAATTTAATGTTAACGGAGTTTAACAACAAGCGAACAACTTAGATTTACACTTCGTTTTTGCAGTACCTGAGCATTCCCTACAGAATTATTTGTTGTGGGCTATCGAAGTACAGTGCAACATTCTCTTTGACATCAATGGGCACTCTAAGTCATACCTAACAGTGAATCGTGCTCAGAATGTGGATAAAGATTCTATAACATTACAATCATCGATGATTGGTCACTTTGTTCATGTGGTTAAACAGGTCTCATACAATTAAACAGTTGTTATAGGAATGGGACCATCATTGTTTGGGCTCGTTAAATGTTTTGATTTGAATTTTGCTGAGATATCGTTAAAAATTACTGACAATGTCATATTTGACCGACACCCTTTACTTTTAAGGCACACTTGGGTAGCGTATTTGTAATTGTACGAAACAGTGACTGCACTCTTGCAGTAGCAAATTGCGAAACAACAACGTCAATATATCATCTTCCATGTACCATGCAAGATCAAATTACTGGAACATTGCCTAAAAAACTCTGGCTATTGTCAAGTTGTTTGCAGTGTAAAGGTTCGCAACGGAATGTTTATGGAGTCGCTTTGACCTAATGATGGATCACGCCGACAATTTTTTGACAAAGAGAAATAGCTTTGCCGAAAAGATAAAGACACTGGATATGCTGATAAATCTACTATTCATTTATCAGCTTTAATCGAGTCTGCCAACAACCTTAGTGGCTACCGAGGGTCAGACACAAGACTTTGCCACTCCCACATTCCTGCGGCACCGAATCCAAACGAAGCGGTCAGACATCGTTGCAGCTCCCCCTTAATGTCCAACTCTATCCAAAGGGACATGTCAAAGAAAGTTGCCATCTAGCAAACATCTTAGTCGGCGATTAAAATATTTATTTGAAAATGGGCTGTTCAATACTCATCCAAGTTGGGCCTAACCGGCCGCGGGCGGTACGTTGCATTTACTATCTCGTGAAGTCAGAGACTTGAGATGTCAAGGTAACCTAAACGTTGAGGAAAAGACTTGTCCTTAAACTGTGTCTCCATTCAAATGCAAATATTTCTACTTTGAATGGACGAGCAACAAGCTCGAATACCAATGGTATGCCCACGCCTTTACGATGCTTGTTACTCCCGAATTTTGCTCTTTCTCAACATATATTTTACAAAATGTACCACGAACTGGACGGCAGCACATAATTTACTTTAAATGACCTAATTGATATTTAAATTTTTGAGAGTTCACAGCACTTTATCAAATCCATAAACAGAAAATGAAATGCGTTTCCGAGAACAATGCTTTCGTAAACGAGTCGAACTGTTTGCAAGTACTGTCACAGTAAGATTTGAAATATCTGTCTCCTCCAGCCCGATAAAGAGTCCGTATCCCTACGTCTCATCAGAACTTAACTCTAGCCTACTTAATGAGACAAGCATTCCACTTCCACACCTCCCTGTAAAGACACTGCCTACCTCAACCGCAAGATGACTCCCCCTCCCCATTACAAATTCTCACAAACAATTCAGTCCATCTACCTGCTAAATCAAATGGGTTTTTTCCCGAATTTCTCGATGGGTACAAGAATACAAGTCCATGTGTTATAACAAAAATCGTCAGCTGCTGAAACCACCAAGCAATACTACAAACCTGCCTTCAGAAACATTGCTGACAATTTTTTCCGATTTTTTTTCTATCTGTGTAATAGCCACCTAAGGCATTAAACTTCAAACCCCGGCAATTTAAATTAAATAAATTAAATAAAATACCGATGTTTTCGACATATTTACTAAATAGCACATCTAGGTCAAATATCATAGTTGTCGGCTGTTTGGTCGATGACCTTTCACGTGACATGAGAGCGGGGATGTATCCTAAGGTCACCATGTGGAACCTCGCACTCACGGGAGTCGCATGGTTCTTGATTGAAATGATAAAGGCACATGATAAGAAGCTTAATACGACTTTTATTCACCAGGTTAATCAAGTTTACAAATAACCTACCTGCCTTCCCATACTCTAACCAGGCTACCGAGCAGACAGATTTTTAGCTTCAACCAGCCACGTGCACATTCCTATCTCTAAATTACATACGAATCTACCAGACATCGTGCTGGCTTTATTTTTCGATTTCTAATCAATCTACCAGATGAAATTTACGCACACAGCTATCTATATATACCCCTGGTTCCTTTCCTGCAGGCCTCTGCACTCAACAATGGAGACGTTCAACATCGGTGTGAACTTATCAACTTTGCTCGCTGGTCACAAGACAAAACTTCACATAACATAGCTTCTTACCTTGTCCGGTCACTGGCGTTGCAGTGAATGTCCCGCAAAATGCAATGATGATAAACACGTCGAACATTCTCACATACATGTTATAGACTGTTATAGAATGGTCAGTTGAACACTCTTGCCTGTTGAAGCTGATTCACACTGCTTACTGAATTTACTTTCACTCGGCGCGAGGGACGCGGGAAGTCAAAGTGGCCAGGACTTTGAGGAAATGCTATACATCAGCTTTTTTGGACTATTCAGATGCAAATGGATACACTATGTTACACTTAATAATCACAATGAATTGAGCAATTGAAAAATGAGAAAATTCGACCTCTACCTGTTCTGCCTCTTAGGTCTCTCTCCACACGCAAATAAAGTATGAAAAACAAAGGACAGGAGTAAACTGGACAATTTTAGACAACTTATAAGAAAGACCGGATACTCATAGAGAAAAAGAGAGCTGCTAGAATAGAAACAGCACGGCTTGTGGACGGTATGGAAATCATTGTAGGTATTTTGCCTCAAACATGAGTGTGTGATATAAGAATTTGATTCGATTGAAACAAGTTTACTGCGAAGTCGATTAGAAATATACCAATATTGTAAATAGCACATGGTATTTACTAAGGAAGGTTACTAAAGATTCAATCCTACGAAATATTACTTTTTTGCAAGGAACAAGGTAGTTAAGATCCAGATTATGTTTTTGTACCTGTTTCGCTTTTGTTTCCGTTAGTAAATTAAATTTACATTAATTTCAGGGGAGTTTAGATTTTGGCAAGTACCTTTGATAATAAAGGTATGTATACATATATACAGTGTATATAAAACATTCACATTGAAGTATTAGGAGAACTCTTATTTGATGTGTTAATTTATATAACTTGTGACAAGGATCTATTTTATAACCTTGTCACTGGACTGAAATATGTAGAATATATTGCACATAAAGAATTCAACCATAGTAATCTTATACACGTGGCATTTTACGGCAACCACACGAAGACGGCCATTTTTTATTGCAATTGCAAGAAAAATTGGATATTTTCGTTCTTTCGATATCACTTTGTGCATGGGGTAACCCAAGACAATTATTGTTGAATTTCGAAAGGCAACGTTTCAAAGTTCACTCATGAAAAGTAAGTCTTTTGAACTTTTGGCGCCTTTACCTTAACATGTTTTGAGGGCTATAACGACAGTCGATCTTTCCGCTCACGTGACTGTCACAGGCATGCTGGCTAAAGGTAGGCATCGATGGTAATAAATTACCCATCGTCTGCTGTTTTTCAGTATATCTGTTGAACATGTTTCTGTTTTCTAGTCAGGTTGTAAAGGCCACGTGATAGAGAAATCGTCAGGACTTGTCCATGGCGTGTCCCATGTGGCAGTTAGGCGGAATGCACATACATAGTCATAGAATAAGTCTCACTGTACTACTCATAGAAAGTGAACAATTATGATAAATAATATAAACAAGCGCGTCCATTAGTATCGAGTTGTCACTCCACTCTGTCATTCCTATTAGTGTACAAACTAATAAGCTAGTTTATGGCATTCCATCACTCACTCTCCTCAGTCTGTCTGTCTGTTCGTCTTCTCTCTAAACATGATACAATAGGTGACCATAGATACAAACCTGAGGTATTTATGGAATGAAGTATGCCAGTGTCAATTTATACTGGTCTATATTCACAAATCGAAAATTATTACTCTCAAACAATCTTACAGTCCATTCGGCATTATCGACCAGCATCAAAGAGACTACAACGAAAATCAAGCTAGTAGTGCGTGCATGGATATTTTACATCTAGCGTTAAGCGTCTACTTTGAAGTCGCAAACGTTGAACAGCTTCAGCGGACAGGGTAACTATGGAAACCAGTCAGTAAATTGGTCACACGGCACGCTAACTCCTCAGATGTTTTTATTCAAATCGATGCACTGATTTGCACTAACATCGAGGTATGTAATAATTGTACAATAAACCTTGTACAAATTTTCGTTCATAAGATACATACAAGCGGTTAATTTGAACTGCTATACATGTCAGATAATGAAGTAATTTTTGCGTTCTATGCTGTGCCGTCCAAGCGCTTCACGCGTTGCAGTAACTCAACACACTTTAGAGGTCCTGTATTACAGGCGCACTTTGGCTGGGTAGTCTGCTTGATCGATCGATCTCCTCCTCGCTGCTCTGCCCTCCGATGCGAATTGAGTTGCCCCGAAGGGCAGAGTAACTAGTAGGTCATCGATCGATCAAGAAGACTACCTAGCCAATGTGCGCATGTGTCCTGCATGACATGCTCGACAGGACGCACAGTATAGAGATCTGTAACCATCGTGAGGTTACGGAATAACAAGCACTTATTCACGCGTTTAACCTAAATGGAAATAATAATTCAAAAAACCGATGCGTTTCTTAAATTTTTGCTTCAGGCTATAATGCTTGACCTTAAAGTTTTTTCTCATATTCTACCCGGGGATTTAAATGAATAAAACAAATGTTTAATAGATGTTGCTCTTTCAAAAAAACGAGGCTAAATAATGCATGTGGAGTTCAGTTTTGGTGACTAAATACATCAATTCAAGCATGGGGGAAACTCATCTTATGTAAGTCCACAACACGAATAACCCACATAGACGATACAAAGAAACTATTCAGTTACTTTTTGACATGCAAATATGACACGAAATATCGAGGCGGCCATATTACATCAGGCGCTGTTTTAGTAACTGACAGGTCACGAACTAGTCACGTGGTAATATAGATATCGCTACATTGCAAATAAATGAACGATTCTTAAAAGTCTATCATACAGGATTTGATGCTACGCAAGTGGATGTATTGACGACGAGGAAATTTAGTTAGTCAACCAAATGTTGAGTGATATCATTTCCAGTGTAGCCTTTTTGAATATTTCAAGTTCAAAGTCTTTTGGTACGTTTCCCTGGATCACAGAATTAAACACTATAGAATTCCTAAAAACACATCATCAATCATAGGGCAAATAATACTTTTGCAAGAAAATGCGTGACTTCCAGACTTGGATCCTGTGTATACCTTCCGACAAATGTAATAGGCTAGAGGGAGACGCGAAATGTTATCCAAGCCTCGAACTGCATTAGGAAAGAACTGAAGTCGGAAATCGTGATGCGTCGCGTCCCACATCTTTGATTCAGCTTTTTACAATCTGGCGACATAAGGTTGGCTGAAAACATAAGTGCGATTGTATTATCTGTGCCTGTCTGTCTGTCTTGTTCTTGAAGTGCTGCTTCTCATATCGTAAATGCCAAAAACATCCTAAATCTGGCCTTTATTATTAGGCATTAGGCCTTTATTGAAACGATAATACCTTTCTGAATTGCCAGTCGTCCATATTCGTAAATTTAAAAAGAAAACATTGTCCAATGACATTATTGCAAGAAAGTGATTGGTTTCCTTGGAAAGACAATACACTATACCTTTAATTAGCTTAATTTCTCTTTATTAGCTTTTGTTTAGAATTGAAATGTTGTTGAAGCCTTTTGTAGCGTCTGTCCCCGATTTGCACTAATCCTACGCGAGAAACCTGCCTGCCTTTGAAACATATGGGGAAACAAGTTAAGCGATGAGCGGAAGTATTGTAATGGTTATGGCCTTTTCTGAGAAATAGAAGAGACACAACTGCATATTTCGACAAATGGCCCTTTGTTAGACCAGAAGTCAAGGTCGTTAATTCAACCTTTCAATAGCATTTCCGGGTGTAAATCTCAGAGTATTTCAAGGGCCCATGATACTGATTTTAATTTCAGCATGAACATGCCTAGTGTCCGAAACAGATGCGGGGCCTTGCCAAAAGCTGGCCAAACGTAGCGTTAATGAGAATCATTTTAATAGCGGAAACGGCTAAATGAAAGACTTTAAGAAAACATCCCTTGGATATATGTCAGGGTAACGTAACACTCCCTCAGGCAATACTATGGACACAATGAATACAATATGTATCGCTATTTGATGTCCCTTTCATGTAATGTAGACTCTTGACTAATGATGCGAGAAACATGTAGAATTTAACTATTTTTTTTTTATATTCTAGCGCAAATGTGTACCCGAATAATCACGATGATTTTCGAAGGGGTAAGCCTATACACGCCTACCCACGAAGACTCTTATAAATTACACCTTCTCACAGACCTTACATGTGTACGTCATGGACCATTCAAGTGTACCCTAGACTGTTCGAGCTACAAAGTGTAGCCGCTACAGTGTTCCCTTAAATCTACGGTCAAGGATCTTTATTATGACTAAATACTAGCGTTCAAACTCTAGATTTTCTACAAAATAATATGGCACACATTGTAGTGACAAAAACAAGGGTCACAGTTCTACATTTTATAAAATTATCAAAAGTCTGCGAGAGGCGAAAAAGGGGTCAAACCCGCATATGTGTATATTCTTCCTATGTCAGCGCGTTTCAAGAACCTAAAACAATATGGGTTTATGATATCAACATGTATGGTCATAGGCGTATCATGTGATGGGAAATGGGCGAAACGCAACAAATATTAGAAAAGTCATCAGGCCGTCGTAAACGGATTCAAAAGTGTAGAGCTGTGAGAACGAAGCTGAGTTTTATTCCGAATTAAATTTCGATTTCAACAAAGTCAAATTAAGGTAATACCCAGTCCTTTTTTCTGGTTTTGTTGTTTTGTGTATTATATGATGAACTATAATTCCTGTGTTGTATTTTGTGTTTGGTGCTAAAAACCATATTTTTATTTCTGCATAGGAGATAAACAAGTTTTTTGAATCTGAAAAGAAAATTCTGAAAAAGTTCACAGAAAGTGATGACATTCTTGTCAATATCCTTTCGTATTATCCTTGCAAGAACACTACTGACAGCCTTTTAATGCGACAAGCTTATTTTTGGTGTATTGTTCCGGTATTTTTTATTATACACGTTGAGTTCGTCTTTTTGTTAGCGTACTCGCTTGAATCTTAAAAGCAACAATATCTCACCGAAATAATTATCATAACCATCACCATAGTCGTCGTCATCATTATCATCGTCATTATCGACATCGTTTTAGTTGTCACCATCATCAAAATTCGTGGAACCATATCATTAATAAGTTTTCCTCATAGAGCTTTATGTCAAACGAAAATGTTCGTTGTTTCGTGAACATATCATTCCATTTGCTGTCAGCAACGCAACTTAGAGTTCATTACGATGGAAAAGTATACGATAGGATTGATTCACTCCCATTAGTCAAAGTATAATGTTCGCGAATGAAAACCTCTTCTCCTATCGACGATGTGGATTAAGTCCCATGACTATGTTTTCATGGCATGGTACCGTATGGTTATCTACCACATCATCATTTTTCCCCAAACGTGACAGGCGTTGTTAAAGTGACGCCGGTAGTATAGATGTGTTTCGTTCTATTTCTAGTCCTTTCGTTCTGCCTATTATTTAAATCTGTATCCCCTCAGTTGAGTCTGAATGGCAATATTTTACAGTTCAATTTGAACAAGTGTTCTATTTTGTTAAATCGAAAATGACTACATTCTCCATTAATACTTGTTGTGAGGTTTGGAAATGTTGTTGACGCCTTTCATAGATACTGTCTCCGAAGCACACTCATCGATATCACATACGGAAAACAGCCTGCCTTTGAAAAATAGCAGGGAACAAGTAAATATATGTGTGGTGGTAATTTTTATGGACATGACATTTGATCAGACAAAGGGAAACATGCTTGCATTCTTGGACAACTGGCCCTTTGTTAGGATATTGGTAGTAACTGCAGTTTTTCAATAGCATTTTCCGGGGTTGACTCTGATAATGCTTCCAATGAACCGCATTACCCTGATTACGATTACAGCATAAACAGGCCGATTGTCCCAAGCAGACTCCTGGCCGTCTTGACAAAAGCTGGCAAAACAGTCAGAAAGAAAGATCGATTAGGCCTTACTGACAAGAGTAAAGGCCGTACAACTACTCTGCCAGAATTTATTTCTGTTAGTGTACAAACACATGACAACGTGGTGTAGCTGCTCTATTAACTTCCTGCGAGCAATACCTGTCGTGATTTTGCAAGTGATCATTGCTTTGCACTTGAGGTCATAATGGTCTGATTTCATTATTATATTTTTGCAAATAGTGCTCAGATTCAGTAAAAGACGAGTCGGTGTACAGTTACTTTAACTTCTCCATATAAATTACATGGAGGCAAGTCAAGCGGTACGTGGCATCACATTTTCCCACAACGATTTATAGTACTTGTGTAGAGAGGTGAAAGGCCAGGTTGCTATTCCTCCAAATCCTTCAGGCAAAGATATTTGCCATTCTCATGAATACTCTATTGACAAGCAGACCCGAAAGGCAAACACAAACACATATACGCAGTCTCTCTCTCTCTCTCTCTCTCTCTCTCTCTCTCTCTCTCTCTCTCTCTCTCTCTCTCTCTCTCTCTCTCTCTCTCTCTGCTGGCTTGAACTAAACATGATATTACAGGTTATCACAGTTCGCACTAGGGGTCTGTACGGGAAGACTCATTGTGGTCCGATCTGCATACGTGTTCTATTTTTTTTATATCGACAATGACTGCATTCTCCATTGACACTTATTTTGAGATTAATGATCTTGAAACCATTCATAGAGTCTGACCCCGATATGCGCTAATGCTCTGCGAAAAAAGCCTGTCTTTGAAAGATGCCAGGAAACAAGTCAACCAGTATGTGGTGGTACTTTTTACGGACATGGCCTTTTATCAGAACAAGAAAAAACATTTTTTCATTTGTGAATAACTGGCCCTTTGTTAGGATTGTGGTAGTGAATGCAACTGGCAGTAGGATTTTCCGTGGAGCTTATCAAAATAGGCTGATTTTCCGTCGTCGTCCGTCAACAATTGTCTTCTTCTGTGAAACCGTATGTCCCGTTATTACTTTGAAATTTTGAAATTTGATATGCAGTTTACTTGGAATGACTTCAGTTAGGTTTATCCAAATTATTGTGAATTTTGCAAATTTGTATTTTTTGAGCATTTCTTTTGCTGTTTTGGTCAAAAACATTCTCCTCTGAAAGCTTGCTTTGATCTTAGATGTGCAGTGAACTTGTGTTTCCTCATATATGTTTGTTCAAATTGTGGTGAAATATGAAACTTTGTATTTTAAATCATTTTTTTGTCATTTTTGGTCCAGAAGTATTAAAAACTTCTTCTTTTTCCTCTTCAAAACTGCAGGTCAGACGGCTTAGATATTTGGGATATAGGTCCCCTCAGTATGATCTATTTCAGATTTGTTCAAATTGTGCAGAAATATGCAAATTTGTATTTTTAAGGCAATTTTTGTCATTTTTGGTCAAAAATTTATTTTACCAAAGCACTTGTCTGATAGCTTTAATATTAGTGCACAAGCTCAAAGAGTAGATAAAAATGGGATATATTCGAATTATGATGAAATCGAAAAATTTTGTATTTTGGGCAATTTTTGCGATTTTTTACCCAAAAATTCGTTTCTCCAAAAGTACTCTTTTGGTAGCTTTGATATTTGGTATGCAGGCTTCTACCGACGGACCTGATGTGATACATTGATGTAATGAATAAATCAACGATTTTGTATTTTGGGATACATTTTTGCCATTTTGGTCAAAAATTTCAAAAAAAACCTGCTACTCTGATAGCTGTGATGTTTGGAATACAGGTTCCTAGGGTTAATTTTGTATTTTCGGTAATATGTTCCCTTTTTTGGTCAAACAATTTGTTTCTCTTTGGTTTATATGATCTCAGGGATGATATGTTCAAATTATGATGAAATCTTCAATGTGTATTTGTGCAGCTATTTTTGCCATTTTTGTCAAGCTATACTGAAATGAGCTAGCAGAGATTTCCACCTTCTTTATCAACACATGTGTCACAAATAGTTACTCTATACATAACACAGAGGAATTATATCGGCCGTTAGGTCGCTTGTTTACTCTAGCCAGTGCTTTACCCGATAAGAATGATTAACAAATGATTTTGTGGGAAATTTAGACTGTACCAAATCAGATGTGTGCCTCCATCTCAGAGACACTGTCAACACATACTTCTTTCACTCCCTTTCCTATGAAAAGAGGAGTCGACAATGAGCATGTGTCGAAGAAAGGGGCACAGTGTAAGTAGAACGTATACATGCTTCCCCTTGCCATAAAGTGGTCTATCAATGACGTCAGGCCATTGGCATAGGAATTAGGTCATCCAAAGCTGTACAATACTGCAACAGGGTGATCACAGCATTAAAATCACCCTTGTTCGTTCATCAACATGGAAACAATGAAAAATGAAACAGAATGAGAAGTAACGTGATTGGCTGGTTGAATGACATAACCTACTATTCGTAGTTTAGCTTGTGGATTTTGCAGTATCTATATTTTAACAGTTGCACATGTCAGATAAGGACGTAATTAGGTGCCCATTGTTGTGAGGGCCTACACTATTGCGTATTTTCACAGTCACTAGCTTGCACCTTGTTGTGAACTGATTTATAATTCTATATTTTGTGGTTATATCCTCTAATTTATAATAAACAGGACATGAAACTATAAATAAATCCTTGAAGAAATTCATTGAAATTAATATCTTTCAAATTGAATACTCTCTCTCTCTCTCTCTCTCTCTCTCTCTCTCTCTCTCTCTCTCTCTCTCCTCTCTCTCTCTCTCTCTCTCTCTCTCTCTCTCACTCGGCGTATTTACTCCCACTCCTATTCCCTTTGGCGAAATGATGTTTTGGCGGCAAAAAATTGTATTTTACAATCAGAACACGAATACCGCTGACTATATCAACTTTAAAGTTAACGCAGTTTAACGACATGAGAAAAAATTAGTTCCACGTGTCTACTTAACATCCGACTGAACTGTTTGTGAAGGGTTATTGAAGTGCCAGTACAACATGCTTTTTGATATTTATGATCACTCTAGCTCATACTTAACGGTGAATCATGCCCATAATGTGGATAAAGATGTTATTGCGTTATAATTATCCAGTGGCCATTTTGCCCTTGTGGTTCAACAGGTTTCGTAAGATTCAATATTTGTTATAGGAATGGGACAATTATCTATGTGCTTGTTAAGTGTTCTAATTTGAATCGTACTGTGATAGCGTTACAATTTACCAACAATTTCATATGTGTACACCCCTTTGACTTCAAGACGTACTTCAGTAGTTTGTTTGAAATTGTACGAAGCAATGACTGCACTCTTTCAGCAGCAAAACTGTGAAACAACAGCGTCAATAATATCATCTTACCACGCAAGATAAAATTACTGGAACATTGCCTCAAAGACTCTTGCTATTGTCAAGTTGTTTGCGGTGTACGTGTTGGCAATGGAATGTTTATGGGGTCACTATGACCTAATGATGGACCACGCCGACATCTTTTTGTTTACCAAAGAGGAATAGCTTTGGTGAAAAGATAAAGACACTGGATATGCTGATTCAATCGACATTTCATTTACTGACTTTAACCGAGTCTACCAACAACCTATCCAGGTGCCAACCTGTACTTAAACCAAGCGACAGACCTGGGTCCGACAGAGACTTGGCCACACCCACATTCCTACCTCACCGAATATAAACGAAGCGGCCAGACATCCTTTGAGCTCCACCTTAATGTCCTACCCTATCCAAAGGGAACATGTCAAAGAAAGTTGGCATCCAGCAAACATGTTAGTCGCTGATTAAAATATTTGAAAATGGGTTTTTTAATACTTCTCCCAGTTAAGCCTAGTCAGGCGGTACGTGGCATTCACTTTCCAATGGAGTCAGGGACTTGAGATGTCACGGTAACCTGAACTTTGAGGAAAAGGCTTGTCCTTAAACTGTGTCTCCCATTCAAATGCAAATGTATCTACAGGGTATGGACGGGCAAGCAAGCTCGAATACCAATCGTATGCGCAGACCTTTACAATGCTTGTTCCTCCTGTATTTTTCTCTTTTCCACACACATTTTACAAAATGTACCACAAGCTGGACGGCAAACACAAAATTTTCTTCAAATGACCTAACTGACATTTAAATTTTCGAGAGTACACAAGACTTTATCAAATCCATAAACAGAAAATAAAATGCGTTTCTGAGGACAATGCTTTCGTAGAAGAAGTCGAACTGTTTGCAAGTACTCTCACAGTAAGATTTGAAATAACTATCTCCTCCTGCCCGATAAAGAGTCCGTATCCCTATGTCTCATCAGAACTTAACTCTAGCCTACTTAATGAGACAAGCATTCCACTTCCACACCTCCCTGTAAAGACACTGCACGACACAACCGCAAGATGACTCCCCCTGGCCATTTCAAATTCTCGCAAACAATTCAGTCCATCTACCTGCTAAATCACATGGCTTTTTTCCGCATTGCTTGGTGGATACAAGAATACAAGTCAACATGTTATAACAAAATTCGTCAGCTGCTGAAACCACCAAGCATACTACAAACCTGCCTTTAGGAAAATTGCTAACAATTCTTTTCCAATTTTTTCTCTTCTGTTTAATAGCCAACTAAGGCATTAAACTTGAATCCCCTGCAAACCGACTTCGCTGACGCCATACCTATGCTTTCGCCACATATACTAAATAGCACATCTAGGTCAAATATCATAGTTGTCGACTGTTTGGTCGATGACCTACACAGGTAGAAATAAGTACTGTGTGCTTGCGATCTTTCACGTGACATGAGAGCGGGGATCTATCCTAAGGTCACTATGTGGAACCTCGGACTCACAGGAGTCGATTTGTTCTTGATTAAAATAATAGAGGTACATGATAGGAGGCTTAATACGGTTTTTCATTCACCAGGTTTAACCAAGTTTACCAATAACCTACCTGCCTACCCATACTCTAACCAGGCTACTGAGCAGACACAGCTTTAGCCTCACCAAGCCACGCACATTCCTATCTACTAAATTACATACGAATCTACCAGACATCGTGCTGGCTTTATTTTTCGATTTCTAATCAATCTACCAGATGAAATTTACGCACACAGCTATCTATATATACCCCTGGTTCCTTTCCTACAGGCCTCTGCACTCAACAATGGAGTGAACTCAACATCGGTGTGAACTTATCAACTTTGCTCGCTGGTCACAAGACAAAACTTCACATAACATAGCTTCTTACCTTGTCCGGTCACTGGCGTTGCAGTGAATGTCCCGCAAAATGCAATGATGATAAACACGTCGAACATTCTCACATACATGTTATAGACTGTTATAGAATGGTCGGTTGAAGACTCTTGCCTGTTGGAGCTGATTCGCGCTGCTTACTGAATTTACTTTCACTAAGCGCGAGGGACGCGCGAAGTCAAAGAAGCGTTGACTTAGAGGAAACGCTATACATCAGCTTTTTGAGACTATTCAGATGTAAATGGGAGACAATATGTTACACTTAGAAAGCACAGTGAATTGGGCAACTGAAAAAAAGAGAAAATTCGAGAGCCACTGATCGCCACCCTCTACCTGTTCTGCCTCTTAGGTCTCTCTCCACACGCAAATAAAGTATGAAAAACAAGCAGAAAGGACATGAGTAAACTGGACAATTTTAGACAACATAAGAATGACTGATACTCAAAGAGTAATAGAGAGCTGCTAGAATACAAGCAGCACGGTTTGTGGACGGTATGGAAATCATTGTAGGTATTTTGCCTCAAACATAAGTGTATGATATAGGAATTTGATTCCGTTGAAAAAATTTTACTGCGAAGTCGATTGAAAATATACCAATATTGTAAATAGCAAATGGCATTTACTGAGGAAGGTTAATCATGATTCGATCCTACGAAATATTACATTATTTTAGTTTAATAAGGCCCGGATTATATTTTGTAACGGTTTCACCTTCGTTTCCATTAGTAAATTAAATTTAAATTAATTTGAGGGGCGTTGAGATTTTGGCAAGTAAACTTTAATAATAAAGGTATGTATACATATATACTGTGTATATAAAACATTCACATTGAAGTATTAGGAGAACTCTTATTTGATGTGTTAATTTAAATAACTTGTGACAAGGATCTATTTTAGGACCTTGTCACTGGAATGAAAGTGCTACGCAATATGTAAAACATATTGCACATAGAGAATTAGCAATAGTAATCTTAAATTATACACGTGGTATTTTTCGGCAACCACGTGAAGACAGCCATTTTTTATTTCAATTGCAGGAAAAATTGGGTATTTTCCTTCTTTTAAAATCAGTTTGTGCATGGGGTACCCCAGGACAATTATTCTTGAATTTCGAAAGGCAACAGTTCAAAGTTCACTCATGAAAAGTTTGACAAAAAGTTTAATTCTTTTAAACTTTTGGCGCCTTTACCTTGAGGTGTTTTGAGGGCTATAACGACTATCGATCTTTCCGCTCACGTGACCGTTACAGGCATGCTGACTTAAGGTAGGCATTGATGGTAATAAATTACCCATCGTCTGCTGATGCTTTTCAGTATGTCTGTTGAACATGCTTCTGCTTTCTAGGTTGCAAATGCCACGTAACAGAGAAATCGTCAGGACTTGTCCATGGCGTGTGCCTCGGGCAGTACGACGGAATGCACACATATAGTCATAGAATAAATCTCACTGTACTACTCATAGCACGTGAATAATTATGATAAACAGATATAAATAAGCGCGTCCATAAGTATCAAGGTGTCGCTCCCCACTGTCATATTTATTAGTGTACAACTAATAAGCTCGTTCATGGCATTCCATTTATCTCCACTCACTCCCTCGGCCTTTCTGTCTGTTCGTTTTGACTCTTAATATGATGCAATAGGTGATGACCATAGATACAAACCTGAGGTTTATGATTACTCTCAAACAATTTTACAGTCCAATAAGCATTATCGACCAGCATCAAACAGATTACAACGAAATTCAAACTAGCAGTGTGCACATGGATATTTTACATCTAGCGATAAGCATCTACTTTGAAGTCGAAAACATCGAAGAGCTTCACCGGACCGGGTAAGGGACTGGTCAGTTTCTTCGGCCTGGGGGGGGGGGGGGCGGTGGATTATTTTTGCCGACGTCAAAAAGAGGCTGACCCCCCCTATTCCAAATTTTTAAAAAAGGGTGACCCCCCTATTCCAAATTTTGAAAACAGGGTGACCCCCCCACACGCGACAACTGTAATATGTAAATATAATACTGCAATATATATATATATATATATATATATATATATATATATATATATATATATATATATATATATATATATGTAATATATATATATATATATATATATGTAATATATATATGTATATATTTATATATATATTATTATATATTTTACATACATTTATATTTTAACTGTCAATCTGTGTTTTAATGAAAGTGTTGGCATGTCAGTTGTAAGATAGGAATTTCAAAGTGTCAATCTTAAAGTTTGAATACAGTACATTTTGAATGAGCTGTGAATGTATTTCACACTTTCTATGCTTAACCAGATGTCCTGAACTGTTGTACAGAAATGGATGTCAATCATTAATATCAAAGAGGAAAAAGCAGTAAATCAAAAACTTTGATGGGTGTTAAGACTTGCCAGCCATCCAATTAAATCTCCTGAGGAACCATATAGAGGCATTTTAGCCAAATCTGATGTGTGCAGAGTCTGAGATGACCTTTCTTGTAACATTGATATTGGTGCATGTTGCTTTTTCATACTGAATTCTCAAAGAGAGACAGAAAAGTATCAGGAATTTGTCATGCTTTTCATATGAAATGCAGATTTCATAATACACTTTCACTTAGCAAACATCAAGATATCTCTGGCATATATCTCTGATTTATTAAAGTATGGCACCCGAAGGGCGCGGAGAAAAATATGGAACATCCTGATATCTCTGATACATATGTCTGATATATTAAAGTAATGCGCTCGAAGAGCATGCTGAAAAATATTGAACATATATATATCTCTGATATATGTATGCCTGATATGTTAAAGTTGGGCATGCTTAAAATATGTCAGATTATTAAAGTTACGCGCCCGAAGGGCGCGCCGAAAAATGCAACTGGATGAACTTTGTGGCTGACACGATGCATTTTAGGCAATGATGAGCCTGTGTCGAAATTCAAAAACACACTGACCCCCCCTATTGGGCATTTCAAAAACATGGTGACCCCCCCTATCACCAAAGTCAAAAACAGGGTGACCCCCCCCCATGAATCCACCGCCCCCCCCCCCCCCAGGCCGAAGAAACTGACCAGTCCCTAACTTTGGAAACCAGTCAGTAAATCTGTCACACGGCATGCTACTTTCCCAGATTGTCCTATTCGAATCAATGCACTGATTTGCACTCACATTGAGGTGTGTAATAGTTGTATAAACTTTATAATAAACCTTGTGCAAACTTCCGTTCATAAGATAATTTTAACAGCTCTGCATGTCAGATAACGAAATAATTTTTGCAGTCTGTACTGTGCCATCTTATCGCTTCACGCGTTGCAGTAACTCAACACACTTTAGAGGTCCTGTATTACAAGTGCACGTTGGCTGGGCAGTCTGCTTGATCGGTCGATCGCCTCCTCACTGCTCTGCCCTCCGATCCGATTTAGAGTTGGCCGAAGGGCAGAGTGACTAAGTAGGCCACCGATCGAATCAAGCAGACTGACTACCTTCCCAATGTGCGCATGCGTCCTACTTGACTTGCTCGACACGGCGCACAGCACAGAGATCTGTACCCAGCCTGAGGTTACGGAATAACAAGCGCTTATACACGTGTTTACCCTACATGTCAATAATTGTTCAAAACAGGGATGAAGTTCTTAAATTTTTGCTTCAGGCTATAATGCTTAACCTTAAAGTTCTTTTCTCCTGTTCTACCCCGGGATTAAAATGAGGAAAAAACAATATGTAGTAGATGTTGTTCTTTAAAAAGAACGAGGCAAAACAATGTACGTGAAGTTCAATTTTAGTGACTAAATACACCAATTCAAGCATGGGGTACTCATTCTGTAAAGTCAAAAACACGAATAATCCACATCGACGATACAAAGAAACTATTCGATTAATTTCTGACATGCAATATGACAATAAATAAATAAATAAATATGTTGAGGCGGCTGTTTTACATCAGGTGCCGTTTTTGTACTATCGTCTAGCAACAGCTTATGTCGCTCTCGAGGCAGAGGACAAGGCGCGGGTCAAAGTGGTCATGTGGTAATAAAGATATCGATACAATGCAAAAGAATGAATGATTCTTAAAAATATATCATTAAGTATTTGGTGCGACTCCAGTGGATGCATTGACGACGAGGAAATTTAGTCAGTCAACCGTACATTGAGTGTAATCATTTCCAGTGAAGCCCTTTTGAATATTTCAAGTTCAAAGTTCAAACGATGATTTTCAAATGAAACACAGCTTATTGGTATCAAAACTAGTGAGACAGGGATATACATCCAAAAG
Source organism: Ptychodera flava (assembly GCF_041260155.1). Classification (NCBI taxonomy): domain Eukaryota; kingdom Metazoa; phylum Hemichordata; class Enteropneusta; family Ptychoderidae; genus Ptychodera; species Ptychodera flava. Next base: position 2,829,607 of record NW_027248355.1, on the reverse strand, counting down.
ACTCGTGAGGACTTTCAAAAAGTTCTACGGTCGATATGACGACATTGTGGCCAAATATGACACCTCAGTCACTCATATGATTAGCGACAGCATTCCCGGATTTGACTTAATACAGTGATTCATATACTGTATCACTTCATACAATATTTAGACAATTTTGGGACCAATCCTGACGGGTGTAGCATGCTAGCAGGGTACGCTTACCCATTCCGGACACCTGGTACCACCACTAACTATCAGTGGTTCAGGATGGTCCTACTTAAATTTGTAAATCTCAAATTTCCCATGGACCTGGTAATGTATTGCCTTGAATGAAAGTGATTATTGGACCAGTTTAATGTCATATTGGTACGTTTCCCTGGATCACAGAATCAAACATATATTCTGAGAAGCACATCAGCAGTCACAGGGCAAACCGACTTCGCTGACGCCATACCTATGTTTTCGTCACATTTACTAAATAGCACATCTAGGTCAAATATCAAAATTGTTGGCTGTTCGGTCGATGACCTGCACAGGTTCTAGCCTCTGGTAGGAATAAGTACTGTGTGCTTACCATCTTTCACGTGAAAGACAAGAGAGCGGGGATGCATCCGAAGGTCACCATGTGGAACCTCGCACTCACAGGAGTCGAGTTTTTCTTGATTAAAATGATATAGGCACATGATAGGAGGCTTAATACGATTTTTCATTCACCATGTTTAACCAAGTTTACAAATAACATACCTGCCTTCCTATACTCTAACCAGGCTACCGAGCAGACACAGCTTTAGTCTCACCCAGCCACGTGCACATTCCTATCTACTAAATTACATACGAATCTACCAGGCATCGCGCTGGCTTTATTTTTTAATTTCTAATCAATCTGCGAAATGAAATTTACGCACAACAGCTATCTAAATATATACCCCTGGTTCCTTTCCTGCAGGCCTCTGCACTCAAAAATGGAGACGTTCAACATTGGTGTGAACTGATCAACTTTGTTCGAAGATCACAAGACAAAACTCATAATATAACGCTTCTTACCTTGTCCGGTCACTGGCGTTGCAGTGAATATCCCGCAAAATGCAATGATGATAAACACGTCGATCATTCTCACATACATGTTATAGGCTGTTATAGAATGGTCAGTTGAACACTCTTGCCTGTTGAAGCTGATTCACGCTGCTTACTGAATTTACTTTCACTAAGCGCGAGGGACGCGCGAAGTCAAAGAAGCGTTGACTTAGAGGAAACGCTGTACATCAGCTTTTTCAGACTATTCAGATGTAAATGGGAGACAATATGTTACACTTAGAAAGCACAGTGAATTGGGCAACTGAACAAAAGAAAATTCGAGAGCCACTGATCGCCACTCTCTACCTGTTCTGCCTCTTAGGTCTCTCTCCACACGCAAATAAAGTATGAAAAACAAGCAGAAAGGACATGAGTAAACTGGACAATTTTAGACAACATAAGAAAAATATGATACTCATAGAGTAATAGAGAGCTGCTAGAATACAAGCAGCACGGCTTGTGGACGGTATGGAAATCATTGTAGGTATTTTGCCTCAAACATAAGTGTGTGATATAGGAATTTGATTCCGTTGAAAAAATTTTACTGCGAAGTCGATTGAAAATATACCAATATTGTAAATAGCAAATGGCATTTACTTAGGAAGGTTACTCAAGATTCCATCCTACGAAATATTACATTTTTTAGCTTAATGAGGCCCAGATAATATTTTGTAACGGATTCAGCTTTGTTTCCATTAGTAAATTAAATTTATATTAATTTGAGGGGAGTTGAGATTTTGGCAAGTAAACTTTAATGATAAAGGTATGTATACATATATAATGTGTATATAAAATATTCACATAGAAGTATTACAAGAACTCTTATTTGATGTATTAATTTCAATAACTTGTGACAAGAATCTGTTTTTGAACCTTGTTACTGGAATGAAAGTGCAACGCAATATGTAGAGAATATTGCACATAAAGAATGAGCAATTGTAATCTTATACACGTGGCATTTTACGGCAACCACACGAAGACGGCCATTCTTTATTTCAATTGCAAGAAAATTGGTATTTTCGTTCTTTTGATATCACTTTGTGCAAGGGGTAACCCAAGACAAATATTCTTGACTAAAGGTTTAAGTCTTTTAAACTTTTGGCGCCTTTACCTTAACATGTTTTGAGGGCTATAACGACTATCGATCTTTCCGCTCACGTGACCGTTACAGGCATGCTGGCTCAAGGAAGGCATTGATGGTAATAAATTACCCATCGTCTGCTGATGCTTTTCAGTATATCTGTTGAACATGTTTCTGCTTTCTAGGTCAGGTTGCAAAGGCCACGTAACAGAGAAATCGTCAGGACGTGTCCATGGCGTGTCCGTCGGGCAGTACGACGGAATGCACACATATAGTCATAGAATAAATCTCACTGTACTACTCATAGCAAGTGAATAATTATGATAAAGAGATATAAATAAGCGCGTCCATAAGTATCAAGTTGTCGCTCCCCGCTGTCATTTCTATTCGTGTACAACTAATAAGCTATAGCATTCTATTTATCCCCACTCACTCCCCTCGGTCTGTCTGTCTTTCTGTCTGTTCGTTTTCTCTCTTAATATGATACAATAGGTGATGACCATAAAAAACCAAACCTGAGGTGAATGAATACTCTCAAACAATTTAAAACAATCAGCACTATCGACCAGCATCAAACAGATTACAACGAAAGTCAGACTAGTAGTGCGAGCATGGATACTAGTATTTTACATCTAGCGTTAAGCATCTACATTGAAGTCGAAAACATCGAAGAGCTTCAGCGGACCGGGTAACTTTGGAAACCAGTCAGTAAATCTGTCACACGGCATGCTACTTCCCAAGATTGTCCTATTCAAATCAATGCACTGATTTGCACTCACATCGAGGTATGTAATAATTGTATAAACTTTATAATAAACCTTGTGCAAATATTCGATCATAAGATAATTGGAACAGCTCTACATGTCAGATAATGAAGTAATTTTTGCGGTCTGTGCTCTGCCGTCCAATCGCTTCACGCGTTGCAGTAACTCAATACACTTTAGAGGTCCTGTATTACAAGTGCACGTTGGCTGGGCAGTCTGCTTGATCGGTCGATCGCCTCCTCACTGCTCTGCCCTCCGATCCGATTTAGAGTTGGCCGAAGGGCAGAGTGACTAAGTAGGCCATCGATCGATCAAGCAGACTACCTTCCCAATGTGCGCACGCGTCCTACTTGACCTGCTCGACACGGCGCACAGCACAGAGATCTGAAGCCAGCCTTAGGTTACGGAATTACAAGCGCTTATTCACGCGTTTACCCTTCATGTCAATAATTATTCAAAACAGCGATGCGGTTCTTAATTTTTTCCTTCAGGCTATAATGCTTGACCTTAAAGTTTTGTCTCATATTCTACCCGGGGATTTAAATGAGTAAAATAAATGTTTAATAGATTTTGTTCTTTAAATAAAGAAGGATGAACAATGTACGTGGAGTTCAGTTTCGGTGACTAAATACACCTATTCAAGCACGGGGAAACCCATTTCTGTAAAGTCAAAAACACGAATAATCCACATCGACGATACAAAGAAAGTATTCGGTTAAATTTTGACATGTAAATATGACAATAAATAAATAAATAAATATGTTGAGGCGGCTGTTTTACATCAGGTGCCGTTTGTGTACTATCGTCTAGCAACAGCTTATGTCGCTCTCGAGGCAAAAGACAAGGCGCGGGTAGAAGTGTATACATTCGGACAAATGTAACAGGCCAAAAAATACTTATCCAAGCCTCGTAGTGCATTAGGAAAGAACTGATTTTGTAAATCGTGACGCGTCGCGTCCAACATCTTTCCAGCTTTTCACAATCTGGCGACCGAAGGTTGGCTGAAAACATATGTGTGATTGTATTGTCTGTGCCTGCCTGTCTTGTTCCTGAAGTGCTGCTTGTCATAGCGCAAACGCCTAAAAAATTTCCGAAATCTTTTTGCTTAAACCCACCATCAGGTAAGTAGTTTGTTTGACAGTTATATGACCGAGTTTACCAATAACCAACCTACATATATAGAATATTCACATTAAATGTCTGGCAATAACTCTTCGTAGGTGAACTCATTTCAATGACTTGTCGCATGTCTGTGCTCCTCCCCTCTCTGTTTCTTAGTCTGTCTGTCTGTCTGTCTGTCTGTCTGTCTGTCTGTCTGTCTCTCTCTCTCTCTCTCTCTCTCTCTCTCTCTCTCTCTCTCTCTCTCTCTCTCTCTCTCTCTCTCTCTCTCTCTCTCTCTTTCATAAGTACACACACACATACGCAATTTGGGGCAAATAAGATATTCATGCCAGCTCGATTTCATAAGTGTTCTATTTTTAAAACTCAAAAATGACTATATTTTCCTTTTATACTTGTTTTTAGAATTTCAAATGCTGAAGCCTTTCATTGATTCTGTCCCGAGCCTGCTTTGAAAGATACCTGAAAATAAGGCGACCTAGATGTGATGGTAATTTTTATGGACATGATCTGTTATAGACAAATAAGAAACATATTTGCATTCGTGGGCAATTGGCCCTATATTTAAATAGTGGTAAAGTGGTAGTGAATACCTTTTATCCAAAAGTGTTTTCCGGGTCAAGGAAACGGGCCACTCCTGGGGAGTATCCCGCTTCCCAGGAATGAATGAATGAAATGAGCTAAATTGATGTTGCAGGTGGCCATAGATACAGACATTGGGTCTTCATTGAAATAATAACACCTTTCCGAATTGCCAGTCGTCCATATTCGTAAATTTGAAAAACATAATATTCTCCAATGACATTGTTGCAAGAACGTGACTGGTTTCCGTGAAAAGACAATACGGTATACCGTTAATTAGCTTAATTTCTCTCTATTAGCTTCTGTTCAGAATTGAAATGTTGTTGAAGCCTTTTGTGGCGTCTGTCCCCGATGTGCACTCATCCTCTGCGAGAAACCTGCCTGCCTTTGAAACATATGAGGAAATAAGTTACGCGATGAGTGGAAGTATTGTAATGGCTATGTCCTTTTGTGAGAAATAGAAGAGACACGACTGCATATTTCGACAAACGGTTTTTTGTTAGACCAGAAGTCACGGTCTTTAATTCAACCTTTCAATAGCATTTCCGGGTGTAAATCTTAGAGTATTTCAAGGGCCCATTATACTGATTTTAATTTCAGCATGAACATGCCTAGTGTCCGAAGCAGATGCGGAACTTTGGTACAAGCTGGCCAATGAGATGAGATGAGATAATGAGAATAAAATCATCCATGGGATATACGTCAGGGTAACGTAACACTCCCTCAGGCAATACTATAGACACAATGTATACAATATGTATCGCTATTTTGATGTCCCTTTCACGTTATGAAGACTCTTGACTAAGTGATGCGAAAAAAATGTATAATTCCACTATTAATTCTTTTTTTAAGCGCAAATGTGTAGCCGAATAATCACGATGATTTGGTGCAAATTAAGCTTTGAAACGAAAGGGGTAAGCCTATATACACCTATTGTCCAAGACTCTTATAAATTACACCATCTCACAGACCTTACGTGTGTAAGTCATGGACCATTCAAGTGTACCCTAGGCTGTAGGAGCTACAAAGTGTAGCCGCTACAGTGTTCCCGTAAATCTACAGTCAAGGATCTTTATTATGACTAAATACTGGCGTTCAAACTCTAGACTTTCTACAAAATAATATGGCACACATTGTAGTGACAAAAACAAGGGTCACAACTCTACATTTTATCAAATTATCAAAAGTCTTCGAGTGGCGAAAAATGGGGCGAAAAGGGTCAAAGCCGCATATGTTTATATCCTTCCTACAGCAGTGCCTCTCCCGAACCTAAAACAATACGGGTTCATGATATCAACATGTATGGCTATAGGCGTATCCTGTGATGAGAAAGGGGCGAAACGCAACAAACATTAGAAAAGTCATCAGGCCGTCGTAAACGGATTCGAAAGTGTAGAGCTGTGAGAACGAAGCTGAGTTTTATTCCGAATTAAATTTCGATTTCAACAAAGTCAAATTAAGGTAATACCCAGTCTTTTTACTGATTATTGGTTTTTTGTTTTATGTATTATATGATGAACTATAATTCCTGTGTTGTATTTTGAAAAATTTCACAGAAAGTGATGACATTCTTGTCACTATCCTTTCGTATTATCCTTGCAAGAACATTGCTGACAGCGTTTTAATGCGACAAACTTATTTTTGGTGTGTTCTTCCGGTATTTGTTGTTATTATAACCCGAGAAGACAAGTTTCTGGAAAGACTTTAATGAGATATTATACACGTTGAGTTATCTTTGTATGCATATTCGCTAGACTTTTAAAAGCAACAGTATCTCCCCGAAATCATGATCATTACCATCATCATAATCGTCGTCATCATTATCATCGTCATTATCGACAACGTTTTAGTTGTCATCATCGTCGTCAAAATTTGTGGAGTGATGTCACTATTATGTTTTTCTTATAGTGCTTTCTTTCAAATGACATGACATGTTCGTTGCTTCGTGAACGTGATCAAATATAATTCCAGTTTTTTGTAGGCAACACAACTTCGAGTTGATTAAGATGGAAAAGTATACGATAGAATTGATTTACTCCCATTAGTCAAAGTATAATGTTCGCGAATGAAAAACCTCCTTTCCCTATCGACCATGTGGATTAAGTCCCATGACTATGTTTTCATGGCATGGTACCGTACGGTTATCTCCCATGTCATCATTTTCCCCAAACGTGACAGGCGTTGTTAAAATGACGCCGGCAGTATAGGTGTGTTTCGTTCTAATCTTTTTCTGCCTATTATTTAAATCTGTGTCCCCTCAGTTTAGTCTGAATGGCAATATTTATAACCGTCCAATTTGAACAAGTGTTTTATTTTGCTAAATCAAAAATGACTACATTCTCTATTAATACCTGTTGTGAGGATTGGAAATGTTGTTGACGCCTTTCATAGATACTGTCTCCGAAGTACACTCATCTGCGGAAAACAGCCTGCCTTTGAAAAGTAGAGGGGAACAAGTAAATATATATGTGGTGGTAATTTTTATGGACATGACCTTTGATCAGACAAAGGGAAACATGCTTGCATTCTTGGACAACTGGCCCTTTGTTAGGATTGTGGTAGTAACTGCAGTTTTTCAATAGTATTTTCCGGGGTTGACTCTGATAATGCTTCCAATGAACCGCATAACCCTGATTACGATTACAGCATGAACAGGCCGATTGTCCCAAGCAGATTCCTGGCCGTCTCGACAAAAGCTTGCAAAACAGTCAGAAAGAAAGATCGATAAGGCCGTACAACTCCTCTGCCAGAATTGACTTATACTAGTGTGCAAACACATGACAACGCCGTGCAGCTGCTCTATGAAATTCCTACGAGCAATACCTGTCGTGATTTTGCAAGTGATCATTGCTTGGCACTTGAGGTCATAATGGTCTGATTTCATTATTATGTTTTTGCAAATAGTGTTCAGATTCAGTAAAAGACGAGTCGGTGTACAGTTACTTTAACTTCTCCATATAAATTACATGTACTTTGCAAATTTGAATAGCTGTTAAACATTCTGTATCCCGGAGATGTGTGTACCCCCCTGACGTGACGACAGTGGGCCTTTGTAAGATACGAGGAGGCAAGTCAAGCGGTACGTGGTATCACATCTTCCTACAACGATTTATGGTACTTGTGTAGAGAGGTGAAGGGCCAGGTTGCTACTCCACCAAAAGCCTTCAGGCAAAGATATTTGTCTTTCGCATGAATACTCTATTGACAAGTTGACACTAAAGGTAAACACAAACACATACTCTCTCTCTCTCTCTCTCTCTCTCTCTCTCTCTCTCTCTCTCTCTCTCTCTCTCTGCGCCCCAAGGCATGAAGTAAACATAATATTACAGGCGATCACAGCTAGCACTAGGGTTCTGTATGGCAATACTCATTGTGGTCCGATCTGCATACGTGTTCTATTTTCTTATATCGGAAATGACTGCATTTTCCATTTACACTTATTTTGAGAATACTGGTCTTGAAACCTTTCATAGAGTCTGTCGCCGATGAGCATTTATGCTCTGCAAAAAAGCCTGTCTTTGAAAGATACCAGGAAACAAATCAACCAGTATGTGGTGGTACTTTTTACAGTCAAGGCCTTTTATCAGACCAAGAAAAAACATGTTTTCATTCGTGACCAACTGGCCGTTTGTTAGGATTGTGGTAGTGAATGCAACTTTCAGTAAGATTTTCCGGGTTTGATTCTGAAAATGTTTCCCATGAACCGCATGACCCTGATTACAATGTCAGCATGAACTGGCCGATTTTAAGAAGCAGATTCGTGACTGTCTCGACAAAGGCTGGCAAACAATAGTCAGAAAGAATCAGTTTGAAAGATGAAGATATATGTACCGAGGTTTTGAATCCACTTTTTAGTGTCATGTAGACTTTTGACCAAGGTAAGAAAACAATCGCAGTATGTTTACCATTCTAGCTCTGTTGTCAATGACGTGGAGCTTATCAAATAGGCTGATTTTCCGTCGTCGTCCATCAACAATTGCCTTCTTCTGTGAAACCGCATGTCCGATTGCTTTGAAATTTGATATGCAGTTCACTTGGGGTGACCCCTGTTAGGTTTATCCAAATTTTGGTGAAATGTGTATACTTGTATTTGTAGAGCACTTTTTGCTGCTTTGGTCAAAAACAATTTCCATTGAAAAGCTTGCTTTGATCTTAGAGATGTGCAGTTAACTTGTGTTCCTCATATAGGTTTGTTCAAATTGTGATGAAATATGAAAATTTGTATTTTTAAAGCAATTTTTGTCATTTTTTGTCCAGAAATATTTAAAATCTTCTTCTTCTTCAAAAGTGCAGGTCCGACGGCTTTGATATTTGGGATATAGGTCCCTAGGCAGAACTAAGCATTGTATCGGTATTAAAATTCTATGCTAATGACCCTTAATCAATGTGGTACATGAATATTCCACATTGATTAAGGGTCATTAGCATAGAATTTTAATACCGAAACAGTGCTCATTAATGTAATCTGCATATTTGAATATCATTATACCTCGGATCTTGCATTGTATATAGGGGGCTGGAGGAATTCAGGGGGGACTCAAAAATTTTTGGGGTAATAGAGGGGGCGACTTGAAAGGTTTGCCTATAGAAGTGAGGGGGACCTGAATTTTTTTGGCTCCCTTTCTTTACGATTATAAGCTTTGGTCGGTAATTCAATGGACATTAAATAATATTTTGATTTCATCCAATTGTTCTCATATTAGTAATAATTAAACAAGATCAAGAACCATTTTGTTGCATTTTATTAATCTTGTCTCGAAAAATTCTAACAATATATGAAGTTTTGTAAAAAAACCAAAGAAGTAGGCCTAGTATCGGGGCATAAACTGCAACTGTTGATAATTTTTCCTTCAATATTTCTATGCAGTACATCAAACACAGTTTCTTGCCGTCTCCCTACAGCATGGTATAACGCAATATTCATTTTGTCAACAAAAGCCTGCATATATTGGATGATAATTAAATTACAGTCAAAAGTGAAAGTCATTTGTTAATGATACAAATGCACAGTACACATACACAGGTTGTGTTGGCAAGCTGAATACTTGACAGCTCAACGTGCTTTAGAAGCAAACAAAAATGCAGTTGTATAAATTGAACACAATTTTTGCCAACAGTATCAAAATTAATACAGCTACTGCCCTGCTACTCAGTGCCTACGGGCAGTGTCATTGTTACTGCATACCAGCAGTGACGCAGATAGCTCTGGCTATGAAGTAGCTGATAAAAGAGTTCTGGTCCTGTGACGCTAATGACAGTAAAAACATACTGGTACACAAAAACAGGCCAGTTAGCAACGCCTGGAAGACCAGCAGACTTGAAAGTTATCAGGGATTTTTGAACTTTGTTAGAGAGAATAGTCAAATATAAAAGAAAACAAGATGGGTAACAATGCTTGATTTTCAAAATTTCACACGTAAAACGTAAAACCTCGTACAGTTAAGACTCTAATTTAAATGAAAAACATGTGTGACTAAATTGAACTTTTTTAAATTTTACCGAATGTACCATTATTTCACCAAAAATTTCAGAGATTAAAATGTTGATTTGATGGAATATTTTAACCTTCCAGTATTGTCAATTTTGTAAAACTTACAAGTAACATCTAATGTAGTCAGGAATTCACAGTTTGCATGCTCTCTCATGATCGTCATTTTGTGTGCTCGTCAACAGGTGCCATTGACCTGGCCATAGTTAAGTTGGATCAACTCACGTCGTCTTTGACTGATTAATTCAAAAGTCCACAGATGTGTTTCAAAATGTACCAATTTAAGAACTTGCCCTTAGGAATATGGCTCTACAAACTACTCATGAAAGGTAGTCTTGAACTTCTGCGAGCAAAACTGCCCAGTACATGTTTATTTTTTTCTTTGCGTGCATCCCTACTAAATATGCGGCTATATGATAATCGGGGGGGGGGCTTGAAAATGCTTGACCATATAGAGGGAGATATGAAAATTTTTGAGGGTATCGAGGGGGATCTGAGAATTGAAGAGATTTCAATCGCAATTCCTCCAGCACATCCCCCCCGTTATTTGTTAACGCAGCGTAATGATTACTGTAGCTCATACTTAATGGTGAATCGTGCTCAGAATGTAATAAAGACCCTATGGCGTCGTAATCATTGATGATTGGCCATTTTGCCCTTGTGGTTCAACAGGTTCATAAGATTGAATATTTGATATCGCAACGGGACCATTATCGTTTGGGCATGTTAAGTGTTCTAATTTAAATTCTGCTGAGATAGCGTTACAAATTTCTGACAATTTCATATTAGAACGACCCCTTTGACTTTAAGACGTACTTCAGTAGCTTGTTTGAAATTGTACGAAGCAATGACTGCACTCTTTCAGCAGCAAAACTTCGAAACGACAGAGTCAATAATATCATCTTACAATGCAAGATCAAATTACTGGAACATTGCCTCAAAAACTCTGGCTATTGTCAAGTTGTTTGCAGTGTACGTGTTGGCAATGGAATATTTATGGGGTTGCTATGACCTAATGATGGCCCAAGCCGACAATTTTTTGTTTACCAAAGGGGAACAGATTTTTGGTAAAAAGATAAAGACACTGGGTATGCTGATTCAATCGACATTTCATTTACTGACTTTAACCGCCAGTCTACCAACAACTTATGTATGTGACAACCTGGACTTAGACAAAGCTAAAGACCAGGGTCCGACAGAAAGTTGGCCACACCCACATTCCTATGTCACAGATACAAACGAAGCAGCCAGACATAGTTGCAGCTTCTAATTTTAGTGTCGAACCCTACCTAAGGGGAACAGGTCAAAGAAAGTTGCCATCCTTCTTTCCCCACCGTATCTGCACTCGCCAACGTAAACGCTCTACACTGTTTAAAATCGCACAAAACACAACTTTTTATGATAATTTCTCTCACATTGTCCAGTCACTGGTGTTGCAGTGAATATCCCCCAAAATGCAACTGTGAAAAACACATCGACCATTCTCACAAACGTGTTAGTCACTGATCAAAACATTTAATTGAAAATGGTCTGTTCAATACTCCTCCCAGTCGGGCCTAGTCAGGCTGTACATTGCATTCATTTTCTCGCGGAGTCAGACTTGAGACGTCACGGTAACCTGAACTTTGAGGAAAAGATCCCATTCAAATGCAAATGTTTCTCCGGGGCATGGACGAACAAGCAAGCTGGAACACAACTCGTATACGCATACCTTCGCGCTACCTGTTCCTCCCACATTTTGCACTTTCTCCACAAATATTTACAAAACGTACCACAAACTAGACGGACAGTAATATTGCAACTTTTGGCTAACGACTCCATTTATTGAGATCACACGGTAATAAAAAGTTACTTGCTGTATGCGATTTTGGTTCAAAAGAGTGTGTTGCAGAGGAAATACGCTGTATGTTGTTCACAAAAGTGAGAATAATTTGACATTTAAATTTTCGAGAGAACACTAGAATTTATCAAATGCATAAAACAGAAAATGAAATGCTAACTCTGGTCTTCCTAATTAAACAAACGTTTCACTTCCATTCTCCCATGCGGAGACATTTCCTACCTCAAACCGTAAGGTGATTTCACCCCATCCCCACCCCACCCCCAAATCACAAATCCTCGCAAACAATGCAGTCCATCTGCCGGCTAAGTCATAGGGATTTTTCCGAATTGTTTGGCGGGTACAAGAATAAGCCTTTCACGTCCACGTGTGATAACAAATATCGTCAGTTGCTGAAACTACCAAACATACCTACAAACCTGCCGTGAGGAAAATTGCTGATTTTTCCCCATTTTCTCTATTAAGGCAATAAATTGACGTTACAGTTAAAACCACGGCTTTAAAATACCGACTTCGCTAACGCTATACTATATTTTCGCCACATTTACTAAACAGCACATCTAGATCGAATATCATAATTGTTTTCTATTCGGCTGATGACCTATACAGGTTCTAGTCTGTGGTACGAATAAGTTATTGTGTGCTTGCGATCTTTCACGTGAAAATACGTGCAGTGCGGTATAAGCCCATTATCCAGTAGGTTACGCCATTCCGGGAGGGACTTGCTGTGGATCACGTTTACCCTTTCGGGATGTATTCAGAGGTCGCCATGTTGGAACCTCGCTCTCAAAGAAGTCAAATTGCACTTCGTGAAGGAGGAGGCTCCATTTGACTTTCAATTCACTGAGTTAACAAAGTTTAACGATAACCTACCTGCCTACCTGTTCTCTAACTAGGTTAGCTAGCAGACACAGCTTTAGCCACACCCACCCACTTGCTCATTCCACATTCCTACCTACCCAATTACAAACGAATCTACCAGATATCGCTCTTGCTTTGCGTTTTTTAATTTTAACCGATCTATGAGATCAAACGTACGCAAGCAGCTATTTATCTATATCCCTGGTTCCTGCAGGGTTCTGCTCTAGACAACACTGACGTTCAACATCGGTATGACCTGACCAACTTATTTTTGCAGATCACATGACGAAACTTCACAAAATAACGCTTCTTACCTGGTGTGGTCACTGGCGTTGTAGGCGTTGCGGTGGATATCCCACAAAATGCAATGAGGATAAACACGTCGATCATTCTAACATACATGTTATTGACTGTTATACACTGGTCAGTTGAAGACTATTGCCTGTTGGAGCTGATTCACGGTGTCTGCTGATTTTACTTTTACTCGGCGTGAGTGAAGCGTAAAGTCAGAGTGGCCTGGACTTCGAGGAAACGCTGTACATGAGCATTTTTCTTGACTATTTATATGCAAATGTTTGCAAATATGTGGCACTCCACATGCAAACTGAATTGGGGCATAAAAATAAGAACATTGGAGAGCCACTGACTGCCCTTCCTCTACCTGTTCTGCTTCTTAATTCTCTCTCCACGAACAAACATAAAATGAAATAAAAAGAGAACGGACATGAGTTAGCTAGGAAATTTTGGACGACTTATTCCAAAGACCACACACTTGTAGAGAAAGATAATAAAGCTGCTAACGTACAAACAGTGAGGCCATTTTGCCTAAAAATGTGCGTAATAAAGTATTTTGATTCTATACAACCAAGCTTACTAAAAAAGTCGATTAAAATATGCTAATATTGTAAATAATTCATATAATTGTGGATACTCAGGAGTCGATCCTACGAAAAGATTAGCTTTTGCAAGGAACAGGGTAATCAAATCCTGCTTATGTTTTCGTCGCCGTTAATGTTTTTACGTTTGAAATTAAATTTACATATTCAATTGTGTGAAGTTCAGGTTTGTCAAGTAAACTTTGAAGATAAAGATTTGTATACTCACGTATGTATGTATATAAAATCTTCACATTAAATTATTGCCAAGAATTCTGCTTTGATGTACTAAATTCAATAATTTGTGACAAGGCTCAATTATAGACAGCACTGCAATGAAAATGCAATGCAATACTACATTGCACAAAACGAATTGAACCATAGAAGTTATCTTATACGCATGGCACCGCTTTGGAACCACAGGAATTGCGGCCATTTTAATTTAAAAATGTCAGGAACAATTATCCTTGTCCCTAATTGTGCATGGTAGCATAAGACTTTTATTCTTAATTTCCAAAGAGTCACAATTCATTTATGTAAAGTTTAAGCAAAAGTTTCAGCTTTTCACTGTTTGGTACGTTTATCTTAACAACGATCAGGCTTTCCGCTCATGTGACCGTTGCGACATGCGGACTCAAGGTAGGCATTGATGGTAATAAATTACTTTTTGTCAGCTTATACTCTTCAGTATGTCGAACGAGTTCCCCGCATGCTTATTAAGGCCTCGTGCACGGCAATTGCAGACAGAGATTGCTTGTGTCCCTTAATGGAATGCAGACACACAGTCTTTCATTGCAAGTGAAAATGAATACACAAGCGCGTCCCTACCTATATAGTTGTCGTTGCCTGCTGTCATTCCTATCGCTGTACAACCTGCTTTAGCTCGCACATTGCTGTTAATCTATCCTCCCTCCCTCCCCTCTGTATGTCTGTCTGTTTGACTGTTTGTCTGACTGACTGACTGACTCTCTCTCTCTCTCTCTCTCTCTCTCTCTCTCTCTCTCTCTCTCTCTCAATATGGCGGTAACAACACAGTGGTCTTTGTTTTTGTCTTGTTTCAAAATGCTGGGATACAAGAGGATGAAACAAAGTTACTCTCATCCTCCATCTTGCATATTGGAAATATTTTTTTTATGTACTTTATACGGCGTTGAACATGATATTTACCACCTTCACGCCAGAAAATGGACCGCACTATTTTCAGAGTGCTTACATAGCTAGTTTTAGTTTTTGCAACTCCCCTTGTGATACTTGCACGATAATGACATCCAGGATATGTTGTGAAAACTACATGTTCTTTGGTTCTTGGTCACAGGACTTGGATGTTAATCGATGTGAAAAAATATAGCGTGTTGAGATACTTGGGCGTAGAGAAGAATGGCAATGTTGCTAGTCCACCAAAACACCTCAGGCAAAGATATTTGTTATAGGTATGAATACTCTGCTTACAATTCGACCGACAACACAGACACACATTTACATATAAAGTCTCTCTCTCTCCCCCTCCCTCCCCCTCTCTCTCTCTCTCTCTCTCTCTCTCTCTCTCTCTCGTATACATACATACATACATAATTTCTGAACAGATAGGAGATGAACATGATTTTGCAGGTGACCATAGATAATGAAATGAGGCCTTTAGGGAAATAGTGAATACCTGTCGGAATTGCCACTGATCCATATTCGTAAATCGAAAATGATAATTACATTGTCCAATGATTATAGTTGCAAGAAAGTGGCTGGTTTTAGTGTAAAGACAATACGGTAATCTGTTAGCTTAATTTTAGTTTACAAGCTTCTGTTAAGAATTGGGAATGTTGTTGAAGCCTTGGTGGAGTCTGTCCCCAGTGTGCACACATGCTCTGCCAAAAAAGGAGAAAACCTGCCTTTAAAATATACCAGGAAACAAGCTAATCGATGCGTGGAAGAATTTTTACGGCCATGGCCTTTTGTGAGACAGAGAAAAGACACGGTTGCATTCTTGGGCAACCGGCCTTTTGTTTAGACCCGAGGTCTTGAATGTAATCATTTGATGGCATTTTCCCGGTTCAAAGTTTAACTCTGAGAGTGTTTCCACAGCCCACAGCCATGATTACAAATTTTAGCATGACTTGCTGATTATCCGAAGCAGATTCAGGGCCATCTCAGCAAAAGCCGACCAAACGAAGGTTAATGAAAATAATGCTAACAGCGGATACGAGTAAATAAAAGACTTTCAGAACCCCTGCGAAATATGTCTAGGTAACGTGACACTCCCCCGGGCACTTAGACAAGGTGTAAACGTATGTATCGCTGTTGTGGTGCCCCCTTTTCACCTTTTGTATACCTTGACTAATGGCGCGAGAAGATGATGTAAATATTGATTGTGTTTTTTTTACTCTAGTGCAATGCTTTTCCTAAATAAGCACGATTTACTTATGATTTTTGAGGAAATTCAGATTTTAATCTATTAGGGTATAACTGTACCTTACTCGATGACGGGTACAACCTCACCCCCACACTCCGCTAAACAACTTTTCACCATACCCACTGATGAAACCTGGAGTCATCCACGTGTACCCTGGACAGTATCAGCTACAAAGTACATGTGCAGCAACTACAAACTTTCATTAACTCTTGGGACAAATGTCTGTATTATGACAAAATACTGGCGTTAAAACTGCTATTTCTACAAAATGATTGGATAAATCGTATAATAAAAGGGGGCCGCGAGACTGTATTTTTACAAACTGTTTCTTGGTCAAAAGTCTGCAAGTGGCGAAAAGGGGCGGAAATGGTCGTCAACCCGCGGTGCATATTTCTATACCCGTTCTACGGCAGCGCTCATGACGTCACTATGAAGGCCAGTGTATGTATCCTGCGAAGAGAAAGTTTGCATGCCCTGTCATAAAGAGTTCTATCAATTGTGGTCAGAGGTCGTTACCCTTCTAATCATGAGATCACTCACAGCGGTAAAGTACTGAAACAGAATGAGTCGGCTTCAAAAGCACCCTAAATCGTTTAGTCAGGATGGAAATAAAGAAACACGAAATTGAATGAGCAGCGACATAAATGACATATGCCACGATAAAGTAGTATCAGTAGTTTGCTGTTTTGCAGTGTGTGTATGTTTCACAAACCTTTTAAGTGTGAAAACTTTAGTGTATATTAAAGTTATATACAAGTGGTTAACTTGAACAGCTCTGAAAGTCACAAGAGGAAGCAATTTGAGTTCTGTATTGCATAGTCTCCGCGGTTCATGAATTGTTGTAACTCAATACATTTAGACGTCCTGCATGGCAGGACGCCAACAAACCTATACCCATTGGTTGAACCGGAATGACAAGCGCATATTCACCCGTTTACTCCTCTTTTAGAATAATTCAAATCAGTCAGTTTTGAAATCTGCTTCAACTTATAATACTGGACATTAAAGTGCCTTCTCAAATTTTGCCCGGGAATGTAAAACAATATAAAACAGATGAAAGGTGTTCTGCAGCTAAACAATGTACGTTTATCTTAGTTCAATTTTGATAACTTATTGCAGCATATCTCTAGCGCAAGGCACTCACTTCTGCAAAGTTTAGAACAACAATAATCCACCCAAAGGTAAAAAGAAACTGTTCAGTAAATTTTTGGCAAGCAAGTGAAACATGAAATTTTGTGCGGCTATAATCGGGCGCCATATTGGTTGCTCACTGTCGCCTAGCAACAGCATACGTCGCTATTACAATAGAAGTCAAAAGGCGCAGGTCACGAACTAGTCACTTGGAAAATGAATACACGGTTCTTAAAATGTATCATGTTGTATTTGGTGTGACTTCGGTGAAAATTATTGACGCAGAGGAAATGGAGTGAGCTGAGTTCATTTGAGAACAATAAACACAAGCCCGAGCGAAAAGAAATGTCAATCTCAACGTATGTTTGTAAACGTATGCCGAGCTACATAATTTTAGATCTGCCAGTTGTATGCAATAGAAATCTATTGCCAAGGTCCCTTACGATTGCTGTTAGAAGGATCAGTGGCAGACTATGTCACTATTTTCCTTACAACTCTTGAACTCGATTTCTTTGTCCATAGAATTCCCTATGTGCGCGCACTCTGTGATGTACCTGGATTCCGAGCTTGTCATGTCTTTTTATTTCATTCTATTGTAAGAAGTGGAGAAAGGCATTCGCCGTCAAAACTATGCATTCGCCCTTCCTTGTTACATGCCACCTCACAATTTATGTACCACATCCATATTGTGTGTCACGAATTAAGACAATATGGCTCTCTCTCTCTCTCTCTCTCTCTCTCTCTCTCTCTCTCTCTCTCTCTCTCTGCCATATACACACAGGAAGACCTGGACTGAGAGGAGATAAAATTGATATTTCCAGTGGCCATAGATACTGACATAGGACCGGTATTGAATCGTAACACCTGTCCGACTTGCCACTGGTCCATATTCATAAATCGAAAAAGATTACATTTTCAAATGACATTGTTCCAAAAAAGTGGCTTTGTTAAGGACTGGTAATATTGTTGAAGCTTTGAGCAGTCTGCCTCCAATGTGCGTTCATGCTCAGTAAAAACAGCCTGCCTTTGAAATATGCAAGCAAACAAGCCAAGCGATGCGTGGAAGAATTTTTACGCCCATGGCCTTTTTTGAGGACAAAACGCATGATTGAATTCTTGGGCAACCGGCCTTTTATTTGGCTCGATGTCGTGAGTAAATATTCAAAGGCATTTCCGGGTTCAAAGTTTAACTCTGAAAGTGCTATGCTCTGCCCATAACCCTGTTTACAATTTTAGCATGAACTTGTCAATTATCCCTAGCAGATTCAGGGCCCGCTCAGCAAAAGCTGGCGACACATAGCATATGGGAATCACGCTATCGATTAGTGAAAAACTTTCATTAATCCCTAAACCCTGGAAATATGTCAAGGTAATGTGACACCTCCCCTCCCCCGCTGTTAATAGACAAGGGGGACACATATGTATCACACTTTTGATATCTTTTTCACCTTATATAGATATTTTGACAAAAGTTGGAAGATAAATGATGAACATTAATTATGTTTTGTTTATCCTTCTTTTTACCCCAATGAAGACCGATTAACTTATGACTTAGAGCAAATTCGGTGACGAGGTCCCCTCTCCATACAGACTCTGCCAAACAACATTTTTCACCTTGCCCTAGTGACGATCTCTGTGGTCACTCAGGTGTATCCTTGGACAGGACAAAGTTTTGTTAAATCTTGAGACAAATGTCTGTATTGTGACTTAACACTGGCGCTAAACAGCATTTTCTAAAAAATGATTGGATAAATGGGATAATAACAGGCGGGTCACGAGACTATTTTTACAAATTGTTTCTTGGTCAAAAGTCTGCAAGTGGCGAAAAGGGACGGAAATGGTCGGCATAGCTCATGACGTCACTATGAAGGCCTGTGTGCGTATCCTGTGAAGAGAAAGTTTGCACGCCCTGTCATGAAGAGTTCTATCACTGAGGTCAGAGGTCATTACCCTTCGAATGAGGTCATTCACAGCGGTACAGTGATTTGACGTTAAAAACACCCTCAATCGTTTAGTTATGATGGAAAAAAAGAAACACGAAATAGAATGAGCAGCGACATAAATGGCTTGTTAAATGACAAGTGCCACGACGAGGTAGCATTGTTTGCTGTTTTGCAGTGTGTATATGTTTTATAAAGCTTGTGAAAACTTTGGTGCATAAGTTATACACAAGTTAAGCAGCTCTACATGTCGCATAAGGAAGCAATTTTGAGTCCTGTGTTGCATAGTCTCCGTGCTTCACTTATTGTTGTAACTCAACACATTTAAGATTTTCTGTAGGCAGGACGCCAACAGATCTATACCCATTGGTGGTACCATAATAACAAAAGATTATTCACCCGTTAACTCATCTATTAAATACCTCAAAGCAGGCAGGTTTCAACTTAAATTACTCGGCGTTAAGGTGTCTACTCAAATTTTGCCTTCAATTTAAATATATAACAGATGAACGGTGTTCTTTGACGACTGAAGCTAAACAATGTACGTGTATCTTAGTTCAATTTTGATGACTTATTACACTAGCTCAAGCGCAAGACACTCACTTCTGTAAAGTTTAGTGCCCGAACAATCCACCCCATCGGTAAAAAGAAACTGTTCAGTAATTCTTGACATGCAAATAAGAGATGAAATGTTGTGCGGCTTTTTACATCGGGCGCCATATTAGTTACTGACTGTCGCCTAGCAACAGCCTACGTCGCTATCGCAACAAAAGTCAAAAAGCGCAGGTCACGAAGTAGTCAATTGGTAAATAAGATATTGGTGCATTGCATATAAATACATGGTTCTTAGAAATATATCATGTTGTGTTTTGTGTTACTTCGGTGAATGTATTGACGCAAAGGAAATGGAGTGAGCTTCATTTGTGAACAACAAACACAGCTAGGCCAGACCGAGGAAAATGCCAATCATTACGTATGTTTGTAAAATTATTTAGTATACAATTAAAAATTTTTCGATGTCGAGTAAATATAATTACGATTGCTATTAGAAGGGTTAGTAGCGTAAAATGCTTCCAAACCTTGAACTCGATTTCTTTGTCAATAGAATCCCCTTTGTGAGAGCGCCCTCTATAATGTACCTGAATTTGGAGCTTGTCATGTTTTTTTCATTCTATTGTGCGAAGTGCACAAAGGCATTCGCAGTCAAAACTATGCTTTTGCCCTTCCTTGTTATATGCCACCTGAAACTAATACACCACGTCCATATAAACTGTGTCATGAGTTAAGACAATGTGTGCATATTATGTTTTTGTCTGTCTGTCTGTCTGTCTGTCTGTCTGTCTGTCTGTCTGTCTATCTCTCTCTCTCTCATACAAAAAAGAAAGATCTGGACGGAAAAGAGATAAAGTTGATATTGCAGGTGACCACCGACACAGAAAAAAAGCCTGTATGGAAATAGTAACACCTGTCCTGTCCGAATTGCCAGCGGTCCATATTCGTAAATCGAAAAAAGCTAACAATATCCCAAATGACATTTTTCCAAAAAAGTGGCTGGTTTCACTGAAAAGACAACGTAGTATACTGTTAGCGTAATTTCTCTTTACAAGCTTCCCTTAAGAAACGGGAAAGTTGTTGAAACTTTGCGTGTCTGTCCCAAATGTGCACTCATCCTCAGTGAAAAAACAGCCTGCCTTTGAAATACACAAGGAAACAAGCCAAGCGATGCATGGGTCAATTTTTACGGCCATGGCCTTTTGTGAGGACAAAACGCATAATGGCATTCTGGGGCAACCGGTCTTTTATTTGGCTCGATATCGTGAATAGATATTCAATGGCATTTTTTTCCGGGTTCAAAGTTTAACTCTGAGAGTGTTTTCCACGGCCTATATCCATGGTTACAATTTCAGCATGAACTTGCCGATTATACGTAGCAGATTCACGGCCATCTCAGCAAAAGCTGGCGACACATAGTTTTATGTAAAATCACGATAACAGTGCATATGGATTAAAGAAAGACTTTCATTAATCCCTAAACCCTTGGAAATATGCCAAGGTAACGTCACACTACCCAGGGCAATAGACAATGTGAACACACATTATATCGCACTTTTGATTTACTTTTCACCTTATGTCGATTATTTTGACAAATGTTGCGAGATAAATGATGAAATTAATCATGTTTTGTTTACCCTACGTTTTACCCCGATAAAGAGCGATTAACTTAATTATGATTTCGAGCAAAGTCGGTGATGAGTGCCCCCTCACGGCACAGACTCTTCCAAACAACATCTTTTCACCGTATTCTAGTGACGGATTCAGGGGTCACAAAGGTGTACCCTTGACAGTAAGAGATACAAAGTCCAGCCGCTACAAAATTTCGTTAAATCTTGAGACCAATGTTTGTATTATGACTAAGTACTCCCGTTAAAACTGCATTTTCCACAAAATGATTGGATAAATCGTATGATGACAATAACAGGCGGGTAACGAGACCATACTTTGACAAGTTGTTACTTCGTCAAAAGTCTGCGAAGTGATGAAAAGGGACGAAAAGGGTCAAACCCGCGGTGCATATTTGTATACCCTTTCTACGGCAGTGCTTATGTCGTTACTATGAAGGCCCGTGTGCGTATCCTGTGAAGAGAAAGTTTGCATGCCCTGTCATGAAGAGTTCTATCACTGAGGTCAGAGGTCGTTACCCTTCGCATGAGGTCAGTCACAGCGGTAAAGTAGTGCAACAGAATGAGTCGGCTTCAAAAGCACCCTCAATCGTTTAGTCATGATGGAAAAAAAGAAACACGAAATAGAATGAGCAGCGACATAAATGGCTCGTTAAATGACATGTGTCGCGATAAGGTAGTATAGTTTGCTGTTTTGCAGTGTGTATATGTTTTATAAAGCTTGTGAAAACTACAGTTCATATGTTAAGTACAAGTGGCTGACTTGAGCAGCTCTACATGTCGCATAAAAATCAATTTTGCGTCCTGTGTTGCATAGTACCAGCGCTTCACGCATTGTTGTAACTCAACACATTTTAGATTTCCTGCATGGCAGGACGCCAACAGATCTATACCCATTGGTGGTACCGGAATAACATGAGCTTATTCACGCGTTGACTCCTCTCTTAAATAACTCAAAGCAGGCGGTTTTCAAATTTTCTTCAACTTATAATACTCGGCGTTAAGGTGTCTTCTCAAATTTTGCCCGGGAATTAAATATATAACAGATGAACGGTGTTCTTTAAAGACTGAAGCGAAACAATGTACGTGTATCTTAGTTCAATTTTGATGACTTATTACACTAGCTCAAGCGCAAGACACTCACTTCTGTAAAGTTTAGAGCACGAATCCACCCCATTGGTGAAAAGAAACTGTTCAGTCAATTCTTGACATGCAAATAAGACATGAAACGTTGTGCGGCTTTTTTACATCGGGCGCCATATTAGTTACTGACTGCTGCCTAGCATAAGCCTACGTCGCTTTCAAAACAGAAGTCAAAGGGCGCAGGTAACGAAGTAGTCACGTTGTAAAAAGATGTTGGTACATTGCAAATGAATATACGATTCTTAAAAATATACCATCTTGTATTTATGTGACTTCAGGAGGAAACGGAGTAAGCTTCATTTGTGAACAACTAAATGCAGCTAGGCCAGACTGAGGAAAATGCCAGTCATTACGTACGTTTGTTAAAATGTGTTGTATATAATTAAAAGTATTTCGAGGTCGATGTGACAATAATTGCGATTGCTGTTAGAAGGGTCAGTAGCATAATATGTCGATATATTACTTCTAACCCTTGAACTCGATTTCTTTGTCCATAGAATCCCCTTTGTGAGAGCGCCCTCTGTGATTTACTTGAATTTGGAGCTAGTCATGTTTCTTTTTTTTTCATTCTATCGTGCAAAATGCACAAACGCATTCGCAGTCAAAATTATGCATTCACCTTTCCTTGTTATATGCCACCTGAAACTAATACACCACGTCCATATAAACTGTGTCATGAGTTAAGACAATGTGTGCATCTTTCTCTCTCTCTCTCTCTCTCTCTCTCTCTCTCTCTCTGCCATATACACAAAGAAAGACCTTGATGGAAAGGAGATAAAATTGATATTGCAGGTGACCATCGATACAGACAAAAGGCCTGTTCGGAAAAATTTACACCTGTCCGAATTGCCAGTGGTCCATATTCGTAAATCGAAAAAGATTACATTCTCAAATGACATTGTTGCTAAAAGTGGCTGGTTTCAGTGAAAAGACAACGTAGTATACTGTTAGCGTAGTTTCTGTTTACAAGCTTCCCTTAAGAAACGGGAAAGTTGTTGAAACTTTGCGTGTCTGTCCCAAATGTGCACTCATCCTCAGTGAAAAAACAGCCTGCCTTTGAAATACACAAGGAAACAAGTAAAGCGATGCGTGGAAGAATTTTTACGGCCATGGCCTTTTGTGAGGACAAAACGCATGATTGAATTCTTGGACAACCGGCCTTTTATTTGGCTCGATGTCGTCCAATGGCATTTTCCGGGTTCAATGTTTAACTCTGAGAGTGTTTTCCACGGCCTATATCCATGGTTACAATTTCAGCATGAACTTGCCGATTATCCGTAGCAGATTCACGGCCATCTCAGCAAAAGCTGGCGACACATAGTTTTATGTAAAATCACGATAACAGTGCATATGGATTAATGAAAGACTTTCATTAATCCCTAAACCCTTGGAAATATGCCAAGGTAACGTCACACTACCCTGGGCAATAGACAATGTGAACACACATTGTATCGCACTTTTGATTCATTTCACCTTTTACCTTAACAGGCGGGTCATGAGACTGTACTTTGACAAACTGTTACTTCGTCAACAGTCAGCGAGGTGGTGAAAAGGGACGGAAAGGGTCAAACACGCGGTGCATCTTTCAGCGCTCATGACGCCACTATGAAGGCCCGTGTGCGTATCCTATGAAGAGATAGTTTGCATGCCTGTTCATGAAGAGTTCTATCACTGAGGTCAGAGGTCGTTACACTTCGCATGAGGTCATTCATAGCAGTAAGTATTGCAACACAATGAGTCGGCTTCAAAAACAACCCAATCGTTTAGTCATGATGGAAATAAGAAACACGATATAGAATGAGCAGCGACATAAATGGCTTGTTAAATGACATGTGTCAAGACGAGGTAGCATTGTTTGCTGTTTTGCAGTGTGTGTATGTTTTATAAAGCTTGTGAAACTACAGTTCATTATACTTATGTTCAGTGGCTGACTTGAACAGCTCTATATGTCGCATAAGGAAGCAATTTTGCGGTCTGTGTTGCATAGTACCAGCGCTTCACGCATTGTTGTGACTCAACACATTTTAGATTTCCTGTATGGCAGGACGACAACAGATCTATACCATTGCTTTTACCGGAATATCACGAGCATTTTCACGCGTTTACGCCTCTTTTTAATAAATCAAAGCAGGCGGTTTTCAAATTTGCTTCAACTTAATGTAAGCTTAAAACTCGACATTAAAGTGCCTTCTCAAATTTTGCCGGGGAATATTAAAATAAAGCAAATGAAAGGCGTTCTTTAAAAGTGAAGCTAAACAATGTACGTTTATGTCAGTTCAATTTTGTTCACTTGATACACTGTCTCAAGCGCAAGAAACTCAATTCTGTAAAGTTTAGAGCGTGAATCCACCCAATTTGCAAAAAAGACACTGTTCAGTCAATTTTGACATGCAAAATAAATTATGAAGTGTTGTGCGGCTATTTTACATCGGGTGCCATATTGGTTAATGAATCTCGCTTAGGAACAGCCTAAGTCGCTATCACAACATAAGTCAAAAAGCGCAGATCACGAAGTAGTCACGTGCTAATAAAGATATTGGAGTATTGGCAATTAATACATGCTCTTAAAAATCTATCATGTTGTGTTTGGTGTGACTTCAGTGAATTTCTCGGCGCAGAGGGAAAGACGTAAGCTTCATTTGTTAACAACAAACGCAGGCCCGACCGAGATAAATGCCAAAATTATGTATTTTTGTTAAAATATGTTATACTACATAATTTTAATTCTTAAGCTCTGCAACATTTTTGTAATTGAAGTTTATTATCAAGGTCGAATGAATATAATTATGATTGCTCTATAGAAGGGTTTGAAGCATGTCGATATTTTGCCTCCAACCCTTGAACTCGAATTCTACGTCCGTAGAATCCCGTTTGTGCGAGCGCCCTCTGTGATGTACCTGAATTCGGGGCTTGTCATGTTTTTTTTTTATATCATTCTATTGTGCGAAGTGTACCACAGCATTCGCCTTCATAACTATGCATGTATTTTGCCCTTCCTTATTAGATGCACCTAATAATGTACCACTGTCTATATAAACTGTGTCACGAGTTAAAGCCGCATAGCTGCGAATGTGTAATAAACCGGTCTCAAAATATCCCAAGTTCTAAGACTTTTCTTTGAATAAAAGTCATTAAAGACTAAAAACTCTATATCACTGTCATAAGTGTCGAAAATGTAAATTCAAACGTTGTAACATCACTGAAGAATTTCCCGCCATTTTCAAAAACTAATCCTGTGACAGAGAAAATAAAGATTACAACAACAGAGTCTTGGCCATTGTGTTTATGCATTCAAGTAAATGGCATCATGCTTGTTTCTTTATGATCACGATGTGTATGTGCAGAAATACTGACCGCACGTTTGTACTATTCAGTTAGGGTACCATTTTGTGAGTACGGCACCCGTTTATTATTTAAAATGCGTAGGCATGGTCCAAATCAGCGAGCTGTGATACTTCTATTGACGTCCTTCAGTTAGCACATTTACACGAAGCAACTTCGGTTTGAAATATAATCATGAAAACCAAAAAACAAACAAACAAACAAAAAAATTTGCACGCTAGAGATTTGTCGTGAGGCAATTTCTATGAAATATTTATCAGGCTTGCAACATTCAGAAGAATGTCGTATGGGAACATAAATATTGTCTTTGCTTTTTTGGACATGAATTTTGGTGGCTGATATTTTCTTTCTGGGTGACACTGCTTCTTATCTAAACACGATTCTTCAAGTCGAATGATTCGCGGGGTTTGTGGGATGCTATATCACACATATTTAAACAAACAAAAACCGGACAGGTTTATGTGCCAATACAGGAAAGGATATCATTTGGATGTGCATGTTTGTATAGACGTTTGTCATCATTTACTAAGATGATCAGCCAAGCTTTCGTAATGTCAGTATACATTGGCGATGCCATTTCTAACATGTTCAAAAGGCTAAAGCAGTAAGTGCAATGCACAAAGATAGAAATAATTTCTTACTTGCTAAATCTGTATCTTAGATTTGACATTCAAAAACTGCTGCTCCACACAATATTTTCAAAACGGTTACCGATGCCCTTCGAGGTAAGTAGTAAAATGTTTACTTTGTTTTCAATACCTTATTTCTATAAGACGATGACTATATCCTCACTTTCGTATTCCCACAAATACCAAATAGCTACGCTGATACAAAAATCAACATCTCAGAAAGCGTATTCCTTCGGCGAAACAATATTTCAGCTCTATCGGAGAACGAGTCTGCAAAATACTTACAGGGAAAAAGATGACAGTTCCAATATTGTTTTATTATAAAGGCTTAAAGGAAAACCTTGAGGTTACTATGCTACACCGTTACGAAAAGTCAACTATATGTTGTGTGAAATCATTCATCCAACATGGCCATTTTCAATATTTCAAGTTCAAAAAACACTTTGATATGTTTTGTTTAGTCAAACAATTAAACACAGTAGATATCAGAAAAACAAACCAGCAAACACGGTAAATAACACTTCTGGCAGAAAATGAGTGATTTACAGACTTGGATCCTGTGCATACCTTCGGACAAATGGAACAGGCCAGAGAAGACGCGAACCGTTCTCCATGCTTCGTACTCCATTAGGAAAGATCTGAAGTTGGAAATCGTGACGCGTCGCGTCCCACACCTGTGATTCAGCTATTTACAATCTGGCGACCAAAGAATGGATGAAAACTCGACGTATACCAATGCCCTGCAACTGCGTTCCGACACAACTGTGGTGTTTGAGTCGGCTATAATGGTAATCATTAGAATTATTATCATCTTCGTGAATGTGCTGTCTGTGCTTGTCTTGTTCTTTCAGTGCTGACGCCAGCCATTGCCCAAACTCCTTAACATTTTAGCTTTCCTAAATTTGTTTACTTTGAAAGAGACTATCAGATAAATAGCACGCACTATCCATCAAATTTTGCTACTCCCTCAATTCCGTACTCAAACAGGCCGAAGGACGTTTTCTATACGTGCCTCAAGTTTCTTGAATTCACTTTCTGATGATATTCTGCGAAGCCACAATGTTGAAATTTTTAAAACTCGACTAAAATGATTTATTGGGGATAATATCGACTAAAAGAACTTTTGTTTTCTTTGATTCTTTTATGCTTTGCTATTTTTTATTTTGTTTGTTTTTAGACTTCATTGTTCTTTTACCACTTATTTGGTTTTAATTCTGCGTGTTTAATTAGGGCCCCATGGGGAGATTACAGCCTTATTGGGTAATTTTACCTCGATTTGAGCATGTCAATGGATAATTCTTTAATGGGCATAACTGAATAATAAGTAAATGCGGAGAAGGTTCTGGTAGGTAGACTTCTGGCAGTCGCTGAAAGTTTAATTCAACAAGTCATAGGGCAGCAAATTCTCCAGATTTGCCAAAACTGTAATGCCATGTTGCAATATTACATTACAAGGTAAGTTAAAAGACTAGTGAAATTATTTTAATAAACACTATTTGTATTATCATTTGTCTTTCAGATATCAAAATCAACAAAATTGAAAATGAAATCTGAGGACTCTCTAATAAGTATCACAAGCTTGTGTTTGGTCTTACATTTTGGTTTTTATACATTTTTGCCTCTTTTCAAACCATTGATATTTTCATAATATTGTTTTTCCATGAATAGCAGACCGCTGAAAATAGTCATAGGTTGTTCAGAAAATAGTCAAAAACCTTCGATGTAAATTCAAGCCCTAAAGTTTGCAAATTTTTCACAGAAAGTGGTAACATTTGATCTCGTCAATATCCTTTCTTATTGTCCTTGCAGGAACAGTGCGTACAGTCTTTTCATACGAAAAACTTAAATTTAGCATGCCGTTCTAATATTTTTTACTATTGTACACATTGAGCACGTTTCTGTATTACCATATTCGCTGGAATCTTCAAAGCAACAAAATCTCACAAAAATCATTATCATTGTCGTTGCCATCACAATAATCTTATAATCTTCGTCATCATTATCATCATAATTATCGACATTGTTGTAGTAGTTATCATGGAATTGGTGGATTAATATGACCATTATATTGTCATCATCGAGCTTTCTTGCCAAACGACAATATTCGTTGTTTTGGTAATCTAACTTTACTTCGGCTGCTGTCTCCACCAAGGCCAAAATGTATACAATGGGACTGATTTATTGCCATTAGTTGAAGTATAATATTCGCAGATGAAAAAAGTTTCCTCTCTCTGTCCACTCTGTGATTTTAAGTCCTAAAACTGTCTTTCCGTGCTACCATATGGTTGTCTCTTATGTCGTTGTTTTCCACAGCACGCAGATGTTGTGAAAGTGCAATCAGCAGTATTGGTTTGTTTCGTTATAATATCTCTCTCTCTCTCTCTCTCTCTCTCTCTCTCTCTCTCTCTCTCTCTCTCTCTCTCTCTCAGGCATTCATAATGCTCCAGGGCATCATCGGAAACACACTTGTCATCACGGTCACAGTTAAGAACACAAAACTGCACACCATAGCTAACTACCTGATTCTAAACCTAGCAGGTAAGAGACACAGCACTTACGTCAATCTGACATCCGTCTTGAGTTGATAAGAGTTATCTATCAGGCAAACTGCTAGGGTAAATTCCACCGATACGTTTGTAATGCATCCTTGTTTTGCTATCTGCCTCTTTGATCTGTTTCTCCTAACGCGAGTACTTGTCGAGATAATGGACGATCGGAAATGATTCTTACAATCCTACAATGTGTTTTCACATTACATCAATCTTTGCAAGCGGAAAGATACTCCCTTGACATATCATAAATTGCTGCTCCTTTTAGAAAGATATAAAACCAACTTTGTAAATATCTCCTCACAATCAAAACGCTTCGAAAATTTGCTTCCAAATATGAGAGAAATTACTAAAATATCGCAAAATGTAGATCATTCTATGTCTCTACACAGATATTGTCAATATTTCCGTTGTTTGCATTTCGATGTTTCAAACATGGTTTCATGGAAATCGAAATCGTTAGGGAAACGTGTGATATAGCATGCCTCCATTTGATGTCGCAAGAACGTGTGACAAAAAACATAAAAAAATTATGTCTTTATCCTTAAGGTAGAATTTGCCTCGAAACTGAAAGACTTAAACTTTTGCTCAAACTTTCCTCAGGAATCTTTCAACCACTCTCTGTCAAAATCAAGAATAAAAATCGGGGTCACCTTACAAATTTTGGTACTAGACAAACAAATTACCTTAAAATCTACCGATATTTGAAATTCAAAATGGCCCCAGTCAATGTGTTAACTCTATGGAGAAAAATAAAATTTCCGATATTCAAAAAATTAAGATAGTGAAAATTTTACTTACCGCAAGAGCTCTCAAATGAGACCCAACATGTGGTAAATCAGAAAAGGATCGTGAAAGTTTGAGAGTGCGAATATATGTCCCAGAGGCGTATTTTACCTAAAAGCCAGTTTTATAAAAGTTTCACTTCATATGACGTACTTAAAGAAAAGTCATGGACAGATTATACAAATTGTTGTTCAGTTTTTGTTCAATTAGTATACGCTTCGAAAGTGAAGGACTTCAACTTTTACTAAAATTTTCCCAGATGTAAATTTTAGTAATTCCACTTTCAACTCAATAAAAAAATCAGGAGCCACAGTGCATAGTTTGGAACTAGAGAAACAAAATATCTAACATTTACTGATATTTGAATTCAAAATGGCTGGCATAGGCGTTTTACTCTATGAATAAAAGTAATATTTTCGATTTTCTAAATAATATTTCAGCCATATCAATAATTTATGTCCTCAACTATAATTATCTTGTTTGTATACATTGAGAGTAAAACTTGCAAACTAGATTTTTGAGAGATAATGTCTTTATGGTTAGTATCGTCTGGCAACGGAGTCGATCTTTTCCATATTTTGTTTCAAACTTTTTACCTTCATTTGCTCTTGTTTTCAGATTTTTAAGACATTAATTATTAATATTTCTGACAGTACTGAGGCAAAACGAGCACACTTTCTTACTCGAAATATATCGCAAAAACTCACAATATTTCGAGAGTTATCAGGTTGAATAGATCAGCTGCGTAGAGCTGGCAGAAATTGAAATTTTCTGTTCTCATTGTCTGATAAGCAACTAAAAAGCTTTCTGGCACAATTTGACACCTGGCTCGTGTGTATGGGATATCCCTTGATGGAGTTTCGTTTCTCCACTAAAAGGCATTATGACGTCAAGTGTTATTTATACTCGACGGGCAAAGCGAAGATTTTTACACACGAAATGTTTTCAGTGAAGCTTAGTTTCACCGACGTCATACGCGTTTGTCCAACAGTTCAAATCGTAGATAGTAATCTTTACTGTCGACTGTTTGTGGTAAACGGTGTTTTTAACTGCGTTCTTGAAGCAGTATAACCCCACCTTTATTAAAAATTTCGCAGCAAATAGCATACATTTTCTGTTGTCTCTTTTGTAAATACCCACTCGCGTTGACTGATCTCTCTCATATCCGACACATATTTCTTGAGCGTACGTGTAGATTGCGTAAACGTCTCCGAGCAAATTGCACTTCACAAGCCTGAATTGAACCAAATTGTTAAAAACGGAAGAAGTATCGATATTTGGTCTTTGCTTTGCTTAATCGATTATTTGCCAAAGGTTTTTCCATCCTTGCACGATCATTCTGTTCATTTGTACAAAGTCGTCTGTCCGACAGACAAACCTGAAGCCACTTTCTGCGTACAGGTACGACTAGCCACTCGTGCGTTTTAGGTAAATCCCCTCGTTATGCATGGCTTACCAGAGTAGAGCTAGATACGTAATATATTACGGGTCGTAACAGCTCGGCAACTTCAAACAGCTTACAGTCCACGCATGAGCAGCGAAACATGTCAGCTACTCTCACGTACCAGTCCCCATTTATGTTAATGAGAAAGTGAACTGCGAAAGGGGCCGTGGATAGTGAAAACGTTCGCACGGTTAACGCAACTTCTGGGTTTAGGGGGAAGGGGTTTGGCTGTATTTCGATTACCGTGCGCAAAAATCGCACTACAAGTTTTCTTATCGCAACATCTCGCTTCACGTTTGTATAGCAAAATATCTCGCTACATTTGTTTGGCGTGTACCAGACCAGACGGCAGGGGCGCTCCACCAGCATTCTTTTGACATACATGTGAATCAGTGCAAGAGTAAAATAACGTAACAATCATTTTGGATACACTGTTTCATTTCATTCTATTGGTTGCGTCATTGTTGAGTTGGCACCCAACAGAGATTGATTTTTAGAGGGAGGGGGGGTGGGTCGGTAGCGTATCCGTGATTCCATAGCGACGTAATCACCGATTGTTGGATGCAGATACAGAATGAGGTTTTGATTGGATTTTCGCACTTCCTAACTTTCGTTTATGGTGGGGTTGGGTTGAGGACAAACGCACTTAGTTTCGTTTACCGTGCGCATGTTTTAATTATCCACGGCCCCTAAGTGTGCAGTTGAATATTATACCAGCTAACAATGCGGCCCACAAGTTGGGTAAACAATTGAAAATCATTGACGCGCAAATCTGATAGAATAGGTGCGATTCACACTAAAAGTAACAAACATTGTAATTCATTTAAACTCTAAAGAGGCAGAGTGTTTATTAGACTTTAAGACGTTTTAGGTGCAGTTACTTATTGGCAGAGTAGTCGCGGTATCTGCCTAACGATTTCATGGATAAAAGCTAATAAATTGGGACTGATATTGAGACCCCAAAACTTGTACTATTATTTGCTGGTCTACCATTTGCGGGGTTCATTTTAAAGCTATCGGAGTAAGAATAAGTTTCATCCGACTTTGATTTTCGAAAATGGAAAATTGTATTATTCTCAATAGAGTTAACACAGGGATGGCGGCCATCTTGAATTTCAAATATCGGTAAATTTTAGGTAAATTGTTTCTCTAGTACCGAACTTTGCACAACGACCCCTGATTTTACGAGAGAAATGGTAAAGTTTCATTAAAGGAATTTTAAGCAAAAGTTTAAATCGTTCGCTTTCGAAGCGTATACAACCTCGAAGATAATGGTTTCGTATCTCCATAGTCAGTGGCCATGTGCTAATATCGCTGTCCTTTCCCCTTGAAACATTCAAAATCCTTTCACAATCCTGAACAATACTTCTGATAGGACATTGCAACTTTGTTACCATAACATGGAGATATGGCGATAACTAATATTATCGATGGCGGGAACACGCCGCTTATATTTAACTATATACACTTGTAAGGTCGTATTAAATGTAAAGAAGCATTTAAGCATTGTGTCTGTGTGCATAACTTGTTTTGTTTATAATGTTTACATTACCAAGCCAACTAGTTTACAGTTGGTAACTAAATGCACTGTGTTTTGCAAGGACAAGCTATGCTCTGCCATATGACCTTAGAACGTTGAACTATGAACTCAGGTAGACTGCCAGATGGAAGCGGGCTTAGAGTGATTTTAATATCTTCCCTGAACTTCTAAAAACAACGACTTAAACTAGGGGACACAATTTTATGTTAGTGTCTATATAAACAAAATTCCAACATGACTGACATGTTTACTACGTACACCCTAGACGCTACTTACAGCCTGCACAGATTAGTATTCTAGATTGCAATAGCAATGAAAAATACTGTTGTTGTATAAAACTTGTGTATAACACCAACTTTTGAGGGCAAAAGTAGAACAAAATATTTGTTGGGAAAGGGCAGCTTAGTTCGAACAAAGTGTCCTGAGTTAAACTATATGAAACTGAACCACTTTTATATTATTGCACTGTGTATTTAGCAAAATAAACACGATTGGCGCCAATTTGGAATAATTGGATCTTAATATTTTTCAAATTTCTCGTAAGTGTAGGTGCTCCAAAGCTTAATGTTGCAACATTACAATTTCCTTATAAAAACAAGTGTATAACTTAAAAAGAAAAGCAGATAAGCTTACATTTGCAGATCAAACAGACATTACATCGTCATTAAATTATCCCAAATTAGTTCCAATCGTGTTAATATTAAATAAAATGAATGTATCGAAGAATGCTTTATATGTTTTAGGATGTCGAAAGCTGAAATAAAGTTTAACACTACAGTCTTTCTCCGTTTGAGATTCAAATTGCTAAGTTCGGAGAACTGTTCACTTTCGCTTTCATTGTTGTAAGATTAACTCATAAACGTGTTGTAATGCACTCTGAGCGACTGCGGGTGCCGAAATTAAATTCTGAACGATTCCCATATTTTCATAGGTCATCTATTTGCAGCATAACGCTCACGATATTTTAAATTTTAACGCATAATGATTATTGGTCAAGACGAACTAGTCATTTATTAAAAATAATTTGCTAAACAACCTAGAAGAGAGCCAAGAACTCCGAAATTTAGGAAAAATTTTGAACTTCTGACACCAAATCTATCTTTGAATCGATTGAAAAAACAACCCATTGGTTACCGTAATAAATGTTGAAATAGGATCGCCACTTTCAATTCCTTGGATTTCTTGCTGGCAAAATATGATCAATCCATTCTAATATTTCCTCCGCTACTATGTAACCATGTATTATTGTGGGGGAAAAGACGATTGCCGAGAAAGCCTTGGTTCAGTTTGTCACTTTGTCATTACAAATGTGCTCATACACATTTACGACGAAATGTACCCCTCACACAACCGATATTTAAAGGGGCGGTTCTCAATCCCTGGTTCTCGCATTAGTCCTTTTTTGACACTTGGTATTTATGTTAGCCCTTTGTTCCATTATAGTTTTCAGTTTGCAGTCTGCTTTAGATAAAGCTAATAAATAACCTGCCCATTTAGCAGTGAGATATATTCCTGTAGATAAGTCTGAATTCTCTCGCCTGTCAAATGCTTTTCTATTTTTAGGCCTGTGTGAGGCGTCATATTGTCTTGCCATGAAATTCACTGACTAGATTACAATTTCAATGGAAAAACAAAAGGCTATGACATCTACATATTAGTCTTGCATACTAGAACAAACTTGTTCCCTGGGATAGAGTCTCCGGCCTTTAAAGTCTATCATTTTCTGCTAACATCTCTAAAGTTATGAAATCACCAGTGCATCTTTTTGGTAGCTTTGGACGCTTATTGGCCTTCCATTGGTTATTTTCCTGCCGGGTAATTTCCGCCAAAGACCTTGGATATCGTCAACATGCTGATATTTCTATCTCAGCACAGCAGGGTAAACTCAATCGGTGTGTTTTGGTCGTACCACGAGAAGATGAAACTGACTGTGATAATGTCAACACAGTGACGTTTACCATGATGCGTATCATGCATATTATTCCCAACGTATGAGATAACACTGACATCCGGCATGAAAACGGCGAATGAATCATTTCCCTTAGATATCAGATGTAAATACGTTATGAGCCTGTCAAAAATGCCCAAATGTGTTTCAGGTTTGCTGTCGTTAATTTTTCATGAGAGAGAGAGAGAGAGAGAGAGAGAGAGAGAGAGGGAGGGAGCGAGGGAAAATTGCCTGAGAGAAATAGATGAATAAAAAATCACTAAAATTCAATAAATGTATATCTGATGAAATTCGTCGGTCTTTTCAACTTTACTGCAATTCTTCTTGTCCTATTGTATACATTTAGCAAAACAAATACCTGTTCTTTTTCAGACTCGTTAGAATTATTCGAAATATCAAAAGCATCTGCGTCTAAGAACTTTGTATTGTGGTTGCAACCGCTCGTTGGCACAATTTTCAACTCGAAAAAAGTACCAGTTTGTGGTAGACACGCTTGGCATTGTTACATAATCTCATGGTGTACATATTTTCTCAGTTTCAGATATGTTCATGGTGTGCATAGCAATGCCGGTGTCCCTCTACGTGCTGGCGGAGAGTGAGTGGCCTTTCGGGGATGTCTTATGTCTTTGTCACAGCTTCGCCATACTGTGGTTTGGAATCGTGTGCCTGTTTACTCTTGCAATCATCAGTTTAAACAGGTTAGTAAAATACACTGTACTTGAAATACAGATACCCAAAGTTGTTATGATCACAGGGTATTTAGGTTGATGTAAAAGGGCTTGAAAATGTGCTAATAGCCATTATTTGAAATACAAATTTTACACAAAGTTGTATCTCATGTTCTTTCCACATCAACAACAAAAAGAAGGGGTCCGCATACACATATATGTACTACAGAAACGAACGGCTAAAATCTACATAAATTTGAAATTCTGAAATCCTAACTTGCTATATTCATTGTTTAAATGTTGTAAGATCGGTCAGAAAGTAAAGATCTAAATGGAGCAACATCAATACTGGTATCGTATTCAATGTTTCCCTTGATAAAATTTAAAAACTAATTCTTTGCAACTCACGTGTAGGCCCTAAACAAATCACGTGCAAGTTATGTGTTCTGTGTAAGATATATAAAAGGCATCTCAGCACAGATATTTGGACTCGAATCACTTTTTACAATAATTTTGCTGCTTGTGTGAAGCTTGTGGAGGGAATGAAGTTTTCACTAGTCTTACTCTTGACAAAACAAGCTTGTTCTCTCCCCATCTAGTTAACATATCAATGATAGCCTGCGGTGATTTTTAATCTAAGATGTATGTAGATTTTAGGTACTTGTGTCTCTAGTACTCACATGTGTATGGTGACCCCTTATGTTTGTTGTTAACATGATTTGAACTAATTTGGGTTAATTAGACTTTTTAATTGTTCAAATTAAATCTTGCAGTCCCGAGGCGCATGCTACTTATACAGGTAAGAAGAGTTCAACGCCGGTTTGTGATTTATATTGTCAATGGACTTAAATCCCTTTTGCTGTGTTTGCATTTAGCTGATTTTGTCAGGTTTTGACCACTCTAACTGATCGTGCTTAAGATGTATACTTCAGCTGTGAAAAACAATGTTACGTTTTATCATTCTTTCGAAGAAATATCTTCATGTGCCTCGAAAGTTTGTAATTTCGGATAAAAAGTCACTAATATCCTCGAACTTCCAAACAACATGCGAAATCTTGGAAAATTTGAACAGCGCAATAATTTCCGTCACCAAATTCTCGTCCCATTGTGGGCCTAATGTTGAATCCCTCAAAAAGTTTGATTTTGGAAGACTACTCTTTTTTTCTCACAGTTATCATTCAGCTCGCCTAAACATGTCTGAAAAACTAAATGTGAGGGTCACCATCACAACAGATTCTTATATTCAGTTGTAGGTCTACTATGCATTGTAGACAAATAGTGGAAAAAAAGTGTTGGAAAAGTTTTAATGCCAAATTTATGAGGAGCTAACTTTGCCCAGACATCAACTATTGGTATCTAATTCTTTTGAAATTTCTTTCACAGTAATCCTTCTTTCACTGGGATATCATTTTCTAATAATTTAATTCACCGATGTATTAGAAAGCTGCCAGCGATATAACTGAAGGTTGTTCTGAAAAAAATGGACAATTTTAAAAATTTACATGATACTATGGGGCCTGGTTGCTTCAAAGAGTTATAGCATACCCCTAAGAAAACAGGTTTTTTTCAAAATGAGGATTATGCTTAGTGTTGTTCACGTGCGCCCTACTGAATTCCTTCTTAAAATCAAGCAGAGGGACTTGACTTGAAATCTTTACTCACCTCTAGGTGGCAGATTGCATTGTAATAAGTCAGGGATTGATCAGGACTCATCTGCAATATGAACGAGGGATCCGTAATGTATATTTAATATTACACAATACTTCTTAGCTAAATTTCAAAGTTGTAGTCAATATATTGCTGGAAATTAAACTTTACGATGTAAGGTTAGGACTTGAAAAGGAAATTTCACTTCGCAGACAGAAAAAGAAAATGATTGAAGATGTATCATGAGTTGGAGCTCACGTAGCTATAACCAAAGGATGGTACACACATTACAATTTTACGCATGATCAGATCACGCCGAAACAGTCATTAATGCGGACCTCCATTCCGTGCTCATTTTGCCACACGCAAAATTCTATTGTTGTCGATAGTAGATCATGTGAAATCTTGTATATGATGTTACTGCTAAATTTTGCAGACTGTGCACGGCAATATAAGCGCATCGTATTTCCAAATTCGAAGCGGAGGGCGATGCGCGGCGCTAATGTCCGACTTTCATGCTTCCACTTTAGCAGGCTGGGCATCTAACATAATCTGTATTTTTACAAAGTCTATCTAAATCTCCGCCGTGGAGTTTATTACATGTTTACATGAAATTACAATATACATTAACTTTCTTCAAAATGTATAATCGTGACAGCCAGTTTGATTCGTAAAATTTCGAATGTCTTTCAGTACTTTGTGTCAAACATTGCTAAATGTACGGTGATCATGCGGGGAAAAAAGTGTTCATATTTAAACAATGGCAATGATAAGCTTAGGAACTAGTTATTTTTTGTAGCGAAAGAATAAGATATTTTCTAAATTTCATAATCTGCACCATGTGGTGATTTTACGGCTACCAGCTGTAAAGCATATTGTACAGGAGGCCATCAATCTTCAATGGTATCATTCTCATAAATCTAGTCTTCCTCAAACAGAACCCACGTAATTATACCTTAATGGTCTTGCACTGATGGAGTCAGGCTGCGCGTAGCCTCTGCGCATCCCTCCATTGTCTCGCCACGTGAATTCATCAAGTCCATAGCGAGGTCGTGTTGGTAGCTAACATACACCGCCATCTTGTCTCCCCCGAGATTTTCAATTTACGTCAGCGTGATGCTATCGAACAATAAAGTGTCTCCGCCAAATATAGCGTCGTGTAGGTCAGCTAAAATATTACCTCGTATCAGTAAGAATGTGAGTCCCTCAGCCATATTTTTGTCCTCTTACAACATGTTTACTTGAACTAGACAATATAACTATAACTTCTTTCTGTAAAATGCGCATCTGCAAAAATACGTGCAAAAATACGTTTCCAGCACAAAGTCAATGTTAGCAACCCAAACCGCCTCCATATTTGGATTTAGTTCACATTTAATTTTTACTTGGTCATGACATTTGTAGTTGCAGAAAGGAATTGAAAAGAAACGAATGTTTCACATGCATGTCTACAGTACACTCAAATTTATATCTCTTTCAAACAATATTTGAGATTAAGCTTAGATTTCTGTTTTAATCGAATTCTAATTTACTTAGCAAAATTAAGTGCGCCAAATCATATAATAGATGACTGGGTGTTTTACTTTTTATGAACCCTTTCACCCTTCTTCCCTGTATAAAGGTCCAAAACTGCCTTACAAAACGGTAGGTTTATACCATTTTTTTCCTGGTTAAAGGTAGAAGAGTGCAACAGTGTAATATCAGCGATCAGCAATTTCATTCCGCGAATTATATTTTTACTCGCTTCGATTGGGGCCTTTATCCCCACCTCTCGAAGTGTTTCCGGATCAAAGTGTCAATATCCAATCGTTATCAAGATGAGAGATATCTCTTCAAACCACTTAAAGGAACCACAGCACCCTCCAACATTACCATCAAAATCCATTAGTAAGCTTAAAATTAATCTGGCAGAGCTATTTGTTGCTATGTTTCACGATTTGCGGACACGCCTGGGTGGTTTTGTTCAAATGTTGGCAGATTGCAAAGATATACCGTAAAAAGGATGTGGACATCAATCATTGTTATCTATAGTCTACCGTGTCAATATACAGCCACGTAGACTTCAAAACTCAATATCATAAATAAATTACAATGTCTAGGGAACGAAAATCTTTTATTGATGGATAAATTTTTTTCTGAAATTATCGCCCTTTTTGAGTGGAAGTGATGATGTTACATATTTTAGCTGCATGCAATGGTATTTTGCTTAGGAGATGGCCGTTTTTTTTCAACATGAGGAGGTCAAATGGTCTACAGTACAGAAAGCATAATGATCCATTTGTTTAGGCAACAATAGTATTCAGTAATATTATATCAAAGGTCAAGTGCAGTCAGCTAAATATAAAAGCCATATTCTTGGAGAGAAGAAATGTATAATTATGTCTTTCAAAAACAAAGGGACACATTCAATGACGGAAACCGCAATAGTAAGATGCGTAGTAATATACGTTTACGTTGCATTTGACATTGACGCAGACGAGCAAAAACATTACTGAGCGACCGAACAAAACTTACGACCGGTTTCGGAAAAGGGTCGCTGGTGAGGCTGACAATTTTAAACAAGCTCGTCTATATAAATCAATGTCGCTTAATCCACAGAGCAGAGTGTCCGACGACATGAAGGCAAATGCAAAATTCTAACACAAAAAACCATACGCGCGTGTAGAGGACTCATTTACTCGAAGCTACGAAAACATAGTCCCGGCCTTCGGTTTCATCACACCGGGTAACCATAGGTAACGAACCGCTCAAGCTTCACAGGTCAGACAAAGTCCCTGTGTCAGTTCCATCCAATCAAAAGAGTTGACTGAGTGTCGAGATCAACACAAACTATCATGAACGTACATACTTACGTTAAGATGGAGAAGTCTTATGGTACAGCAGTTTACTCCATACAAACGCAGATGGACGTAGCAGCAACTTGAAACTCATCACGACATCGCGAGAATATCTTCGTGCACTTTCAAATTCATATCATGCATAAGCCGATAAATATCAGCATGCACAGGTGAGCTCATCAACAGATCTTTTTTTCACCAGTTGACCGAAATGTGGAACAGGCGTGATAAATTTAAGCAATAGCCCCCTTCACAGGCTGGTACACACTCGATTTGGGTATAATGCATGACATATTATACGAGCAGCTATGCGAGAGTTTTAAAATTTTGGAGCATTTTAAAAATCAGACTGAAGAGTCGAGTTTTTATGTTTGAGGTTTTGAACGGTGCACCATCCTGTATACTGGTGTTTTTGAATGCTTTCTATTGGTTGATTGATTGATAATTGCCTAATTGCCTGCCGACTGATTGAATGATTGATTTTGATAGCTTATAATCGCGCATTGGAATATTTCTTGATTCTATAATACTCTTATGCGTCACTTTGTCATTCAGAAGACAACTGTCAATTTTTTTAGTTTTGAACTCTAAAGCCCTTCCGGGAGCAATAACGTTGATTCGAAAAAAAAATCGTCGAAAGGTGTTTTTGAATGCTTTCTATTGGTTGATTGATTGATAATTGCCTAATTGCCTGCCTGACTGATTGAATGATTGATTTTTGATCGCTTATAATCGCGCATTGGAAGATTTTTTTGATTCTGTAATACTCTTATGCGGCTCTTTGTCATTCAGAAGATAACTGTCAAAAGTTTTTTTTTTCAGTTTGAACTCAAAAGCCCTTCCGGGAGCTATAACGTTGATTTGGAAAACACTCGTCGGAAAAGTTTGTTTTTTTTGTACTTTCTCTGATAACATCTCGTAAGACCTTGCTTACTCTCGCGGTCTTTTTACCCATATCACATATGTCACCGGTATTTAATGTCTTGTGTTGCTCCAGGAAACTTAATTCTACTTCCATTAAATTCCCATTATCATTATCAGAATGATATCAATGTCCGAATTAAACGCAAATCTCAGCCATCGCTGCATGGATATCAAACAAAACACCCCATTGCAATCGGCCCGAAGTTCAGTCGCTGCAGCTTTGGCTAACTTTAAAGGGAAATGTGAAATCTGTTTGCAGTGTTCCCAATATTCACTGAGGATTTATCTTGCGTATGAATATTCATCATTATCTTGCGTATGAATATTCATCATTAGGCATAGGAACTAGCTATCAGTATCATTCCAGAGTGACTGATCACATTATCCATGAAAGGAGTATTTTATTTTTTCCCATAGATCAACAAAACAGGACTAATAATCGACGTGCGAGTTTTTCATTCAGGCGAAAATTTATTTACATGTTGAACAAGGCAACATCGTTTAAATGTGAACCTGTTAGGAAATATATTCTTGTATTACGTCATTATTAGTACAGTGTCTTACTATAGATACTCTGATATCATTCCTTCTAAGACTAAGCTTTGAGTCACCGCTTCCTATCACTGTTTATTTTACCAACCAGAGATTCCATCTGCTAAGACAATATGTCTAATCCATCATGTTCCTTTCTCGTGACTCATTGACACTTTTCCCGCCAAAAGTGCTGTATCTACGGGAACCTCGCCTTCCCTAACCAGAGACCTTTCCACCATCAACAGAGACACTTCACGTCACTGGACTCTATGTACGGTCGCTCACCAAGTGTTATGCTTCACTGTTTTAGCCACTGTCTATTATATTAGTATAGAATAAATTAGTCATTTATAGTATTAGACGACTTCGTCTCCCGACTGCTTACTCAGACCTGGTCATATTCCACACAGAACCCAATGGACCCTGTGTCATCAGAAAGGCATAAAAAAGTCACTGTGTACAAAATGAGTGTGTGCATTTGTCATCATTGCCGTC
Source organism: Ptychodera flava (assembly GCF_041260155.1). Classification (NCBI taxonomy): domain Eukaryota; kingdom Metazoa; phylum Hemichordata; class Enteropneusta; family Ptychoderidae; genus Ptychodera; species Ptychodera flava. The sequence continues at coordinate 2,787,800 of NW_027248355.1, read as the reverse complement.
GTTTTTGTTTAATTATTTGTGTATATTACTGCGTTATGTTTATACATGTATGGTACAGGTTTCGACTGATTGGGTGTATTTATTTGGGCTAACGTGCAGAGCCTTAGGAGCTGTTATCCTATTGGTTGGCTGATCTGACCGTTACAATGACAATCGACCAATCAGATATAACCTTCCGGGAACGCTGCACATCAGCAAGGGCATTTGTCACGCTTTGCATACTGAATACATTCATCAGGAAATGACATGGTTTGCCTGCTAATGTTCAGATGAACGTGGATTAGATATTTATTCTAATCTTGAACTTTTACAAATTACATTTTGCCCCAACGAAACTAACATAACCCACGAAAAAATGGAGCAATTAATCTCTCTCTCTCTCTCTCTCTCTCTCTCTCTCTCTCTCTCTCTCTCTCTCTCTCTCTCTCTCAGATTTTATTACATTTGCCGGTTTGCAAACTACAGCAAGGTGTTCAGCTTGCGCAATGTTAAAATCTTAATTACTTTCGTTTGGATCTTATCAGCGGTGATGTCATCATCCTGTCTGGTACGCCTTTGGTCAGAGGTTGAGTTCCTGCCCAGCTACGCAGCGTGCATGCCAAACTTCAGGACATCTTCCGTTGTGTTCTCTGTTTGTTTGTTGGTGATAGCGATCTTAATGCCGAATTGTGTAATGTTCATATCTTACGTGAGAATTTTCCTCACAGTTCGAAAGAGCAAACGGAATATCGACAACTTCAGCGTAAATAAAGGTTCAAGTGCAACAACGACAGAGCAGGACCAGTTGCAAAGGGCGAATTTCACAGCCAGCTTTAGTGAGAACCAAAAAAGCCTCGCCAAGTGGACACCTACTCTATTTAAGCGGGCACCAAGGCAAGGTGAACAAACTCACTCCCAGCGTTTACAATACCCGGCCGATCACGCACCTGAACCGAGTTTCAGCGGAGCCAATCACTTTCAAGCAGCCCATTGCTCGTCATGTGACTTGCAAAATACATTAAATCAACCACACAGTTCGAATGCTGATCCACCCGAAGTAATTTCTCTGCAACAGTTGGCCACAAGGCGACCCGCATTGGTTACTTCGTCAGGGAAAACGAACACCTGGGTGTCGGCCTTCACCCAGATGGTCGAAAGACGAAGAGCCAATAGGCAGAAAGAGGAAATGAAATTGACAAGGACACTCTCTATTGTCTTTCTCGTTTATAATATCTGCTGGATGCCGATGGTTGCAACATCTATGCTGCAAATCTATCAAAAACCTGTCTCGCATGAGGGCGTGCTGGCATCTGTGATTTTCATGTACTTGTCTAGCGCCCTCAACCCATACATATACGGACTTGGAAATCGTCAGTACCGAGACGCGATAAGACAGACCTGTAAGTGCCAAACACTCGATCATCAGCCCCCTGTATTGGAAGCGTTTCGGGAACGGCAGGGTCACCTTGTAAAATGGTGGAGAACTGTGGATCGCTTACGGGTCAATCGACAAGCTCCGTCGAGTTCCTGTGTTACACCAGATCGTACTACGGGCGACCAGCGCCTGGAAATGAACCTGGCAAATGCCTTACGACTGATAGCTCAGAGAAATGTGGACTTTGTCACAGCATCGAAAGTTGGTTCAACTAGCAAAAACTCTGATATTTCAATAAAAGCATAAGAGTTTCCTCGTCAAGCATAAAAAATCAGTTACGTGATGCGTTTAGAATGGACTTTATTTATCTATTTATTTATTTCTATCAATAAGCTTATATTTCTTTATTTGTGTATCATCGGTGTATGTATGTATGTATGTATGTATGTATGTATGTATGTATGTACGTACGTACATACCTGTATGTTTGGCGTCTTGTGACTTTTAAATTTTATTATCTTATCGAACAATTTTAAGCTTATTAGCCATTTCCTCTTTTGCTGAGACATTGCTAATTAATTATTTACAATCAAATAAACAATGCAAAGAAGAAAAGCCTATAACAAAAAAATAAAAAGTATATTTACACCGGTTTACCCTAGACATATTGGGAAAGACTTCCTTATGCTCAAATCTTCATCTTTGTACTCTTTCTGTAGGACGTTTAAACCTACCCTAACCCTAACTCCAAATCCCCTGTAGGGTGGTCTTGATATGCTTCAAAGAATTCGAACGTCTCAATATTAAGCAGAATTACCACCACAAACAATTTGTTAACGTTGAAGATCATGTCACAGTAGGAACTAGATGCTTCTACATATTCATTTGAATCTTTTCCATTTTAGAAATAATCATAATTAGGGCGTTATCAAGACAGAGTTACTGTACGAATTTTTGATGAATTGTTCTGTTGCAAACACTGTTGGCAAAAACTTCTTGAAAAAGTGGCAAAATAGCCTACAACGGACATTGCACTCTTATATAATACTACAGTTTCAACGTCATCTTGTGTGTCTGAAAAGGTTCTTGCGTTTCATTTACATATGACAACTATTACGTTATTACGTTAGGATGTGTGATATTTCACGTATGGGTGAGAGTTATAAACTTTATATTTAGTTATGTTGAAATTGACAGTGAATAAGATATGAAAATCAGTGTTTGAGTCAGTATTGTGACGGCTCTGGTGGTTTTAATTTCACAAAACTGTCAATTTATTTTTGAAAATTGCTCATTTCCTTGAAACTTCAAATCAAGAGATTGCAGAAAAGACCTATTGAAACTACTTGTTTTAAGTCTTCAAGATTTGTCGTTTTCCACGTTTTCGTTATTCAGAGAAAGATAACCATGGTTTTTGTGCACTGTCCTTTATTGTTATTATTTCGGTTGGCCAATTTCCCTTCTGCGAGTCCATGGTCAGCTGGCGTGGGGCTACATCATGTGGGGATTCAGTTTCTATTAGTCCTGTTTCGGCCCCCATTACTCCACAATGTGGTGAGTCTGACGCAGTTTTAACGGTGGCTTGGCTGTACCCTTTGACTGTTAGGTCTGCCCATTACCGGAAGGCTAACCCCTTCCAGTATATGAGCGACCATGAGTTCCTGCAAGTATTGCTCAGGTTGGGCCCTTCTTTGACGAACGTAGGTTTTGCTAGAATACTTAAGCTCACCTTCTGACTGCATCCTTTTGCCCTGGTCTATAACACCTGTCTCATCATCATCATCTTCATCATCATCGTCGTCGTCGTCATCATCATCATCATCATTTCCGTCAATCTTTGGTAATGGCTTGATATCAACCTTAGAGAGCCGTCATTATTTACGGCCGGGGGGATCGGAGGAATTACATCGGAAACTCTGAAGTCTCGAGTAACCCGCCCCCCCCCCCCACAACCCTGACGAATATGAGTACCCCCTCTCTTACACAGAAATTTTGACTGCTAGATTATCATCGGTACTGACGGTTGAAAAAAGATGAAACCAACAAAATGAAATTCAAAGTCACAATAAAATGTAGATATAAAAGCTCATGCTATAACCAGTATCCTGCTGCCATATAGTATTTTTTAATTTGGATCGGTATTATGACAAGGCTTTCACTGAGATATCTGACAAGGAAGAACTTGAAAGTACAGCGGGTAAAACACATGAGAGGCTGAGGGGGGAAGTATCAGAGGAGGTTCTACTCTCTCTTGTGTGAAAAATTTTGAAAAATTGATGTGAGGAATTGTGCAGCCTGGTGCAATATGTGAGGTGTTTTTTTTTAATTTGTAATTTCACTCAGTAAAACTGTGAGAACACGTATGCCAAGGGGGAAGCGCGCGAGAGGGCGTACCCCCTCTCTCGCATCGAAAATTTTGAGAAATTTATGTGTGAAATCGTGCAATCTGAAAAGGGGTTTCAATTCATTTTGCACCACAAGTTGAGTAACCCATTTCTTTCTCTCCACATTTTGAGCAGCTCCCCTTATACTTTTCAATATTTGAGTGACTCCGAGGCGGTAAATAATGACGGCTCCCTTATATCCTTCTCCTCTAAAATTCCTCTTGTTCTTCACCTTCATCTCTCTGAGATCATGGGGTAAGAAGAAAGTGTCGCCTTGCCTTCGAAGAAAGTACTCATGGACGAGGACAAGGACACAACTGACAAACATATTTTGGCGGAGGCTTCAATTTTCCCCGTGAGTGCCAACATCTGGCCTAGATGTCTCTGTTATAGGTCTAATGATGTCCTCCCATTCCGTTTGCGTCAGGGACGTGGATTTGCAAGCTGATTTATGGCATCGGATTACTGATGATCCAACATTTATGGATACTGTTCACCTACCCCCATTACCAGAATAAGGCACCATAAGACGTTCATTAGCACTAATTAAATGAAGCATCTCTTTCCTGTCAATGATTTGTTAATGTTGATATACTCAGAAGACTATAATACAATTAGAAAACTGTATTTCTTACATACAGAACTGTATTCCAGCTGGCGTCAGCTACAGCAGGTAGGTGAAATTAACTGAATGCTCTATGGCTTTTGCAAAAGTGCTGCTGTTTGTCTTCAGATGGTATTATGCTTCTGCCTTAGACACAATTTCTAGCGAAGAATAGAGTTGCATTGCAGGGGCATTGCAACATTCTCAGTAATTGCTAATAAACTAACTAGGTAATAGGACAAAGATTCCCTTCTCTATCCAGTCAGAGCTCTGAATTGGTATTTTCAACTCTGTAGGAACAGAAGAGAGGGATTAGAGGCATCTGTTCATCATTATCCATTCGTCACACATGTCACGATAGTTTCTCTTATTACTTCTGGATGAATTGTCAAAACCAGCATGGTCATCAATAACAAAGCTGACATCAGTCGTTGATTACAAATGGCCACCTACTCTTCTCTTTCCAATGAGTCTCTTAATTCCATAGCAATAACCGTTATTTGATTTGGGTGTGTGATGTCATGACTATGAAATGCAGATCCCTACAAAAGGGACGGTTTGTATGCGTAATTGTTACATGCATATGATGAGTGATAACATACCTGACTTTTGACTCACAACAGTAATTTAGTGGTTTTGCCGGATTACATGATTGTCACTTTTGGTCAATCTTGATGGAAGCTGCATGTTGGCAGGGTGCACTTTCCCATTAGACACCTGGTACCACCACTAATTAGTCGTTCAAGATAATTTATTACTTTGACCTGGTAAATTGTTTTTTCCTTGAAAGATGATGATCAAACCAGTTTTTTTTATGTCCAATTAACTTCACACACAAAAATGAAATTTTGGATTACAGAAAAACAAGGTATTGAAATCTTTACTGACTGCACAACTTTCAAAGTATATCTGTACATTTGAATCTTGATACTTGTCCCTGAGACACATTCTAACTAAGAAAACTCAACCTTTTTCGACCTTTCACTCTCGTGTAGATGCATGTATGTGCACACTCCACATGACAAACACTGAGCCTTTATCTGCTGAGTCTGGCTATGGAAGTAAACCTTTCCATCAGATGGTTGTCATTTGTCTAACCTGAGGGTAAAATGTCACTTGTGATTTCAGAAATGCTGCAAAAGTACTGTCACGCTAAGTATGACACTTCTGTCACGCAAAATGATACACATCATAATTCCTGGCTGACACTTCGAACAGTGGTCCAGTACACTTTACTGGATTACCATGACTTTGACACTTTAGATCAATCTTGATTGGTGAAGCAAAATAGCAGTGTATGTTCACCAATTTCCTCAATGAAGCTTTCGACCATTCTCTTACCAAATCAAAAATAAAATTGGGGGTCACTGTGCAAACTTTTGAACTAGAGAGACAAATTCTCCAGGATTTCCCGATATTTGAGATTCAAAATGGCCTCCATCCCTGTGTTAATTCTATGGGGAAAAATAAAATTTTCGATTTTCGAAAAACTAAGACTAAAACTTTTCTTACACCAAGAGCTTTAAAATGATCCCCATAAGTGGTAGATCAGAAAACAATTGTAAAAGTTTGAGAGTCAGAATTTCTGTCCCCTGGGTGTGTTCTACATTAAGCACCTTTTTGACACATGCTCTAAAAAGATTAGGCCAAAAAAAAAATGTTTCTGGTCAACGCGCGCGTCACTTGAACAACAGTGCGTCACCCTTTTTTTTCTGCTTGTGGCCGGCGGCCGTGGCTGACACCAAACCAAAATGGCTGAAGAGAAAGAGAAAATTCTTTGGGGGCATGATCAGTGACTGCATGAACAGTATATATGTGACTATATTGATAAAACTATAAAAGTGACCCTCCTCCCTCCCTTGAGGAAAAAATTAAAAAGAAAAAAAGAAAATGCGCGTCGCCACACCATTTTTTAAAGAAAGACCTGACCAGAAACATTTTTTGGGGGGCCTTAGGTAAAGCTACACAAAGCTTAAACTAACAGAGCTGAAGTCAAATATTTCGTTGTGTGTCAGTGCAGTAAGGTTGTAACTGCAAATTTCAGAATTTAACAGATGCGCCTAAAACGTCAATTTGGTACTACAGTAAAACCTGTCTAAACTGAACCGTTCAGGGAACTGAGAAAATTGTTCAGTTTGGAGAGCTGTTTGGTTTATAGAGGTCCTTTTAACATAGGGTTCTATTGGAGTGGGACTTGGAAAAGGGTTCAGTTTAGACAGGTTTCCAGTTTAGACAGAATTCGGTTTAGACAGGTTTCACTCTATTAAGCACCTTTTTGACACATGCCCTAAAAAGATTAGGTAAAGCTACACTGAGCTTAATCTAACAAATGATGTCAAATATTTCGTCATGTCAGTGCAGTAAGGTCTCAACTGCAAATTTTCAGACTTTAACAGGTGCACATAAAACATCAATTTGGTAATACTGACATCGACAAATGAATGCAAAAACATCTTCTAATAAATACTGAATAATGGTTCAACACAAACATTTTACGTCAATGAACTTAGGTCAATGTAGCAAATCATTTCAGATGGTTTTCAGAAAAAGTGACTTTTATCAAAATGTCAGTTACGAACTTGCACTGACACAACAAGCTATGAGAGATGAATTTGTTTAAGAAATTATTTCCTCATTGTCTGTAAGTAATGTGAACATTTCTTTTATTTGTTGGAACCATACAAAGGATTATGCTGGTAAATATACCAAAAACAAATAAAACAAACAACATTTTGTGAAAATCTAAACACATTTACACATTGAAAATCAATCTGTATTCCACTACAGGGGTTATCCACATTCAAAAAAATCTTCAAACTAAATTCATTTATTATATACATGCCCTGAAATGTTAATTCCCCCCCAACCCCGCAAATGAGTGCATATCAAAAAAGGAAGGAGCCTTAAACTCAAGCAACTTATGTCAGTTCTCTGATTTTAAAATCATTACACAGTGAGCAAGAAATATTTCAGCAATAATGTATCTCTCCTGGCCCATAACAAACAAAGGCAAACTTTGCATGACATAATTAATGTACGGAGCCATTATGGAGTGCAACATTTGCTTGAGTCCATTATGGACTTGTAGGGGTACATTATTGTTATTATTTTATAGTTTTAGCAATGCCAGTGAATTTGTGGAAGTAGAAAACATCTGGGGTTACAATGCTGGATAATCAGATACATTGTCAGTAATAATCTAGGGGTATGATGTCAAGAAATTCACTGGTATTAACAAAGATATAATACAATATACAACTGTAGTGTAGGAAACAAAGCTAAAATTAATACCAGCTAAAATGTTACCATAAAAATAAGTCACATTTGCTATATTATTTTTGCATTGTTCAGGCATAATTGAAGAAAAAAGTTCACATAATCTTTCGATCATATATACCCTGCTGTGATTGGTCAGTATTAAAGTATTCTTCATTTCACAATAGTCTTCTTTCTAAAAAAGTTACAGTTAATTTCAACGGGTAAGAACATCCCATTGCAAATCTGCAGCGGCCTTTGTGGGCGTTCACTTGTGACTGCAGATAAACATAAATTAAGTGAATATTTGTGTACAGTGATTTCGTCTGTAAATATTTAACAGTGTCATGTATATGAGCAGATAACAGATCTGTAATGGGTGATGTGAATCCTGTGATCAAATTCAATCCCTTTCAAAAGGGAAATTAATAATTTCATTTTCCAAATCTTGTGCACAATATCTGAGCAATGTTTACATAATGTACCCCCACTGTACATCAGTATAGTTTATTGATAGTGTGTCATCACCTGCAGATTTCAAAATTAGAAAATACTTACACACTGCATGAATGAATACTAATATGTTACATTTAAGCATCATCAGATAAACCAGTGAGCTCACTGAAGATTCTCGTCTGTGCTTGGCCGGACGAAAGCCCCGCAGAGCAGTCTGGGTAACCAAGACTATAACAATTCTTAATTATCACTTTTATTTGGATCCACCAACTCTATTGGAAACAATTGGGAACTCAAAAAGCACAGTGGTGAAAAGGTAGGTAACTCTCACATCAGATTTTGCCCTCTCAAGAAGAAATGAGAAATTAAAGTTTGTGAGAATATCACCTGAGATTCTATCCGAAAATTTGTCAATTGAGAAATACAGATGAACATACACTGTAATCCTTCCAAGATATTACCAACCAGTACACAGGTAGATATTACCAACCAGTACACAGGTACAACTAAGTTTCCAAAGACAACAGCTTTGTATCAAAATTTGGTAGTGAAGTGGTTGGAAAAACCACCCTAATTTCATACACGAAACTGCAACGATTGAAAACAGGTATAATACCTGCAGTTGCAGTTTTGTGTATGACATCAGGGTGGATATTATAGATGAATTTGGAGTTGAGAGAATTTGAAAATACAGAAATCATATATGCATTCAGTGTAATGCTGTGTTACAGATAAATTCTCCTTACAAGCTATACCAGTATACAGAAGAATCTACTATTAGCATAACTGTGTATTCTTTTACCAGTAAATGAGCATGTAAATTTTAAATTATGTCCCATTTTCTTATGTACCCCTGAAAAGAATTGTCAAAGTGTTCATTGGGAGTAAACCTTACAACAGGGGTAAATATCAGATAGTATTGTCCAACAGGTCGATAAGATTGTTATGGAAGTACAATATCCAACAGCGTTGCCCTTACATTGTTGAATGGTTTTCTGGATGATAATACTGACATTCAATGTAAGTTCCATTGGGATAGATCAGTTGCTATTTTATGAAACATGTTGTAAGAATGGTCAAAGGTCAGGATGGGGTCAATATCACAAGGTTACAGGTCACTTTTTCAACTTGGGTGGCATTGGTAGGGTCCCCATGTACTTGGCGATGATTGACAGCATGACTTCATCGGCTCCACCTCCAATTGACAGTAATCTGAAAGAATGGACACACAGCTACGATAGTCAGGGCAATATACACATTCGTGGTCTCCATCCCCACTCCATAAGGTCATGCCTCAGGGAGATATTACATTCCAAATTCTTACTGTTCACCGATGAGTTGTGATAAATTAAAGTCCTCACATTCTTATTTGTGTGATATCTGAATGTCTTAAAGGTATACAGTCACTTGTAATCTAAATATGTCCATATATGGTCAAAGGGGTGTCCTTGGTATTCAAATGCCCATGTGAGGGCGCTATTTTTAAAAAGAAAGCAGCCACCCTCTTAAAATCTCTGATTGGTTAGATTTTCTCTTTCCATGGTAACTGTGGCAAAATTGGAACAAGTGACAGTATACCTTTAATGTTAACAGATTAACAGCGTCCATTTTTAATTTCAAGTGTCAGGAAATATCAATCAAATTTGTATCTCTAGTACCAGATTCTGTACTGTGACCCCTGATTTTCTATTCTTGATTTCAGAAGGGAACGGATTAAAGTTTCCTTAAGGAAATATGAGCACAACTTTAAGTCTGATAGTTTTGTGGTGCATGCTACCTTCACCTGTTCACCCCCAATTCCTTGTAAACAGGTCCAAACTCACTATTGATAACAATGGGTTTTGGCCGAACCATGGTGGTGAAAGGGTTAATTCACTTTACAAGAGCAGAAATGGACAGTGATTGGAAGGTAGTTGACTGAGAACTCACCTGAAGTCCCTGTAGAATCTGCTGACCAACACATCAGATGTGAATCCCATACCGCCCCAGTACTGCAGGCAGGCATCCGTTGCCTCTCTGACAAGACGTCCTGCCTTCAATTTGATCATGGATGCAAACTTGGTTATGTCTTTACCTTGTATGTACATTGCTGCAATATAATGTAATATAGAAGATTAATTTCTGTTATCTATTCATATCTCCAATTGTCAAGGATGACAGGGTTACAAATATCTGGTGGTCTATTCTTGGGAAGTTCTAAGAATAATTGTACTGTGCATGATGGGAAATACTGGGCATGTATTTAAATTCTTGTGAGCAGCCACTCTGATTCCACTTTTTGTACTAGAAAACTTATTCAGACTCAAATTTCTACAATTCTTTTCCAATGTACCACTTGTTGGGGTTCATTTTAAAGCTCTTGGTGTAGGAAAAATTTTCACCAGCTTAGTTTGTCATAAATTGAAAATTGTACTTTTCCTTATAGGGTTAACACAGGGATAGTACCCAATTTGAATTTCAAATACTGGTAAATCTAGGGTAATTTGTTTTGCTAGTACCAAAATTTGCACGGTGACCCCTGATTTTTATTCTTGACTTTGAAAGTCTGACAATGGTTGAAATATTTCTAGAAGAAATTTCTGGAAGAAATATTTCTGGAAGAAAGTTTGAGCAAAAGCTTAAGTCTTTCACTTTTGAGGCCTTTACTACCGTGATTATAATAGCATATACAAGTACAGTACTTTTATCTAGTTACAGAACGTTACCAGTCAGAGTAATTTGAAAATGAACCCTATAACACAGTACATGCTATATTACAGTGGTTTGCTTTGAAGCATTGGCATTACGCCAAGTAGATATATTGTCTAAATTGAGGTGTTGCCAACACTGTCAGGTGTAATTATCAGCTGAGCAGTAATTCCAGTCAGACCACAGAGAAATCAACTCTGCCAAAGTTGAAACATTGTCTTGCGGCAGGTCAGATGTAGTCAAAACAACTACACCTGAAAGCAAGTGATAAGACTTGGACAGTGCTCAGACATATGTGGTGGTGTTGTTAAGGTAGTGACTCAGTTTGGTTGACACATATTTTCAATCAAAAGTTTCACATAGAAAACAGGGGTCTCACACCCAACATGTGGTACATTTTCTAATAGGTCTATATTTGAAGAAGGTAAAAATTTGTTTAGTTGTCAAAACATGCATTGGTATGTTTGTTTAAGTCAAAAACATGTGATTTTGAATTTTTTCACTTAAAAGAGTATAAGTAAGAATTGGCAGCACCCCTAAGTGATCTGTTAACGGCACTAGACAGCTGGATATACAGGGGGAAAAACCGTGTTTTGGATTTTTGAAATTCGCTTTTGTTTCTGCACAGTGAGCCTTCGAAGTGTGAACTGTCGGATTTTCGCATAAATTATCGGCTTTTGTTCACGTTTGTCAAGTTATCGTCACTTCAGGGGGGTTTATCAAAAATCTAAGACACGGTTTTTCAGGTCTATTCATGAAGTGTTAGCATGCGAAAAATCGGGGAAATCCGCCCACGCGTCGCCGACTTACACTCATTTGAAGGTGCGCATACATAGCAAAAATCGGAACTGAGAAAATCGACGATTTGTGTAAACGTCCCATTTTTCACACAAAATCGCCGAAAAAAGTCGGATTTTTGTGCGTTTCAAAAAAATTATTCGATCTGGGTCTAGGTTAAATATTGGGCATCAGGTTAGAGAATTTCTGACAAGTCCTAAACATTAGTTCGCCTAAAAATGATGAAAATTGTGCGTAGAAACGTGAGGCTGGTCAGCGTAAGCGGTGGGTACTATTTACACGATAAACACTAGAGAGATAATTCAGGGCATAATCTGTTTGTCAAATACGTATCTAGCTTATAATTATATTAACTGTACACTGTTTGGTAACGGTTAGAGTCTGGTTACAAGACGAAGAAAGTTTAAAAAAATCATACAGCCGGAATGGTTTACAGGTCTGCGTTCTGCCGACGACGCGCGCTCGCTCTCTCGCTAGCGCTCGACTTCCGGTCTCACAGCCCGTAATTTATGCACGTACCAAGTGTGAATGGTTGCCCAGTTCATTTTAGTGCCGATTTTTGTGCCTATAGTACAAGACGTCACTTGCTTGCTTGCTTGCTTTCGGAGATGAGACGACCAACTCTCGATGCTCTAAAAAATTCTGTAGTTGAGAAGTTCAAGGAATGCGGGAAAGTCGCACTTGTTTTTGTGGTTTTCACATGTGATCTGCTGCAGTCCTTTTGCTCACCATAAAAATGACCGGGTTTTCGTGCGCTATTTCGCTTTCCACTGTGACATGTACTATTATGGCCTCGGTATGAAACCAAAATCAACTTCAGTTACACGTAAAAGCGATTCTTCATGACTTAAAATAAACGACTGAGGCGATACTCGACAGATTCACTCATTGTAAAATTGAAACGGCGACATATCGCGACACCCAGCGACACTCTCTTGACCACAGATAGAAATTGACAGGCAACGATCGTGAAGCGACGTTTCGCGTACGTTGCTGTGCTTTAGACCGACATAACAGTGTCGGGTTGACAAATTGGACAAACCATGCTTCCTACATCCATGGACAAACTAAGTCCAAGACAGTCCAAGATATGGGCTGCTGTTATAGAACCATATTTTCCAGTGAAGATTACATAGATTCTCTTTGGACGGCAGTGTAATCTATAGCCCGGCGTACGATGCTATGTGTTCCGCTACAGCTAATCGCCTCGCTCACCACAACCCTGCAAAGACCCGTACGTAGGGTCGGTGACTTCAAATCCATTTTGGGACTTGACGTAAAAAGCCAAATTACTGTCGAAATTCAGCGTTCTTGGGCCCAAGTCGTATCCCTGCCTACCTCAGCTACTCGATCGCTTCCAAAAATGCCAGTCTTTTATTCACTTTTCGTAAATAACCGTCGATGTCGGCAACTCTCTCGCTAGCCCTGTGTACGATGCTGTGTGTTAGCTGTAGCGGCAAACACACAACATCGCGTCCATCAGCTTTCCATTTTGCTTCTTCGGCCCCCGTTTGCGTTTTCTACACTGCTTATACTGCCATATCTATACTGCCGGCAGTCATCAGCCATGTTGGATAGCGTCTCTTATGAAGATGTGCGCGCATGCGCAACATGGTGCGTAAAAATTTACATAATCTCCTCAAGGTATAACGATAACGCTGACAGTAATCCGGACCGTTAAAACAAAAAGAAAATAATAACTCGCGCAGTGGTTAGAAGGCCGTGTTTTCACTAAAATTTAAGACATTTTCCAGTACAATGTTATCTCACAGTTTTCTCTAATAAAAAGATCATATTTCAGGGGTTCAGAATATGAAATAATCACAAAATCGCTAAAATTTACAAAGGAACCCGAGTCACTACCTTAAGACTACGTCTTCTGGTGCTTGACAATGTTTCAACTTTTGCAGAGTTGATTTTTTACGATCAACTCATGTTATTGCTAAGCTGTTAAAGAGGCACTCCCACTTGGTAACATTTTTAAAACACATTTTTTAATGCCAACGGTCGATATTTGACGTGGCGACTGCGCGCGGATCGCGAGATATCGATAAAAACATGTCATTTCCCGAGCGTATTTTTCACATCCCGAAGTTTTACGATTGTTTCTGATTATGACCCGAAATCCCCCGAAGGTTTGTTGTTGTGCTGATTGACGATATTCTAGGGAGTCCATAATAAGTTCCAACGACGCAATTTTACTCCCACTGCGAACTTATATTCAGCATTATGCCTTCACTTCAGATAAGTTTTTTTAAACTTCTCCTTAGTTTTTGTCGTTTTCATTATTCTCAGTCAGTTCTACTATATTTTTAACCAATACCACATAGATATCAGTTTTTACGTGTAAAATATTAGCCATCTCTGATGACAAACATTTTGTTGTCTGCAACACAGTTATGCATGGTTCGATACATAGTGGCCGTCGCGAGGTGTGTGTACATGCCTTGCAGCGGCCGCTATGTATCAACCGCACGTATCTGTGATAGTCACCCATGCGAATTCTGGTGTAATCAGCAACCTTTGTTTTCTGTTTTTTCTCCTAGTCAGTAAGACCCGGCTTTCCCCACAGGGCATGACTGATCACCGACGCGAGTGGTACTGTGGCGTACAGCAGCGTTAGCGTAGACTCATACTCCATAGCTTAGTTGACAATGGCCCCAGTGCCGAACGTTTGATGTTCGGAAGCTGAATTTAGGTGGGCCACCGGAATTCAAACTTTTACTTTTTTGAGGACATGTTTTTATCGATATCTCGTGATCCGCGCGCAGTCGCCACGTCAAATATCGACCGTTGGCATTAAAAAATTGCGTGTAAAAAATGTTACCAAGTGGGAGTGCCACTTTAATTACACCAGACAGTGTTGGCAAAACCTCGATTTAGACAATATGTCTAGTTTGTTTAATACCAATGCTTCAAAGCAAACCACTGTACTGACCCTATTAGGCTGGACACCCTTTCCACACAGACTATAACAAATCTCATTTGGACATAGAAATACTTCTAACAGACTCCATAGACTAACAAACTTGAAGAGGAACAAACAGCTCAGCCAATCATGGCCAGTGTGTGTAGGTTCTAATAGACAGACTGACCTGCAGCTCTGTAGACCATTGATCTCAGTAACTCCACCTCCGTCTCCAGTTCAGCCAGTCTGAAGTGGACAGATTGATTCCACAGAATAGGTCGACCAAATGCTTTCCTCTCCTTGGTGTAGGCTATTGTATCATTGATCATGTTCTGTAGGGGAACCAGTACTAAAGAAAGTAGAATTATATGTCAAAAAATGTATGGGTAAAAAGGAGACAAATATTGTAACACTAGACATACTGATAGCAGTCATCAATTAGACACAAAGACAGGGAAGGCAATTGCCGCATCTAGTACCTGTATGTACTGGACTGTGTGAGGTATGAAGAGTTTACTCAATAGTCATGTAATTCAAGTTATGAAACTTTCAAAACAAAATGGCTACAGGGTAGCCATACTGGATTGCAACGCAAAACAAAATGCTTAGCAAGTGAATGTTATAGTATAGCGCCCTGATGCCAGGTTTAAA
The DNA here is from genome assembly GCF_041260155.1 of Ptychodera flava. Lineage (NCBI taxonomy): Eukaryota > Metazoa > Hemichordata > Enteropneusta > Ptychoderidae > Ptychodera > Ptychodera flava. The sequence continues at coordinate 2,772,702 of NW_027248355.1, read as the reverse complement.
TGAGAATTCACACTTGTCCGAGCCGTGGATATGGAAATGAAAATAATTTACCAGACTTGGCTACCAGGAAGTCACAGTAGTTTGTATTGTGAAAAATTGTATTTGGAGTAATTTTTCCTTGAAGCATGGAAGAGTCTAAATCGTTCCATTATTTTATTTTAACCCTTTGAGCACCAAAGTCTGATTCTGTTCCTTTTATAAAATTAACCAAAGTCAATTTTTCTCAGATTTTTGCCAAAATTTTGAGAAAAAACTGCAGCCAATGAAATGTCATGTCCATTTGGTCTTACATTATCAGAAAAATTACAGAAAAATTCATAAAAATTGGTAAAATTTGCATTAAAATTTTGGCAGGCAAATACAGCATTCAAAGGGTTAATTATAGCACCATGCTTGTACTGGTATTGCCACACTGTCTTTTAAATAATAATGTCAAACAGCCAGAAGGTGACTTTACTCGAATGTTAGAAACCTGTAAATGATAAACACACCAATCTTGTTAACCACATCTTCCTCAACTCCTCACACAGACAAATATTACAATGAAGATCTTGTTCATTACCTCCGATACCAGCCCACATTCTTTCAACCTGGAACTGTATCATCTGGTATGTGAATCCCTTGCCTTCCTCACCAATCAGGTAGGTCTCTGGAACTCTCACGTCTTCAAAGTACAGCTCTGCTGTGTCTGACGAGTACATGCCTATCTTCTTGATATTCCTGGCTCTTATGACACCTATTGGTAAAACAGTACATCATGAACTCTACCCAGGGTTCTCCACGAGGAGATTTGAAGGGACGCGCCACCTCCCTGTTTTGTGAGCAATGTATTTGTATCTTGATAATACTATAGAATAAATTTTCACAACTGACATCACTTTTTTGAACGTCCATGACAAAAGAAGTTTACATGTTAGACAGGTAGTATGATGAGACCAGTTTAATTTCTAGCACCTACAAATACAGGCTTTCAATTCATTCACTAATGAATTTGTCACATGATAGATAATTTGCAAAACTACTCTTGATAATAAATGGTAACTTTGAAATATTTTAGAAATAAATGGCATTGAATGAGCCTTTGACAAGTGATGGCAGAGTGCTACAATCAGTGAATAACATCACCATGTACCACTTTTACCGACTTGGCAGTTGTTGGATGATAAAAACAGAGTCAAATTGTCATATTTGATGTAATCATTAATATTTGATGAATTTTATATCATTTTTGTTCTGCTGGTAAAGTTCTGTTGACACACCTCTTTGCCAACTTTTAACCCTTTGAGCGCCAAAGTCAATTTTGCAACCTTCATAAAATATAGTCAAGTCAGTTTTTCTGATTCAGATTTCTGCCAAAATTTTGATAAGAAACTGTAGCCAATGAAAAGTGATATCCATTTGGTCCCAAATTATCACAAAATTTACAGGTTTGCACTAAATTTTGGAGGGAAAACTTACAGCACTCATTGGGTTAACACGGCTTGTTTCTTAAAACTTGTTGCAACTTCATTTTTTGAAAATGATATACCATGTGGAGCATACCGTTTTGTGCTGGTATCATTTCTTAAACATAGGGCCAAAGTCCCTGAAGCTACTATAGACATGGATACAAATTAAGTATTTCCTGACTGTATGGTATTATCTCACTAAGGTCATCCTAGGACATGTAAACAAATATTAAAGCTGTCTGACCAGCGGTTTTGAAAAACAAGCGACTCAACAGTTGACAGAGCTCTGCTGTGTTATGTAGAGAATAACCTTTTGTGACACATGTATTGATGAAGAAGGTGAATATCTTTGATAGCTCATTTCAGGATGGCCTGACCAAAAATGGAAAAAAAAATCTGTAAAAAACATCATCAGACTATATTAGTCTATAATAGCAAATAAACGAGAGTTAATTACATTCTAATTAAAGTAAACAAGACTTGCTTAAATCAAGATTTACGTCATAAAAAACAGCACATCTGTCAGGTTATAAAGAATCTTGAGCTGGTTATCTTTTAATATCAGCATTTTTATCCTATTAACCAAGCACATTTAACTTTCAAATTAACATTGTAAGTAAGTTCTGTTGAATAAGTTGAGACTGTACGTACTCAGAGAAAGCACACTGAAGAGACAAATGTTTGAAACTTAAGAAGTTCAAGGTCATCAAAAGCATTATAAGGAATCATGTTACACTTTCATTGCACTGTTTACACAGATTGCATAATTGCTATAAATAGCACATGAGGAATCTTACAGCCCAGCTTTACCATAAAAACCCTATCACTTTGACCACTCTTTTAATTGACCACTCTATTTTTTCCTCAACTTTCTCTATCTCTATTTATTTGACCACCCTATCATGACAAACTATTATAAGCAATTTCTTTTAGATAACATAAATGGTGGTTCAGAATATATCAAAGTTGGGATTCAGGAAAGTTGCCTTTACGTGTTTTAATCCTCAATTCACTATGAACTGTCAAAAAAAGTTGAACTTTCTGATAATTCCACACTAAAATTATTTTGGCTTTGATGATTTCCTAATTAATTCAATTATTTAAAATCATATTAATTATTTTTTCTGGGTGAATTGATAGGGTTTATACAGTACAAGAATTACATACAATGTAAGTCAAACTTTGACCAAAAATGACAAAAAATTCCTTAAAAATACACATTTGCATATTTCATCACAATTTGAACAAATCTAAGTTGGGTTATCCCTAGGGACCTGTATACCAAATAACAAAGCTGTCTGACCAGCGGTTATGAAGAAGAAGATTTTTTACCAAAAACACCTTTTTTGGCATTAATTTGCCTATTTCAACAATATCAAAAATTAAAAAAAATAGTTTCTCAAAATCATATTTTTCATCTACACAACAAATATCAAATCAGTAAGTACTGCGGTTCTCAAGATATTTGAGTGGACGGACGCCTCACAAACGGACATACATACATACATACATACATACATACAGACTGACGACGGACGCCGGACGGATACCCATCCCAATAGCTTCTATAGACTATAGTCTATAGTAGCTAAAAAAGAGATGTTTACGGTAGTTACATATACATGGTGTATTCTATTACCTTTTGTATCCATGGGAACACAGAACAGTGATTTACTCAAATGAGGAGGGCCGTCATTGGTGTTTGCGAGTAAACAAATCCAATCAGCTTGCATGCCATTGGTTATCCACAATTTGCTACCATTGATGATGTAATCGCCACCTTTCTTGACTGCTTTTGTTTTTATACCTGCAAAGAAAGTTAAGATACATGTGAGAAAAAAAGAACTATAATTTTTGTCATCTGGTGTCTGAAGAATAACACAGTACCATCCATTTATGCAATAGGAATACTTTAGATAGATATCATTGATACTGCGAACACAAACTAAAATTTGTAACTTCAAAAATTCAAGTCTATCACAATTTATTTTATGAAGAGGGTAGATATTGCATTCTAGTAGAGTCTCACTGTTTTATGTCGTGCCTACAGGTATGTGATCCATGGAGTGATCTTATTGGGCAAAAGTAGTCACATGATATGCTAATACATGCTGCAGTGTCATTGACAGGAAATCTCATTGGTCTGATAGTCACATGACATATTCAGCTTTGCTTTCAGCTTTGCTATCCAACAACTGAGTTACTTTACAACAGAGTTAACGTTCTCATTCAGAAAAGAGATTTCTCAGAACACAGTTTCTGGAGCATTGATGAAATTTTGAAAGAGAGAAATAAAAAATCACAATTTGATATTCTGGTAAGAATGGTGCGGCATACTTACTGGCAACATCAGACCCACTGCCAGCCTCACTGACACCAAGACATGATACAACGTCTCCCTTGATGCTTGGCTCCAAGAAATTGCGTTTCAGCATATCAGAACCAAACCTGTTTAAGGACATGAAGAATGGTGTAACCCCTTAACCACAATGGTTTGGTCCAAACTCTTTTCTATCAATGGTGACTAAGAACCTGTTTTGAGGGAAAATATTGTGAAAATGTTAAAAATAAAGTTTCTGAATTTGCATATTGGAGTAACATTTGAGTTGAATTCTCACAGAAATATTTACTTGTTACGTATGCATGGCTCTTTAAGTGTTATGATTGAATTACAGTATGCTTCTCAAAAGTGAATGACTTCAACTTTTGCTATAACTTTTGTATGGAATCTTTCGTCCAATTTCTGCAAAAATCAAGAATTAAAAACAGGGGTCACTGTGCTAGTACCTTAACAGTTAACTGAGATTTGAATTCAAAATAGCTACCATCACTATGTTAACCCTTTGAACCCGGCTCGGACAGAAATGTCCGATGACGTCATAGAGTACCAGGGGGTCAGGGTGCAAAGGGTTAAAGGGCAGTCTTAAGTCCCTGGCTGTTGCATAAGTGTCTGCTGACATTGACTGTTTCAGTGATTTTGGCTTTCGTTCTCCTTTGAAAGTTGTGCACAGTTTAGTCATTTGTTCAGAGACACAGTTGATAAACAACCGTGGTTGTGAAAGGATTAAGGCAGGTCAGAGCAAATCCATTCTAAAACTGATAGGAACAATATTTTTACACTGTATCAAAATTAAATCAGTGGTCCTGCAACTTCGGCTAGTGGTCCTGCAACTTTGTCTGGTTGTCCAGCAAATTTGTCTGGTGGTCCCACAATTTTGTCTTGTGGTCCTGCTTTCATTTGAAATCAGTTTCATTATTTTTCTCATTACCGGTTGGTGTGGCAGAACACAAGCAAAATAATCAATATGATTTGCTCTTCCCTGCATCACCCCTGATTCATCCTACATACATATCAAAATTTCAATTGCATTCAGGCAGACTTTTGACCAGTATTTCATTTTTTCTCAAGAGATAAAATTCCAGGCCATGGTTCCACTACTTACGAGGTCAGGGCGGGTGTTGACATATCTGTGTGGACACCGATGGCCATTGGGATACCACCACATTTTATGTTTCCAAGCTCTTCAGCAAATGCTACGGTATAGGAGTAGTCCAAACCCAAGCCACCATACTCTGAAATGGAAGACAAAGAAGACACTGATCCTTTCTGAATTCATAACTGTCAGATGACTTGTACTTAGAATACCTTATATCTGTTAAATCCCCACCCCCACCTGGCACCCCTTATATCCGTTAACCCTCACTACCACCCACCACGCAAACATCTTCATTTTAAAACCGGCTATTCATCAAAAATGATAAAAACCTACTACCCTTTTGCTGCTAAGTTCATAAGTTCATAGGTGGTTAGCCCTTTGAGTGCTGTAAATTTTTTTCAAACAAAATTTTAATGCAACATTTTACCAATTTTTTGTGATTTTTCTGTAATTTTTTTGATAATTTGAGACCAAATAGACATGTTTTATTGGCAACAGTTTTTTATCAAAATTTTGGAAAAATCTGAAAAAAAAATTGATGAGAGTGTATTTTATAAAGGTGACAAAAATTGACTTTGGTACTCAAGGAGTAACCTTTGAGCGCTGTAATTTCTCCCGCCAAAATTTTAGTGCAAAATTTTATCGATTTTTATGAATTTTTTTAAAAATTTTGGACCAAATAGACATCACATTTCATTTGCTACAGAATTTTCTCAAAATTTGGGCAAAAATCTTAGAAAAATTTGACTGGGGTTTATTTTATAAAGGGGACAAAACTAGACTTTGGCGCTCAAAGGGTTAAAACTAGTGAAGCACAACATATCCCACGTGGTACACTGTATCAAATATTGAATATTTGAAGACCCTGAAAATATAGATGCTATAAACATGATTTTTTTAACATGCTAAAGCTAAACATAACTTTGAATGCTGGAAAAAAGAGTGACAGTGATAGTTGGTATGTCCTACAGAAATTACATAGCCTACATAAAAAAAAACCAGCCTACAAAATGTCTTACCTTTTGGTTTACTGACACCCAGAAATCCAGCATCTCCAAGTTTCTTGAAAACTTCATGTGCAGGAAACTGATGGTTGGCCTCCCATTCATCAACGTACGGGTTTATCTCCTTCTCTATTAACTGAAAATGAGGAAGAACAGAGGAGACATTCTCGGTAATTAAACTAGTGTATCCCTCTTACTACCAGGCTCCATAGACAAACCACAGAAATAAATACCGGTACCACTTGGGAGAAAGAGGATTAAGATACTGTACATTTTCATTAGAATGACCCTTCTCCTGCCAAGTTCACATTTCACCATCAGGTCAAGTTGGTTAAATCTAGCGAAGCACAACATGCCCCATATGGTGCATTTTAACAAAAAATGAATGCTTGAAGGCCAATGAAAACATACATACTGTAAACACGATATTTACTGACTAAAGTTGATATAACATACCAAACCAAGTGGTGAAAACATGTATGCTTTGCTCAATACTACTTTTTACTAACTTGGCAGATGGAGAAGTGATATGGTCTAGCAGGAAAAGTCAATCCATTTCCTGAAGGAGAATCTGAAAGCATACTATCCTGCCTGCATTATTTTAACAGAATTGATCAAATGATAAAATTTTTCAACTTCCGAAATCGTACTCAAGTTTCTTCACAGACAACAATCTTTTGACAACTGGCCTCCACTACTGTGTGAAGGTTCATGATACATTTATGTCGTAGCAATCACACCATGTTTTTTTTGTTTGTTTTTGCTTTTTTTTATAACGTTACACTCCATCCATACAGAATATCTACACAATTGCTTCAGTACAGCCAGAATGACCGGTCCATTCTTGATCCAAGAATTTACAACACATGAACTCACTATGGCTCCACTGTATCTCATGAATATCGCATTGATTTCAGTATTTTTATACTGGTTTTTGAAGAGATTTATTAACAACAAATTCTTATCAAGAGTGGTTATTTCATAAATGACCAAAGATGGTGTGATCATTTTCAGTACTGGTACTCATGTATGTATAGTATGTCACTGATATCATATGCTTGTGGATCAACAACTAGACAATTTAGTTCAAAGTCCGAAGTGCAGCCACACATGACCACGTCAAAAAAGTACAACACACTTGTTTTTGCTAAGGGCAGTAAGCAGGTAAATGTTACCTGGGTTACATGTACGCAGTCATTTTACACAATTCCCCAATGCAATCAGATTAAGGGACAGTAGAAATGTTATCCTGGTTACATATCATTTATAAATGTTCCCAAATTTTAGCATAAACACTGCATTTAAGTATACCTTCCAAAGTAAACACCCGGCAGCTGTCTGTATTATGATGTACCTGTATCTGGTTCACTTTGGCCTCATGGTACAGTCTATTATCGATGCCACTCGCCAAATTTAATTAGTTGCAAGAAGGATACAATACCCATAGGCACCATTTAAAATTCTTTGCTTGGCAGTTCAACAGAGAAAAGTTAGCTTTTTGTGATTTATAATGCCCAACTGTTTGGAATTCTGTGGGCCATTAACCTGGTATTTGTCGATGTTAGACCATGGAGGTACAAACGAGATCTCCAGTGTCAGGGAAAGACACTTATTTTTTTATCCACTTTGCCCTTCGGGCAAGTGGGGGGTTCAGTTCACTTGCCCGAATTGGAAAACCACTTGCCCAGTATAATTACGTGTTTGAAAAAAGCTAAAACATTGGTTTTTCATTTCACGCACTTTATTTTGAAAATTATGTTATCATGAGAAAATGTCAGACATTCTCATAGGGTTCTCTTCACACTTCTAAGAGTGCTGGATTGCTCATTTATATTCCATTATTACTAAAGCCCCATCCTGTATCTTTTAGCATTCTTTATGTGGTTTTACTTCTGAACTAAAACAAGTTTTTTGGAATTTGTTCTTTGAGGGTTTGGAATACAAGTATTGTTAACTGCCCAGTGAGACTGCATGTGCAATTTTGAACAAGAAAAATAATAAATATGTGCCCAAACGTAAAATGGCACCCCATGCAAATATAGCAAAATCAGTGTACACCGTGCATATATGCATTTGAATATTCACGGAAACAACAGAGTAGTCCAATGTAATGCATAGTGTTGAATGTTTTCAACTGGGACATGCGTTGTTTTCTTTTAGTATGGAGGGAAATCATAATAATGGTTAAAATGTAAATTTACTTGTCCAATTTTACACTAAAGAATGTTATGTAAAGCAGTAAAAGACTATATCCTGTAAATGGGTAGAATTTGAAGAAAACCAGAGAAAATAGGAAACCTTTTTAAGTCAACAAATTTCAAGATTTACAGCCAGTGGGGCTTTCATATTCATAGAAAAAATTCTAACAGTTCATATGTTTGTATGTTTACTTTCTTGGGCTTAATGTACAAATAATAACAGCCATTTCAATTGTACCTTCAAGGTCTTTTTGCTTTTAAAAGTTTTAACTTATCTATACAGAAAGAAAAAATCTGTAGCTATAAAGGAATGTTTTGAAGCTTCTGAAAAATAATGTACTTCTTTGTCATGTTTTTACTGCGCTTATATCATACACCAGCCCTATAAAGTTTGGATTGCCATTGCACTATACCAGTATCCTATGTTTTTCTAATAACCTAGGTGGTCTTTTAATGCTCATGCGCAGACTAAATAGAATTAAAACCAACAACCTAAGGCGTCGTGTTTTCAATGTGTCTTGAAAGCTGAATCTCTCGATGTCAAACTCGCTTCAATTGCTTCTTGACAGTCATTTTAGAATGGGAAAATTCACAAACAGAGAGGTTGGTCGCCACAGACAAGTAACTTTTGGCTTATTGACCTGAAAATTAAGTCAGTGTTTGTTGAAAATTCAAAGACTTGACCCATTGAAACCAAATATTGCTCATGACTTCATTGCATGCGGTCTTGCCACTGACTTTGCCACTCACTGTCCCTCAACAAGTTAACATTGAAGAGTACGTTTTAGTAAAAGTCCAATTTTATGTGGTGATTTTTAACCACTGGACTTTATTTTTAAATTATTATAAATGTTCATACAAAGCACAAAAAGCGCTGTGTGTTTCTTTTTTTACCGTATCGACATATTGTGAGACACCGTAACTTCACAGTCAATGCAATGAACTTTGGTGAACGTACGTTCCAACCAGCTGAACAGCTTTTTCATATGCAAAATCAGCGTACGGTATTTACCGGTACCGGTGTATTGTTTGAACTGGATTTTATTGACAGCGATTATATGATTCTTTTCGTCAACTCTTCATGCAATTTTATGAAAAATCTTATGGAAATGTTCACAATGACATAACATGATTATTTTTTGTTGTTTAAGTCAATGTTCCCTCACCAGAAAATCGCTCTCGTTATTTCGATTTCTAGGTATTATTTTTTGCACTTGTCCCGTCGGCAAGTGGCATCGGAGGTTCACTTGTCCGAACGCGACTTTCACTTGCCCCGGGCAATCGGACAACCCTTAGTGTCTTTCCTGAGTGTATGTCCATGGTTAGACAACAGAGACCAAGTAATGGTATGTCCATAGATACTGTACATGTATATATACTAAGCCCTTTAGTTCAAATGAGAATCTACCACAGTACTATCCTTACAGTGTGGCGTACTTCTTCAGTTTCCCGACTGAGAGAATGTCCCATCATGACCTTCATGGTCCTAGACATTTCACAGGTTGGAAATATCAATGTTGGAATTCCTTGACAAGAATCTGATCTAAAAATTACGCATAGATCTAATCAATCAACAGCTGCAAAAACACACAGTTTATGCATTGAAGTTTATGTGCTACCTCCATGCTTCACGTAAAAGACAAGCTACCAAGTCTTGTTTCCACAGAAGATATCAAAACATTTGGAAACATCAACTATAAACTTATTCAGAACAGTGGTTACAGCTATTTACATTCTAGTGTGATAAATTTGAAAATGCTGGTACTGTTTTCAAAACAAAATGCACACATTTTTACAAAAGTGAGCAGAACTATTTTGTTTTGTGTAGCCTCTTCGTCAGGGGTGAAAAAAACTGATAGGCGTAACTGTTCTCCCGATCCGGAGATTTCTCCTGTTTGGGAGACTCTCTCCTTTCGGTCTGTCTGTCTGAAGGACCTTGACGAAATACTCTCTCTACTCTGAATTTATCCGCAACTTCGGTGCAGTGTTCGCCCTAGCGCTCGCCAAATTCGCTAACGCGAAATGGAATTTCATTTGGCGATTTTATTTTGCACCTAGTTCGTCACTTTGGCGAAGCCCTATTTTGGTCTTTCCAGCAGCTTCGATCGTGATTGTAACGTAGGCTTCTCCACAACAGCCATTTTGTTTGAGTGTTTAGATCGTGCTCAATCTCACGAGATTTAACCAATTTGCGGGAATTTGTCGTCATGGCTGTAAATTTAAATAAATGTAGCACACATGGTGTTGCAGTCACTGTTCAAGATGTCGGGGAAATTAACGGACAGCAGCATCGAAATCGAAAGATATATCGTCATATTTTGGCGGTTGTAGTCGTGGTTCAGATGTTGTTAAAGACGACAGCCAGACTCAGCAAATCAAGAAAAAAAGGCCGACTCGAAGATAGTGGATCAGCGGAGAGCATCGGAAGAGCATGAAGGCTAAGTGGTTCAAACAATTTCCATGGCTGAGACACATGTGACGTTCTTCTGAAATGCCAAATGTACATCGATAATAAATTCCACAACGTGTTTACTGATTTGGTTAAACATGAACGATCTCGCGATCACAGGTATGTACTGCCCAACTTTTCCGAAATTTGATTACTGATCGGTTCATTGTACTGGGGAGACTGTGGTCGTGCAATGTTGTTTTGGCATATTTTGACTGTGGCGATGGTGACTTACGAAGTCAGTACGGTGAATTTCAAAGGAGCTCAGAAAGTTTTAAGGTTGATTTATTTTCGCTAAAATGTGCGGAAAACTAAATCACTAATTCCGTTCTGTCCTTGGTATCTTTCTACAGGGCAGCTATGGAACGACCACAGCAGAAGCTGAACTTGAGGCGAGCAACCAAAGTGAAAGATATTATTATAGCTCACATGAGAACCGTCTATACGATGGCCAAGGAACAGATGGCAAACAGATGACAGACCAGAATAACTGCTTTTATTGCATATCATACAGTGTTATGTAATGAGCTGGTAAAAACTTTTGTACCATAGGAGAACTGTTGTACCGGTAATAAACAAAAAAGATCCAGAAATTTAATCTGTGTTGTATTTATTGTAAGTAGAAGTAAATGTTCATAGCAACAAATTTATTTTTTAGCAGGATATTTGCGAAAAAAAAAATGGCTAATCAGTTTATAATTTGGCTAATTGAATTCAGGTGACATTAGCCAAAATGGCTAATGCTTTTTAAATCCTACCATTAACACTGCGGTGTTGCCATCTGTCTCCGGGTAGCTAGGCCTCAGGTCCTGCTGTTATTCAGAAAAGGAGGTCACCTACAGTACTGTATGTCTGCTCAGAAGTAGGCCAGGTCGGAATACAAAGTACAATGTTCAATAAAGTGTATCAGCCAACACAACGCTGACGTCACACAACAGGGACTTTGGCTCCGATTTACCGGAACCATGGAGGTAGTCTTTCTTTCTACCTCCATGCCAATACGGATTTGCAGTTTTTTGCTATATATCATGTCATCTTGACAACTTGATGACAAAATATGCATGAATATTTACTTTCAACCAGATGCACGCTTTTCACTTCCTTTATTGACACTCAGTGAGTGTCAATAAAGGAAGTGAAAAGCGTGCATCTGGTCTCACAATATGCAACCCCGGGCCACAACCACAACACTACAACAGAATTCTGGCAACTGCCGCGGAATGCCGGTAGATAGAGCCTGCGTTCCCTGCACTGCAAAAGCTGCAGCCAAGCGACGCACCTAAAAGTTCACACCAAAGTTACTTGTGATTATATCCACACGATGACGTTGCTGTTAACCTACAATATATTTCTAGGTGAAGGGACCTTGGCCGTGTACCTAGTTACCTAACCACAAGTCGTCCGCAGTCGCCATCACTGATGCACAAGTTCAAAGTTGACCCACCTTGTTCAATGCACCTCGAAGTTGAACGTGGCTTTCGTCGAACAGACCTTCATCTGTTATGTCATTTTGAGTTTCCCCAGCCAGCGACGTAGACGGCTGGGTCGACTGGTTCCTAGTTGCAGTTGCTGCCCGCCATGGAAAATTTCGGCAGCCGGGGAGGAGTCTCGTGATACGGACAGCCGCCATATTCAGATGTTGTTTGACTTTGATGTTAAAGTAGAGGCTCATGGGTAAAACCACCAATGCGTGTGCGCTGCTAGCGGCCGCTGAAGAGATTCATTCGTTTTGTCAAGGCATTTTTTGGGGGGCGAACGGGAACGTTCTTACCTGATTATCATAGCTGCTTGACAGCATTTAAAGTTGACTTAGGAATATACCGTAACTTTTTCTAATGCATAACACAGTGGCCATCGTGGCTAAACATTTACCGGCATATAAAGGTCCATCGTTGTTAGGGCCCCAATTATTTAAGTTTTATTTTATTTGTATTTGTATATCATCGTATATTTTGATGAAAACATCTGAATCACAAACTGTGCACTACTGATAGGAGACGTGGTCTAAAAGTAAATTTAATCATTTAATTCGGGGAATACAAGCTTTGCACATCAATGTGGAAAGCGCCCTCTAACACACGTATCACGGAAACGGTTGTTTCTGTTTACACACGTAAAAATGCGTCGGGGCGAGTCTTTGCAATGCACCAGAAAAGTTTAAAAAGCAATTTCGCCGACTATCACCCATGTTTTATATGAAGACATGCTCACTTGAAGACATCACACCCCAAATAAAAAAGAATGTCCGTCGGCATACATTACAGATCTAACGACTCAAAACAGCCCTGATTGGGAATATTTTCAAACATTGATTCGTATGAAGGTGAGAAAAAGGTTCAAGGTAACCAGCTATGCCTGAGGAAACATTTACCCTCTACTCATGCCAATGCACATACAGCAATTCTGTTTGAGCTCACCGATCGTACCTTGTTGGTATATATGCATTTTACAAAACTAGCTCGAACATTAACGATACATATTATCAACCAATCAATCGATAAGTGAACAAACCAATCTATAAATGAATCCCAAACAATATCGACCCTCTTTTTAATTCTACTTCTTCGGAAAATTAGTTTTTTTAATTTTAACGAGTCTCTCAAATGTTCAACCAACTACTGAATGAGAATTTATGCAAATGGAGCCATCAAAAGTATATTGTCCTCGTTTATGCACTGATACTTTTTCAAGGCATCGAAAGCTTCGAAACGGTCAGGAACACATAGACAACACATTAGCTAGACGAAAAGACCTAGTGTAAACGCAACTGTGACAGGCGTCGTCAAGCCATTTTTGGGCGAACGGGGAGTTGACTCAGGAATATGCCCAAACTGCGAGTGTGAAGTAAAACTTACTGGCAAATACTCTCCAGCCCATTCAACGCCATCGTGATATTAGTAATTTAATTTCGCCAAGGAAATTTGAATGCAATATACTTCGATTGTGTTCGTTGGAATTGTTTCATTTCTAATTTACGTCTCTGTCTCTCTTTGTCGATCGATCAATTTAAACGTATTTTCATCCTCAATAGAGTCAATATTCTGTCCTCATTTTTCCGATCACCGTATCTTATAACCTCTTGTGACGTGTTCCCTATGTAAACGCACAGTGACAGATATGCCAAGTCCCAGTATTGTACACCAAAATGGACAAGTTGCGATAGTGTTTTGCGAAACGGCGAATAATCAAGTGTCATTATCATAGGAGGCGACTACACCAGGTTATTCCACAGTCACCTGTGGTCTATTCGCTGTGCGTCTATGCGCCCATAGACGTGTGTACATATGCCTGTCACTACATGTACACACGTCTATGGGGCGCATAGACGCAGAGTGAAATAGACCACAGGTGACTGTGGTTATTCTTGTCATGAGATGAGATACCCCTATCAGGACAAAGTTGGCCGATTTCAACACCTTACAATGCAAATATTTTCAACAAGTGAACGATTCCATGAAAAAGCTTAGGCTATATATTAAACTTAATAGTCGATCTCTTTAAAAGTATAGCAGGCCAAAAAGGAAACTCAGCCCTGTCTCTGATGAAATACTGAAACTATTTTTATTGATATATTGATATTTCAGATTAAGCTATTCACGCACAGACAGTGAACCTGTGGTCCCAGTTCAGAATAGACGTCACGTAAAGGACAACGCACTTCAGCGGACGCCCGTTCAACAGTGTCTGTGTAACCTTTGACCTTTCACTTCCGACCTCATTTATAGTCGAGCAGCTGGCTTGAATGCCTTGTTGTAAGACGTGTACAACCGCTCTGTACATAACGGCACCGGCTCGCTGCTCACCAAATGGAATGAAATATCTATTGCCTGTACGACTGTTATTGCTTACTTCTTGCTTGTATCGTCGGCTAACTTCAGCGAGTACCATGGCAGCAATGTGGCCTAAGGTGATTTTGTTTAGGGATTCGATAACGCAGGTAAGAAACGAAATCCCCACGTTCGCCTGAACTCAATCCACAGTCCCTCTACAGAGGGACTGTGGAATCCACAACGGAAAGACCATAGAAGGGGGAATGCATCAGGAGTGGCAGAACCATATGGAAATATTGATCTCATTTTAGTGTTTGCAAATTGCACACTCCCTCTGTCTGTACTCTAAGGCATGAGAATACAGCCTCTATGATCTCATGCAGCCAATATGCCTACAGTCTTCTGCAATGCATGACAATTACGTATCACCCCCGGGTATCACCTCGCCTGACCCTTCTCTGTAAAATGGTCATAGATAAAACTAGAATATACAGTGACCTGCCATGTCTTAGGATTTCTCCAATGATTGATGTTTACCGGTACCAGCTTACCGGTATAAATACACACCAAACAGTATACCCAAAGTGTATGTAATAACATGTATGTATGTATGTATGTATACGTATGTATGTATCAGGGCTCCCGCTACCTATTCGCCAATTCGCCAAATGCGAAAGAAAGTTAAAAATGGCTACAAAAATTCCTGTTTGGCTAATGTAGTGGCTATTGAATTCTTACACCTCCTCAACAGAAAACTACACCTAACAATAAAATGTTGTGAGATGTTGAAACAGTTTACCCTCCTTCCTACAAAGTTGCAATGTATTGAAACAGTTTACTCTCCTTTCTACAAAGTTACAAATTCCCTGGTACGTAAAACAAACACTGTTGCTGTTCGATACTACAATACATCATGAACGTAAGGTCCATGAATACACTGAGGCCTGCTTTGCCTCTGTGAGTCCTGGGTCGTCCTTGAGTCTATCAAAAGTTTTACCTACTTTGCTGTATCAAATTTTTGGCCTGCAACTACTCAGTTTGATAGTAAAAACCATTATTTCAAAGGAAACTTTCACAAACGGAGTCATAATACAAAGGAAAAGGAGAAAAACTGAGGTTATCTGAAAGGTCAAGTCTAGGTCATCTCATCATGTGATGTCATGCATGAAGACCCCCTAATTACACAATTATGGTTCACAAGAAACCACCTAGGGTGGTCCAATAGGTGAAAGGTAATTTTGCTGCCTTCCAATTTAAATGGCATTCAGCTTGACTGACTCCCATTCGGCCTACTTTCAAACTGCTATAACTTATACAAGAAATTATGTGATTCTGAATGATTTTAATATTTTTGTAGATTCCACCAGTTTAATGATCTAGAAGTGAACATCACCAGACATTTCTTGATGATATCAAAATATCAAATGAAAATATATCTGGGCTAAAATGTTATCATAATCATTAAAACAATGAATGCCCTCAAACAGTGAGTAATTTAAATGCAATGAACATATATCGTTGTGTCTTGTTTTACAAGAGTTTTGTTTGGCCCAGCCCTTTTTGTCTCAAGAAAAGTACTTATACTCAAGATGCTTTTTCAGCCTGCTTGATCACAACTATGACATACAAGTAAAACCGGGGCCTTAAATACCACAATAATCGTATCTACACTGCCATTGTGCTATACCATAAATGCTGTCTTCTGCATGGAAAATTGTTTTACTTGTGTGGCCTAAACATTTAGGTTATGGAAGACTGCATAAATTTGCCACATGAGAAGCCTGTAACTTATGACAAGCTATCATACTGTGAATACTAACTGAATGTGGCAGAAATATTCAATCTGTACCTCTTGTAATATACACTCAACATTGCTAGCAGATTTTTAGAATTCAATTGCTACCTAATTTTATTTCTGGTGTTTAAAGTTTACCACCAAAAATGAAAAAGGATTTCTATCCCTGAAATGTCATAAAAACACAGATTATGAATGCAAAAACTAAACACATATTTCTTTAATGTAAAAACCATCATGAACATCATACAAAACATCTTGATTTGTAAAATTAGGGACTCCTGAATGACGAGAAAGCTGTTGCCACACTTGAGATCATAAACTGGCTAAAAGTTACTCAAAATGGCTAAAAGATTTTTGATTTGGCTAATGAGTTGGCTAATCATTTTGGTGACTTAGGGGGAGCCCTGTGTATGTATGTATGTATGTATGTATTTGTATGTATGTTTGTATGTATGTATATTAGCATTATGTATTCCTCACTCTCTGGTCTCTCGATCTTCCTCTTTCCCCACAGTATTCTTTCAAGGACGGTGGCTGGGGTGCTGTACTAGCTGATAAATTACAAAGGTATGTATCAGCCGTTTTCACCGTGACGGTCTCTGCAAATATGATGATTTACTCGCTGTCATGATGTAATTTCAAAGGAAATATCACCATTATACAATGTCAAAAGTAAATAAGTTATCTTTTAGGTGTCTCCTCTGTCTTCGATATTTTACCATATTTTTGGTTTGAGGTTTTTCATTGTGTATACATTCTTGATACATTAAACAGAAGATGTGACGTTCTGAATCGAGGGATCTCAGGCTACAACACCAAATTCGGAAGCATAATCCTCCCAAAAATCATCACCAAGGAAACTGCATCGAATGTTGCCATGGTGACGATATTCTTCGGAGCCAACGATGCGTCGCTGCCTGAGATCAACCCACAGCAGCATGTCCCAGTCATTAAATACAAACATTATCTACAGGTGATGTGTTAAATGTTTTACAGAGTTCATAAGTCACGACTCTATCTTGCCAGTATATTGACTGTGCAAATACTGTGATCTGATTGGTCCAGACATGAAAATAACCTATATAGCTCCGTTGGAACAGCCCCAAGCTCTAAGCTAGAGAAGAATTTTATTTGGCATTTCACACCAGAATTTCAATTTAATATTATGATATCCAAGCAATAAACCACCTCGGCAACAGTACACCCCTTTATTTCATGCCATATCGATTGTGCATATACGTCGTGGACTGGTCAAAATCTCATGGTATACCGTCACTGGGTGTGGTGTATTGCTTTTTAGTGGAATATGTAAGTAAGAAATCACATCCAGTGATGGGTATACCATGAGATTTTCACAAGTTCAGGACATTCATGCACTAGTGACAGGGAGTGCATATATGGACATGAACTGGTCAATCCAAGTAATATGCTCATCGCTGAGATGTTTTATTGGTAAATTATATTATGACAATGTATTGAAATTCTGGCTTGAAATGTCGAAAGGGGAATTTTTACCTTGCTGAAAGTTGCGCCTATTCCAACCATACTTTATTATGAATACAGCACAATTATTTTAATGTCTCAACTTACCAGACCACTGCATTTGTGTCATTAATATTGTACTGGTATGATAGAATTATTAATGATGAGTCATGATACCCGGACTTGCATACATAACACACAGTATTTTCCTATAGAGACAAAGCCACTCTTTTTTGAGCTTTTTACGTGAATTTTATTTGTAGTCTATGTTGTTGCATTTTTATGTATAGTGGTCATTTTGTACATTGGGTAACTTTATGCAAGTATTTCATGTTTTCTTGATATGACAAAAAGTCGAAGAAGAGTGACAGTCCCTGTAAATGGTTGCTACTAATTCAAGCTTCTAGCATCAGAGGACACTCTTGATACACTCTTTTATGGCAAATCTTCAACAAGTGTTAGGTCATACAAGTCTATATTATTAAAACATTACACGGGTCTGTTAAAAAATAAATTTTATCCTGATAACGCTTGTACTTGGGTTGGAAAGTGCCACTCTAAAAGTTGCCGTGTCTGTAAATTTCTCCTTTTTTGTTGTTGTTTTTTTTTTGAATTGTTCGTATAGTTTGTTATTGTTATATTTTTGAATTTATCTTAAATCATTTGTCTTTTCTGTTTTTAATTTGTATGTATAAAATTTGTTCTTTTGTGGAGGGCTTTTTAGCATCCATATATGCATATGTATATATGCAAATGGAAGGTATTCTTATAAGGTGGAAAAATGTCGTCTGTATGTATGTATGTAGGTATGTATGTATGTATGTATGTATGTATGTATGTATGTACGTACGTACGTACGTACGTACGTACGTATGTATGTATGTATGTATGTATGTATGTATGTATGTTTTTATATGTGTCAGTCACCTGTGCGACTCATCCTGACTTCATGTCAAAGCTGAATAAATAAATAAAAAATAAATAAATAAATAAATACTAAGTATGGTACAATAACTGCCCAGATACAATTCCTGCAACTCAACAACCAAAACTTACTGATGAGAACACCAATAAAATTGGTCAAACACAAAGATTACAATAGACAAGATGGCACCTATTAGTTACACTGTATATCAGGTTTGGGTTTATTATTGCTGAGTACAATTGTTAGAACTGATTAGAGTTGCTGTGTATAAACACACACATAAATGTGGAATCCATTATTCTCTGTTTCAAAGTAGGAAGCTCCCCTATGTGTGTTTATACAGTCATCCAAAGTGTGCTTCTATGCACTATCTAGTGTTATTTTTGTTGTCTTTGGCCAGTATTATAAATTTTTCTTCATATCAGTAATTCATGGTGCTCGAGTTGCAGGCAATGTATTTCTGATTCTTTCTTGTTCTTTGCCCCGAGACAGGACATCCATTGTACAATTCAATTGAAGCTGTTGGGCTATACCTTTGGGTTTTTGCTCAACATTTGAATGTTATCAATTGTATTTATTTATTTATTATTATTATTATTTGTTTGTTTATTTATTTACCTTTTTATTTATTGACAATAACAATTAACTTCACAGAGCATGATTGACTATCTGAAAGCAATTGAAATCAATGAAGAGAGGATAATTCTAATTGGCCCTCCTCCTGTTGATGAGAAAGCATGGGAAGTGGAATGCATTAAAAAAGGTAGAAAGACATCTTGTGTCTCAACCAACCAAAATTATCATTTTGTATTTAAATTAAATAGGAACTATACTCTCAGAGAAGTCAAATGATAGTTTGAATATGTGATAACAAATGAATTTATCAGAGTATCTATCCCTCATCCATCTTTCTCTCTCTCTCTCTCTCTCTCTCTCTCTCTCTCTCTCTCACACACACACACACACATTTATGTCATTCATTTTATTCATAATTTCACTCAGTATATTTTTCACTCAAAACTCTTTGAATCAATTTGGGAAATTCTGGTGATTTCCTTGCATTAGCCCTATACCAGTATTAGATAACCAACTCTTTTTACATGAGAAGGAATGTTCTCGAGTCAGAGGCATTTAAATTTACCAAGGAAGGCCAACTTCACATTTTGACTCTTTATTTCCTACATATCTCTGAAGGTTCTACACTGAATAGAAAGTTAGCTGTCACGGGAGAATACAGCAAGGCATGTTGTGAAGTTGCCGACACAAACAATATCAATTGTATCGATTTGTGGACGTCAATGCAGAAAGTTCAGGTAAGGCTTGGACATACAAATTCAAAAGCTTTATGAATTCAATACAGATGTTGTGTTAAACACTTATTCAAACTTTCCAACTAGTGAAAACCTTCAACCATTCTCCTTTATATTCAAGGATATAAATCAGGGGTCACTGTGTAATGTTTAGCATAAGAAGAACAGATTACCTAAAATTTACCAATATTTGACATTCAAAATGGCAGGTATAACCAGAAAAGTGTTTAAAACAATGTACTGAGTAGAAAACTGTCTTTGTCTCTCCCTTGTACTTATTGTTGATCGCTGCAGGGAACAAAGCTGCTTGATTTTAAAGGGCCAGTGAGGCTGAGCCATAAGTTTTGATGATTTTTCTCCTTTTTGCTTCACATATATATAACAA
The DNA here is from genome assembly GCF_041260155.1 of Ptychodera flava. Taxonomy (NCBI): domain Eukaryota; kingdom Metazoa; phylum Hemichordata; class Enteropneusta; family Ptychoderidae; genus Ptychodera; species Ptychodera flava. The sequence goes on along the minus strand of NW_027248355.1, from coordinate 2,752,496 downwards.
CTTCTTGGTCTACTACCCTCAGCATGTTGAAACCTAATTATTTAGCTTGACATATCAGCATCCATATGTATAACATGCACTGTTATTGTTGACATTTGAATTCTAATTGGGACCAGATTTCACTTGTCAACAATAACAATGCAGACTCCACATGTACAGGCTGAGTTGACAAGCTGAATACTGTGTATCTCTTCATGCTTTGTGGAGGCCAAAAAACAGGAAATCGCACAAAAACTAAATAGTGAAAAAATCATCAACAGTTACAGCTGGTGGCCTTCTTTTTTATCAAATCAAATTTTGAAATTCAGAAATTAAATTTCAATTTTTTTTGCATAAAGGAAAAATGGAGTACTATACAACCAATATAATTTTACCAGAAATATTAATGATAATCTAAATTTAACCTTGAAAAGTGACCATGAAATCAAACGATATGCATGTGCTGGTACAGTGTGTTCAATATAACTGAGCACATTAACTGGCCTATAATGAACAAAATGATAGTCCCGGACCTTCTTTTAGCACCAAAGTTGTGTCAGTGACCAGCAATGGGATAGGAGAAAGCAAGTGCCATGCATATTAAATACAAGTTTATGAAATATTTTGAGTACCTGCAACAATTTTTCCCCCTTCTAATGTTGCTTGTGGATTTTCTTCCAGAACTGGTCTGAATTTTTAGCCGATGGCCTCCACTTGTCCAAGAAAGGAGCAGCATTCCTTGAGGAAACACTTACACCGATAGTTTTGAAGAAATTGGAGTACGTCGGTCTGCAGTTTCCATACTGGGCAGACATCGACAGAGACGACCCAGCAAAAACAATAGAAGCATATAACCCCTATTGTCCAAGTCAATGACCTTTAACCTCTTTTATTTTACAAACTTAGAAAACAGAATCAGATGTAAATAATAATTTCAAACTGATGTTTTTAAATATAAGACTCATTTCTGAAAATATTCTCCACTTGAGTCAATAATTTGAGATAATTTGATCAGGTTCATGTTTTTCAGTACAAATAACTTTGCTTTATTTCACTGAAATAATTGTTTCATCCAAAGAACAAGCCGATACAAATTGCATTGTGGAAGAGATGCTCTTTTTGAGAAAATGTTAAGTAGAATGTATCTCAGGGACAGATATTTGAGTTTTCAAAATTTTGGAGTCTTTTCTGATCTACACTTGTCGGCTCATTTTAGAGCTCTTAAAGTAAGAAACATTTTCACAAACTTAGATTTTTTGAAAATAAAACATTTTATTTTTCCTCATAGAGTTAACACAGGGATAGCAGACATTTTGATTTTAAATATTGGTAAATGTTAGGTGATTTGCTTCCTTATTTAAAACTTTTTAGAGTGACCCCGATTTTGACTTGGTAAGAAAATGGTTGAAAGTTTCATTCGGAAAGTCGGAGCAAAAGTTTAAGTCTTTCACTTTCAAGGGGCATACTACCCTAACAAACCAAAGTGACTGGGGACTTTTAATCTTGACTGGCATATAAGTGACCATATTTGTGACATGGTTCCCTGCACCGTTTCTACCACTGGCACTGGCAGCGCCAAGGTTGCTACAGGGTCCTTGTGTATGTGCTCTTTCTACAGCTGTCATACACCAGCTTTATCGGACAAATGTAATTGGTGAGTAATTTCTTTGGGAACATTATTAATGATGTAGACTTTGTTTGCGTTACAACACTCTGAGAATGCATACACTGTAGACGGCGTACTGTACAAAGAAACAGGCCAGGGAACCTGAATATATATCATCATCTCAGAGGTGTATATGCATTATTGTATCATACCAGTGTACTGATGTGTAAATACAGCGATCTGATTGGTAGAAACAGAAAATAACTGCTATATTTGCAATATAGCATTATAGCATTGTTGGAACATGCATGAGCTCTCATCTGGAGAAAAGTTCCTTTCTGAATGTTGCATGCCTGAGATTTCTACATACTGTTATGATATGAGGGCAAAAAATCACCTCAACAATGTTTATACCATAGAGTTTTGACCAAATCATGCCAGGCATGTGTTCACTTTCGTTTTACACATAATGTATTTGGTGAACTTGTCAAAATCTTGTGGCATACCCATCACTTATTGTTTAAATATACTTTTCTTTGTGAACCAATAAAACTGCCAGACAGTGCAGGATATATGCTAATTTCACATTCAAATTTGCCATTTGCCATTTAAAGCCACTCTATCATCTCAAATTTGCATACATCCATATATGGTAAAGGCACTCTGTCAGCTCCAATGTGCATACATCCATATATGGTAAAGAAGGGTTGCCAGCCATGTATACATATGGAAGGTCAGCAACTCTATGGCAGTGAACTTTTTTGTGTGTCGACATCCTGAGGAAAATCTGTCATTGGCTGCAATTGATATCGTCACAAGGACCTGATATCGTAGACTAAATTCTCGAAGTACGATATATTTTGTGTGATATACAGGTCAGTTTCCAGTTTTTAGATACTTGTAAGTGATGCAGTAGTATCTGTATTGTTGAAAAAGTTATAAAATGTTCGAATTTGCAATTTCAAATATTAAAAGCAAATGACACTAGAGATGGCCATACAGAATTCGGAAAGTCTGAAGAGCACAACAGCGGAAAAAAATTGTTATTCTCACATATATAAAATACAAAACACTCGCTTAACCTAAAATTGGATATGAGGTCTGCAAGTTCAACAGAATAATTTACAGTATTTACGCCTTTGGTTCATCAAATCGCCTCTCTGTCGATCTTTTACACTCAGTCATATTTTATTACATGCCTCGATGTGAGTGCAATCAGTGCATTGATTTGAATACGAACATCCGGGATGTTAGCGGGCCGGTGAACGATGTACTGACGGTTTTCCATGGTTACCCGGTCCAGTGAAGCCTTTCGACGTCAAAGTAGACGCTTAACGCTAGATGTAAAAATACCATGCGCGCACTGCTATTTTAACTTTCGTTAAAATCTGTTTGATGCTAGTCAATAATGGTAAAATTGTTTGAAAAACCCCTGTATGTAGCTAAATGTCATATAGCATTAACTGTGAAGAGGCATGTAACAAAAATATTATTGCCTGAATACATGGGTTTATGTGCCCTCGCAGCAGGAGACAATTTGCCCTCCTGACGTCGGGCAAATTGTCACCTGCTCTCGGCACATAAACCCATGTATTCAGGCAATAACATATAAGTAACCCCTTTATGATAGGGAAACCCTGTAATTCATCTTATACATTCCGCGAGATCCGCCATGGCGTAATCCGATGTTTCAAACAGATAATCCAACATGAAACAGAGACTATGTAATTGTCTGGGAAGTCAGACTGCAGGCTGATGATTCCTCCATTATCATTAAGTCCATTGTGGATCCAACGCAGTGCCTTTGGTACTTTCTCAACGTCTCGTATGGTGTGGTACTCCTTCCAGTTGAAATTGCTACTGGCTGCAATAAACATAAAAATGGGAATTTTTAGCATAAACTAAATGTCAAGATTTTATAATGATAAAAAAATCACTCGGGCAAACTGTGAGCAAATGCTTTAGAAATTTTAGTTTCGAGGCATGGCAGAAGTTCCAGAAATGTGGACTTCGTATTAGAGAAAATCTTCAATAAATTTGTTACCTTTCTCTTTCATAATAACAAACAGGGCTCGGGGAAGTCTTATTTTTTGACAAAGACTCGGATGTAATAATTATCATAGTTCGGAAATGAAATATTTTGGGATGTTCCAGAGGTCATTACTTTTTCTTATAATAAATTTCGGGAAAAACGACAAGATAAAAGACGATATGAAAGTGGATTATTTTGAAAATAAATCGGTGTACCTTTTGGCGGGAATGTCACTGTAGGTTGGATCAAACGTAGTGTCCGTTTCCACGCAAGTCTGGAAATCAGTCTGTTGACCGCTGGTGGCAGTACATAGTGCGCTTCTATTCCTATCTCGACCAATCTCCTTTCTGCACTGACCAAAGACATGCGCAGTGCTGTTTCGTATTGCAACTCCCAGTGTCCCTCGGGAAGAGGAGAGTCTGCCTGGATGCCGATGATGTACCGTTCACTCCACTCGCGGACCAAATCGGGAAATCTTCAACAAAGTCGCCGTAAACGAACAAAGCCAAAGGTACGTCTACAGGGTAGGCTTCTATCGTCTTGATTAGCTTTCGTGCCATCTTTGCGTTCATGCCGACTTCAATCACTATAGTTACCATGGACTTGTGACCCTGTCGTCTGCAACTTTTCAGAAGCTTGCCGACCGCTCCGGGGATATTGGCGGGAAACTGATTAAAAGACCAGACGAAAAGTTATTTCAGGTTAATAGTTTGCACCACTTTTTGTGAAAGCGGCTCAATAGCAGTCAGTCCACATATGGTCACCGTGAAATTTGCTTGCCAAACATAAATGTTTCCATTGATCTAGCCAACTGTTCTTCAAACGTGCCGACAATCTTTAGCACTCGGTAAAGTCTAGTCAAAAAGGTAATAATGTAGCGACCTTTTGCAAAAAGTCCCAATCTTTCCTATTTTTAGAACCCTGATGGTCTAAGTAAACTTTTCTGGTATTGAAGATAACAAACATTTTGATCAAATACTATTCCTTAGTTACGCCGTAGCTTCGATATTCTACAAAATATATGACTAGACAGCCAGACACACAGGGCAAAAAGCATTTTTTCACTAGCCCGCCCATACTGTTGTATGCAAAAGGGTGAGAGAGAGAGAGAGAGAGAGAGAGAGAGAGAGAGAGAGAGAGAGAGAGAGAGACTAAATGAATTTGATTGCGATAAGCAAAATTCACCGACCAACGTATCTAGGCAGTTTTTCGAAGCCTTTTTCACCTAAAAGAGCCATAACATAGGTTGATCAAAACTTGCCATAGAAAGATGTGGTTTCGAAACATTTGGCAAAGTGCTCACTTTACATATAAAAACCAATTGATTAAGTCCACAGTAGACTTTAACATACCTTGTTTGCATTGACGATGTAAAATCTGTGTAAGTTCTAGTCTCAGCCTGCATTCGATGACATCAAAGCCGGCTTTGGTCACTTCACGTCTGATGAAATATTTCTGTAGTTTACTGTCTCCAGTTGGTTCCCAGTCGTGATATTCTCCGTAGAATCTTTGACAATAAATCATGGAAAAACTTGGACTTTATCATAGTACCGTCATTCTTTAAACCTATCGTGTTTCGATGATACTTTATTGATATCACAATGAAAACCAAGTTTTTAACAGTTGGCGTAGCGCTGATCGACTGCCCTTGTTACAAAGAATAGCATCGCGCGAGATTATTAACTGCTTTCGACAGAAACTTGCACAAATTTGTCGTCTGCGCCTGTTTTAAGTCTGTGTCTTTCAGCCGGTGACATCGGAGGTAACGAGACAAAAGAATAAATTTCCATGAAACATATGCTATGCACTATTTTATTTTCGCTAATTAGTTACGAGACTGTGACCTCATTAGGAAAACATTGTTATACAACCATTCAGCAGAAAGATTCTCACAGCAGCGTGTCAATTTCTTTCGGGCTCAGATTTTGTAGCAGGCACCAATGCCTTCAAGTTCAAAGCTAATTCTTCAAATATACTTCGGCCACTCATGACAATTAGTGTCGCTCTTGATAATAACTTGAAAGCTCGCAATTCTTTTTCAACATGTTTTCACTAGTCCTGTTCGGATTCAGAATAAGACACCTGTTTGCAAATGAACATTTGAAATTCGATTGAGTGCAACAAAATAAATAAATTATAAAAAATATTACTTCATATTACTTATCAATCCAGTCGAATGTACCATCTTGCAACATCTTCCTCAGAACAGCGTACTCGGCGCCCTCTACGTCGAGTTTCAGTATGACGTAATCGTCTTTTCTTGTGTTATTCTGTATCCACATGGAGAGATCCACCGTCGGGATCGTTCTGCGATGCGATAGCCTCCGTCTGCCGCCTCCTTGGGTCGCCTGTTTCTCCTCGTCATCAACGAACAGCGCCCCTCCGCCCCACTGAACGTCCATTCCTAGGGTTTGTTTCCCAGGATACCACGCGGCTTCTGAATAAGCCGTTGCATTGTCTACAAATGAGACAAATACACGCGTTGAGTGATGAACTACACAACCACTTTTGGAGATGTCTCCTTCTGCAGAGTACATATGATCAAATGGTCATAATTGAAATTAACTATATCATATCGCCTACAGAAAGCGTCATACTGATCGTAGCGTTATTTATCAAAATTAGATCATTATCGTTGCCACTATCGTGTCTAATATTTACGGTAATTATTTTACGGCAGTTAAAATATACTATATGCTTTGCGATAAGGCAAAATGAGTAACACATATGTGTTCCCAGTAACCTGTCCGACTCTATTTAAAACCCTATACGATCCTAAACTTGTTTCCGCATTTTCAAAAATCACCCATGATTTTGCCAAATTTTGCTGTTCTGGTAGGTCACACCAAAATTTAAAAACATATAAAAAAGTACGAACAAACTCTATTTTCTGAGGAAGGGGAACACGCAGTTTTGTTTTCTTTGCCGAATTAGTTAATAATTGTTCAGCTATTCGGTGGAAATGTATCGTCAATCTGATATGACATGAGACTGCGATGTTGATAATATCGCTTACAGATAACACATAGACACATAGACACGTTCACTAACGAATGCATCGAAACTTCCAGGAAACACGGAAGACAAAATGAGGATAAAGTTAAATCGAAGCGAAACTCTCCGAAGACGACAAATTAAACTTTTCTGTGGTCTTCTTTTTCGAAATTTAAAATTTTACTGTTGCCAACACTTTGCCTTGGACTGTAAACTAATTCTACATACAATTACAGTGTAAACAGCAATGGTTTTTTAACCTTGCTTTGCGTAACTAACAATGCAATATCAGTATTAAAATATAAATTATACATAAAATCAAATACGTTATTTGGGTACCAGCATTAAGGTGGGAAATCGATCCCAGGGATCGAGTTTGTTCTAGTCTGTAAGAGGATTATGAAGGTGTCACAGCCTTTTGTTTTCCATTGACATTGTAATCTAGTAGCTAGACAATCTGACGCCTAGGCCTGAACCATGCCTTTAAGGTAGAACGCGCCTCGGGGACAGATATTCGGACTCTCAAACTTCTACATTTTTTTTTTTCTGATCTACCACATGTGGGGTCTCATTTTAAAACTCTTGGAGAAAGAAAAACTTTCACCGTCTTAGTTTTTCGAAAATCCAAAATTTTATTTTTTCCCATAGAGTTAACAAGGGATGGCGGCCATTTTGAATTTTAAAAATCGTTAAATCGTGGGTTTTTTGTTTCTCTAGTTCCACAATTTGCAAGGTGACCCCGATTTTTATTCTTGATTTTGAAAGAGAATGGTTGAAAACATTTTTGTAGGAAAGTTTGAGCAAAAGTTTAAGTCTTTCACTTTCGAGGCGCATGCTACCTTAAACAAATGGCCGGACATTTACTATAATACTATCGTCGTGCGCAGAGAGAGAGCGCAGGAAATTGAATCTCACCATTTTTGTCGGCCACTCCAACTGGACAGTGTAACACATGGTTCTTGCCAGCGTAGTATCCGAAAAACGGATTCAATCTCTCGTCAATGTCGAAGGAATGGATGATGTAATCTTTTCCATCCGGGTAAGTTTCTCTGAATAGGGTCACCGTGTTAGCCACGTTGGCTCCGGCGTCGATGAATATTTTTCTTGATTTGTTGGAGAATGTTCTCTCGGCTGTTGCTGGAGAAATTCTGTCATTCCGATGTATCTCCCTTAATCGAAAGAAATTAAGAGCACATTTAAAATGAATTCGAAGAATATTTGACTGGGCAAACTCGACTATGTGCCCGTCTCTGCCCGAGGGCAGGTGAGGTATACGTAGGCATTGGTCTCCTGCAGTGTTCCCTTTTAGGTTTCAAGAAGGTGCGCAATTGAGATACACCTGATTACCTCACAGTGGGTCCGTTCGTATGTATACTAATTGATTGAGGTACGTCACAACGTACAATGGACGTTGGTGGCAACTGCGCCGCCAACGGGCGCTAAACTCGAAACGCGGAAGTAAAATCTACGCTGAGATTGCACATTTCGCCCTGAGTTATCGTTTCCAAAACTAATACCGATTGAAATGACTGAGACTAAAGTTGCGCAAAACATGAAATTTCACTGCGAGAGCAGTCGGAGACACTGCGCAACTAGCGCGCAAATAAGCCTTAGCGGGAACACTGGTCTCCTGCCTCGAGGGTGTACAAAGTCTTTTTGGGGGCTCTTTTTATTACATGCTTCTCTTACATAACAAAAAACTCGCACAGGCGCAGTTCCGACGACTATTTCTCTTAAAATACTAGATTTTTATTATATCAGAGATAATCTTAATTGTTTAGTTCATTTGCAAATGACACTAATGTGCTTTATTGCCATGATAAAATCCCATTATAAAATCAATAAAGAAAAATAACGGTTTCCATCGTCGAACGGCATGCAACTTCCAAGTCTGGGACGTGATCATGAATAAATGTCACGAAACAAGGAGCAGATCATTTGGTAAGAGTTTGTGGAAAAACATGTGATGTCCCACCTGTTTTATTTTTCCTCTGTGGTGTTTTTCTGCGACTGTTTCAATCTGTAATGCTATATTTAAGGTAGCACGCGTCTCGAAAGTAAAAGACTTAAACTTTTGCTCAAAACTTTCCTTAATGAAAATAATTCGTACAATATTGAAAAAAAATTGAGAGTCCGAATATCTGTTCCGAAGTGCATTCTACCTTAAAGAAAGCTCCATGGGCACATTGAATTCAATTGCGTAATTTTCAAAGGGATGATGATAATGATGATGATGATGATGATGATGATGATGATGATGATGACGATGATGATAGTGATGATGATGATAACAGTTTTGGCAGTGATACAATTTTTGTGTGACGTAAAACTCCTCTTACAACTTACCTTCCATTCTGGTCACGTGCTTCCTTAGTCGATCTGTAAATATTTACAACGTATGGCATTTCGTCTCGGACGAACACGACGTTCTTTGGCGTCTCCAGGTACGCGTTCCTGTTGGCCAATTTGAAACCTATAAGGACACCCACAAGCGCCGCCACCGCCAGCGATATGAAACGATTCTTGACTGGTGAAGCCATTGTCTATGTCACCTAAAATGAATTAATAAATTGACAAACAAATAAAGAAATATTTCCTTGAAGCTGTGATGTCTCGGTTTCACGCATTTTACGCATAAATTGCTGCAATCTTTAGAATTCACTGGAGAAGTGATTTCGAGTTCGTCTCCCAGAATACAACTGTCACTTGGCAAAAGCACAGTCACCTGTGGTCGGTCTATTCCGCTCGGCGTCTATGCCACATAGACGTGTGTACACGCCTGGCATATGTGCACACGTCTATTGGGGCATAAACGCCGAGCGGAATAGACCGACCACAGGTGACTGTGGCAAAAGTGTCAACGTCACGGCTACAGTATTATGAAAGAAACGGTACGTTCATGTCATGATATTATCTTAGGAGCCTTGTCGTTAGCAAAGCGAAGTTATCGGCGCTGCATTCGGTCGTGGGATTTGTTGTCATTCGATGTTCAAGTCTCTTCCCATCTCAACGCTGCTTTCTCTTTTTCATCAAATATAAATGCATAATACTCGCGTTTGATAAAATTTCGTATTTCCCATATCGTGGGTCACCTTGGAAATATTTTGGAGCTACTGTCTCAAATTCCCCGGTATTAAAATTTAAAACGGTCGTTACTGCCAGCGTTTTACTCTTTTTGCCAGAAAAATCAGATTTTTCGCAAAATCAAGATGCCGCTGGCTTCTTCACAGGTTTCCTGTAAGTCAAATAAGTTGCAGACTTACGCTCCGCGGATGTTAAGATTTTGAGTGAGGATACATGAAAGGTATTTGCTTTGTGCTGTCATAATTATGATTTTATACCACTCACAGAGCGATAGCTGAACCATATTTCAGCCATAGCAACAGAGTCGCGTGACATGAAGATGGCTATAGTGAACTAACTATATGAGCGATCACTGAGTGTGTAAAATCCTGGTGTGGCTTGAAACCCATGACTACCATTAGCAATCTCAGTATCATATAGAGAACACGAAACAGATGTCCTGATGAAGTCTAAGATAAGCTTATCCTGGGAATTTCAAGGCACTAAAAAATTTATATTAATTCATTATGCGGCGGCGGGTATTTCCGGGCTGGCGTACAAAAGTCAAGGGCCTGTCCTTTGACAGAGGAAATACTGCATTTTTCACAGGCGCGGTTGGCAATTGGCTGCTCCCAAATTGGTGTAAATCACCGATCTGACTTTTTTGTTTTCATTAGATAGATATAGTTTGGCATAGGCCTATACTTGCTGAATGGTTTAGTTGCTTGGGAAATGGTTTAGGCCTAACGGTCGACCCTGTCGATTTGAACGGTAAAACTGTGTAGCTAAAGTTGATGTTATGGCGTTTAATACTACACTGTTCCGAGACATAAGCCATGACCTTCAAGTTGCTCGACTACCACTTTCTGAATTGTCGACACCTTAATCATTTTCCCTGACAAAGTCAAGTCGCCAATAAGGACGTAAAGACAATGGCGTCCATTAGACTTGCGCTGTAATTCCACATTCGAAACCGGCGACAATAAAAAAGCAACGCATGCGTACCTGTGTCACATATGCTCACCTGAATAAGCTTTCAACCATCGTTTGACAGACTGGAGTCTCTCACTTAAAGGCACAACACCATGATTGTAGAGTACGATACAAGAGATCGCTCGAAACGTACTGTTTTTCCCGCAGGCCTACCGTTGTTTACCTCAGGATGTGAGTGCGAACCTTGCGTCGAGGGTTAAAGGTCGTATTCTGGCTCACCTCGTATGCAGGAACTCCACTCTATGATCTGACGCTGGTGAAGTGAATCATTGTCTGTTTTGATTAAAGTTTAACTGATCAGTTTAATTGTGTTTGCTTAGAGACGGAACAAATATTGACCTAATTCCTCTTGCACTTTGTTCATCCAAGTCACATTTAGAGTCACCTGTATCATTTCTAAAACTCTGCTCTGCGTCTACGTACGCGCCCAATAGACATGTGCTTTCGAATTCTCAGGCATATGTACACACGTCTATGGGGCGCGTAGGCGCAGAGCGGAATTTTAGAAAACAGGCGACTGTGGTTAATTGTTTCTACGAGCACATAAATAGTCGAAACATTTTCGCGGGAGCTCCATCTAAAATAAAGACAGTTTGTGATTTTATACCAATGAATAACCTCTATTGGTAATGATTGATTATAGGAGTGGACCATTTGATATCGTGGGGGGTCGGGGTTCTGGAAGATATTCGAAAAAAATATTCTCAGCAAATGTCAATGAAAACAAAAGTCAGAGAAGGCTTGAGCAGGCTTGTAGCGGAAAAAATTGTGAAAATCGTAAATTAATTTTTTCTAGCGTCAGATTGTCTAATTCAGAATATTTAATTACGAAACTACGATTCAATGGAAAACGAAAGGCTTTGACAACTCCATATTCCTCGTATAAACAAGAGCAAACTCCGGGGATCAGGTCCCCTACCATTAAAACAGTGATGGCGGCCATTTTGAAATAAAGTGTCCTTACGTAACGGCTCATAAATTGTTTCTGTAATACTACATCTTGCGCATGCGCGGCGACCTCTGATTTTTATTCTGGATTCCAAAAGGCAATTAATTGTTTAAGGTTTACTTTCGGAAAGTTTGAGCAAAACTTAAAGTATGTCGTACTACCTTAATATACTTTATTTAGGAACTGAGCTACATACAATCGTTCGTTGGCAGGATAGTCTGCTTGATCGAATGATCGTCTGCTCGATTGATCGATCGCATACTCGTTGCCCTGCCTTCCACTGCAACTAAAATACATCAAGGTATGAAATAATTGACTAGAAAAAATCTCTTTATCTGTGATTAAGCAAACAATCTTCACACGACACGATTTTTAACTTGCCCAAATCTAACCAACTTCTCGAAAATCAAGCCTACGAACGGGGGGCACTCACATTGTGTATTTTGTTGAGGTGGAAGGTAGAGCAACGAGTACGGGATAAACAGATCGAGCAGACGATCGATCGATTAGGCAGACTACCCAGCCCATAAACGCCTGTGAACGGAGCATGAAATGTCCTCACACAGTGGTTAGGCTGCAGCTCAAAACCAAATGATAAGACCAAAGACTATAATTTACAGAATGATAGACGTTCTGATGTAGGTCAATCTATAACACCGATGCGCTATTTGCATGATATACTTCTTGTTCTAATGACCCCTCATGCAACTCTGTACCTCTTTTAACATGTTAAGCTTCATCTGTCGGTGTTTATCTTTTTTTCTTGCTGTTATCTCTCTGCATAATCGCAGGGTCTATCTTCAAACACAGTGCATGACAAATTTGAAACAAATTTTTCCACAGCCTACGTTGAAATATTCAGATTGGTATAAAGTTCGGACTTTGTCCTCACGCACGTGACCTCGCCTGATGCAAGTCAGTTGATAACTCATCGTTTGATTGCACGACAGCCGTTATCGTTTGTAACTATAGCAGCAGTCAAACATCTTATTTTTAGAATATACAGCCAGAGGCGAGTTTTATTACATGCAATATTCAATCTTCTAAGCATAGTTTGAGCGAAGTCAAGAAAGCAAAGGAAATCTAAGAAAAGTGAAAGCTGAAACGTTTCTGTTGCTATGATATATGAACATTTTCCCTCGTGCTCATCACTTTTCCTGACAGGAAACCTGTCTGCTTTCTCTCTTCATACTAAACAACTCTAAGGGATGGGCCATAAAATCTTGAGAGGAGGGGTTGTCACAATCAAATCGTGAATATTTTTTTACAATTGCAATTTCTTGATTTTTTTCCCCAGGTCAGTCATGATATGCTATTTTTTTTTCTTAGTAAAGTGACAGATTTACAAATTTTTCCGTTCTGATTGTTTTCATTTTGCTCACTGTTTGCTTTGAATTTCTTTTTCTGTTTTTGACCACCCCCCTCCGAAGAGCTAATGGTCCATCCCTAATAAACTGCCCTCTCTCAACAGAAAGAGCCAATGGTTGCCCTCTTTTTATCACTAGCCCCGCCTGCTTTGAAAGCAGCCCCGATATAAACGTGTTCACCTAATTCATTCACAACAGGGGTGTGTTATCTGAGAGATTGGCCAAATGAAAATCTGATTCGGTCAAAAAGCAGTGTATCGGATGAAATAGGAGTGAATTTTTCTCACTAATAGCCAATTAAGTTTATTACGATCGAAACAAAAGGCAAGCTTTTAAATTTTAACATTATTTTTCTTAAAGCCGAACCCTACTTCATGGAGCGGGTAGAATGTCCCGTGGCGTACGTGTTTCACTAACTTATAGGCTGTACCGACCAGCAACACCGAAGCCCTCGCCATCAGACAGGATTCAGTCTTGGTAAGTCGAACTCACATCTCCTTTATTGTCAGTTATTGAAAACGCAGAGGATAATTACAGCTTTTTTTCACACAGTGGGCTTCACTTCGGTGCCGCAACTCAATGTATGAGACGGGCTCATTGCATGTACAAAACAAACGACCAGCTTGGGTATCACGACACGTTTCAGAGCCACCGACACGTTAATTAATGACACTAAACTAGCATGGGCAACTCTGCTAGACCGATAGTTGATCAGTTGATTGATCAGTTGAGTGCTCATTATCAAAATTGGGATTTTTACAGCTTCTGTTGAAAGCTAAAACAAGAAAATGTTGTTTTTTTCATATAGTTTCATCTAAGAAAATGTTTCAGCTCTTCAACTCACAGCTTAAATTGTAAAAACAATACATAGTAGATCAAGTGTTATCAACTGTTGAGACAGAATGGCACCCCATGAACCCGTCGTCTGAGGGCGCTCTCAAAAGGGGGGGGCATAAAGCGCGCCCTCGAACGACGGATTTTTCAGTCAAGTCAGTGCACACATCCGAGTTAGGAAACAATGTTCGGTAATATATTAATACCAATAACAACAGTTTTCTCGAAAATAAAACTGCAGTGTATTGAAGTTGTCAAAAATCAAACAGCTCACTTTAATGCAACTTCCTTACGGTTGGTATTTCGTGTTGGCAAAAGTCACTAATTGTAAGCTAAGGCAATAAACAAATTATTTCTGGGAGTTACTGATTTTTTAAAATCCGGCTAAAATAGACATGAATATTTCCTATTTTTTCAAAGATTGATATTATTATATTCAACTCACATCCTTGGTTTACATCACTTTCAAAAAGAAGCTTCAGTCTTCGACGAACTCAAGTTGTCGAGTTGTCAATGTCGATACGTTATTTCAATTGTGCTTCTTCATTCGACAGTTCGTCTTGTGTCAATATGGCCGCTGCTATTGATAAACTGAAAGATAAGCAGTTAATGATAGAGGCTTTCGAAAAATACAAATCGCTATTGCACTCAGATGCCTATCAACAACTCTCGGACGAAATGCTGGACCCGAAGAATCCCAACGTTATAGCTAACATGGCGGAAATTCAGCGCCGAGCCACGACAGAAGTACTCCAGATGTATGGCATAGACCAGACCGATATTCCGACAAAATTACCACTGGATGAACTTGTGCTCGAGTACTTTCCAGATGATCTAGAAGTAAGTGTTGTACTGTTTCAGTGACAATGGGTGTCGGGAACAGATATTCAGCTCTCAAACTTTCATAAAATTCTTTTCGTCTGCCACTTGTACGTGGCGCTTATTTTATGAAAGCTTATGGAATGATAAAGGCTGTCGTCCGCATATTATTGAGAAAATCGACAATATTATTTGCCTCAGAGTGATTACACAGGGACGGCGGCCATTTTTACTATAAATGTCGGTAAATGTTTGGTAATTTGTTTTTACTATCCAATTTTGCACGGTGATCCCTATTTTTTTTCTCCAGAAGAGATTGATTTAAAGTTTCCTCGCCGAAAGTTTAAGGACAAGTTTTTTCTTTCAATTTAGAGGCGCGTATTACCATAAGGCCAAAGTAATTAAATTCTTGTTTTGCGTCCACGCAAAATTGGAAAAGGTACGCGTCTAAGCGGCTGAAAAACACACAGAAGAAAATTAACACAATGTAATTTGATTGCAGCAAAAAAATTGTAACAAAATTTTTAGTTCAGAAAAGCTAAGCGGGTATGTCCTAAAATTTCCTATTCAAATACACTGTGTGTGTTAAGTTTTTCATGAAAACCTTAAAAACCTAAGCGGGTGGGGACGCAAAACAAAGAATGTAATTACTTTGGCCAAATTGTATACCGTGAGTAGTCACCGCTATTTCTAAGAACAGAATCATTAATTTCTATCGATTTATCAACATTTCCATTCACAGTGAAATAACTTTATTTTCTCACCCACGTTTAAACTTGTGTATCAACTTAAAGGGTCAGTAATGCTAACTTTTCATCATTTGTTTTCACTTTATCTGTTTTAAATGTCAACTGTCAACTTTTCAACTCTCTTGTTCTACTCCAAAAGGCATGTTGATATACACAGTGTCTTTTCAACTCAGCGTGTACCATTGTGTCAACTGCGTTGTTATTGTCGACAAATGAATTCTGGTCCGGACTAGAATTCAAATGTAACAATAACAGTGCATTTTTAACAATAGACACTATGTTGACAACCTAAATAATGTGTAGAGCAACATGTTTTGGGAGTAGAATAAGAACTTGTAATATTAGGCCAAAAAAAAATTGTGTTTTCTGTAACACGCTCTTCAGAAATAGGGTAGGTAGGTAGGAAAAAAAAATTTTTTGGTAATTTTTTTTTCTCTGCAAAAAAGAAAATGGGAAAATTTTAATACCCTTCGACAAGGGTCGAGGCATCGTCATTGTCAACACAAAAGATTACATACACGAATGCGAAAGACAATTACGCAACACTCAGTATTATACACAACTAGACAGTGACGACACAGAACAAACAGTAAACAAAGTACACGAACTATTAAACAAAATGTACGAGAACAAACACATCGACCATGATACTTATAAGTATCTCGATCCAAAAAACATAAAAATCCGTACCCCGCATTGGTACTTATTGCCTAAAATTCACAAACCGCCGCCTGAAAACTCAACGTTTGCAGGGAGACCAATAATTAGTGGCTGCTCCAGTCCCACTAACAGAATTTCAGAATTCCTGGATTACTTCATAAAACCACTGGTCCAGCAACAACCGTCATATATAAAAGACACAACAAACTTCATACAAGAAATAGAAAAAACAAATGTCCCCCAACATGCATTTCTTGTAACACTCGACGTGGTGTCGATGTACACAAACACAATTCACGACGAAGCGATTCGGCTAGTCAGTGAAACATTAAACTCACAAACCTCGCTCCAAACAAATTACAGCATCAAAAACCACCCACGGAAGACTTAATAGAAATGCGCTCACTAATTCTAAAACACAACAGTTTTGAATTTAACAAGCAATATTTCCCCAAACCCGCGGCTGCAGCATGGGATCGAATGCCTAGCAGACATTGCTTTTCATGAACTTGAAAAGAAAATAATCGTAAACAACCACAACAACATTCACTTCTGAAAAGATTCAGAGATGATGTCTTTGCAATCCTTCTGGGAACACAAACCGAACTAACTAACTTCATTCAAAAATCAACACAATGCACCCAACGTTTAAGTTTTCATACGAAACTCACACAAGAAATTACATTCCTAGATGTAGTAGTTTTCAAAGGTGCAAGATACCACAAAGAAAATATCCTCGACATCAAAACACATACTGAACCAACAGACACATTCCAATTTCTACATAGAGAATCGTGTCACCCGACAGCAACATTTAATGGCTTTATCAAAGGTGAAATCGTTAGATACGCTCGCACTTGTAACAACAATGACGACTTTACTAAAAAAGTCGCTTTCTTTAGAAACAAACTACTCGACAGAGAATACAAAAAACAATGAAATCACGAATATAACAGAAAAAATAAACCACAGTATTCGTAATACACTAACAAACTGTACAAGTACACGTAAAGAAGCAACAAACAAACTCATCTTCAGTACAACATACAGCCTTACATAAAAACAAAAGATCTTAAGGGAAGTCTTTTGAAACATTGGGCTGAATGGAGAAGGACTCAACACTAAGGAATCTATTCCAGAATCACCAATCATTGCTTACAAGAGAAACAAAAAACTAAAAGACACACTAGTCAAAACAAAATTTTTCAGAAGTAAAGAAACAAAAACCAAACAAACCAGACCATTAAACGGACTCACAAAGAGACCCAAACACTGATATTCTTGCCTCGCTATTCGAAGAGCAAGACCACTAAAATGCATTAAAATAAATTTTCACAAACACAAACTAAGGAAAGAATCTACATTGCGACTGATGAGAAACCACACTCGGGTTTCGAAACGCAAGCGTCAAAGGGCCACTCTATCAACTTTGTAACACCATAGGTCCGGCTGCGTCTCGCCATAAGCTTTCCCCACACAAACAAAACAATACCGTACACACTAATCCAAACTTCCCTACAAATATCCGAGGCGAAACAAACATTTTTATTAACATAAACAATTAGATAAGAATGTAGGAACACATTTTTGAAACGAATCAAACACAAACTCGACACAAAAACATTTTGGATAGTTAGGTGGGGATCCTCTTTTACACTTTTTACTTTTTTTCTTGAACGTAATCGCATTTCTCACATGTTAGGGAAAACACGCTTGCACAAGCAGTCGCCATTGTTGTTTAATGACGTCATGAAATCACGCGTGATTTAAAACTTTTCCCAGCCAATCTCGCGGGATTTGTTTTCAAGGTCCAAAAAAGTTTAGGGTCGGCGGGGGGGTTTGAACTAGGGTAGGTCGGGTTACCGGAAACACACAATTTTTTTGGCCTTAATATACGAAATTAAAAATATAAGAAAATCATCAAAACGTCGGCATTACTCGCACTTTCTCATTAAGTTATTTCTTGAATTGCGCATCATTGTTGTTTCCGTTTGACATTTATGTTATTCAAGAAATGCACACACGACTTAATGCTGAGTTACGTTACATTTTTCAATAAAATGCCAACCATTAAAAGGAACGACACTTGCTTTGTTGTTTAATTTTCCCCTCATTGATGTCAAAAATTGAAAGTTGATACGCTGCAGTTGATGGATCTCTTGATTCGTAAGTTTGGTATTTTATGAAGCTAGACAGAAAATATTTAACCTGTGTCTATTTTTATTTGCCCATGCACTTTATCATAACTACTTTCTAACAATTAATTACAGGTTGTCGACTGCTACAAGAATTTCTACCAAAAACCTATGAGAGGTCTTGACAAGAATGGACCACCAGTTAAGAGCGGTGACATCATGCCCGATGTCAAGCTAGTCTCCATGGAAACCAGAGAAATGGTGTCTCTTCAGGATTTACATATCCACAAAGATAGACCATTGTGTATCATAGCGTCATCAATAAGCTGACCAGGGATGCCGGTAAGTCTCAATTTGAGCTGTGGTGGCGCTCTTCAAAACTGCAGCATCGACTCTACCCAGACATGACAATGGTAGGCTTAGAAAATGATAACCCACCCAGAAATTTTCGGCAGCTCTCGGCCATGGTTACATTCTGATATTTTCCCCTTTTCCCTTGGGACACAGCAGCCGAGGGGTGCCATTCGAGTGCTTGTTACTCCGAGTGAACCGAAAGCACGCAGGTATACTGTGACAGTTGTCGGCCAACGCCAAATTTGTGATTTTTTCTTTCCAAAATTTTTCGTCTGTCATGATGGCCGAGGGCTGTTATGCGAGTGCGTGTAGTTCTATGGGAACTGAAAAGGATGCTGGTCTACTGTGACAGTTGTCGGCCATAGCTGAAATGCATTTCATTTCGTTTTCATTTTACTTTTAATTGACTTTATTCATTTTACTTTGAATTTTTTTATTGTACTTTGATTTTTAGTTCCCTTTTCCATTTAACTTTGATTTCTTTCTTTTTAAATTTTAGGCTAACTTGATGAGCATTTAAATTTTGATTTTTGTTTATTGTTTCTTATATCGAGAAAAATTATTTCAAATGAAATTATTCTGCTATTTTATCAAATAAAAACATAAAAAAATTTCAAATCACTATAGTTTTTTTTTTCCTTTTCAAAAAACAAAAAACAAAAAAATGATATTTTTGCATTTTGTTCGATAATACTTTATTTAACGTGAATTAGTTGTTAAAAAATATCACTTTGGAAAATAATATTTAACACAAAGGTAACACACTAATCTAATAATTTTGATGTATTTTTTATCGGCGACAGCTCCATGCCCCCTATTACCGAGTGTCATCAATCTATCAATGATCTGAAACTCCCTCACTAATGGCAACAGTATAGCCTCACGGCTGATGATAATTTTGGTATTGGAATTTTTACAAATTAAATTTGATGATAATATGCATAAATCCAGTTTACTGAAAATGATGACGTATAATTGGTATTTTTTCTGCAGAAAAATATACCAGAAAATATTTTCATAATATAAAGCTGTTTACCGTACGCATCAGATTATTAGATATATTGTCCGTGCGTCTGTCTGACTGTCAAATTCTCTCTCTCTCTCTCTCTCTCTCTCTCTCTCTCTCTCTCTCTCTCTCTCTCTCTCTCTCTCTCTCTCTCTCTCTCTCTCTCTCTCTCTCTCTCTCTCTCATACACACACAACATTATGTTTTGCTGTTTTCTCCTCTTCCCCATTTCTCCTCCCCCTTTCTATATTTATATTGTTCCAGTGTATTCTCGAGGGCGGAACTCTAAAATCTGTCCATGATGAATACAAGCAGAAGGCAGATTTTTTGATAATATATATTTGGGAAGCACACCCCATCGACGGCTGGAGCATGGGACCCTAGATACAGCAACGTAACCCAGCCAAAGACCATCGTGGAAAGACTGCAAACATGCATCAGTAGTGAAACCTCCATAAATGTAATAGTCTCCACAAATGTAATATCAACCACAATTGTAATAGAACCAACCACAGATGTAATAAAACAGTCAGCCATTAATGTAACAACCCGCAACCACAAATGTAATAAACAATTCACCATAAATGTAATACAACTCAACCATAAATGCAATAAACTTGAACTTGCATATGTGATAATTTATTTATCAATGCCCTGAGTAAATAATAACTTAAATAAGACTAGTGTAATGTTATTGCATACTTTCCTGAAACTAGGTTTCCTTTCCGAAACACAGAATAGAATACTTTGAGAACACTATCAGAAGACGGCGAGGTACCGATCAAAGTGTTAGATAATGGAAGTTAAACGCATTAAGACACTGATAATTACATAATAAGGAAGCGTCAAAATAACTCGTCAACCAGTGATACCTCACAAAGTTTATGACAGATGACTTAGAACAAATAACAGAGAAATATGAACCTCATAACATGTATAACAAAACTTAAGACACAAAACATGTCGACGAGAACATGTATCTCCATATAGTAAAACAATACGAGCACTACCCTGAACACAGAAGAACAAAATTACACATCCTAACATCCCCAGTGAAGCAACAAACTTCAAGTGATACAACATAGAAATACAGACAATCTATCGATTATTCCACACAATTTATCCACTGGAGATGAATTTGAGGCGACTGATTAAGTAACCTACGGCAAATGTCGAGAAAACTGCGTTAAATGATCGTAGCGTTATACAGTCTCCTCCATTCTGGAGTAGAGACTGCACTGACACTCAGATTATAGCTGTGTCTCGCCATGGCCAATCAAAATAGGGAAACGTAAAATACACTTTCAAATATACAAAACACACTAAACGCAAACAATTAAGATGTAAATAATGTTTGGAGTTGCTTTCCTTATTACATAGATAAATATTGAAGGGCTAATTCCTCAATTGCAAAGACAAAATAGATTTATTACATTTATGGTTGACAAGTATGACATTTATGTGTGATTTGTTTATTACATTTATGGTTACCGTTTATTACAATTATGCTTGGTGTTTTTTTTACATTTATGGTTGTTTTTGTTACATTTATGGGTGACATTACATTTATGGGTATACTTTATTACAATTATGGTTGATGCTACATTTATAGAGATTATTACATTTATGGAGGTTACAAAAATAAGATGGTTTCAATCGGGCTCGAACTCACAACGCACAGCACCCAATCACCTAGCGGAGAATGCAACAGACAAAAAGCGCTCGGCCAAATCCCCAATCTCAAAAAGATTGGTTCAATAATCGAGCAAAAGTTGTCACAATTCAGACTGCGCCCTATCTACTCGCTGTAGAATTGGTATTGGCTACCGATCCATTATGGATATTCCCTAATAACAGAACACGCAAACCATCTGATACCTGAAATTTATGGTGGTCAATCGTTATACTTCATGTGTCATTCCGTTAGCTGTGGTCATGCATGTATCTAGACTAAAAGGTTCATCTCTCAAGAGCGCCGGGGTGGGGGTGTGATGTTATAGAGTGCGCCCTCGAGCGATGACTCTTTTAGTCTAATAGGAATCTTGCCGCCACTTATTCAAGTTATGTTTATTTAATGACAAGAACGTACGACAATCATAAGAGAGAGGGCTAGACTATTTGGAATATGCCTCATGAACTTAAACTGAAATGCAAACATGATTAACAGTTCCCTACATGTAAAGTAACCATTCTGAGACATCCTGAACAAATTTACAATTAAGAGCGGGAAGTGAGGTGCTCGTTATACGATTTGAAAATAATGCCAAAACCTGTAATGCCCATTATATAAACTTCACTCCCATCAAAGCAACTGTCAGTTTGCCCGGCGTTTCTCTGTAGCAGAAGCTCACGCATGCGACCTCCCCGCTAGAAACGCCTCGGGCTGATCTTTTCCTACCAGATATGTGATACAGCTCTTTTATGCAAACTCTTGCACCTATAATGTTGGATTATGTTTGCCAAGTACGCAAAATATCACAATTTTCCCACACTTTTATCTGGTTATGCAAAGTTCGTCGCCTGCGTTTTTCTGCTCTCAGAAACGAGAAAAAACACACGACTGTCGGCAAATTGCATTGCTCTTAAACACTTTTTTTAAAAAACATCTGTGACGGCTGCATTCGTTTCAACCAATCATATTTTAACATTTTCAGACGTCTTGTTGACCTGGCACCAGATTTGCTAACAGTCAACACCAAAGATGGCGCCAGAATTCCTGTTGTAGTGGACGATATGCAGAATACATTCGACAATCTAGTATGGTCATTTCCCGACAAAGTGTTCTTCGTTGAAGGCGGTAAATTGGTGTACGTTGGAAAAGATATCAGCGAGCAACTGAAAACCCCTGAAAAACTAATGAGCCATGAAGCAGGAGATTGGTTGGAAAAGAGATTTAAATAGTTTTTGTGTGTAATTTTATAATGCAATAAATGAAA
The DNA here is from genome assembly GCF_041260155.1 of Ptychodera flava. Taxonomy (NCBI): domain Eukaryota; kingdom Metazoa; phylum Hemichordata; class Enteropneusta; family Ptychoderidae; genus Ptychodera; species Ptychodera flava. Next base: position 2,730,020 of record NW_027248355.1, on the reverse strand, counting down.
CGAGAATTGCTATTGGAGAATTCAGGGATCATTTCGAATATAGGCAATAGATTTATGTCTGCAGTTTTGAGTAAAAAGGATTGTCATAATACGAATCAGTTAATCTGGCATAAATTTTCGAAAGAAGCAGGGGGGGGGGCTAGGATTTATTTCAAATACTAGTAAAACTCATAGTATTTTCAAAGAATTAGTTTTTAAATAAAGGTGCTCAGGCTGTAGACTGGAAGATCTGTCGCTCGAGGGCGCTATCGGAGGGCAGCGTACAAGGGAGTGTCCTCGACCGACGGGAAATGTTGAAATGCCATTCTCTCAACGAGCGCATCAAGGGATTTGCCAGATTTATGAAGGTTGGCGGGAAAATACTCAGAAAATCTCTACAACTGGATGAGAGCTTCTGGTCAAATTCAAATTGATGTGCTCATTGTCTGTATGTTGCTACCTTACCATGATAATAAAGGCCATTCAAGGAACAAGGTAGTTCAAGCGGCCATCTCGCTCGGCGGGAAAACTCAGTAACTCTGTTTATTTGTGTTTTTGTTTATTTTGATCCCATTGTTCAACATGATTCTTGGCTTGTAGATTTCAATGGTTCTCCGCATAGCATTAGAAGAATGGGATTATCGAACTTACTTCGTAGCTCGTTTAACTCTCTTCAGAATTACACATTTACAAACTCCGTTATATTAACTGACAGATGTGAGTATACCTCACCACAAAGTAAGCGGTATATCGCTAGGTAAAGTTTACAGGGCACCGTAGCACTAACCTTACGTCATCTAAAATTCACCGCTATTGTTTGCATTTGAATTCAAGTCGGAACCAGAACTCGCTTGTCAACAATAACAATGCAGTCTATCATTGAGTCTGATCACAGCTACAGTAATGAAGGAAAGTTCGTGTAACACTATTATCTTAGGAGCCTTGTCGTTAGCAAATCGAAGTTACAGGCACTGCACTCGTTCGTGGGATTTGTTGTCATTCAATATTCCAGTCCCTTCCAATCTCAATGTTGGTTTCCCTCTTTAATCGAATGTATAATGCATACGTTTGATAAAATTTCGTAATTCCCATATCGTTGGTCACCTTGAAAATATGGCTCAGAGAAGCATATTGTTTTCAAATTTACTGGTATTTCAATTCAAATTTAAAATGGCCGTTATTGCCACTGTTTACTCTTTGCAACAATCGGATTTTCACCAAATAACACGATTGGAACTAATTTGGGATAATTGGATGGTGAAGTAATGTCGATTTAATCTACAAATGTTATCTCATCTGCTTTTCTTTTTATATTACACACTTGTTTTTATGAGTAATTTGCGATATTGCAACATTCAGCTATATGGCACCTAACACTTTTAAGAAATTTGCAAAATATGAAAATCCAATTATCCCAAATTAGTTCCAATCGTGTTAAATGAAGATGCTGGTGGATTTCAAATAAGCTAAAATAGTCTGCAGACTTGCGGACAACGGCAAACGATTTTGAGTCCGAAGACCATACTTTGAAAGGCATCTGCTCTGAGATAGGATGCGCCTCGAGGACAGATATTCGGACTCTCAAACTTTGTCAATTCTTTTCTTATCTACCACTTGAGGGGGTTCATATTAAAGCTCTTGATTTAAGAAAACTTTTCACCGACTTTTTCGAAAATCGAAAATTGCATTTTGTTTTACATAGAGTTAACAAAGGGATGGTGGCCGCTTTGAATTTCAAATATTGGTACAATAATTTATGTGTAATTTGTTTCTCTTGTACCAAAATTTGCATGGTGACCCCTTATTTTTTTATTCTTGATTATGACAGAGAATGGTTGAAATATTCCGTTAGGAAAGTTTCGGCAAAATTTGAAGTTTTTCACTTTCGAGGCGCTTACTAATTATTCTTAATTATATCCTAATTATGATTTTATACCATGTACCGAACTATAGCATGAACCAATTTGAGCAATATCACCAGGGTTGGGTAACATTATATTTATTACATGCCTCGTATATCGAACGTCGCGCGCTCCATAGGATTCAATGGTAACTCGTTGATGACGTCGCGGGCCGCATAGTCATCACTGGACTGAAAGTGAACCGGAACTATTTTCAACTTGAAAACTTTTTGATGTAAAAATGTTGAAATTTCATGTTTTGCATAGGAAATCCGGTTTTTGGAAAATTTTGCAGAAAAAATTGATAAACCGCATAACAGTAGTTTAAATATATCAATGCGCCATTCCATGGTAAAAATCGTTCCATTTTTAACGGTTTTTCGTCTAAGATGGAAATAAAAGCATTTGATTATCATTTACCAATAAACCTAAATATTTTGAGAGAAAAATGTGTGTAAGAGAGGCATGTAATAAAAACATTATAGCCCAAACAAGGGACTATGTACCCTCGGGGCAGGAGACCATTTGCCCTCCTTACGTCGGGCAAATGGTCACCTACCCTCGGGCACATAGTCCCATGTTTGGGCTATAATATATATGGCTCATGCTCATAATAAATCACCGATCTGACTTCTCTATTTTAATCAGATACCGATATGCTATATTTGCTGAATGGTTTAGTTGAGTGGGAATGGCCTGAGGGTCGACCCTGCCGATTTGAATGGTAAAACGAAAAGACCTTAAAAAATCTAAACATGTGCTACAGTTGATTTTATGGCGTTTAATACTACACTGTTCCGAACATAAGCCATGACATTCAAGTTGCTCGTCTACCACTTTCTGAATTGTCGACACCTTATAATTTCCCCTGACCATGCCCTGACAAAGTCAAGTGGCCAATAAGGACGTAAACACAATAATGTTCCATTAGTCCGTCCATTAGACTTGCGTGCAATTCCACATTGGAAACAGACAATTAAAAAGCAGAGCATGCGTACCTGTGTTACCTGTGCTCACCTGAATAAGCTTTCAACACTTGTGGAGTAACCGTGTTTCAACCATCGTTTGACACAGTAGAGTCTCTCACTGGTTCAACACCGGGATTGCGAAGTACAATTCTTGGAAGAGCTCGCTCTGAACGGTTCAGCCACATGGCGTTTGTTTACCCACGGTCCCACCGCATACCGTGAACCCGTCAGGATAATGCTGACCCTGCTTAGTACTCGGACTCACTTCGTATACAAGAAGTTCGTTCACTCGTCTGACGCCCCTGAAGTGAACTATTATTGTATGGATTGTTTAGCTTGATTAAAATTTAACCTTGTGTCATCAGTTTAATTTGTTTACTTAGGCCATGGAGGTAAAAAGAAGACTTGCATACTGAGACGAAGGAAAGATGACGTCATTCATGTTTTGAATTTGTTAATTGTTGCCAGGAGCACGTACATTGTAGAAACATTTCCGCGGAATTTCCATTTTAAATAAAGACAGTTCGGGATTTTATACCAATGAATAATGACCTCTGTTGCTGATGACTGATTATAAGTTGATCTGGCATACTCAGGCCATGCTCATTAAGGTAGAACGCGCCTCGGGGACAGATATTCGGGCTTTCAAAGTTTGTCAATTCTCTTCTGATCTACTAATTGTGGGGGCTCATTTTAAAGCTCTTAACGAAAGAAAAAATTCCACAGTCTTAGTTTAATATCGAAAATTTCATTTTCCCATAAAGGTAACACAGGTATGACGGCCATTTTGAATGTCAATCTATTTGTCTCTCTATAGTATCAAAGTTTTGCATGGTGACCCCAGATTTTTATGGTTGCTTCGGTAAGAGTATAGTCTTAAGTTTCATTGAGGAAAGTTTGAGCAAAAGTTTAGGTCTCTCACTCTAGAGGTGCACACTGTATAGACTACAGCAAACTTGATCCCGGGATCGGGTCCAGATGATGGCGCCCATTATGAAAGAAAGTGCCAGTACACTATCTGGCCTACAAATCGTTTCTGTAGTACCACATCTTGCGCGGTGACCTCTGATTTCAATTTTTGATTTCGAAAATGGTATTGTTTAAAGGTTTACTTACGGAAATTAGTTTGAGCAAAAGTTAAAGTAGTTCAATTTGACGCTTGTACATATACTAAGGGAATCAAGCCACATACAGGCGTTCGTTGGCGGGGTAGTCTGCTTGATAGATCGATCGTCTGCTCCATTAATCGATCGTATACTCGTTGCTCTGCCCTCCACTGCAACTAAGATACAACAAGGTATGAAACCAATGACAAGAAAAAATGTTACTCCTTGTCTGTGATGAAACAGAATCACTCAATCTTCACTCGACACGATTTTTAACTGGTAGTGCGCTCACACAAAACATTCAAAATTACACTTACGTATATATATTGTTGGATCATAAATTTAACCATCTTCTTCTAAATTCACACCTACGAACGGGTCACTCGTATTCTGTATTTTAGTTACGATGGAGGGTAGAGCAATGAGTACCCGATCGGTAGATCGACCAGACGATCGATCGATCGATCGATTAAGCAGACTACCCAGCCCTTAAACGTCTGTGAAATGAGCACGAAATGTCATCACACACTGGTAGGCTGCGGTTCAATACCTAATGGTAAGACATACACAGACCAAATTCAGATATCGGAAAGGCAATTAGGCCTAGTGACAGAATGATCAGACGTTCTGATGTAGGTCAATCTATAACACTGGTGGCGCCATTTACATGATATACTTCTTGTTCCTATCATGGATGTACAAAAATAGATTTTTGTACATCCATGTTCCTATTGACCCCTCACGTAACTCTGTACCTGTTTACATGTTAGCTTCATCTGACGGTGTTTATCTTTCTGTCTCGCTGTTATCTCTCCGTATAACCGCAGGGTCTATCTTCAAACAGTATACGGCAAATTTGAAACAATTTTCCCAGAGCGTACGTTGAAATACGTTGAAATATACGTATTTGGTATAAAAGTTCGGACTGTGTACTCATCTGTTGATTGCACAACACCATCGATCGTTTGTAACTATAGCAGCAATCAAACGTGTTTTTGGAACCTTGTTCATTCAAAATAGGGATGTTTGATCTGAGAGATTGGACAAATACAAATCCGATTCGATAAAAAAACAGTGTATGGGAGACATCATGAAATAGGGGTGCATTATAATCACTTGTAGTTAAGGTAAGTTTATTACGATCGAAACAACAGGCATGCTTTTAAATTTTGACATTATTTGTCTTAAGGCCGAACTCTATGGAGTTGGTACAATGTCCCGTCGCATGTTTTACAATATTTATAGCTCTGTACACCCACTACCACCCCCCCCCCCCCACACACACACACACCCGACGCTCTCGCCATCAGAGAGGTTTCGGTCATGGTAAGTCGAACTCTCATCTCTTTCATTGTCATTATTGAAAACAACGGAAGTGGACGATTGCTGAGGTTATTCATGCATAAATTTTACTCATCTTCTTCGGCTGTTCCGCTTTAGGTACTCTTACCTGCCCCATGAACACATACTCACTGCCCTAGCTGGGTATTTACTTAAGTAGGCCATACGCCACTGGTAGTACGTGCTGTTGTTTCACTGTTGTTGTGTTATATTTATGAATAAGTAACTTATTATTTATAAATAAAATCACGACCATTAATAGGAAAGACAATGGCTTCATGGTTTAAAGTTCTCTGCATTGTCCTCTAAACATGAAAAGTGGCCCCACAGCAGTCCATTTTTAAGTTTGCAATTTATGAAGGTAGAAAGAAAAAACTATTAATCTGTTTTTATTTGATGCACTAAATCATAGTTACTTTCGAACCAATTTATTATAGATTGTCGGTTGCTTCAAGAATTTCTTCCAACGACCTATTAGATATATTGACAAAAATGGACCACCAGTGCAAAGCGGTGACACCATGCCCGATGTCAAGCTAGTCTCCATGGAAACAAGAGAAAGGGTGTCGCTCCGGGATTTACATATCCACAAAGATAGACCACTGTGTATCATAGCGTCATCAATAAGCTGACCAGGGATGCCGGTAAGTCTCTATCTGAGCTGTGGTGGCGCTCTTCACAGATTTGCCGTCTTCTAGAATACCAAAAACAAAAGGAAGGAAGGAAGGAAAAAAGAAAGAAAATATAATGCAGATAATTACACCCATGTCATGATGCTTCCAGCCAAGCTTAATCGGAGCTATGGTGGCGCTCTTCAAAAAACTACAGCATCAACCAAAAACAGCAGATAAATGCACCCATGTTATGATGCTTCCTTGTTTGAAAATAAGGTCAAAATTCCTTATTTTTCAATCTTTAACCGTGCTAATTCATAGTTTTGCAGTATTCTGTATTTTCTACATGTTGTACGAGGACAGTAATATTCGTCGTGGACGACATGGGGAATACTTTTGATAATCTAGTATGGTCATTTCGTTGGCAGAAATATCGTCCAGTAAGAGAAAACACCTGAAAACTAATGAGCCACAAGGCAAGGGATTAGTTGGAAAAGAGATTTAAATAGTCCCTTTTGATGTTTATTTCATACAATAAACGAAACGAGAATGGGAGACTTCAGGGATGATTTCGAATATAGGCAGTAGATTTACATCTGTAGTTTTGAGCAAAAAGGATTGTTTTATTATGAATCAGTTTATCTGGCATGAATTTTCGAAAGGAGCAAGGGGGATTAAGGGTTTAGTTCAAAGACTCACAAAATGTTCATCATATTTTACATGCTGGTAGTTGGTGCAACTGAAATCAATGAAAAATGAGTTTCAAAGAATTATGCTGTAGACTGGAAGACCCGTCGCTCGAGGGCGCTCTCGGAGGGGAGCTTAGGGAGCGTCCTCGAGCGACGGATCTTTCCGTCTACTTAAGATGGGAAACTGTTGAAATTTCATTCTCTTAACAAGCGCATAATGAAATTTGCCAGATTCATGAAGGTTGAAAGGAAAATACTCAGAAAATCACGACAACTGGATGAGAGCTTCTGGTCAAATTCAAGTTGTATGTTACTACCTTACCATGTCAATGAACAAGATAGTTCAACTATGAAGTTCTCCGGCAATGTTGCTCGGGGTGGGGGAGGGGGACTCTCAATAACTCTATCTTTATTCGTTTGCTTCGATCACCTTTTAATTTCAATTCAATTTATATTTCATTACATTGAATATTGCATATTTTCAAACTCACTTAAAATAACTGACCGGGGTTAGTATACCTCACGACTAAGTAAGCGTGTACATCTCAAGATCTAGCACAAACCTTTTAACCATTTTTATACAATGTTCTTTCTTCTCAAATACAGTTGTTCGTTGTCCTCCGCAAAGCATGTTGAACTCGGGAACATGACCTCTGTGCGTCATCTAAAATGCATCGCCGTTGTTTGCATTTGAGTTCTAGCTCCGAACCAGAATTCACTTGTCAACAATTATAACAATGCAGTTTACACGTCACGTACAAGCTGAGAGAGAGTAGTATCAGAAATTGCGTTTGGCACTCAAAACAAACAGCGGGAAAATTGAGAAAAATTTACCGCTATTGGGCCGCCCTGTAATGAGCGTTCCTTCGAACGCCCCTGCCCCTCAAATTTATGAAAGCGCAGTTATGGGGACATCCGATGACGGAATTATGACTCGGCCGCCCGTAATCATGATAAATTGCTGTAATATAAGTGTTGAATGTTTAATCTGCTGAAAGGATTGTGCACAAAATATTTAGGCAATGATGCCCATGGCCTAAATGCAGCATATGATTGGAGCATATAAAGTAATCGAAATAGAATCACTCTCATTAAGGTAGAACGTGCCTCGGGGACAGATATTCAGACTCTCAAACTTTTACAATTCTTTTCTAATATACCTGCTGAGGGAGTTCATTTTAAATCTCTTGGTGCAAGGAAACTTTTCACCGGCTTAGTTTTCCTAAATTCGAAAATTTTTATTTTCTCCATAGATTTTACAAAGGGATGGCGGCCATTTTGATCGGTAAATCCAAATTTTGCACGGATACCCCCGATTTTTATACTAGATTTTGAAACAGAATAGTTGAAAGATTCCCTAAGGACTGTTTGAGCAAAAAGTTAAGTCTTTCACTTTCGAGGTGCATACTACTCCAAGGCAATGCGTCATTTGTCACGTGCTTTGATTTCCCCGACCATATTAAAGGGACACAGCCACTCTTTTGAGCGTTTTTTGTGAATTTTGTTTGATATGAAAAGTAGTTTGTGTTGTTTGACTTCTTGAAACATGCTGAATAATGGTTAAGTGTACACGACCTCAACTCTGCTCGCAGCCAGACAAATCAAATATTTTACGGTCTGTAGCATAAAAAATAAAAAACTGAGTGCACAAATCTGACGTTGCTTGGCTGAACATACACTGTTACAGAAAGTTTGGACCTCACGCAAGCTTTTCTAATATCCGAAATCTTAATTTGCGGTGTTTTTTCCTTCAGATATTCAAAGGATAACAGCTTTCCCTTGCATTGTGACAATATTCACTCGGCGGGAAAGGAATTCGGAATTGGAAAAATCAATTTTTCCTAGAGGCAAAAAAATGAAATCATCCGTTTGAATTCAGCAAACGGGTATTTTTTACACTTTGCAGTCAAGTACCGTTGTCATTTTGTATAGTGGATGACTTGAAGCATGTGTTTCTGGATATCGAACAAAAGACCATTTAGTTCTTTCGTGTGAGAGGGCTTTGTACCTTTCACTCCCGCCCCGAAAATGCATGGACGGCTGTTGTTCTTCGGGGACACAATCAACCACAGAGTGCGGAACGACTCATTTACCCATCAGGTCATTACACTCAAATCGCTGGCGGCGCTCTGACAAGCTTAACACCGCTGTCGAAAAAAAATACAGTAACGTAAGAAAGGCACATGCTTGGGCCACGACATCGACTGAATATCTCGAACATCTAGGGCCTCTACAAAGACGTTCAATTCGATTTATTCAAGATACAGATTCTACAGTACCGATGAAAGATCTTTACTCCAAATTTTATTGTTACCTCTCACCTTCTCCATTCCAATTTAAAACCATTCAAAAATGAAATGAATGAAATAATTCCATTCCATGTTTATATATATATATATATATATATATATATATATATATATATATATATATATATATATATATATATATATATATATAATATATATATATATATATATATACACACACACACAATTTTCCTTAATACAAGACTGACATGCTCGGGATGTAAGGGCATATTATACATATGAATGTTTGGAGATTGTTACGAGGAAACAGACTAGCGCCGCCATCGCAGTGGTGTCAGTACGAACACTACGCTATCATACTTTAGAATGCTGTGCAGTCGGACCCCACTGCCAGCGCACATGGAGCATGACAAATGGGGCATGAATAACGGTACAGAATTCAGTGCTAACGCAATGTTAAGCATCTTTAGAACTAGCAGTCATTCAGCATTGTGTTAGCCAGTTCCTCCCTTAATTATCCGCACAGTGGATTGTCTGCTTCCGCCGCCATGTTATAGCCGAAACGGAAACGTTTTGATAAATTCATTTAACATGCGCAGTTTAGTGTTGAATGTATTCTTTTTCAATGGGCATTTACATTCACGCTTCAGTGAATTGGTATTAGATAGCAGGCTCACCGACAACTCCATGGAAACTGCGCAACTACACTGTGTTGTGCCCTTGAGCAAGGCACTTTAACTCCCCACTGCTCCATTGGCTAGTGGATTATGGGTGTCTCCTGTAATTGGGTTCGCCTGTTGGATGAGTAATAAAATAAAAAAAATAAAAATGAAAAATGTTATAACATACACAGATGTATTGGCTAAACTGAGCAAGTGTGCTTTCAATAAACGGAATGCATATAAATGTTGTTTGAAAGGTGCATCGTTCTCTTTCCTGATATTCAGTTGTCAGCTGAACTTGTTTGAATAGAGAGAAACATTATACGCGTCCATTAGGAAATGAAAGATTAGTGACAAACAAAGGTATATGTGACCAAACAAGTGAGTGAACGCAGTCAGTAGCATGACGCAGTAGCAGAATCTAACAGACATGCGTGCATGCAATCGTGTTCATGTGTATCAGAACCCGCTGCCCTTTGCTTTTTAAGAATTTACTTTTGTGTTTGCTTTTATCAAAGACAATGGGCCGGGGCGGAAGTCTTTACTCTCTACTGTCTAAGCTTTTACCATCGTGCGACCTTTGTTTCTGCGTTATATAATGAAAGTGAATTCTATACTTGACCAATTAGCTCGCACAGATTTTACAAGCAACAAGAGAGAGAGAGAGAGAGAGAGAGAGAGAGAGAGAGAGAGGGGAGACTGCTACGCTATTTAACTCTATCACCACGGAGGTATAATCTTTCACTATTACTCCATAACACTACACAGTGCTATATCTCAAATACGAGTAAAAACCATGGCTACCTATGATGAGTAACGGCTTTTGCTTGCTCTTACATGTCATAACGTGATGCTCAGTAATTCATTCATGTAGTCCACATGCTCCAATTCATGTTTCAATTGGACATATGTGCATGGAGCCGGCGCCAGCTTGTAATTTTCATAAATTTCACCAATAATCTCTTTTACAAGACCAAATATTGATGCGCGACTATACTGCTCACGTGGCCTCCGTTCCCATGGTACTAGTTCCTTCACAAAAATAGACCGAGCGAGTGATGTTTCAAGAATGCTGGTCGGTAATTTCAAGAATATTACTGCGACGGACCATTAGATCTTGGGAGGGGGGGTGGTCAAAAACAGAAAAAAAAATTTTCAGAGCAGAAAGTTAGGAAAAAAAAAATCTTCAAACTAGTTTGCAAAATAAAAAAAAAATAAATAAGAAGACAAAGGCGTAAAAAAAAAATCTGCAAAAGTCTTTAAATTTTGAATTTTTTTTAGATTTTACCGACAGTAAGCAACTTTCTGTATTTTTAATACATCCTCCCGGCACATTTTTAATTTAATTTATACATTTAGAGTGACTGTATCCCTCTTTTCAGGACTTTTGTATTCTGATCACTTGAAAATTATGAAATTATAGAGCCTGTTTTCTACTTGTTTCCTGCGTACAAACCAAGCAGGTACACTAGGTAAAACATTGAAACTATGGTATGGTTGTCAAGACAGAAAGTTGTATTTGCCTTTTAAGATCAAGGTAAACAGATGCAGGCCACATCAGTTTCATTTTTTCCACAGCATTTTATTACAATGATGAATGCAAGAATGGGTGAACAAGTAGAAACACGTCAATAATGATAAAACAACATATCAAGTCATTATGTATTATTTTGCTTTTAAAAAGGCATTTTCAATTCTTTTTTCTCAAAAAACAGCCTCAAATAACAACAGCAACACATGTTTTAACATTCAACAATACACTACGTAGAATGCCATCTATCCAACAAATCCCAACACAAAAACACATAAAACGGTTGAACTTTGAAAGTTTCTCGATAGCAAATACTGAATAAATCTGCATGGTTAATCGTTTTTGTGTAGCAAATTTCAAAGAAATTGGACAAGCCCTTTCAGAGAATACAGATTTTTTGACCATGAATGGCATAAATTGCCCAAAAAGATAAATATTGAAATTTCAACACATCTATACAAATCCAATCAATTTGGACATGCTGCTACAGAGAAATAGATGTTTTGATCAAAAAGGGTAACATTGCTCTAAAAACACAAATATGCAAATTTCACTATATTATTTAGCTTATTTTAGCTTCTCAGCTTGTCAAAATCAATTGTAATCATGAGATATGCATGATGTTTGGTGGGGTGAATGTAGGCATTTCACCACGCAGTAGAAAGGGAAGCCAGAAACCAAAATAGTCAATTTTCAAAACTATACGAAGCTACTGAGGAGCAAAAAGACCATGTTTCAGAGGAAGATGTGTAATCCGAAAAAAATGCTCCCAAAGTGCCACCAAATAACACCATTTTTATCTCTATTTTTCAAAAGCTCCAACAGCAGGAGGGGGACACCCCCCTCCTGACCTCCCCCCGCAAAATACTCCCCAAGTGCCACCAAATAACACCATTTTAATCTCTATTTTTCAAAAGCTCCAATGGCAGGAGGGACACCCCTCCTGACCACCCCCCGCAAAAATACTCCCCAAGTGCCACCAAATAACACAATTTAATCTCTATTTTTCACAGCTCCAACAGCAGGAGGGGGGACATCCCCCTCCTGACCTCCCCCGCAAAAATACTCCCCAAGTGCCACCAAATAACACCATTTTAATCTCTATTTTTCAAAAGCTCCAACGGCAGGAGGGGACACCCCCTCCTGACCTCCCCCCGCAAAAATACTCCCCAAGTGCCACCAAATAACACCATTTTAATCTCTATTTTTCAAAAGCTCCAACAGCAGCAAGGGGTTGTGTGGCTGCTTGTGGTGCTTGGCACCACATGTTTGCCCTCTTTATCTTCAGACAGCGACGAACGAAAAAAAAATTATAAATCTGAAAATTACTCTGAAAAAAAAATTTGCACAGCTAATCTCAATTGGAAAAGAAAAAATTTCAGAAATTTACAATAGTAAAAAAAAAATTTTCACAATTTCATTGTGACCACCCCCCCTCCCAAGATCTAATGGTCCATTCCCTTACCTCCACCAGAATGCGGCGCCTGTGTACGGAAATCGAGAAGATTAGCGTGAAGCCGACTGAGCACAGGTTATATATTGTACTGCAGTTTCTCACTTTGAAATCGCATGGTCATACCGGATTCAAATATTTCGGGGGCGTGGATTGTGCTGAGCAACAACAATATAGTTCGGGTACTTTCTGTCATCCTAGTCGTTGAATGTGATGAGACATTTGAATATTTCAATCAGTAGGAGAAGTGGTTTTTTAAAAAAAAAACAACATACACAAAATGTTGACCACAAAGGTTTACATATGCAAATTCATTATTTGAAGTTTTCATGTGGTCAAAGGAAACTGCTGACCCCATTTTATCATATTGATGCGTACATTATTGTGCAGGGAAAAAAAGCGATCAGAAAAAACAAACATACTCAGATTCGGTGTACAGGTCGATACAAGTACAGGTGTGTTCAGATTAACATGTAACAAGCATTAAACGCTGCTATGACGTCATCGTGTGCATTTCATGACCATTGTTTTGGTGTTTGTATATGAAGCAGAGTCGCTGCCTCGGCATGTTCGACTTATTCTTCCAAATTCAATTTCATTTCAAAGCAGGGATATCTTCCCTTATATAACGTTACATACCTACGTCCTCCAAAACGAAAATGCAACCATTTATATTTAAATTTCGTTCGCTCTAAACATAAATCGACGACAAGGTTTGGTATTGGTTGAATCTAAATTCTACTAACAACAAAATTATGTCTGTAAATATTGCTTGTTTCCTCTCCGACCCAACCACTCCCAGCTACGCCAGCTCTCAACTTACTAAAATGAGGGGTCGAAGACAGCCTTTGATCGTGGCAACGGCAGCTTTGGCGAGCTTTTTCATGGGGTATATGCTGGCTCAACTCGGAGAGCGTGCGAATTACATCGCCTTGCGAACCCAGGACATAAACATAGCGCGCAACTACCTGGAGAATTGGAGAAAGACAGAGATTCGCAGAAGGTGAGTCACAGAAAATTGATAACATCGCGAGACAAATTACAACAATTGAAAACGGTGGTACCAATCTGTGTGCTGTGTGTGTATTGTTGGTATTTTTTCATTCAGCGGCGATTAAATACAAACGGTTACGGCGTATAAAAAATAGTATTGTTATGTCGAAGTTGAAGCAAAATGACCGTCGCCACGTACGAACTGAACCGCTCCCATCCTCAACTTGGTAACCTAAATCGATGGTTCGGAGGATATGTACTTATATCTGAAGTTTCAATGCATGTATGGATACACCATGTTCAAAACTCTGAAATAGCCTTCCATAATTGGCAAGATGTACGATTGGGTACTTTGAATATGATGGATCCGCTAGTCGTGCCCTGGCTATGTCAGGAGTACTATGGAATAAGTGATGGATTCATGTCTCGATACATGTATGTGTATGAATGTGAGGTCGAAAGTTTCTATTTCGCACAAAAAAACAAAACCAAATGCCATTGGTAATCTCCAGTTTCTCTACTATGTGTTCACCGATTCCATTTTTAATTTCCATTTGTGAATGCCAAGACTTTAGAGCTTAATGCTTACAATTCATGTTTTAGTGTTACAGTATCGAAACCCGGGGCGATAGCAATGTGACAGCACTAATCATTGAGAAGTCAACGAGAGTTCCCGCAGCTCCCTACGATTATTCTGCTTGGCCTTGCCCTAGACTAAATGCGTCACATTTGGTTTGGGGATTTTTTAACAATTGGATATTTGCTCAAAAGAGAATGCCAGCTCATTTGGTTGTCTGTGTCGCTCAGAATTAAATAGAATGCTACAGGAAATCAATCGAGACAGCATGTATTAAAGGTATACAGTCACCTGTAATCTAAATATGCCCATATATGGTCAAAGGGGCGTTCCTTGGTATTCAAAATGCCCATGTGAGGACACTGTTTTTAAAAAGCGGCCACCCGCTAAAATCTGTGATTAGTTAGATTTTCTCTTTCCATGGTAACTGTGGCAAAATTGGAACAGGTGACAGTATACCTTTAAATAGAATGCTACGGGAAGTCAATCGAGACAGCATGTATTGAATATGAAAGAAAACGCTATGGCTGTCTGTACACAACACTAAAGAGTGAGAGCTGATGTACAGCGTCTCGGAAGCTGATGTCAAATTGGGTGGCTGAATCTTACCGTTATAATAAAATGATACAAAAAGAATCCCTAAGTTGCTGTGAATAGTGACAATCGACCAATCAGATATAACCTTCCGAGCCCGCTGCATATCAGGAGAAGAGTGAATGGAGGACAAAGAGCAAGTGGATTGACACATTATGCCTTTTAACCTTTTTACAGTTATGCTCAACGGAAAGTAGACGATGAGATTAAATGATACCTTACTCAATTACTAATTTACATCAGACACTTTATTTCTAAAACTACACTAGTACCTCACAATATTGCTTGCGAGCGGCAAGTTCTCAAAGACAAGAATAACAAATACCAGACCTAAATGATTCCTTAACATAACAGTCGCTTGCCTGCTTCTCTGCCGACATGAGTGCCTTATCTCTTTCCACTGGTTTATTGCCGTAATCTTATACCACGATACTAATTACACAGCGACAAAAAGACAACTGTAAGTTGGCTGAAGCATGAAGTAACATATGTGCCTCTCAAAGAGATATATAAAAGGCAAATAATGAAACATCTTCATCATTCATGAATCAAACGTTTTGTCTGAAAAGCTCTTGCAAAGATATCTTGAGACAGACAATAATTATATGGTTTCTCTGGTTTGGCGAGTAAATCTTGTAGAGGATTATACAAATCTGTAATTGACCCTCATCAATTTTGAGCCATTGAATAACAGATAGACAAAGTCTCATTTGATTGGATATAATAAACACAAAACGTTAAACATCCCAATCAAATGTACTTGGAAGAGTATGCATGAGAATAGTTGCACCACTGAGTTGCACCACTGTTTGACTGCTAGAAGAGATACACAGAACAGTGGACACATAGACAGTATACACATTAATCATCAGTAGCTTAGGTAATTGTAAAGTTGGCGATATGGTACATAGCTAGAGACCCCCATGCGTGATAACATTGCCAAATTAAGTCAGTTTTATCCAAATGTTTTTGTCCACACTTATCTTCACTCTAGCACAAATTACAGAGTGGCAGTTGATTGTAACATTTTCACCACCATGGTTTGGCAAAATACCCATTCTTATCAATCGTAAGTGTGGACCTGTTTTACAAAGAATTAGGGGGGTTAGGTCGAGGCATTTTCATACAAAGAATTAGGGGTAATCTGTTTTAAGGCATTTTAGTGTCAAAGAAAATGAAAATTGGCAAAAGCAGAAGTCATGATTTTAAAGATTGAAAAATCCAATCTACTTGACACTTACTGAGCAGTGTCTCAACAATGTTGGCCGGTCTACCCCCCGGCGATGACGTTCATTTCAGCAAGAACTACAGTTGTCTTTTGTCGCTGTGTAATTAGTATCGTGGTATAAGATTACGGCAATAAACCAGTGGAAAGAGATAAGGCACTCATGTCGGCAGAGAAGCAGGCAAGCGACTGTTATGTTAAGGAATCATTTAGGTCTGGTATTTGTTATTCTTGTCTTTGAGAACTTGCCGCTCGCAAGCAATATTGTGAGGTACTAGTGTAGTTTTAGAATATAAGTGTCTGATGTAAATTAGTAATTGAGTAAGGTATCATTTAATCTCATCGTCTACTTTCCGTTGAGCATAACTTTAATGAACAAAGCAGTGTTTGACTCTCTGTATAAAATCCAAGATCTTCATACGTCATTGCATAGTATTATCACGATGTGCTGAGCTTCCGCTTAATCACTGCAGCATATGGTGCACGGTGTCTAACATTTTGCACCGCATGTAGAGGCACGTTGGGTGACCTATAACCTTTTATATGCCATGTAGAGGCACGTTGGGTGACCTATAACCTTTTATATGCCATTGTGGCAGCAAGTGTCAAGCATACCAGCTTGTTAAACATCGATACAGTTGCATGAAGCACTGCAATTTTTACAACAACGCCAGGGAGCGCCCAACAGTTTCGTGCGCTACTGTGAAATTTGATTGAAATTGCTCTGAGTACCGTCCAGGTATCATACGTCACAGATCTTGCGCATTGCATTGTTGAACTTGACCGTTCAGCAGTTCACACTTCACCACCGTGTATTGTCTGCCTCGTTCGCAGAATTTTTCGGCATAATATTACTTGACACGGTGGTGTATACATTAAATACTGTTCTTGGTTTTATACAACCTTGTATTAGCCTATCAGATTGGTGTCGAGGGTAAACCCCTTTTTGTTACGAAATAAAATATATATCATGATCATATAAATCAAAAAATATAAAATATATATCACAATTATATATCATAATTGCTTCATCAGCTTCGAAGAAGAACGGTATGGTAAACAGCCAGCAGTGGAAGGAAATAGGTAAGGATCTATCAGATATCGACTGAAAAGCTGCATTTAAAGTAGAACGCGCCCCGGGGACAGATATCCGGGCTTTCAAATGTTATCAATTCTATTCTATTCTGATCTATCACTTGTCGGAGCTCATTTTAAAGCTCTTCGTGTAAGTACAAGTTTCCAGCGTCTTCGTATTTCAAAAATCGAAAATTTATTCTTCATCGTAAAGTTAACACGGAATAATAAAAAATGGTAAGGTAAAAGACGCCATCGACATGATACGCACAGATGATTTTTGGAAATCCATGAATAACCATGGTTGAATTACGATCACATAATCTGGGTAACAATTATATAATCGTATTGTAAAGAAAAGCACTGGGAAGTAATGATGGTCAGAAAAAGACAACATTTTCATGCTCATTCGATCAAAACAAGCAAAGACAACTACACCAATTATTTGAATAGCAAGTGAGGTGTTCGGATTTCTGCCATGAACAAGATTGGAACTAATTGGGATAATTGGATCTTCATATTTTTCAAATTTGTCAAAATTTTTAGGTGCCCTATATCTGAATGTTCCAATTTTACAAAAAAGTGTGTATATTAAAAAAGAAAAGTGGTTACAAGTGCAGATTAAATCGACACTGCTTCACCATCCAGCTATCCCAGATTAGTTCCAATCGTGTTCATGTGATTCTGCCATTTATTAAATCTCTCTCTCTCTCTCTTCTCTCTCTCTCTCTCTCTCTCTCTCTCTCTCTCTCTCTCTCTCTCTCTCATGGATTAAGACCAAGAAAAATATTGCTAGATTGCGGTGCCAACGTAGCTTCAACAGTCAATCTTTTCAGGGAAACGTACCCGGATGCAAAAGATTACATCATCCACTCGTTTGAGATTGATGCGGGACTGGCACCATATTTTGCATATTATCAGGACAAAGGTCACACACTCCACTGCCCTGTCGGTGTTGCTGACAAGGACGGTAAGGCTATACACTTATCCTTTAATACGTGCATGCCAATTGTTGCAAAGCCCAGCTGATCTGAAACGTGTCAAGTGGTCCAGGGAGCGAGCGTGGCGCCTTGAAAGGCAGTATTACAAAAGGCTATGCTCTTTACAGAGTTACAGAAAATAAATCTACCATGAAAACTATGTCACTCCAAGGAAACATTGTTTCATCTGAGTGTGAAAAAAACTGTGTGCGTGGGAAGCTAGGGTTCTGGGAAAATATGAAAGAATAAATTGTTGCTTGATTTATTTTTAAAATGTTTCAAAGCAAACTGGATTTAATTTGGAAAAAGAAAACATCACAATAGATATTTAAGTCCAGTATAACACTGAGAACAGTCACAGCTTTCCATATATTTTCGCCAATATCATGATTAATAATGGAACCTACAACTTTAATTTTGGCATCTGCAAATACTTTGTTATCTAAATATCAATTTATAACAATTTTTTTTACTTTCTGAAAGGTAACATGACTGCTTATAGTGAGGGAGTATGGTATCCGGGAAAAGTAAACAGCGGAAAGGACATGCAGTGGGGAGGTGGAAGTTTATTTGTCAGTGGAAAGGAAGGCGTTGATAAACAAGATGGCGGTGTACGAAAACTTTCAAGGCATGACGTCATTCCTACCGTTGACCTATCACAGTGGATTCAACGAAACGTCAACAAAGAAGACTATGTTATCTTTAAATTGGACGTTGAGGGCGCCGAGTATGGCATTTTGCGGAAAATGCTTCAGGATGGTACATTTGCATGGATCGACAAGTAGGTGTTGGTGTATAAAGTTACAGCAATATTTGTATCCTACTGTGTTATTTCTCTGTACCTCTCTTTCTTACCCTATCTGCTTCATTTTATGTCTATGTCATTTTTTAATCTCACCTTTTCTCTCTTATTGTTGTGTACAGCTGTCTCCCTCTCAGTATGTGGTTGCCCGTGTTTACTACCTCCCTTCCCCCTCTCTCCCTCCTCCCGCTCTCTCCCCCTTCCCCGTAAGGAGGGGGGGGCAAAATCATTACCAAATGGCTAGAATGCTAATGTATGTCTGGCTGCCATTTCCATTCAGGGAAGAATGAATTAGCTTGCTTTATTGCAGAGATCCGAATTTTACCTCTTAAACTCAAACAGAGAGCTCTCACTTCTACCATAAACCTGAAAAATATTTTTAACGGGCTATGCTCAAACCTGCATGTCTAGGCAAACAAATAAAATGGAAGTAATTCGTAAAACTGTTTGTCTTTGACTTAAGCGTATACGCTTGCACATGGAAGAATAAAATAATATAAAAGTGAATCCCCCCCTGTCAGTTTCTCAATATTAACTTTCTTTATTTGTTAATATGAACTCTATAACAAGTCATGAAATTATTGTTGAACAATATTTTACCCTTCTTTAATTAACTTCAGCTTAATATTTCGGAACCCTCACGTCAGTAATGCTTGTTGACATACAAATGTGATATTTGATGGCAGCAAGTTCACATCAAACGGACCAGAATGTCTGGGACATTTAAAAACAATTTAAGTCTGAACGGCAAGCATGTTTTGCGTAATTATAAACACTGTAACGATGTATCCTCGTCTTGTTCAAGATTTTATGGGGAATACCATGGATGGCAGCCAACGGGCGAAACGGCGGAAGAAAAGCAAAGAATTGTTGATGCAGTAGGGAAAGAAGAGACAAAGATGATCACGTGGACAGGCGAAGTGAAAGAATTCGCCGACTTTGATGAAGTTAATTCGCCGATAGTAAGTAGTACAGTTTCTTAATTTTCCCTTCGAAGCTTCCAAGGATGTCCTTGTTCAGGTTTCCTGATGGCTCATCCACTTCGTCAATATTGAGAGACAATGACCATGAAGCTTTTTTTCCCTAAAATTGTTCCATTTCGTCGAAGTTTACCTTTTCGCAATGAACATGGTTTGTTGTAAGACCAACTTGACGTTGATCCATAAATATTAATCTGGCTATCATAATTACCATGTGTTGTTATTTGTGATGCCAAGTGCACGAATTAGTTGACTGCTCTGCCCGGTCTTCAACCGTAGATCTGATGAAAAACTCTCAAAAGTCGCAAACGTCTTTGTTTCGTGTTTGTTCGTCTGCAAGCCATTGGATGGCCAGTGGAACACAGGAGATATGCTAAGTTTTTTTTTCCCACTTTTCTCAAGTATGGACAAAAGATGTTGGAAAATCTCGTTATCCTTACATTTAGAAGTCCGAATTCTTTTAGACATTTCAATAAAATTGAAGAATTTTAAGTCAGTGAATAAAATGTGAGGGAAGCTTGAAAAAAGAAAATTATTTTGTTAAAATGTATTTGTGTTGTAGCAAAGTAATCTGCTCGGAGAGTTATATCTGATTAGTCGATTGTTACTATTCGCCGCAACTTAGGGAGTCTGCACCCAAGTGGATAGTAGCTTCCGAGATGCTGCACATTAGCCAAGAGTAGTTGTAGACATGGGCTTCTTTTCTAGGTGAATAAATACCATGAGTGACTTGGTCTCCAGTTGCTGTGTTTGGAAGTTGAGAGGTCACCACTCACGTGACAGTAGTGACGTGTAGCACTGAGCCTCGTTCAAAAGCACTGAGCCTCGTTCAACAATTTCACACCAGAAAAATAACGTTTTGAGGCTAGTCATGTCGGGAAAAGCTAAAACGAAGTGGTACTATGGTGAATTTGTTGCAGGTGTCTTTTTGTCGTGGTAAGTTCGTAATAACCAAGCTGTCGATGAGTGTTGAAATTTTGTAATTTAGACGGAAGCTTTTCGAAATATCGTTGAACAAACTTGCGCAAAGGGTGCTTGCGGGCGGATTTGGACGTTTGTCAATGGAAACTTCCCATAGCTGTGATGGAAGGGTTAAAAGTCGTAAGAGGTCAAAATCAGCCTGTAAAAGCCAGGAATCCCGTCTGAAACAACACAGCTATGGACCCCCATAGCTAAGTCTCCAGAACGTATTATGAAAAACAGCAAGTTTGTTTAATACCATGGTTTGATACACACCTCTTTTGTTGCATTGTATTATTCACAGATACCGGACGATTTACTTGCTTCAGACGGGCAAGTTTTCAACAGCTGTAGAGTAATATACGGGACAACTATCGTATCTGTCGCTATCGAAGTTGGAATGAATGCCAAAAGGGCGCGAAAACTGATATCCACAATAAGTGCTTATCCTATGGATGTACCGTTGACCTTGTTCGTGTACGGTGACTTTGTCGAGGAGTTCCCGGATCTTGTAAAACAGTGGAGTAGAAGATATGAAATTGGGATTCGATGTGACGGACCGATGTCGCCTGGTCACTGGGAAATACAGTACTCAAAAGCCATAAGACTTTCAATCGTCAGCTCCGAGAGGAGATTGTCTGACATTGGTCTCCAAGCTCGCTATATTCTTCCGCCGGGTGTCAACAAAGTGGTTTCTGACGTTATTACGAAAAGGAAATTGCGATTGATACAACCCACAACTACATTCCCGCCACAAGGTACGTTGTTTATAATAACTTATCATATACCCATGCCCATATTGCTTCATCCTAGTGACGTTCACCGTAAAATATCAGCCGTGATATTTCACGGTAAACGTCGAGATATGCACCATAAACGTCATCAGTTTTGTAGTTTTCCCGAACTACTTCATCAGTTTGTTGGTAAACAACGTAAACACACAAAATGGCTGCCGCTCCCGGCCTGCGAACCGATGTCGCTGACGTAAAAATATAAAGGGCTTCGAGGAACACGGGTATTTCTGGTTGCCAAATACGGAAATAACATGCTGAATCTTGTAATGTTTACCCATGGTTTTCCTGTTAAAGTTCTCGTATTTTGGGCCAAGCTCTAGCAAACATTCTACCGTTCGCACGGCGCCGGCACTGTGCACGATCTACTCCTGAACAGGCATTGAGCGCGTGGCGTGACAGTGATGTCGCGCGCGCCACGACTGTTGACATGGCAACTCTCAGGGTAAACAAACAAAATGGCAGCCCCTCTCCGCGCTAGCTCCGTGCTTTACGACGATCGAGCGCGATCGAAATCAGGATAGATTTTAAAGCAGAGGACAGTCTTTGATCGGTTACAATTGTAATAGCATAAGGTTCCTCTTGTATGACGATTTTTGTAACCCGGTGTGGTTCATTTAGATATGGACGACTTGCAGCGATGTCGGGCGTGATGTTAACTTCGTCGTATACTTTATGAATGAAGCCTGTTCACATAAATATTCCGATATTTATGCGCAAGGCGTAATAACGTAAAGCCTCAAAATTTAAGGTTTTTCGTACTAGTAGTAAAATTATGGACATGGGCATATGATAAATCGGTTATTCAGCAATAAAGCACACCCAGCGATGGTATACCAGGAGATCTTCACCAGTTTACGACATATATGCACGAGCGATAGCGAGTTCATATATGGTGAACTGGTCAAAATCTCGTGATATACCGTCGCTGGGTGTGATTTTTTGCTATTATATAATAACAGTATATTAAAATTCTGGCGTGCAACGTCATAAACGGATTTTTGCTCAAAGCTGAGAGCACGCGCGTATACATGCCAGCCGTGGTATATCGCCAATATACTACGGTTCTTTTCGCGTCTCGACCAATCAGATCGCTGTATTTGCACCATCAATATTCTGGTATGATATAGTTAAATAATAACACATGAGAGCGAGGGCAATATCACGATTTATTGCCTGCCCAAGGGATGGTGGTCATGATCGAAATACTGATGATGCCCGATCCGTAGGCGAGGGCATCATCAGTATTTCGATCATGACCATCAGCCCGAGGGCAGGAAAAAAATCGTGATATTGCCCAAGCTCTCGTGTGTTATTATTTTTATTACACCAAACAAGCAAACATGCAAAGAAACAAAAACACAAAGACTTCTTCGAGTACAGTTCGCCTTCTGAGTCCGGACCTCAGCGTAAAATGTTGTCAGTGCCGAGTCTAGGGTTGCCGCTAAAGTTTGCCGATCTCCTCGGTGGCGTATCCAAATTGTTGCTTGCATAGTCGCTGAACACAGAAATTGCATTCCTTGTTGCCATTTTCGTTCGTTTGCTGTTTACTTGCATCAAAATATCGTCTAACTGTGCCGATGACAGCTCTGCATGACGTTTCGCAGCCACAAGTTAACAACTGCAAAGTACAACAAGCGAACGACAATTTCTTTTGCGCAGAAAGGATGCGCAGTAAGTAAAATGACGTCATCCATGTAATATCAAATGCCGAGGGCATCATCAAGTTCGCAGAGGGCATCATCACGTTTCTTTTACATGTCACGTGAGTCATGTTTAACCAATGGCAGTGCACGCTGAATGAGTGAGGTGTAATAATACCCAATATCGCCTGTTCCTGTGTCGTATCAGCATTCGTGTCATTTGTGCTAAGACACGAGACGAAGTCGAGTGTCGGACGCAGCACAAATGACACTCATGCTGATACGACACAGGAACAGGCGATATCGGGTAATAACCTCCAAATATCATGAATTCAATCGTTCCTACAAAAGTCTAAAACACTGCTGCTTGAATATAAATCTGAGGTGTACACGGTAAAACATAGTAAATTCAGTAATATGAGCGAGCGTACAGAGCGCTCCCGAGCGACGGACCTTTCAGTCCGGTACATTGCGGACTCCTTCCGTGTGAGTACTTTTCTAGCTGAATCGCTGCTTACTTCATTATTCTATAATTTCCCTGGTATCTCAATAAAGCAATCATTGCGTGGTTATATTGGTTATCCGGGCCTGTCTCGGACGCTATATAAATAAGTAGATAAAGTTTTCAACGGCCTAGTTTTGCGAAAATCGGGACTTTTATTTTCTTCTATCGGAGATAATACATGGATGGTGGCCATTGTGAATTTCAAATATCTGAAAATATTTGTTAATTTGTTTCGCTGTGTCACAAAATATTGGGTGACCACAAATTTGTGACATGGAATGGTCAAGAAAATTTAATCGAACGTTTAAGGCTTTCATTTTCGAGGCGCCAACTACCTTAATATATTTTGAAACTGGTGAAAGTTCAGTCAAATTTGCCTATGTGTAAGTTACTGGTGTGAATCACGGTCCCAGTGATAGAGGGACCATGTGTAAATGCTACGTTCCCGTGATACAGTGAAGCCTTTCTAAATCGAATCTTGTCTAAAACTGTCTCAAGTGTACTTTGAACTTAGTGCACTAACACGCTGGCCTTTGCTTTGACGTTTTGCAGGTACAAGTCGAAATCTTACGCACGACAACTACCACAAGTTCCGAGATGTGGAGAAAGTTCCGAAGGCTTTAAAGTTGATCCACGAAGGATTGGTCAAGTCTGGAGGAATTTTAAGTCTAGACTCTGATTTCTCCGATAATTACATGATATCAGTTTTCTTGTTAGACTATCTTTACCAGACATCGAGACATGGTATTGCTAGTTTATCCCAGTGTATTCGATAGCGCTTTTGTGTTTCTGGGTTTAAAAATATTATTTGTTTTCCTTGATGTAGAGCGAATGCCCTTGTTCTACTTCCATGAGTATGTCATAAGGCTTTTTATTCAACTTACCAGAGCAGCCGAAGTTTGTAAGATATCCGTTGTCATTGCAAGCATCTGGAGTCTACACATAGCGGGCGAAAATTAATTTCTCCATAATAACATAACTCGCTGTAAAAACGCTCAGACGAACCTTGTATGTTTCTGTATTTTGCATTTTTATATTTAGTCATTTAGGTCATTTTCCCCCACTCATAACCTGAGTTTAATTAGTTCAGAACATTCTTGAGGTCATTCTTCTCCATGACCTTGAATTCAATTAGTCGTGTTCACTACAAGTGAAGATAATTTTAGAACAGCAATTAGCATATCAATAGAAGTTCTAGACTGTTCTTATATTCTCTAGATTGAATCATTGAGGCGGCACAGTTTTTCAGTCAGATTTTGGGATCACCTCAGCAGTGTTGATTTCAAGACCTTTCACGACCTTCACTCTCACGCCGGATTTATTCTGTGAGCTTTGCACGGATCAAACTCAAGCCTGCAAGCCAAGGGATTTCTCACCCATCAGTATATCTGACTAAAATCCGGAGCTTTGTGCCGTCCCAGCTGAGACAACTAACCTGTACACTTTTAGATTTGTACTTTATCACTGAATTTAGTGACTATTTTTAATAATTTTGATAATTTTATTTTAAAGAAAAATCGCTGATTTCACCGGTTTTTTTTCTGATGTAACATAATGACCATGGTTTTAAGTCTTTAGCGATGACCAAAGATTGAGATTTGACCTGTGCACTGTGTTGACAAATCTGCCCCATCCTGCTTTGACACTCTTTCGCAGTAGAACCAGACATTTATCGTTAATGACTCATCTATACTTAATTATAGAGTCATCTCAACGATTTGAATGAATTACGAGTGATTTTGCAAAATTTTACACTGCAAGCCGCCTCTTCAAGTAATCACTATTTCACATTATACATTTCAATCCAGATTTTGTTCATCACTCAATTTTATAACGCTTGAATTTTTAATGACAATTTGCTGACGGAAAATAATCATCTCATACCATCGAGTCTCAAAATTCCATTGGTAAAATAGCACAACACAGTTCACACAAGCAATATATATATATATATATATATATATATATATATATATATATATATATATATATATATATATATATACACAACACCAGAATCATGATAGACGGTTTCTGGACTTCTAGTTAAACGAAAACCGAAACTGTGAGGTGAGATATTTTGAAACTACTAAGTACATCCTAGCCATCGTGCGGTACCCACTATTTGCCTACATTCATGTTTATGTATTTTCAGCAGCTTTTAAATAAATCACCTTATTTTTGTACACCATTCCTTGTCAAAAAGGCGAAAGCATAGCGTTTTGAGAACGACCTGTTGTACACTGCGTCGCGGGATCCTGAGCTTAGACTGGAAAGGCGTTCAGCATACAGAACGTGCATGACTTCAGCTCGATGAGTGAAATGCATGTGCTAGGAACTGTACGTCAGCAGTGTAATTTCAAATAATTTCATTGGTGTTGGACTCAGACCATGTGACACGTCAGTTTCAGGTCCATGCTGCCGCAATGTCACTGGTATAGATGTAGCGTGTTATTTCCGAACATTTTGAACTGGAGTAAAGTATTAATAAACGATCGACGTGTATGTTGCCGTGCGGTCACACTGTCTGGCTTTGTCTCACAACAAATGTATGATAAGTGACCCCTCCCTCCCTCGCCCTCCCCCGCCTCTGTAATGGAATGTAAGCAAAATATTAGTGAGAATTCAAGGCATGTCCGTTACAGGCAACATGACACCGAGAAAAATAATCAAAATTAGAAAATAATATTACGAGAAAATAACGATACAATTGTCTCAAAAAACAATACACAAACATTATCTGCGCTGAAAATACTTCAATGTTTAAAGGGAAAATTAAAAAGTCTTCAAGTCTAGCAACTAGAAAATGCAAACTAATAGCAAGATTATTGTTCACCATAACTACGTCATCAAGCAAACGCTCATCAACACAGCAACAGATGCCGGGAATTTTGAAGAGACATCCTTGACAAAACCTAAACCGAAAATCAAAGTAGATTTACCCTTTTATTTAGCTACCACCAGTTACTGCCAACAAATCGTCTATTTTGACTGAAATACCGACTTACAGAACGCCGAAAATGTTCTTACTAGAGGGTGAAGATCGATTGACCCGGTATAAGACATATATACTGATGTCACAAAAGTGTAAAAAAGATTGAAATGGATACGATAAACGGATTGGTTGAGACAATGTATCAAATCACGTGACACTTTGCATGGTAAGTACGCAACATGAACAGAAAGGACTTGTAAACTACCTATGTGCACCCATAGACAGTCGAGAAACAGGATTGGAAGCTGCGGTATTTTCTTTGAACGAACTAGTCTGAATAAATTACGTTGGATTTGCATACCCATTGATAAATAAATCTGATTACCATCCAACTGTCGCAAAATCTCGCAAAACATGCTTGCAGGCCTTAAATTCAGTGTGTCCTACAAACAACTTTTTCGTAGCAAAGAGAGTAGTTCTGAGTAGCTTTCCTTCAGTATTAATTGATATTATATTAAATACATGCATTTCGGCACACTTGGGAGCTAGTACGCAAAGATGAAACTCGTGTGTAAGTCATACGCTGAACACGTCCCCAGTCTCAGCTCGCCATCCTGCGATTTAAGGTACAACAGGCCATTCTAATAACGTTATACTTTCGACTTTAAAGTTAAATTTGACAAGAAAAGGTGTACAAAAACTAACGACTTGCCAGTCCAAAACGAAGAAGTCTTGACAACGTACACGTGCACGAAGCTTCTTACAGTGTTCCATCTCATGTTGCATATTTGAGACCATCGGCCTGGTCGTTGTCCGTTCAAAAATACTTTAAGAAAATATTGTGACTACTTTAAGCCCTCAGTACCTCAAATCAACCAAAAACGGGGCTGTATGGCGGTCGGGTTAGCGTCGCTCTGGGAAAAGCGCCACCCCTACGGTTAGGTATGAACGTTCGTGGTATTGACCGTATATATGGTGTGCATTGTACACTTCAATGTGGCTTTCGGGATGTCCTCAGTGGGTCAAAGGTAAAAGGTCACTTTGGCGACCATGGACAGTGAGGGAAGCGTAGATTCAAGCTATGTGGCGTCAAACACCATCATTACAAGCGCATGTACGAATCCTATCAGACATTGACAGATAGATTTGAGAAGGTACATATGTATTGTTCCGAAACGTTTCCTGACATTGTCATGGGAAATTTCAAAAGAAGTCAACAACCAGGCGAAACAGAGAACCCGGAAGTTTTCCGTCACTTTGGCATTGGCAGTGGCTCGGGTAAGTGAGCTATGTAGTGTAGTGTGAAAGTGTACATTCTATCTATCTATCTATCTATCTATCTATCTGTCTATCTATCTATCTATCTATCTATCTATCTATCTATCTATGATTGCATACACACATATACACACAAACATATATATATATATATATATATATATATATATATAATCATAGATAGTAGATTTATAGATAGAGAGATAGATAATATTGTCTCTTAAAATAAGGTGATTAATGGAAATAAAAATTGGTGCTTGGATATTCAAAAATAAGTGTGCAAAGCTCGAATCACATCTTTCAGAAAACGTTGTCAATTGTACCATTACGGAAGAGAAATCACCACAAACACGCGTATGACCCCCTTTTAATTTTTACGTATCGTTATTTCTAGATGTTGCAGTACATTGAATCCAAGGACTTTTACTTTTAATAAATACTTACAATAGTACTAGTTTGTGCCATAATCAGGAGTCGCTGTTCATATTTAAAAATAGCATTTCCAGTCAATACAATTCGCACAATCATAGCACGATTGACCCAAGGCCTCCATGTCAGTTCGTGTGGCGACACGTGACACATAGAAGTGGCGATTCGTATGCTTGGACTAGAACAATTTACTGAGTCATGGACTGCCTACTGCATTTGATCCATTGTCGTGGAGCGCCTGCACTTCACCGAATCTTTTGGTGTAAGAAACACGATTTGAACTAATTTTGGATAATTGGATTTTGATATTTTTCAAATTTCTCAAAAGTGTGAGGCGCCACTTAGCTAAATGTCTCAATATTGCAAAATACTCATAAAAACAAGTGTGTAATATAAAAAGAAAAGCAGATGAGATTACATTTGTAGATTAAATCGACATTACCTTCACCATCGAATTATCCCAAATTAGTTCCAATCGTGTTAAGAAAAAAATGGAACAAGTGAGTCACTTCGTATAAGGCCAAAAAAATGAAAAATAAATTGTGCTGTTCCGATAACGTGGTTTTCAAAAATAGGGTAGGTAAGTCGGTAGAAATTTTTTTACAAAATATTTTTATTTTTAAATATGCATTTTTCAGGGGTTCAGGGGGCCGGGGTCAAACACTGGCCACAACATTTCCAGAAAAATGTATCATACATATATAGGAAAAGCAAAATAAAAGACGTCCTCGTTCAAGCAAGAATCAAATGTCGAGTAACGAACGCGTGATTTTACCGAGTTTTCTTTATTTTTTTTACTTCCGTGTTTATGTAGGTCTAAAAAGTCGGCAGATAAAAAATAGGGTAGGTCGGGTAATTGGAAAAGCACAGTTTTTTTGTTCGGCCAAAGTACTAACAAAAGCAGATCGTCATATGAGTGATGCAGACGTATAAGCGGCAGTCAAGATTACGTGCACCACATCACCCAAGGCCATTGAAGCCGTTGAATCTGAAGTTCATAGCACCGACATTCATTTGGCCAGGAATCACTTTGGTGCACGTTACAGGTGACTTCGATGTACTGATCTTAACCAAGCTGGCGGAAAGATTGCCGAGAATCGAGGCAACCATTACGGAACCGTCGGGTGAAATGCTAGCAAACTTCAAGTCGGCAATTTCTGAAAGTGAGAGTGATGCACTCCAGAAGGTCAAATTCACGTGGAATCGAGCGACTATCGAAGATTACATGAAGACGCCACAGGGCACCAAGTTCCACTGTATCTTCTTGTGTGGTGTCTTAGCTTACTTTAAAGATGTTGATCAAGTCCTTCAATATCTCTATTCCATTCTGGCCGACAATGGTACCATTCTTATAGTCACAGAAGCAGGTATGTCAAAGTTAACTCTACTGCTTTTTGTCATGGAAAGATGAAGCTCTGCCATAGTAGCTCCGTCAAGTAGACATCGACTGCACCATCTTCTGTTGGACAAACAAGTAAACTGCCCCAAGTGTAAGCCAAGCCACTATGGCGCCCCAGTCCATGCCAACATGATTACCTTATTTAGCAGTTCAGTTTTCAGCTGATTTTACACCACAACTTGTACAACTTTTCATCTCACAGCATTACTGTGTGTTCTCCTGCTTGGTCTATGGCTGTCTATGTAAAATAAACACGATTCGAACTAATTTTGGATGATTGGATAGTGAAGTAATGCTGATTTGATCTACAAATGTAATCTCATCAGCTTTTCTTTTTACGGTACACACTTGTTTTTATGAGTAATTTGTGATAGTGCAACATTCAGCTATACAGCACCTAACACTTTTGAGAAATTTGAAGAATATGAAAATCCAATTATTCCAAATTATTTCCAATCGTGTTAATAGAACTGTCATCCGAAGACTCTATTTCAATATTTGACAGGAAACAGTCAAAGTACTACCCATAGAGTTCTTGGCCAGCCTATGGCACATCCACTATTAAGTACAGTCGTGACAGCAGTTGTTTCCCTACTATCGATTTACAGATTGCAATTCATTACACACACATAACACGATTGAAACTGATTGGGAATAATTGGATCTTCATATTTTTCAAATTTCTCAAACGTGTTAGGTGCCCTATAGCTGAATGTTGCAATATTAGAAATAACTCATAAAAAAGAAGACGTGTGTAACTTAAAAAGAAAAGCAGGTGAGCCTACATTCGCATATTAGTTCCAATCGTGTTATATACTGGAGGTAGGTAACACCCATAAATTTACGAGACAGTGCTGAAGATCCATTTGTTACTTGACTTTAGTTATATATGATCAATCTAATTAAACAAATCTTCTTTCTAATTCTGAGCCCCTCACCCAAGGTGAGAGGCTTAAACTAATGACTTTCAAAGTGAAAGAACGTAGGGCAGAGGATTAAGTAACAAAAACTCCCAACAAAATTACAAAAAATAGGAGTGTTAAGAGTCCTTTACTGGCTTCGCCAGCTCTACTACGTTGCCTAGTTTATACTTTTGATGTTTGTACATTTAACTGAATTTGCAATGAAATACTTAAAGATCACCATTTTATAAGGCATTTGCATATAAATGTTGTTGATCTATTTTGACAAATTTCATTTGAAGGGGAAATTGCCTAATCTATTCTATTTTACCTTAAAATTTTGTAAGAAGGGCATATCTGTCAAAAGAAATTGATACGATTATTTCTTTTTCGAGATAGGCCGACACTATCCTTTTTAGTGTTTAATTATAGTATCCCTTATTATGTATCTCTATCTAGCTATTTCTTGATCTACAAATCAATTGGCACTTTAATCTCCTTCATACATAATCTATTGGGCCAATCATTTCTCTTATTCCTAGTCACCGGTAGTGTGGGATCAACGGTGTGGGAAAAATCGATCTCACCTATCAGAAATAGTCCCACACTGTGTATGCGCATATACGAAAGCGGTATATTATTACACGAGCTCCGGTTGTATTGTAAACCACAGACAAATAGAGAGACAGTCTTTCTATTTGTCTGTTAATAAACGGCCTTTCGCCCCAACGGCGCGATGGGAAGCACACAGACCGAAACTGTAAAGTAAGCCACAGAGTACGATAGTCTCTGATACACTTGAATAATAGATCAATGTTTCCATTGTAAATTTAACGCATTTTGTCGCCATGTGAGAAAAAGAATCTCACACACCAAGGCCCTGGGATCAATTTTCTCACACTCGTTCTGGATATTTTGACTCAATGTCCCTAACTGGTGTGAGAAATATGATCGTCGCCGGGGATAGTTTGTCTCACGCGAGCTTGCAAGCGAGAGTGAGACAAAATATCCCCGACTAGTGTGCGAAATCTGAGTCCGGGTCCTTAAGAGTGTGAGATTCTGTTAGTACCACTCTGACACAAGTAAACTGTGTTTTTCTTGGCAGGAAATAACTCAAGTATATTTTATGAACTGTGGTACCCTGGCCGATTTCCAAGTATAGACACAGAGTAATATCAGACAGAGTGGCAACAGCTATTGTTTAAGGCGTGAAGCGGTTACGTAAGCAATCCATGTTTGCCTCGCCTCACGAAGCTCTTGGCTCTCTTTTCCGAAGAGTGCCGACCATGCACCCTTCGGTAATTTTCGGATTTTCACCAATTGTTCAGCGAAAGTATGTTCGACAAAGCTTGTGTTGTTGTTGTCGTGTGGTGCTGATCGGAATTGATGTGCTGGCGAAAACGGAAGTGTTTTGAGCTTCAGGAAAGTGGGTTTTACCGTTTTAAAAATTCCTCTCATATTTTTATGAATATATAATGAGTGTGTTTGAACCAAATTTGAAAGTCTTTTATCGATACTGTCTGGTTTTACTCAATGGTTTACGGTCAGTCATACCGTCTTTTACACGTGCGCCAAGAAAGGACATGTTTATGAAACTGCTGGCGTGTTATGTTTTGATTGGCGTGAGGCAGTGTTTCTGGCCTGAGAGCTCACAAAGTAACCATGGTTGCTACGCGACTGGCAGTACGATGCCATCTCGTCGTATGTTTCGCATAATCTCGTGTAATTATCAACCACAAACCAAGCCTCCAAAAAGTTTAACACCTTTTAAGCTCATTTTAATATGAAAAGCCAATAGTCTACAGAGACGACCATGGAACAAAAGGCATGCAAGTGTTGCCACTCTGTCAATGATATTACTCTGTGGTATAGATGAGCGGGTTGTAATACCGGATAATGTCATAGAAAGCTTTGAACGACGTGGGGCAAAAGTTACATCATCAAATCTGGAATGCATTTTGGATGGTTCCACACTTTTTGACGAAGAATCTGAGTCTGGCAACCTCCTGTTGGACTCCTGACTGGTATTGTTGACTGTCGCAAAACAGCTCCCCCTGAGTTCATTCGTCAAGTCTTAAATTTCATTTCAGGTTCAAGCGTATCTTTCAAGAAGGAAGGCAAAGTCGTCTTGAGGAATGACAGGGCACTCATCGTTGTTCAAAAATAATAGCTCTCCGGACACAAATATCGGACGATCCTTCTTATCAATGTGAAAAACGGCAGTTAGAAAAAATCTTCCCTTTTAGGTGTTTGGTCGTTTTCATACCTTCTTGAGCGAATTCAGTCTGCGAAAGTCAGTAGATTGTACATGCATTGTACTACTGCAATGATTATATAAGAACTCTATTATGGAGGTCATGTCATGCCGTTGAATATTAGACAGCCTTGTTCCAATGATGTACGCCTTCAAAGTCGTTGGCTAGAAGTTCCAATCATTTTGAATTCACCAAAAATATGTTAATCCTACCAAGTAATCTGATAAGCGTCGTGGAAGTGCTGGTAATAATGACGGATTAGAATACAAACTAATTCTATGAATGATGGTTAATGTCATAAGAATTCATTTCATAATTAATCAAAACGTGCCCCAGTAGCTCCAATGTGTAAGGTACCAATATTTGCATCACTATATAAACAAGGTAGTGCAGTTCAATGAACGTTTTTACTTGTATGAAATCTCGCACATGTTGTTGATGACAGTCGTGAGACAACAATAGTTCATCATGCATGGATGTTATTGAAACAGGCCAAGTTTACATTTTTATTCGATATCTACATCTACAAATTCACTGGCATTGCCAAAACTATAAAATAATAGCAATACATGTAATATATTCACTGCCGACCCATAACAGACTCAAACAAACTTTGCACGACATAATGTACTCGGCTTCGCCTCGTACATTATGTCGTGCAAAGTTTGTTTTCGTCCATTATGGGCCGGGAGGGGTTTACCATTGCTTTAATGAGCTATTTATCATATACCAATGCCAAAAATTTTCCAAATAATAGAAAAAATCTCCTTACTTTTTAGGCTTTACTCTTATTCCAACTTTGACATAATATGGAAATATTAGTATACACATATTTCATTTATAAACTATGTAACATTGTCACAATGTCACGCGCTAGAAGTCCTCTATATCTCAATGAACACCATAAAAACTGATACTCAAAAATAGTAGCACGGGGAGAACTTTTGCGGTGCAAAATGCATTTACAATCGTTACCGATAAAACAGTTTCCACTTCTTAAATTTCTTCTAATTTCGATCGTCATACGGAGAGGAGAGCGGCGGCCATTTTGTTTGTTTACACTGGGAGTTGCCATGTCAGTGTCCTACGGTAGATCTGATGAAGAAGTTTCAATAGTGGCGACTGGCTTCCTGTCATTTTCGTACAACTGCAAACCACTGAATACTCAGAAAACAAGACACTCGCTGGTTTTTTTTTCAATTTTTTTTCATGTACGGAGAAAACACGTTAAGAACAATCGTTAGACGTACTATTGAATTGTCAAATTGTTTTTGTACAAATGATCATTTCTAAGCAGATTTTATATGAAACATTTTCTCAAAACAATTTTAATTCACTGCGTAAAATGTTTGACAGCGCTGAGAGGAGATTGTCTGATCACAGGCGGACCAGACGTTATTATATTATTGAGATTTTTTACTGTTTTCTCTATCATTTACTCCCTTTTTCTTCTTGCTCTAAGTGATCGGGGTAAATAAAGTATATGATGACAAAACTTAAATATTCACTTGACTCTATTTATTTTACATCCTATTACAAGGACGTTCTAAATTTGTTGAAAATAATTTAAGTTCAGTTTAATGTGGGTAGTGTGTACGTTACTGATGTAAATGCTATGTTTCCATGGTACTTTGAACTTTGTACACTAACACGCTGACTTTGACGTTTGGCAGGTACAAGTCGAATTCTATCACAAGTTCCGAGATGAGGAGAAAGTACCAAAGGCTTTGAGTATAACCCACAACTGATTGGCCAAGTCTGGAGGAATTTTAAGTCTGGACTCTGATTTCTCCGATAATTATCAGTTTTCTTGTTTCACTATCTTTCACAGACATCGGGACATGGTATTGTTAATTTATCCATAGACCCAAGAGTCTATGGGAGTATCCCACTGTATTCGATAGAGCTTTAGTGTTTCTGGGTTGCAGCATATTGTGTTCGGGTTACAGCATTCCTTTTCTTAGATTTGCAGGTTTATTCATGCGATTTGTCCGTCAGTGAAGACATTAATCCTCTTTCTACCAGGCTATATAGACAAACCAAAGAGATAAATCCTCTTTGGAGAAAGAGGGATTAACCTGTTCCTTTGGAATCTGAAGTTACTCTGTGCTTGGCGTCAAATTTAAAACGTTTTATCAACAGATAGAGCCTCTACACTGTGAATCATGTAGGTTGAATATCGTACTTAGCATTTGGGTACAATTATGCCACAAGTTATCATATACCCATGCCCATATCGCCACATCCTGATTACGTTTACTGTAAAATATCAGCCGTGATATTTTACGGTCAATGTCGAGATATGCACGATGAACGTCATCAATTTTTTGCGTGTTCCCGAACTACATTTTCAATTT
Organism: Ptychodera flava; assembly: GCF_041260155.1. NCBI lineage: Eukaryota > Metazoa > Hemichordata > Enteropneusta > Ptychoderidae > Ptychodera > Ptychodera flava. Next base: position 2,694,827 of record NW_027248355.1, on the reverse strand, counting down.
TATAATAAACCAAGTAAATAAACAAGATGGCTGCCGCTTTCCGCCAACGATGTGATGTTGCCGAAAGACATGTGAACGACTCTAAGGAAAAAAGATATTTCGGTTAGCTAAATATGGGAATAATAAGTTGAATCTTTTAATATTACCCTGTTTTTATTCCGTTAAAGCTCTTGTAATATGTTAGGCAAGCTCTTCGCACGGCACGGTCAACCTCCGAACAGGTATTGAACGCGTGGCGTGAGAGCTAGAAAGTATGTCGAGCGCGTAACACTGTAGTATGAAAAACAGGAGACAGATTTCTAGCGTCTAAAAGTTGTGCAAGCACTGATAATATTAATGATCGCTTATATTATATATATATATATAATATATATATATATATATATATATATATATATATATATATATGTATAAAATGATCAATCACTGGTGACGCAAAGAGATTTATGATTTGTGTCACAATATAATCGTAGAGCAATCAATTGAATAACATCACTTCTTGTGGGTTTTTTTGGCACAAGGTCCACGTATCTTTCTTTAATGACTTTGACTTTGTCGTGTGTACCGGTGATTTACTTTCTGTTCTATGCTGTATTGTGTCTATGTTTAAAACTATTGTATTAAGAACTTTGCACCTAGCGTTATCGGATTGTGGATTGTTATGATTGCGATTATTCAAGAACCGGTTGACCAAAATTGCACACTTTATTTAGGTGAGGATATTCATCAGTAAGGAAGAAATTTAAATGCTACAAACAATCGGGACCCCTGATGTACTGTGATGTAATGGAAGTTTTGAAAATGATGAAAATCAAAATGTGTGTTCAATGTAAAACTCATTTAAAATGCGTTTTTCATTTTCTTTTGTCGATCTGATTTCCCCAACATCTACCATGAATGCAGTCATCATGTTTATCCCCTTAAAACAATTCATTGACTGCCAGAAATGCTTGTTGAAATGGGTTGGGTGAGGGGGGCTCAGCACTACATATTTTATGGTTACTAATTTTTTCGAATCGAATTCGTAAATTTTCTAACAATTTCGAAAACCTGGAACATATTTATTTATTTATATATTTATAAATAAATAAATAAATAAATAAATTATATATATTTTTATTTATTTATTTATTTATTATTTATATCATGGATAGATACAACGAAATTATTCTAAAAAGTGTACATTACCTCATAGCCCGTTCAAATTTGCATGAAATAATCACACATATGACTGTTCTAGCTTGTGTTCATGCTCGAACGACGCGACATGATATACTCGGCCATACTGCTTGTTCACATCCACAACGAGGCTATGTCGCGTTTTGAAATATGCTAATACTGGTACGTCCGTCCAGGCTGTGCGACGATATCTGTGGAATGTAAGCTTTCAATCCCGTGTATGCAGACGTTGAAGAGTTGACGGTGTTCACGAGAGGTTGTAGAGCGACTAAACGGTCATACGCGACTCACATGAAACCGCATCTCGGGTTGAAACTGACAGTTTTCTATGTGTAAGTGTAGACGCTTGCTCCAGCAACGATAGTGACGGTAAGTTTATTTCAAAATCACCATTTCCTCTTTAATTAAAGACATGTTGTATGTGATTAGGTAATCGTCTTAGAATTGTCGATCCTCAAATACAAGTGAATTATAGTTCTCGGCTACATCATTAAGAATCTACTTACATTGATACTTCAGGGATGTGTTATTTGTTGCAAGGTAATCGACATCTATAGTGAGTACATTTTCTGTCACTACCAGTATGGCATGCTTTTTTTAAGGGTATCACGTTCACCGGTAAAGGTCATCGTAAAGAGCGCTGTTCAAACAACGGCAGTATATAGTCAAGGTTATCTTAAGGTAATATGCACCTCGAAAGTGAAAGACTTAAACTTTTGCTTAAACTTTCCTCAGTGAAACTTTCAACCATTCTCTTACCAAAGCAAGAATAAAAATCAGGGGTCACCGTGCAAACTTTGGTACTAGAGAGACAAATAACCTGTGATTTCTCGATATTTGAAATCCAAAATGGCCGCCATCCCTGTGTTAACTCTATGAGAAAATATAAAATTTTCGATTTTCGAAAAACTAAGACGGTGAAAATTTTTCTTTCGCCAAGAGCTTCAAAATGAGCCCCCACAAGTGGTAGGCCAGAAGAAAATTGATAAAATTTGAAGGCCTGAATTTCTGTCCCCGAGGTGCGTTCTACCTTAACCAGTTACAAGTTACAAATTCATGTTAACAGAAAAAATCCGGAAGAGGAATGTCATTCAGTTAACCAGCCGGCGATAAATTAGATGTGCTCAGCGTAGGATGTGTATTTGATGATTTATCGAGTGCAAGTTCAACACTGCATATGGCAGACCCTTTTGCTCGCCGCCTTTCGCTCACAGCCTCATTCCGCAGCTGGCTGCAGAATAGGGAGCGCAACATAGTGCAGCGTACACTGCACGAGGTCATACGAAACGGCAAGTGTGACTGTGATGTGAGTGCTTAGGGAAAGGGCCGAGCTACTCTTCGAAATTAAGCGTACTGGCAGAGTTAGCGGTAGAAATGCTGCGGGAGCTAGACTACATCCCTTGCGATCGCTCTTTGATATGCATTGTCTCAAGGCCAGCGGCACAATGTTGAAGGACGTCCGTATTGTACACATGTCACCCTAGGAGTAAGCAACTTACAGTACGGCACAATTATGAAAGCGGTTAAGTAAAAAATTATGATTCATACACTACATATTTTCATCTCTAGTTTCTATCCTTCATTGCCTAAATATATTTTTGCTAAGGTAGTATGCGCCTCGAAAGTGAAAGACTGAATTTTTTTCTCAAATTTTCATAAAGGAGTCTTTCAACCATAGTCTTTCAAAATCATGAATAAAAATCGGGGGTCACCGTGCAAGTTTTAGTACCAGAGAAAAAAATTACCCAAGATTTACCGATATTTGAAATTGTAAAATGGCCGCCATCATTGTGGTAACTCCATGAAGAAAAATAAAATTTTCAATTGCAAAAAAAACTAAGACGGTTGAGATTTTCTAATTCAAAGGGCTTCAAAATGAGCCCAAACAAGTGGTAGATCAGAAAAGAATTGGAAAAGTTTGAGGGTCGTCGTCCAAATGTCGGTCCCCGAGTATTCATATTTACTATTGACAGCGATTTGGTCAACCTGTGTAAAATAGGTGGTTGCGGTTGTAATGTGGAATGAACCTACCATGGCTCTAAGATCTTGATGTTGAGGGCATACAAGTACAAAAGGGAATTCATCTTCCAGTCGAGTCACTGAACACAAGTCAAATATTCTATCTGGACGTTGAGTTTTCTTCCATCGCCCTGTTTCTACTTAAAGTGAGTATGCTGAAGTTGTGAGTTTGCAGTCAGCTAGTATTGCAAAGGCAGGTTTTTCAAGATTTGACAAATTTGGCTTAGGACAAAGTTTCTTTTTTAGAATCAAGTATAAATACAATCTTTCGGTTTTTTACTCAAATCTTCTGACCATTGTAGTAAATGTATTTCAGTATATCGCTGTTTAGATATTTTATTTTAATTTTGTTTCATTGCCCACGCTTAATACACGTACAAATTTATCAAAGTTTATCCATTCACCATGATATCTCTCTACCAGTACCTGATGATTTCAACATCTATGAACACTGCATGCATTCAAACTAGACCCACAGCACCTCTCCGAATCACTCCAAATATACCTGTTGAAGTCTTATTTTAAAATTTCATAACAGAATAGATCGATTGAGATAACGATCAATGCCACTCAGCTTCTTTCTACTGCCCTTTTTTCTGAATAATCGGCCTGTCCCTGACATTCAACAGAGGGTTCCGAACTCAGATTTCAGTGAGCTACGACTGACACAGGACGCTACCCTACGAAAATGAAAATAATCAACAAACCCACCCAGATTAAATTGGTCGGTCCCTTACACCCTCTCTTTCATGACCCCAGGGTCGTTCAAGCTGCAGAGCTAACCGATGGTAACCGAGTTTTCCAAGCAATGAGTCTTTTTCTATATAGCGGGTTTTTTCTTGATAGGGATGTATATACAGATCTGTTTCTGTTACGCAATCAATTCCACCGTCATTTTCAAAGTGACCTTCATTTTTATTTTCATTTCGATAACAAATTCGTCTTCGTTTTGATTATGATTTTCGTTTTCAAGCTTTGACCCTTAACCTTTCGATTGTCACGTGATATGTTAGGGCCAACGGCGAGTAATTTGTGTCTGTGAACATGGTAAATGATCGAGAATAGCTGAACTCGGATGGCTATCCTGATTGAGAGAGCCATGAACGTGATGAAGCGCTGTTCGTCGGTAAACGGGATCGGGCAACTATGGAAACCGGTCAGTACATCGTTCTCTCGGGACCCCCTAATTCCCTGGATGTTCCCAACCAAATCAATGCACTGATTTGCACTCAGATCGAGGCATGTGTAAGCGGGTGCCCACTCATTTCTGTGGCTTCATCACTCAATTTGATGACGAGCTAACACGAGTTAGAGTGCGTAGGGAGGTATGTTTCCCCAAAGCAAGGTTAGGGTGTCTTGATTGTCCCTTGATGTGGGACTACCCGGTTACATCGAGCCCTGAGTATGTACTTACTGTGTGCCCGGCGAGTGTATGTACGCTCTATGCAATGCTCGAACGCTCTGCGACGCTCTCACAGGAGCTGGAAAGGACAGGCAAACTAGACATGAATATTTTAAAGATATGGTATTATTTGCATAATTGTTAAAAATAATAAATAGCAATTATGAAAATTGATGACACTTTAAAAACCGACTCGGAGTTAGTATTTCATCCGGGTTGAGCTTCTTTTCTGCAGACCAGCACTCAATAAAAACACTGTTTGTGTATGAGTTTTGTGTATGACATTGGTGGCCGGTCGGCCGGCGATGCCGTCCAATATATATATGCAGAACGAATGACGATACTAAGGGAGCGTTCAGTTATTATGGCCGGGGGTGGGCCGGCAAAATCCAGGGGGGGGGGTCACCTCAAATTTGAAAACTGCAAAGGGGGGGGGGTCATGTATTTTTCAAAAAGCTCAGAGGGGGGTCACTTAATTTTCATAAGTATCCGTCCCGTCAAAAAGCAGTTTCAGTGTTCAGAAATATTCTGGGAGATAAAAATGATTCGTTGCATGATTTCATTCTCTGAAGTTATTCACCTGTAAATCTGAACAAAAGTATAATTATCCGTCACATGAACATCTTGACTTGACAACTCTGAGGCTTGTCTTATTGTAAATCAAGCTCACTGCACTGAGGGCGATGAACAATTCCTATTACTTACATATTAGAGATATAGCAAGTTTTGTCAGGGAAATTATTTAACAGTTACCTGTACTGAGACTACCAGTACCATGAAAAGTTAAATAATACTTTTAGGTGAAATTCCAATATCATAATTGTTGTCCACATCTAAACTTTTAAATACCCTATTTGAATCAAGTACATTTGTATCAATTATCAAACACCTATAAAAGCAAATTAATTAGTTTAGCATTGTAAAAAAAATTATTCTTAGTTTTCTCATAGACTCCAATGTATAGTGAATCAACATTTCGGTGAAATTCCAAAATCCAATTTCTTGCACACATATCAACCTTTAACCATTCTAGGCTAACTAAGTACTTTAAAATGATTATCAAATGTCTATAAATACACAGATTTTGATAGTTTTGTATTGGAAAAAAATTATTCATTTTCCTCATAGACTCCCATGTACAGTGAATCTACATTTTGGTATAATTCCAAAATCCAATTTCTGGCGAACACATCCATTTGTTACCACCCTAATCTAATCAAGTACATTGATATCAATAATCGAGAGTACATAAATACATGGGTTTACCTATTTTTTTTTGGAAAAAAATTATTCATAGTTTCCTCATAGACTCCCATGGATGAATATTTTCAGTGAAGTTCCATAATCAGATTTCTTGTACACATAATATGCACCTTTAACTATCATATTCTAATCAAGTAAAATTATGTTAATTATTGAACACCTGTATATGCACAATTATACCAAGTTTTTCATTGAAAAAAAATTATTCACAATTTTATCATTGACTCCCATGTATAGTGGATGAACATTTTTTGTGAAATTCTAAGGTCAAACTTTTTGTCCACATGCCAGTTGTAACAACCCTATTTCATTTAAGTACATTTATGTAAATTATCAAATATCTATAAATGCACAGATATAGTTTTGCATTGAAAAAGTATTACATAGATTTCTCATACATGTATGAGAAAATATATGTATACCATGTATGGTGAATCAACATTATCAACAGCTGATTTTTAATTAAATCCAAATATCAAAATTTTGTACACACACGCTTGCGCAAAATTATTGCGATCCATCAGTAATTTCTGTCCAACCCCTTTGAGGGGTAATTTCAAAATTATAGCAAGTCAGAAGGGGAAATCTGAGCATTAACACCTTTTGAGTTTTGTAAGGAAGGTCATTTGAAAAAATCTAAGCTCTTTTTTGGGGGGATTCTATTGTGTTTGTATGTGCAGCTTTACTCAAGCAATGTGTGGGGGGGGGGGGGTCATGAAATTTTTGTCATCTTGAAAGGGTGGGTCATCAATGTTTTGGTACAATGGGTAGGGGGGGTTCACTTATTTTGACTGATGCGCAGGAAGAATTTGCCGGCCCACCCCCGGCCATAATAACTGAACGCTCCCTAACTCGGTTTTAGTGTTATTAATTTTTCATTATTAAGATTTTTTATTTTAATAATTATGAAAATAATATCATACTTTTAGAATATTCATGTCTAGTTCGCCCGTGGAATGGATGCAAGCTAGCGCCGCATGGCAGCGATGTGTACTGTTACCGGACGGGCAACACCGGCCAACAGAGGTGCATTGTATATCGGATGCTCGCAATCCCTGGCTTGCCATAATGGTGCCGACTGGTTTCGCGAGGATATAACGCATTGTGATCACTTACTCCAGGCATCCCGTAAAAAGATATTTGCGAATCTACGAGTTCTAACATACCACACAAGACTGGCATTACATAAATGCGGCTTTTGAGGACATCAGTGAACGGGGTTTTCAAAACATACACCAAGTCAACAATAAAGATTTGCCACTGGGTCAACGACATGACAGCAATCAAATGGGCAGATAAGTCAAAAGGTTAAAGACCGGAAATGAATTAGATTTCATCGCGGAAACGAAAGTTGAAGTCATAGTAAAATCAAAGGGACAGTGAATTTTCATGTCTGAAATCGAAACGAAAATCAAAATGAATATCAAAATCGAAAATCATTGCTTCGTGGAATTGTCAGCGAGAGGTCGTCGGGATGCAAAAAACAAAGCAGTGGCTCAAAGTCTTCAAAGATATCACCATAAGTGTCACTCCCTGGTGATGGTGTATTTATGGCCAAGGTTCACATCAATGGCTAACACCATGAATACCAGAGTATATTTGTTGTATTCACACAGTCTGTATCACTGTAAGCTTAATTGATCATTATGCAGAATTGATGTCAAAGAGAATGACCTCTGTAACATGCAAAACATTGAAAAAAAAGTAAATCGAAATCAAAATTTAAAAATTATTAAAATCGAAAATAAAAATTATGATCTGAACAAAAGTCAAATTTAAAATAAATAAAATAAAAATAAAATAAAAAAATAAAAATTAGAATACATATCAAAAAGAAGATATAAAAAACATTATTACATTTTTAAAAAATAAAATGAATTTTGCTTTGAAAACGAAAATAAAACAGGGAAAGGAAACCTAAAGTCAAAATCGCTATTAACATTAAACTTTCTTATAAAAAATACTTATAAAATGACAAAAAAGTTGTAGTTGAAATGCATCTCAATATTAAAATAAGAATAAAAAGTCGACATTTTCAATTTATATTGTCTGAAATCAATTACCATTTCAATGTTTTGTGCAAATTTGCTCATCGAACACGAAGATAAAGAGAAACCAAATTAATCTTTCTCGCGAATACTTTTTTCAAACAGTATCATCATGCATTATGCAGATTTTATGTTGTAAAATGATATGTTTCGTACACGTTGTCACACTCTATCTTGGTTTAATTTGGCGTGCTTCATGCATAGATAATATTTCCTTCGTGTTACTCAAATATATTCTCCTTGCCTTTATTCAGTAAGTTTTGTATTTTCTTGTCGACGTTTCGGAAGCATGGTTATTGCCTTACCAAGGGCAGACTGATGTGTACTGATTGTATGTGTTCACACTAGACAAGAAGTTGTCCATTATGATCTTTCCTATAAAAGTGAATAAGTTAATCAGGTCACAGCCCGCCCCCATTCGTCTGGAAACGCAGCTGGTTTCTTTGTGACTGAGTTGGATTTTGATAAACAACAATTTACTCCTTAGTTGATGCTATACACGTTATTTAAATGCCATCTTTACCCTTTAAATCAAAATATTTACACGTTTTTCCATGCTGTTGGTACGAAATATCACAAAACTCATCGAAAGTTAGCATAACTGGGGCTTTAACTGTGCATTTTTGCTGTTAGCATAGATCACGTGACATGTTTGCAAAGTAAGTCTATCATATTGCACGCGTCATATTTCAAGAATTGAAGAGCATTTCTAAACGTCTGCTACGTCTTTATGACGACTTATCGACGGAATTTCCATCTTCAGCTCTCCTGACAGTATAACTGATCTATGTCACAAAAGGACTGGCAATATGTCAAAGTGTTACACTGTTCTGTACTGAAAATATTGTGATTGGTTATTTTCCAAACATAATTTTCTTCGGGAACTTCACACGACACCGAATTCGAGTTGACATCACAGGGTCGCTTCTTGCACATAAGGCCAGCAAACTACTCTAACACTGGATGATACAATGTCCCTCTTAGTTCATTTTACTGTAGGTTTAATGCACAATATACTTTTTAGTGTTTTCATTTTCTGTAAAAAAATTTCAAAAAAATAATCTTGCGCGCATTCAGGTATTTTTTGTCGTAACTTTTTGAATAACCGGGGCAAACACGCACTATTTTCGCTTCTAATTGGTAAAACTTCAACGTCTCCTTATACAATGCAGGATTCGGGGCAGATGAATATTCCACATTGATAAAGAATCATTAGCATAAGATTTTAATACCGAAACAATGCTCATTAATGTAATTTGCATAAATTAATATAATTTGCCCTGTATCTTCCACAGACAGCATCTCCTATACCTGCTAAAATTGTGTGTGAATATTCTTGCATTGATGCCTTGAACCAAAATCAGATTCACATTTGCATTTTGGGTTTTTCTTTTCTTTTTATACCGTTGTGCCTCTTTGTCTTTTTCAGTGACACCATGTCTTTCTATATTACAATAACGGGACGTAGACAGGTTTTATTCCTGGCTCTGGCACTTTTCGCAAGCTTTGTCATGGGGTACATGCTAGCTCAACTCGAAGGGCGAGACAACCACGTCGCCATGCTGTCCCAGGGTAACATCAATACTCGCGTCTGTCTTGAGAAGTGGAGAAAGGCTGAGATCCACAAAAGGTGGGTGATATATATCTAAAGCATTTTTGTGACACTTTACGATATATGCAATGATCTTAGGTACCCAATAAAAGAGTATAGCCTGGACCAATCGACCTGAACACCGATTTGAGAACAAACCAAGTCCCATATCTGGAAGACTACATACAACGCTGAGTGCGTTGAATTGAATCATGGGATTCCTGAGCTACTTCAGTCATACAATGACAGCGTGAGTAATGCAGGCAATCTTTCCTCGTCTATCACTGCAGTATACGTAGATACAGTAATTGTTTTTTCGAATTAAAATAAGTTATAGAAGCACAATATGTTTTTTTTTGTTTTAGGACATCTGGTTTTCGGACAGACAGGAAGTTGGCTGAGCATTTGAAACTTTGCAGCAACACACGCTTTGCATAGTCTCCTACAATACAAATACATGTACACGGTATGGAAGATAACCCAGGCCTATCAACGATACACATACATGGACATGCGCACCATGAGCATGGAAGATGACACAGACCTATCATAAATACAAATATTGTGTACATGTATTTGTATTTCGGATAAGCCTGGGTCATCTTCTATAGTGTGTACATGTATTTGTATTCTAGATCGGCTTGAGCCATCTTCCATAGATTGTAAATGTATTTGTATTTAGGATAGGCCAGGGTCATCTCCATAGCGTGTACATGTATTTTTGGATAGGCCGGGGTCACCTTCTGCTTTGTGTACATGTACTGAGTAATTTTACTGAGGATGGACCTGGATCATCTTCCTTAGTGTGTACATGTATTTGTATTCACGGTAGGCCAGGGTCATCTTCATAGCGTGCACCACAGTCCCTTTATCACGTGGGTAAAGGGACTGTGCGTGTACATACTGTACATACTGTGTGCATGTAGTTGTATTGAGAATAGGCCTATGTCATCCTGTTTGCATATGTCATCCTGCATATGTTCATAATATTTGCATGAAGATAGGTCCAGGACGTCCAGAGGTCCAGTTGAAGGTTTACCACGCTGCATGATAGGCGGCAAGTGTCTCATTGAGTCACCATCTCGTGATAACTCCACTGCATGGCAGTCAGAAGAAACAATATTTATTAATCTATTACATCGCGTATTTACTAAGTCATTTTTGTTCATTGACTTGTGACTTGTATCAAGTTTCAATGTCTTCCAGTTTATCATACATCAGTACACTGCCAATACTACATTTGGGATTTTAACTTTTATGATTTAAGGTACAATGCGCCTCGGGGACAGAAATTCAAACTCCTCGTAGATTCAACACGGGATGACGGCCTTTTTGGATTGCAAATATCGATAAATGTTAAATTATTTGTTTCTCCAGTACCAAACCTGGCCACAAATTTTTATTCTTGATTTGGAAAAGTAAATGTCTAAAATTCCCTTACTAAAAGTTCGAGCAAAAGTTCAAGTCTTTCATCCCCGAGGCGTGATACCTTAATTGCAGCAGAGTCAGGGCTCTCCCACAGTCCCACAGTTGCATTCATCATTCCTTTGTGAAATTAACGAAAGGTGTCCTTTATATTTCCAAACATTGTTGAACTAATGCCATGAGTTGTCTTCCAGCATTTCACATCTACAGCATAACATATTCAGTCAATAGTGCATTCGCTTTTCAAAGGTTACCCTCAGCTCCTTCGTTGAAGAAAGTGGTCGGCGCAGCCACATATTCATGAATGAAGTAAATGATCTTAGCTAACTTGTTTCTTGATTATTCCACCAGGTTTGAAAAAGAAGCAAATGTTAAACAGCCATTAAAGAAAGTCACGGGGTAAGGATGTGTTGACCATGAATAAATACACTGCATGAGAAACTGACAACCTACTCTCAGAAACGCGATTAGTCAAAAAGTGCTATATTAAGGACGCCAAATCTCGAATATGGTGTCAAACCGTCCGACTCTACCTCAAAATGTTGACAGCAATTAATATACTTATGATCTACGTAAGGTCTGATGTACAGCATGTCTTTGCTCAAAATTTACATTCACACATTACATTACATACATTACATTACATTACATTACATTACATTACATTTCATTTCATTTCATTATATTACATTACATTACATTACATTACATTACATTACATTACATTGCATTGCATTGCATTGCATTGCATTACATTGCATTACATTCACACTGGAAATATAGTTGCATGGGAACCAGTGGTGCAAGAAATAATCTGGCAACAAAACTAATACCCATGATTGGTATGAAGTGATGTAATCCTGGCTTATGCCCCTGCTTCCATATTTAAGAAAATTAACAAAGGCAAAATAATTGAACCTCAAGACAATCCTAGGCTAATTACAACGTAAAATGCACAAATATTCTTTAAGCATAATATTAAGCACTGACGTTCGCGTGGAAATGACATGTTGTATTTATTCCACCAGGAAATTATTGTGACATTTTTATCGATACATAATGCGTATAACCTCCGTTCTCTCTCTCTCTCTCTCTCTCTCTCTCTCTCTCTCTCTCTCTCTCTCTCTCTCTCTCTCTCTCTCTCTCTCATGCATGAAGACCAAGAAAAATATTGCTAGACTGCGGTGCCAATGTGGCCTCAACAGTCAATCTTTTTAGGGAAACATACCCGGATGCAAAAGATTACATCATCCACTCATTTGAGATTGATGCAGGACTGGCACCATATTTTGCATATTATCAGGACAAAGGTCACACACTCCACTGCCCTGTCGGTGTTGCTGACAAGGACGGTAAGGCTTTAAACAAATATTAAAAACTATCCACTGTTGATTGACCAATCAGAGTGCTCAATTCAGGGTGTTTTATTTACACGTAAAGCCCTGGTCACCAAATTCCAGAAACAAATGACAGCGCCGTAGTAAAGTACTGTCCAATCAAAGTGAACATGTCATATTCTGTAGACATCTGGTACGTTTTAATATTCAAATTTGGTAATACAGCGGAAACCAGCTGCAACACAAAATCTGCTGTGCCCTAGGGCATTTATATAATGTGCCCTAGGGCATTTATAGGATGTTCCATTACATTGAAGGCTATTTCACAAATAAAAGTTTTAATTCATATCCTAAACATGTTACATTGACAAAGGGGACGGTTGACGTAAATACATTGAAAACGAAAATATATCAGTTAGGGGCGATAGTTTTTAAGTCGGATAAAACCCTCATACTCGGGCTTTCTGGTATATAAAGTCCAACCCTACGATAAAATGTCTCGGCCTGCGGCCTCGACATTTTATCGTTGGGTTGGACTTTATATACCAGAAGAGCCCTCGTACTCGGGCTTTATCCTATACAGCGAATATATATATTCACGCTTCCATCTTTGATGGGTTAAATGCTAAACATTGTTATCCATGGAACGTTAAGACGGAATTGCGTGTCATGCATATTCATAAGAAAGAGGCATCATTAAATAATTGTTTTTTTCTTCTGTTTTTACTTAATAATTTTTAAGCAGATTAATATATAGATGTTCTTGGCCTGATTTCCCTAAACAGACGTTAACTCTCACAAACATTTTAGTCCAGAATGACCAGAGAGAGGATTGGTCAGATTTAAAGCTTCTAACGAGGATACAAGATTGTAGAGAACTTGAAATGTTACACATCATATAAAGAGATGATATCAGACACCTAAAATAGGGAAAGGAAATTTACAAGACAAGTATATTTGATGAGAAGGGCACGGCCATTTCCAAGTTTAGCATTATCCCCTAGCGTCCCTGAATCATATCATATCATATCATATCATATCATATCATATCATATCATATCATATCATATCATATCATATCATGATAGAGAATTAAAGTACATCTAACAACACGTTTTCTTTCGGTAAAACATTACCTCATTGTGCCTTTAAATGAATTAAATGTTTGTTTCATGGAAGGTAATATGACTGCATTTAACGAGGGGGTGTGGTTTCCTGGTAAAGTAAACATGGGACTGGATATGCAGTGGGGAGGTGGAAGCCTATTTGTCAGTGGAAAAGAAGGCGTTGATAAACAAGATGGCGGCAAGAGGAAATTGTCTCGGCATGATGTCATCCCTACCGTTGACCTATCACAGTGGATACAACGAAATGTCAACAAAGAAGACTATGTTATCTTTAAATTGGACGTTGAGGGTGCGGAGTATGGGATTTTGCGGAAAATGCTAAAGGATGGTACATTTGAATGGATTGACAAGTAGGTATTGCAGTATCAATTGACAGTACCTTTTGCCTGGCTCAAGCCAGTCTCTTTCCCATACTTTTTAAGACACACACACATTCTCTCTCCCTCTCTCTCTCTCTCTCTCTCTCTCTCTCTCTCTCTCTCTCTCTCTCTCTCGTTTAGTTCAAACATTGCAATTTCAACCGTATACCCGCATTTTAGCAAAGTTTGCTAATTTGATTATAGCTGATTAAAATAATCGCAATCATACCAATCCATAATCCAATAACACTAGGTCAAAATTTTGTAAGACAATAGTTGTAAACATAGACACAAAACAGCACAGAACAGACAGTAAATAGACGGTACACAAACAAAGTCAAATTCATGAAAGAAAGATATATGGACCTCTGGCCAAAAGACCAAGAAGTGATGAAGTGATGAAGTGTAGTTATTTGATGAAATTTTGTAATCGAAGTGTCAAGTGTTTATAGTATTAAACATAAAAATTGCTGATATGTGTTGATTCATTGTGGATATTGCAACATTTTTATACAGTAATATTGATGATATCATCACTTGTCTTTATAAGTGTATTTGATTTGGTAATGCTACTATGAATGCTAGTAATCTAAAACTTTGTAGATTTGAGTTTGATCCTGGATATTGGCCTGTTTAAATTATGATTAGACAGAATATGTAACTTTCTGTGCATTTTCCGGTAGCCTTTCTGACGAGTGAGTGGGGACATTTTGGTCGATAATACCTTGATCCCAAAAGGTCAGGAAAATAGCCCTAGAGTTATTTTAGCTCATGCTTAACATAGAACCCTCGTCCACTGTACAAACTCTTTTCATTTACAACGCGTAGTTAAAGGAAAATCCGACGTTGTGACTCTCATTGAAAAGCTGACTGGTTTCAACCGGTTTTGACCGGTTTGAACCAATTCTTCCACTCAGGTCAAGGCATTTGATTCATGTGTTTGTTACAACACGTGTTAATACATGCTTATTTTGTCCTATGGACGTTCGAGATATTTAATTGAATATTGTGTTCACCAATATGTCAAGCTATTGCCGATGTAGTTTAGCATCATCAGAACCCCTCATGTTCATGTGACATATGGTCGTGATTGTGCAGCTTAGATTTTTTATAACAAATGGCATGAAATTAACAAACAAATAAACGATAGCATATTCAACAGGAATATGTTTTCAGCAAACAACAACGGAAGAAATGTGGGTAAATTCATGAAGATGATTATAGGCCATAAAAAATTCTTGCTCTGTGTGACTTTTCATCTTGATATTTCACTGGAACTGCACTTTTTTCTGCATAAATCAAAAGATGGCTGAAAGATAGATGAAGTGACAATACACAGCAGAATTAGAGAATACGTATGGCTTTTATTATAGATTTAAAATCTGACTTGTTTGTTCCCATCCGTAAAAATGACAGGATATCATGATGTGGTCGTCACACTGTCTTTGATGCCGAAAATAGATATTGTGTAGAATTCAGTATGGAGTCAGTATTCTGACATTACTGGACCGATTTCAGTCAAACTTGGCAGAAGCACATAGTGCATTATGTTCAGGTGCACGGCAATTTATCTCGCAATGCAACTCAAAATGGCAGTCTGGCAGCCATATCTTTTGTTCTTAATATCTGCCGTTACAGGGCTATTTCTGGGACCGATTTCATTCATACTCCGCATAAGGACAAAATACTATGGCATAAAGCTGAAAGTCAACACTTTTCATGATAGAAAGAATATGCATGCCTTGTGGCAATCTTTTGTCAACTTTTATCGGTTTCGAGCGTGTGCCCAGACATGTGTAGATAGATTCAATCATTTGCTACAATTGTAAGTTTGGGAATTTGAGCGGGGTTATCAGTCTGGATCGTGATGTTCATTAACTGAACAAATTCTCAATTGTCGGTTGTAAGCATTACTTTACATCTTTTTTACAATATGGCAACGTAGTGGTGTTCTATATCTCGATCCTACCCTCATGCTAAGACATACAGATGCACGTCAGTTTGTTTTTGTTTGTGATCCAATATGGCCACCTTGCGGTCGTTTTAATATTTGTTTATTCAGAGCCTCAAATAAGAAATTCCAGGACTGCTTGGCATAAGGGCGTAGTACAATGAAATACAACTCAATGTCAATTGTTTTATTTGATATGATCAAATCTAGCCGCGTGAAGGACGTATATCTATGACTATATGTACTTTTATATCGCACATTCTACTTTGTGCACCAGTCCGCCCGTACGTCCGTCCGTCCGTCCGTCCGCAGCAGTTTCTCAGACACTGCTGAACCAATTTTGTTCAAACTTAGCACAAAGACATAGTACTATGACCTACAGATGCGCATCGATTTATTTTGCGATACGATTCAATATGGCCGCAAGGTGGCCATATTTTTGCAATTTTTCATGTCTTTGAACCGTAACTCAAACATCCTTGAACCGATTCTGTTCAAACTTGGCACAAAGGCATAACACTATGGCCTACATATGCATGTCGAATTATATTGCGATACAATCCAATATGGGCGTGAGGCGGCCATTTTGTTTGCGATTTTTCGTGTCTTTGGACCATAACTCAAACATCCTTGAACCGATTCTGTCCAAACATGGCACAAAGGCATAACACTATGGCCTACATATGCATGTCGAATTATATTGCGATACAATCCAATATGGGCGTGAGGCGGCCATTTTTTTGCGATTTTTCGTGTCTTTGAACAATAACTCAAACATCCTTGAACCGATTCTGTTCAAACTTGGCACAAAGACATAACACTATGGCCTAGATATGCATGTCAAATTATTTCGCGATACGATCCAATATGGGCGTGAGGCGGCCATTTTGTTGCGATTTTTTCATGTGTTTGAACCATAACTCAAACATCCTTGAACCGATTCTGTTCAAACATGGCACAAAGGCAAAGCACTATGGCATACATATACATGTATCAATTAACCTTGCAATAGGAGCCAGTATGGCTGCAGAACTGCCATTTTGTTGGAATTTTGCATGTCTTTGAAGCTTAATTCAAAGGTCATTACACCGATTTTGTCCAAACTTGGCACAAAGATCATGCACTATGGCATACATATATATGTCAATGTACTTCGTGACATGTTCCAATATGGTTGCCAGATTGTCATTTTCCCCAATATCGCTGCCAGATGGTCATTTTTGGATTTCTTCATGTCTTTGAGGCTTAATCATATGCAAATATTCCTTATCCAATGTTGTTGAGACTTGGTACAAAGATAAAGTACTATGGCATACATATGCATGTCTACTAATTTTGTGCTATGATCCATATGGTCAATAGACAGCCATTTGATTTCAATTTTGGTGTGATGGTTTTATGTCTTTGAAACATAAACATAAACATAGGTCACTGTCCTTCGATGGACTGATTTTGTTTTAACGTGATATGGCTGCATTCTTGTGCACATTAATTTGTTTCATTACATGATCCGAAATCGCTGATTACAACAACATACCCGATCCCATACCATTTCTAAAATTCCACCAAACCATGTGTATAGTATGTGCCATCATGACACTAGAGGCAGTGAGGGCATCGTTATGTGTGATGTAATCAAAAGTTCCTTCAATGGTCATTACCGGCAGAGATGGGTCAATTTTATTGAACGTTCCTCAGATTACT
The DNA here is from genome assembly GCF_041260155.1 of Ptychodera flava. Classification (NCBI taxonomy): domain Eukaryota; kingdom Metazoa; phylum Hemichordata; class Enteropneusta; family Ptychoderidae; genus Ptychodera; species Ptychodera flava. The sequence goes on along the minus strand of NW_027248355.1, from coordinate 2,677,422 downwards.
TTATTATGCAAGTCACAGGCCTGATGCACCCGTTGCATCAATGTCATTCCACAGCAACCTAGACCACAGCTACCTAGACACCAAAGATTATAACAAAATGGACAAGTGGGGACTGTGTCATCAACGATGACTTGTTTTAAGTTCAATTCAGGTACATCGGAACAGATCACCTAAATTACAAGTGGGGACTGTGTCATTTACAATGCAATTTGTCGTTGTTACTACTACAACTGCTACAACTACTACTACTACTACTACTACTACTACTACTACTACTACTACTACAATCTCTTTCGATGATGTTATTATGTTTATATCTTCGTCTCCTGTTCAAGGTTTTATGGGGAATATCACCCGACGCAACCGACAGGCGAAACTGAAAAAGAAAAGAAAAGGATCACTGATGCTGTAGCGAAGGAAATAACAGATATTATATCGTGGTCAGCAGAGACAAAAGAATTCCAAGACTTTGACAAGGTTAACTCACCAACAGTAAGAAATTCATTTTTGTCCCTTTCCAATTATTGCATCATGTCAACATAGTTCTTCCATTGTAAAGAAAACATAGTCCGTCTGTTGTATTATTTCAGGGTTAGGCAATACCGGTCAATGCCAGTTTAGCATTACATGCATGCATTATATGCACTAATTTCAAGAACTGTTGCCATTAGTTTGGATATCATCTCATTTTTTGCTCACGTGTTAACACACGTGAGCATATGTTACAGCGATGTCTGTCTGTCTGTGTGTGTGTCTGTCTGTCTGTCTGTCTGTCTGTGTGCTCGATATCTCAAAAACGGCTCATCAGATCAGAATCAAATCTGGTACATAGATTCAGTTTGCAAATGGCAAGAACTGATTAGTTTTTGGTGGGTGTGGCTTGCTTACTTTTTGCTCATTTGCATAATTAATGATTTTAGAAAAAACAGATATATATTGACAAAGACTGCACACAATTTGATGAGATTTGCTACAAATGTTGATCACACCAAGATATATCAGCTGTAGAAGATATTAAGGGATGACATAAAAGGTAATGGATAATTTGCATATTTAATGAACTTTCCTAATTAGAGATATATATCTGATTTGACTTGATCAAAATTAACAAAACTTGGTATGTATATTGAAGATACCATGATTTAACATTATTAAAAGTCATTAAAGCATTTTACTTCATCAAACTCTTAATTTGCATATTTAATGAACTTTTGAAGTTAGGGATATTTATTTGAGATGACTTGACCAAAAATTATGAAACTTGCCATGTACATTAAAGATACTATGATATAACATTGTTGAAAGTCATTAAACATTTATACTTCAGCCATTTCCTTATTTGCATATTTAATAAACTTTCCTAATTAGATATATATATCTGAATTGACTTGACCAAAGTTGATGAAACTCACTATGTACATTGAAGATACTATGATATAACATTATTGAAAATCATTAAGCAGTTTTACTTCAGCCAATTCCTTATTTACATATTTAATGAACTTCACTAATTAGGGATATATATCTGAATTGACTCGACCGAAGTTGATGAATCTTGCTACATATATTGAAGATACTATAAAACAGCATTATTGAAAGTCATTAAACTTTTTTACTTCAGCCAATTCCTAATTTGCATATATAATGAACTTTCCTAATTAGGGATGTTTATCTTTATTGACTAGACCAAATTTGATGAAACTTGCTATGTACATTAAAGATACTATGATACAACATTGAAAGTCATTAAGCATTTTTACTTTAGCCAATTCCTTATTTGCAAATTTAATGAACTTTCCTAATTAAGGATATTTATCTGTCTTGACTAGACCAAAGCTGACAAATTGCTTTGTACATTAAAGATACTATGATACGATATTATTAAAAGTCATTTAACATTTTTACTTCAGCCAATTCCTAATTTGCATATTTAATGAGAACGTTTCAGTCAACTCCTTATTTGCATATTTTAATGAACTTTCTTGATTGGGGATATATACTTGGATTTAGAATTAATTTTGAATGCTAGTATTAAATGTTTTCCCTTATACCTTTCTGGTACTAACAAGTAATCAGTCACATCAGTCAAAGAATACAAAAAATATATCCTCAATATCCAACTCGTGAAAACATGTTAAGGTAACGCTGAGTAATACAAGTGCTCTATTCTGAATTTATTAACAAGGTATTGCACTTAATTCTTATGTCTTACTTCCTGCCTTCTGCGTCTTGGCAGATTCTAACTGACACGCCCGGTTCGAAAGGACAGACGCTGGACAGTTGTGGAGTAGTTGATAAGATGACCACGGTATCAATCGTCATAGAAGTTGGAATGAACGCCAAAAGAGCGCGAAAACTGATCGCTACAATAGCAGCATACCCCATTGATGTACACTTGACCTTGTTTATCTACGGCGACTTTGCAGAAGAACACCCGGATCTAGTTAAAGAGTGGAGTACAAAGTATGAAATTGGAATTCGATGTGACGGACCGATGTCCTCTGGTAACTGGGAATTACAATACTCAAATGCCATAAGACTTTCAATTGTCAGCGCCGAGAGGAGATTGTCAGACATTGGTCTCCAAGCTCACTATATTCTTCCACCGGGTGTCAACAAAGTGGTCTCTGACGTTGTTACGAAGAGGAAATTGCGACTGATACAACCCAGGACCACATTCCCGCCAAAAGGTACATTTTTATCATACAATCTTAAGTTTGTTCGATCCAAATAACATTCTGCTTAAACAATGCTGCTTGAATATGACGCCGACTGTAAAAATGTAAATTAACTTTATTACGTATTTCTTGATCGTGATTTCTTTGCGACATGTCATTACGTGTAATGAAGCTTGCCTTATTTATCAATGATTTTCTAGGTATCTCAATATAATTATCATTACTTTAACCAAATCTGACTCAGAAGGACCAGTCTTCTCTTTCATTATCTCAGCTACATTGTAATCCGTTTTAATCCATTCAACCATGTATGGGATGTGTCTGTTTGATGAGTAAATATAATAATATCCGCCACTTCAGTTTCATGCAATCTTTCAATCCTCGCACAGAGAATTGATAAGATGCATGAAAAAAACGCACACATTATTTAAATAATGTCCAATCTTTCCGAAGCAAGGCATATGCTACAGAATTCTCAAAGTATGTCTGGCACTTGAAATCTTAAGACAAATCATTAAAGATATCATGATCAATCCTATCAGAAACAAGTAGTTACTTCTTACTGTCTAAGAAATGCAGTCTTTGTTCAACAGATCAGCTATTTATTTGTATATGTATGTATGTATGTATGTATGTATGTATAGTATTTATATATATATATATATATATATATATATATATATATGTGTGTGTGTGTGTGTGTGTTCTGTGTGTCTGTGTCTGTGTGTCTGTGTGTATAATGTTTTAAAGGTAATTAATTGCCCAATATATGCGGTACACATGTATTTGCGTGTGTGTTTCCGAATATTATGATTTTACCGATGCCCTTGATCATCTGACACTCACATCCAAATTTTGACGCCTTTCAGGTAAACAGCTGACATCGAGAAACTACCACAAGTTCCGAGATGTGGAGAAAGTTCCCAAGGCTTTAAGGATGATCAACGATGGATTGGCCAAGTCTGGAGGAATTTTAAGTCTGGACTCTGATTTCCCCGATAATAATATGATATCAGTTTTCTTGCTGGACTATCTTTACCAGACATCAGGACATGAGGTCGTCAAGTTAGAATGCGCGCCGGGCACACATGTTCGGCCCTTCACTTTGCTAATATTCTGTTTGTATGGACTTATTCTAGCAATTGTGGAGTAAATGTACTAGTACTACATTTCACTGTCTTGTCTTGGTGAAAGTTGACAATTATGTTTCGCTAAAAGCTAACTTATGGAAAGTGGCCAAGTTTAAATATCTGTCATGTGTTGTTTCTGGTACTTAGATTATGCAGGTGACCGAGATTTGAAATCCTTACGAAGCCGGTCTTGCAGATTGTGTCACATCAAGACCCGTCCACGGCACGCAACAGGTACTCAAGTGTGTCTTCACCGATATCATTCAAACTTGGCACAAGGATAATTCAGTTCATTTGTACCAAACGAAGACTTGTTTTGTAAATTCGGCTCATTTTGTACTTATTTTAGCTAATGTCAGTCAGATTTATTACAACTGTGACCAAATATGCAATTGTGCATTTTGATGCAGTGTTTTTTCAGATTTTTGCGGAATTTTCTTTTGTGACTTTCAAATATGGCAAAACATAGTTAATTAGGATGACATGGGTCTGATTTTTGAATTTTTGTTATTATAGATGCAATCTCGTAATTTCACAGCTCTAAAACAGATGATAGAATTTTATTAAAATGTAGTTCAAAATATCATTGACTCGATTGCACATTTAAGGGGTGGACCGTTTGATATTCCGGGGTCTGAGAGATTAATGAGGTAGCATTATTTTTTGTAATTGATCCATTGTACGTAATATTTTTCCCACTATCCCACCTTTTTGCCAAGCCACTCCTGGCTGCATGTTTTTTATTGATGTTTGCTGGGATTTTTTTTTACGAAAATCTTTCAAAACCCCCGATATGAAATGGTTCACCCGTAAAGGGCAAAGTCATTTTTATTGTAACTTCTTTTTTGAGAATTTTGCTTGATTAGAGGAGAAGTTTGTGATGTATTACTTCTTGAAACGTGTTGAAATACTGGTTAACCGCGAACAATCTCAACTGTGCTGACAGCTAGATAATATTAAACATTCTGCTAAACACCTAATGGTCTGCGCCATCAATGAAGTTCGAAAATCCAAGCGTACACCATGCACGGCTAAACATACATAGTTACATACATTTTGGACCTCATGCAAGCTTTTGTAATTGAATCTTAATCAGCGGTGCCTTTCATATACGTAAGAATAGCAACCATCTCTTAGAGTGTAGAAATTTTTATTTTTCATAGGATAATAAAAGGAAAAAAACATTTTGTGTACATTTTATGAACGAAATCATTTTTTTACATTCAGCAAAGGGTTGATTTTAGACACTTTGCAGTTATGTATCATCGTCATTTTGTGAACAGTGACAAAATGCAATTATTTCATGCTTTCTTGATATAAAAAAGGGCAAAAAAGCAACTTTTTGTCCCTTTAATTAAGAGAGTAAAACAATAAGTCTTTGACAATGTTCGTCTTTTATAAGTCAGGGTATAATATATCTTGATATTCATCACAAGTTGTATGGTCAAAGACCGTGTTTGGAATATTTATGTAGAAGCGATCGTTCGTTTGGTTGTATTTTAAGCATTGTGTACATAGTAATAACACTTTACATCAACCTGCTTACGTAATCAAATTTACACCACTTAACACTATGTATGCAAATACAACCATCTGATGAAAAAACGACTTCATCACTTCGTCACATAGAATTATCACCTGAAGAGAAATTCACTACATACAGGCTGATGTAACTTTTGCTGGCATTTATAAATACTCATGAGCGGTAATGAAATTACATGAGAGTCGTAAAAGACATTAAAATTCAGAAGGTAATTTTTTTCCTAGTAGAGACTCACTTTCTCAACTTTTGTACTTCAGTATTCTATCTTGGCATTTTTATGTAAATTTAAGCTTTGGTGGTACAATAAAGGATACATGAGTTCAATTGATCATAATGTCTTCCTGTACTAGTTTTGTCTACCTGCCTTTGAAAATATTTTAGAATGGCAGTACTTTTATCTCCCTTGTTCACGCTTGCAGGCTAACGTCGTACCAATGCCTTAGGGTCGAATGCTCCCAGGAAACAGATACTCTGATACTCAAAATTTTACAATATTGTTTTGGCTTATCACTGGGGGTTGGCTCATTTTGAAGCCTATCGAGTGAATAGACTTTTCACCAGCTTAGTTTTCTGAATTTCATGAATTTTATTTCCCCAAATACAGATAACATAGGGACGGACGAAATTTTGAATTTCAAATTTCAAGACTGGATAGTTTGCCTCTTTGGGACAAAAATGTGCACGATGACCTATGGTTTTTTATTAGCTCACATTTTTTATAACAATGGGAGGTGATCATATAGGCTTAAGTAGGTGGCGTCTGTCTGTATGTGTGTATGTATTTATATGTGCGTATAGTATGTCCGTCACATCAAAAACTCGCGAACTACTGCACTTTTTATCTTTGTATCCTGTGTGTATGCAACCTGGGTTATACATGGGATTTGTTCAAATTAACTTTGCATTGCCGAAAGTATGCAAATGACCTTACAAATTTGTAACTGGTCAAATATTACTAATATAAGAACTGCTGTTTTGATTGCTTTGAAAATCAGTATGCAAGTATCTTAGGCTGACTCCATACATTTTTATGTAGATCGTGAAGATATCTTGAATATTGTATTTTTGCTGAATTTTGGGGTTATTTTCCTCATTTTAATTAAAAATTATTCTTCTCTGAAACAGCTGGCCCGACTGCTCTAATTTGGGTTTGAGGTTTGCAAGGGTGTTACAATTCCATTAGTTGAAATCTAGTAAATGTCAATGAAAAAAACATGCAATACCTCATTAATCTTCCACCCCAAGAATATCAAATAGTCCATCCCTTAAATGTTCGACAGTTAATGATATTATGAACTATATTTTAATCAAATTCTACAATCTTTTTATGACTTGCAAAATAACAAGATTGCATCTACAATAACAAAATTTAAAAATCAGACCCATGTCATCCTCATTAACCATATTTTGCTATATTTCAAAGTTACCAAGAAAGATTACGACCAAATTGCATAATTCACACAATTGCATATTTGGTCACAGTTGTAACAAATTTGCCTGACACTACTAAACTTAGGTACCTGTTGACAAAATTTCAAAGCAAATTCAAAAAACGGACTTACATCAAATAAATTTGACTTACATCAACCGTTGGAACCTGTATAATAAATTTCCACGCATTCGGAAGACGAAAGATTTCCTACAAAAAGTAAGCGACAACGCCTATCCGATGAGTTTCGTGTCTCTGACGAGGCAAAAAAGCCGAATTTACAAAACCAGTCGTGGGTCGGTACAAATGAACTGACGTTCACAAGCTGGCGCAAACACTCCATCCTTGTGCTAAGTTTGAATGAAATCGATGAAGACACACTTGAGTACCTACCTTTTGCGTTGGATGGACGGTTCTTGATGTGATGACACCATCAGCAAGACTGGCTTCCCGGGGTTTCAAATCTCGGTTACCTGCATAATCTAAGCACCAGAAGCAACACATGGGAGATGCTTAAACTTGGCAACTATACAATGACGTGCCCTGTTTATCATGGCTTCATGTCAAAGGCATTTGTTGTACACAAACTGATTCTAGCACTCGCTCCTATGTTGGATGTTTCTAGAACTGCTTTTTTCAATTTCGAACAACTTTAATCACAAGATTTGCGATGCAATATGACGAGGGTTAGGCGAAGGACAATGTCGTCGGTGTGATTGCCAAAGTCTTATCGAATAAGGCAAGTCTGAGACGAGTTCTTGTATACTGATCTGATGTCAATTCTGGTTGTTCTGCTGTCAAACACTGAGTTGTACATTGACGATTGTACCACTGAACGTGATGTCTACAAGTACAAGAAATATGTTAAAACCTTGGCCCGTAAAAACTGGAATACAATACGAACATACAATGTTTCACAATCGTACTAATTAAAGTATAATCACAAAGCAAGCAACAATGATTCAGTAATCTGATTTGCAGACGAAATAACTTGATCCTCACAAGGACGAAAGATCGAACAGCTTAAATGCATAGATCATAGATAAAGTCAGTGTACTTGTCTTGCCAACTCATGGCGAAGCCATGACTGAAAGGGGTAAATTCTGAGCGGAAATACCCTACAGGCAAATTCTATTAATGATCAGTGCAACATGAAATGTATATTTACCTCCCTGGCGACCTGTAAGGCATTGGATTCAGAAAAAATTATGATACTAGAACAAAGATTGACGAGTACGAAGTGTTTCTAGCTTTCGGCTGTCCCATGACGGCAAAGCGTAGGAATACAGTACATATCTGAGTGAACCAAGTATATCATCTTTTGACACGGATCGAGTTACGAAGTACAACAACCTGTTCCTCAAAATTCTTATTCAAATTCAAGCATCAATCTCTGTGTAAAAATGTGAATCTAACACATTAAAATTCACATGGAAAACAGAACTAATTTATGAGAGGCGGCTTTGTCCGCGAGGAAAGGTTGGTGAAATTATGCTTGCCTGTGCAACGCCCTCAAAATGACTGCAGTATATACTTTGTTTTTATGTCATGTAAACGCTAACTTTCCATGGTACTTCGAATTTTGTACATTACCACGCTGGAATTTACATTTTGCTGGTACAAGTCGAAATCTTCCGTACAAAAACTACCACAAGTTTCAAGATGTCGAGAAACTTCTAAAGGCTTTAAGGATGATCCATGATTGATTGGCCGAATTTGGGCGAACTTTAAGTATTGACTCCGATTTCCCCGGTAATTACACGATATCCGTTTTCTTGGTAGATCTATCTTTACCAGACAACGGGACATGGTATTGTTGATTTATCCACAACCCAAGTGTATTAGATAGCGCTTTAGTGTTACTGGGTTTCAAAATATGGGTGGGCCCAGGATACAGCATTCCTTTTCTTGGATTTGCAGGTTTATTAATGAGATTTGTCCGTCAGTGAAGACTTTAAAGGTATACTGTCACTTGTTCCAATTTTGCCACAGTTACCAAAGAAACAGAAAATCTAACCAATCGCAGATTTTAAGCGGGTGGCCGCTTTTCAAGACAGCGCTCTCACATGGGCATTTTGAATACGAAGGAACGCCCCTTTAACCATATAGGCCTATGGGCATATTTAGATTACAGGTGACTGTATACCTTCAAACTATTCCCTTGGAATCTGATTCTGAGATCATTCTGTTCTTGGTATCAATAGACAGAATTTCTACTGTGAATCTTGTAGGTTGAGTATCGTACTTATCATTTGGGTAATTTTCATTTAATTTCCAAGTAGCTTCAAGATCATTCAGCTGTTTCAGATCTGTTGTTTTGTCGTATATGTTCTTTGCTGACCGCATGTCTTTTGTTATACTTCCATAAGTCATTTTTATTTTACAGTGAGAATGTGAAAATTTAGAAAATGAAGCATGGTGACCCACATTTTTTTCTTTAATATTTGATTATTCGCACATGCCAGATTTCAAAAATCCCTGATAACTTTCAAGTCTCCTGGTCTTCCATATGCTGCTTTCTGGCCTGAGCTTGTGAACAAGCTCTAAGTATATTTCATTGTGATGAGCGTCACATGACCGAACTCTTCTTCAGCTCAGTACTTCATATCATACAGTCATAGCTATCCTTGTCAATGCCGGTATGCAGTAACAGTGACACCACCCGTAGGCAGTAGCAGGGCAAGAGGTGTATTACCTTTGATAATTTTGACAATAATTTTGTTCAGTTTATACAGGTGCTTTCTTGTTCTACTTCCTTCAGCGTGTTGAACTGTAAAGTATTCAGCTTCCCCGACACAGCCTGTGCATACGTATCCCGCTTTTGTATCTTTGACTTTCAGTCTGGATTCTAATTCAATTATCACCCAATATTTCTATATGCAGGCCTTTGTCGACAAAGTGAATATTGTGTGTTTAGTCAGCATGCTGTATGGAGAAAGCAAGAAACTGTATTTGACGTACTGCACAAAAATATTGAAAAAATATCAAATTACAGCTTCTGCCCAATACTAGGCCTACTTGTTTGTATTTTTACGAAAATTCATACATTCTTAGAATTTGTAGAGAAAAAAAGTAATGAAATGTGACAAAATGGTTGTAAATTTTGTTTAATTATTACTTACATTAAAACAATTGAATGATATTAAAATGTCATTAAATTTCATTGAATTACCTATGAAACCTTGAATTCGTAAAAGAAGGAAGCAAAAACTTTTCAGTTCCCCTGTAGGCAGAGCAAAACTTCCAAGTCCCCCTGTACTATCCCAAAAAAATTTCCAATCCCCCTGAATTCCTCCAGCCCCCCTACTATTTATTTCTGAACGCAGCCTTACTGTAGGTACATTCCGTCTAAGATTTCAGCTTTGAGCCACCGCTTTCTATCACTGTAGGTATGTTATAAAGGCGCACGGTCAACAAGTCAAGTTGTTTGACACAGCAAGTATTATTTTTGTCACGGACCTGCGTCAGTGTGTTTCGGCTCACGACTCTAACAATATAGCACACAGCAAAGAGGTAAAATTCCGTCATGGCACATACGAATTCGGTTGTCACATAAATATGTATTGATATCATAGCTAGATACAACAAAATTACCATAAAAAGTGTACATTACCTCGCAGTCTGTTCAAATTTGCATGAAATAATCACATATGATATGTGACTGTCCGAGCTCGTTTGAACGACCAGCTTGCTCGCACGACGCGACCTGACTCAGCCATATTGCTTGTTTACATTCAGAACGAGGCTCTGTCGCCTTTTTGAGTGATGCAAATTTGGGTACCCATTCTTTCTGGCTGTAAAGAGGATATCTGTGGAATATACAATTCCATATATGAGGATATTGAAGCGTTGTTTTACCAGAGGTTGTAGAGTGACTAAACGGTCATATATGAGTACATGTAAGTATACATTGAAACGAACAGTTTCGTATGTGTAATCGTAGACATTTCTCCGGTTTCAACAGTGACTGTAGGTTATTTTAAAATCACCATTTTCTGTCAAGACATCTTAAATTTATCAACGCAATCGATTTAGCGTCATTTCAATCCTCAAATACAAGTAAATTATAGTCCTCTGCTACTTAATGATTAAGAATTTACTTACGTTTACACTTCAAGCGAGTGTTATTTGTTGTAAGCTAATCGACATGGAGAGTACATTTTCTGTCACTTCCAGTATTGCATGCTTTCTTTATGGCCGTCACGTTAACAGGTATAGACGTGTGTAAAGGGCAACATTAGTATATAGTCAAGGTTATCTTAACCAGTAACAAGTTACAAATTCATGTTAAAAGAAATATCAGGCAGAGAAGACTCGAGAAAAAAACGAGGGTCTATGGTTAAGCGGACAATGAAAAATTATCCTTATCTGCATACAGCAGTCCTTTTGTTCACTGTCTTTCGTTCACAGCCCCGGGCATTCTGCAGCTGGATGCGCTGTGCTCACGGACTGAAAGGGGACCGAAATATAATAGAGCATGCAGTGCAAAGCGTCATACGAAACGGCTGGCTCGAAATGACTGCGATTACAGTCTGTGCTTGGGGAAAGGGCCGGACCGCTCTTTTTAAGTAAGAATAGCAGAGATAGCGGTAGAGATGCAGCAGGAGTTAGACTACAAACCATTGTAATCGTTCTTTGATATGCGTTAGTCAAGGTTAAGGTCGCCTCGCAATCTATGTGTATTCATTACTTGCGGCCAAAAGCGAGGACAAGAATATCAGTGCACACAGGTCACTATAGGCATGATAGGAGTAGGTTACTTACAGTAGGGATCTGATGGGAAATCAATAGGGAAATGAAACGAAATTGGGAAATGGAAGCCATTAAGAAAAGAAATAGGATTCACACTCCACACGTGTTTATCTCTAGTCTCTATGCTTCGTTGCGTAAATATATACGGTAGTATGCGCCTCGAGAGTAAAAGACTTAACATTTTGCTCAAAATTTGCTCATCAAGGAATGCCAACCGTTCTCCTTCAAAATCAAGAATAAAATCAGGGGGCACCGTGCAAATTTTGGTACTAGAGAAACAAATTACCCAAGATACCAGTATTTGAAATTCAAAATGGCCGCGATCCTTGTGGTGACTATATGAAAAAGAAATTCAAAGAAACTGAGACTGTGAAAGTGTTTTTTATTCAGAGGGCTTCAAAATGAGTCCAAACAAGTAGTAGATCAGAAAATATTTGGAAAAGTTTGAGGGTCAAATTATCCGTCCCCCAGTATTCATATTTGCTGACGACATCGATTTGGTAAACAGGTGGTTGTAGTTATAATGGATTTGCCATGGCTCTAAGTTATTGATACTGAAGGCATACAAGTTCAAAAGGGAATTCATCTTCAGGCCAGTCGAGTCACCGAACACAAATCATATAGTCTACCTGGACGTTGAGTTTGTTCCATCGCCCTGTTTCTATTTAAATTGAGTATGCTGAACTTGTGCGTTTGAAGTGAATTAGTCTAACGCAGGTTTTTCAAGATTGACACCAGCATTGTGTGTAAATACTATCAGTCGGTTTTTATACTCAGTTTCTCTGACTATTAAAATATATGTGTCCGTATATTCTTGTTTAAATATTTTATTTTAATTTTGTTTCATTGCCATCACTTATTACAGGTACAAATTTATCGAAGTTTATCTATTCACCATGTCTCTCTACCAGTACCTGATGATTTCAGTATCTATAAACATGCATTCAAACTAGACCCCGAGCAACTTTCCGAGATATTGCAAAAGTTGCCATCTTATTTTACAATAGACCTTTTTCCGGTCGTCCCACAGTGCTGTGGCTAGTATCAAATACCGTATACACACCAAAAAACAACAAAAACCTGCTGATATTATGTTGTACAATTGATTGTTTTTACAAAAACTACCCAAATTTGCAATGCCTAAAATACCTCGTGTATTTTGTATTCATCGGCTACGAAAATATGGATCATGATGTAAACTGCAACATTGTACATAATGTACACTTTGTATTCCCTAGCGCGCACTGCATCATAGAACCGGTAAACGAACTATTATATTATATCATGCTACCGTGCGCCATTCTGATTGGACGAGAGCTCATTCCACCGATGCTAAAATACTGTTTTAGCACAGAAAGCAGTGGTAAAATGGCCCCCTAAACCAGCATTTTCGAAAATTTTCCACTCGCTGCATTTGAACGTACCCATCTAAACCATAGACCCTAGCAAAAAACCGAAACAGTCCGCTTTGTTTCAAAGAAAGAATACCGAATTTTGATACACAGATAAAGTGTGGGTCTGTAACTCACCTCATGGTGAAATAAGTTGGGATCGATGATAAAATACATCTCTGAAGCAGCACATTGAGTGTGATGTAGACGAATTATTGCATTGAGGCGACAGCGCACCGTGCACTTTTCTTGATATTGCGGGAATCGAGACGTGATATATCCTACCGCTCTTTAAAATGAAGCTAGTATTCCGGTTCACACACTAATAAATTGACACTTCCTCACAGCATGGAGGTTATAGGAGCTCCTACTACCTCCATGCTCACAGTAACGGTATGTCAGATATTCTTTACCAAAGTTTGGGCTGCAACAAACCAGGGTGTCGTAACTATGTAGACCAAGAAGTTCAAAATTAAAGCTGCAAGCAGCATTGGCGGGGCCCAAGCGGATAACATGGTTTAAACTTTTTGCACTGATGATATTATGTGCAAAATTTGAGCTAGGAAAAGAAGGATTTTGAACATCATCTCATAGTTACTGTATGTTTCACTGGCAATTGCATATTGTACGCAAAATCCAAGATGGCGGCCAAACCACGTGACTGATCGAAATGCCTTTTGCAAACTTGAAAGAGATTACACTTAAGATGATATTTGTTAACTTTCAGTTCAATCGGTGTGTTGGTTCTGGAGGAGAAGATTTTTAAAGATTAAATTGCAATTTTTGCAAAATCCAAGATGGCCGCCAAACCACGTGACCAATCAAAATGTTTTTCCCAAACGTGAAAGAGATCATACTTAAGATGATAAGAGTAAAATTTCAGTTCAATCCGTGCAGTGGTTCTGGAGAAGAAGATTTTTAAAGATTATATTGCGATTTTTGCATAATCCAAGATGGCGGCCAAATCACGTGACCGATCACAATGGCGTTTACAAACTTGAGAGAGATCACGCTAAGGATGACATGAGTAAAAAATCACCTCAATCTGTGTGTTAGTTCTGAAGAAGAAGATTTTTGAAGATTAAATTGGTATTTTTCGAAAATCCAATATGGCGGCCAAATCACGTGACCAATCCAAATGTTTTTGTAAACTTGAAAGAGATCACTCTAAGGATGACATGAGTAAAATTTCAGCGCAATTGGTGAGTTACTTCTGGAGGAGAAGATTTCTGAAGTTTAAATTGGTATTTTTCGAAAATCCAATATGGCTGCCAAATCACGTAACTGATCCAAATGTATTTTGTAAACTTGAAAGAAATCACTCTAAGGATGACATGAGCAAAATTTCAGCTCAATCGGTGTTTTGGTTCTGGAGAAGAAGATTTTTAAAGATTAAATGGGTATTTTTCGAAAAATCCAATATGGCGGCCAAATCACGTGACCGATCCAAATGTTTTTTGCAAACTTGAAAGAGATCACTCTAAGGATGACATGAGTAAAATTTCAGCTCAATCGGTGTTTTGGTTCTGGAGAAGAAGATTTTTGAAGATTAAATTGCGATTTTTGCAAAATCCAAGATGGCGGCCAAACCACGCGACCGATCCAAATGTCTTTCGCAAACTTGAAAGAGATCACACTAAGGATGACATGAGTAAAATTTCAGCTCAATGGGTGTTTTGGTTCTTGAGAAGAAGATTTTTGAAGATTAAATTGCGACTTTTGCAAAATCTAAGATAGCGGCCAAACCACGCGACCGATCAAAATGTGTTTCGCAAACTTGAAAGAGATCACCCTAAGGCTGACATGAGTAAAATTTCAGCTCAATGGGTGTTTTGGTTCTTGAGAAGAAGATTTTTGAAGATTAAATTGCGATTTTTGCAAAATCTAAGATAGCGGCCAAACCACGCGACCGATCAAAATGTGTTTCGCAAACTTAAAAGAGATCACCCTAAGGATGACATGAGTAAAATTTCAGCTCAATGGGTGTTTTGGTTCTGGATAAGAGGATTTTTAAAGACTAAATGGGTATTTTTCAAAAAATCCAATATGGCGGCTAAATCACGTGACCAATCCAAATGTCTTTTGCAAACTTGAAAGAGATCACTCTAAGGATGACATGAGTAAAATTTCAGCTCAATCGGTGTTTTGGTTCTGGAGAAGAGATTAAATTGCGATTTTAGCAAAATCCAAGATGGCGGCCAAACCACGCGACCGATCAAAATGTCTTTCGCAAAAGACTCGATGTGCGGCGTTAGATGTTTGTTGTCTGCTCGCAAAGTGATTCTTTTTCACCCTGGAGTGCGGCGACAAAACGTTATGGGACGCCACACTGTTTGATTGACAATCTTGTGAGATGAAAGTTGCAATTTGTGAACCACTCACAGACCTTGTTGTTGATGAACTTCCCCCCACGTGGTATAAAATTGAGACAAAATTCGGAAAGGGCCAATCATGGCGCAAGTTTTAGAGAAGACAATCAACCCGAGGGATATGGGAGGGCTTTATTTTTAAAATATCATCCAATGATAGTTTGTAAGTTTGGACTTCTTTTATAGACATCCTGAAGGAAAGTCATTCATTGATGCCAAGTCACAACTTTGAACAAAGCGAGAGCCCGGGGATGTTTGAGTACGATCACCCGGCCTCGACAATATTTACCCCAGAGACCGGCGTTGGCGTTGATAGATCATACCATGTAAAGTTTTCTTACTACTATCTCGCATTACTTTTTAGCGGATATTTTGTAAATCACACATTTCCAATCGCGTAAATAATAAGCTTATGCTCCATGCACTGAAAATAAACCAAGGGACGGACTACGTCGCATAAGAACATTTTCACGTCCTTTCGTGTGATGATCGACCTTCACCACTCCATCCCCGTGTCAGCCCCGGCCGTACTGGATGTGTTTAATCACTGCAATTTGACAGCAATACTTGAAAAGAAATACACTACATCCTACTCATTGTAAAACTTTATCTTTCTGACATTATTATCCAAACATCCTTTCACAAACTCCTCACTTTGCGCGATATGAACAAGTTTTCCCAGGCCAGGAGATATGGCGCGCCTTTTATCGGCTTGAAAAATACATAGGAGTTCGTTGACCTTATTGTACGTCTGGGCGACGGACTGGGCGACGCGCGCGAAATCGAAATATCGTTTAAAACTTGGAAGTTTTGAATAGTTCATGTTGTTTAAAGGTTATAATTTTTAAAATTTCATGGCTCCTATGATATTCCTATCTATTGATCTAAATCTACGCCTCTTCTACGAGCGTATACCGTTTCGGTCACAGGTTCATGTTTGTCTGCACAGGCGAAACATCGTCGGGGGGTGCACTCCGCGGCTTGTCCGGAGTGTTCGTTTGATGCCGCTTATTCACATTAAATCAAACCCATTCACAATTTTAAAGACGGTAGGAGTAAACAAGGTATGGCTGGAGTAAAGTAACATGTTTTGGGGCATTATACGCGTAAAAATACTTGAAATTAGCGTTTTTCGTTTATGCTGAATTTGTTCCGATAGACATAGGGGTAAGCGACGGGGGTCACGTATAGCGGTCGGGCGCACTTACAAAATAAAAAGTCGGTCGCGAGCCCCCCACCGGAGACGGGATATTATAATTATTAATCGCAAACACGGAGATAATTTAAGCAAACAAATTAAACCAGGTGAATGTCAGAATAATCCTCAAGAAACATACCAAAATGTACCTCATTAAATGCGATTGTGTTTGTTTATATTTGCCTTTATTATAATTTCTCGCGCGGGGGCACCGTCAATTGTTAGGGTAAGCGAGGGTACACGGGATTTTGCGAGAGATTTTGAAAAATCGCTTTTTTTATCAAAATAATGAATTTTTTTCAACATATTTCTGTACCACCGTGTTCCTGAATGAGAAGAGAATCTGTGGCTCCAAACAGGTTCTCTTTACGATATGTGCTTGGAGTACGGGGTGAAAAAAAGATCCGGGCGTAAATAGGTCAACCTGAATTCTTTTTACTATATAGTGGTAATAATAGCAATAACCCCCTTCGCAGTCGGGTATACACTCGATTTTGGTACAATTCGCTCCATATAGCACTCGCCTATCGGCTCGTGCTATATGTCGCGCATTGTACCAAAATCTCGTGTAGGCCTATACCCTCCTGCGGCGGGGGTTATTGCTTATTTCATAACAGAATATTTCGTTTCAGATAACGATCACTGTCACTCAGCTTCCTTCTTCTGTCTCCCCTTCTGAACAATTGGCCCGTCCCTCAAATTTAATACAACATTAGAACTCAGATTTCAGTGAGCTACGACTGACACAGGACTTTACCCTACGAAAATGAAAATAATCAACAAACCCACCCAGATTAAATTGGTCGGTCCCTTACACCCTCTATTTCACGACCCTGGGGTCGCTCAGACTGCAGAGCTTATGAAGAAACGTATCCAATTTTCCCATGCAATGAATCCTTTTCTATGGCGTTTTTTCGATATAAATTATACAGATCAGCTTCTGTTACGCATTCAAGTCTGTCATCATTTTCAAAATGACTTTTATTTTCATTTTGATTTCAAGTTTCGAATCAAATTCGTTTTCGTTGGGATTATGATTTTCGTTTTCATTCTTTGACCCTTAACCTTTAGATTGTAACATGATATCTTCGGACCAATGACAAGTGGTTTGTATCCGCGTACATATAAATGATCGAGAATAGCTGAGCTCGGGACTGGGATGGCTGTGTACTATCCCGATGCAGAGACACATGAACGTGATGAAGAGCTGTTTGTCGGTAAACCCGACCGGGTAGCTACGGAAACCGGCCAGGATATCATTCACGCCACCCCCTAACTCCCCGGGTGTTCCTATCCAAATCAATGATTTGCACTCAAATCGAGGTATGTAATGGTAGCGGGTTCCCGCTCATTTCTGTGGCTTTACCGCTTAATTTGCCCACGAGCTAACACGAGTTTAATAGAGTGAGGAGGGCGCTATACGTTTCCCCAAAGCAAGGTTTGGTTGTCCAGGTTGTCTACATTGTGTACCGGGATGCTTGCTATAGCGCCCACCAGTTCCCGGGAATATAATACATGGCCGTCGCTGAGCTCAAGGCTTCCCGTTAAAAATAATTTGCGAACCTACGAGTTCTAACATCCCACGCTAGATTGTTATTACATTACTGCAGCTTGCTAGGACAGCAGTGAAGGGTTTCATCTAGTCAGAACAAGTTATCATCTCCGTAACCTTCAAAATAAACACCAAATCAACAATAAAAATTTTGAGGTCAGCGACATGCTGGCAATCACATGGGCAGATAGGCCTAAGTGATAGGGTTGAAGACTGGCATTGAATTACATTTCAACATGCAAACGAGCGACTGTGAATCACTATGTTTGAAATCGAAACGAAAATCAAAATGAACATCAAAAATGAAAATGATGGCTTCGTTGAATTGTCAGCGAGAGGTCATCGGGATACAGAAACAGAGTAGCGGCTCAAAATCCTCAAAGATAACACCTATTATTTCTTATATAAAGATGTTACATACTGCCAGGTATTGTCACTTCTCTTAAGGTAGTATGCACCTCGAAAGTGAAAGACTTACACTTTCGCTCTAACTTTCCTCAAGGAATCTTTCAATCATTCTCTTCAAAAATCAAAAATCAAAACAGGGGGTCACCATGCAAATT
This sequence comes from Ptychodera flava, assembly GCF_041260155.1. Taxonomy (NCBI): domain Eukaryota; kingdom Metazoa; phylum Hemichordata; class Enteropneusta; family Ptychoderidae; genus Ptychodera; species Ptychodera flava. The sequence goes on along the minus strand of NW_027248355.1, from coordinate 2,658,817 downwards.
TTGGTACTAGAGAAACAAATTATCCAAGTTTTACCGATATTAGAAATTCAAAATGGCCGCCATCCCTGTGTTAACTCTATAGAGAAAAATAAAAATTTTCGAATTTCGAAAAACTAAGCCGGTGAAAAATTTCTTTCACCAAGAGCTTTAAAATGAACCCCCACATGAGTATATCTACGGTGGCCCCTAGACGCAACAAGAATTATCTTTTTCGGAGTGATATGAACTTTTATTTTTCAAGACAATATCTGTAATATTTATGAGATATTATTTCCCCTAAACAAACTTAAATTGTGTTGGATGCAAATGTAGTTATGAGGGACAAAACTCTATTTTTGACGGACTAAACTTTCTAATTTTGTCAATACAACTTTAATTTTAGTGAGTACAAATCTTATTACGGGAACGAAACTAACTCTGGTAGACGCAACTCTAATTTTGGTATACATGACTCTCTAACTTTTGGCGGTACAACTCTACATACTTTGCCTAATTTTATTTTCAAGTAAAGCAGTTTTAATTCTTAAAAAAAATAACTTGTATTCTTTTGTGAGTAAACTTTTATATTTTGTAGGAATTTTATGCTTTACAGTGATTAATACTTAAAGTAAATCCTTCCTTCTTTCATTTTACTTTAAATGTAAACTCAATTTTTACTTAAATATATCTTTAACATTTGTAACGGATTTTATTTCTTCAGAGCAAATTTTTAATTCTGTACGGGAAGCTATATTTTAGTGTAAACTCTTTTAAAACTTTTAACAAACACAAAATTAAATTTTAACCAAATGAGCTTAATTTCAACTTCTCAAAAGTATTTTTAATTACTAAAACACATAAAAATTGTTCAAGAGTGCCGACTCAACTAATAACTCTTTTAGAATTTTCTTCTGAGCACGAACTGTATTTCTTAAATGGATGATATAACATTTATTGTTATGTAGGTCATTTCCCCCACACTCATCATGACCTGAGTTCAATTAGTCTAGAACATTCTCAAGGTCACTGCCCTTGATGACCTCACAACCTTGAATTCAATTAGTCATGTTTGGAATGTTCTGGAAAGTTGATTAGTTGTGTAAGGGAGATAATTTTAGAACAGTAATTAGCATGTCAATAAAAGTTCTAGATTGTTCTTATATGCCTTTATAAAAGGGACGTGCACAGCTTCCAGTCAGACTTTTGGGATCGTGTCTCTTGTGTGTTACTAAACTCCAGCAGTAGTCATTCTCAAGACTTTTCAAGACCTTCACTGTCAACGCTGGATTTATACTGTGGACTTTGTACAGCTTCAAGCCTGCAAGCCAAAGGACTGTTCATTCATCCGACTGACTGTTACAACTCTGAGACTGGAGCTTTGCCGTCCCAGCTGAGATAAGTAGTCTGTACACTTTAAAGCTTGTATTCTATCCCTAACTTAGCAATTAGTTTTATTTTCGTAATAAATTTTGTTTAAACGTTAACTGCTGAGTTCACCCTTTTGTTCGTTTTCTCTGCACGTAACAAATTGGGGCTTGTCCGGGATACGAACATTTTGAGCCGTTTGACAACATTTTGCCAGCCTTTTTAAAACTACTGTATACTGTGAACTCAGCGAAATTTAATCATGGCGGAATTTAAACCAGAGGAAATGGATGACCTTGATCAGGACACATTTGATTCCCTCAGAAAAGACGACCTCATAACACTGGCCAATTTCCTTAAAGTAGAAGTCAAAAGATCTATGCGCAAGAGGGAAATACAGTACCGTATTGCCAAACATCTAGTTGATTTAGGCCAATTTGAGGAATCCACCCTGAAAGATTATGAGCCCGAGTCTACCTCTGAACTCAGAAAATTAGAATTAGAAATGCAGACAAATTTGGAGATCAAGAAACTAGAATTACAAATAGAAAAAGAAAAAATACAAATGCAGTTAGAAATGGAAGAAAGACAGAGAGAGAAAGATAGGCAGGAAAGATTAGAAATGAAACGTTTAGAGCTTGGACAGTCAGGAAAATCCTTCCCTTCACACGGTTTTGACATCACTAAGCATTTCAGGTTAGTCCCCCCTTTCCAAGAAAAGGATGTTGATAAATATTTCCTTCATTTTGAGAAAATTGCTCAGAGTCTGAATTGGCCTAAGGAGTCCTGGTCTATGCTTTTGCAGAGTGCTTTGGTGGGTAAAGCCAGAGAAATTTACATCAGTTGTCAGTAGAGCAGGCTTCAAATTATGATTCTGTGAAGGAATTAATTCTCAAGGGTTATGAGTTGGTGCCTGAAGCTTACCGTCAGAAATTTAGGGATTGTGAGAAGGTGAAAGATCAAACTTACGTTGAATTTGCTCGAACGAAAGAACAACTGTTTGATCGTTGGTGCTCTTCTGAAAAGGTCAGTCAGAATTATGACAAATTACGACAACTTGTTTTGATTGAGGAATTTAAAAGGTGCATTCGGAGTGACATCAAGACGTTTATCAATGAACAAAAGGCAGATACATTAGAGGTTGCTGCACGTTTGGCCGATGATTACTCATTGACTCACAAATCTTCATTTCTCAGCAAACCATCCCAGTCCTTTTCATACAGAAACAATGCAGGTAAATTTAACTCCTCCTTTTCATCCAAGAATTTTTCAAAGGAGAGTAGGAAATCAAATGACAACAGTTCACAAAATTCAAGTAACACTTCCACATCATCAAATCCCAAGTCTCAATCTCCTTCTGACAAACAGTTCGGTACACTTTCTTGTAATTATTGCAAGAAAGACGGCCATTTAATGTCAGATTGTTTCAAATTGAAAAGAAAACATGAAGGTAAATGTGGTCAAAGTGGATCTAAGCCCACCGGCTTTATTTCTTCATCATCTCAATTAGAGTCTTATAATGTGTGCAACATATTTTCTGAGGTTAAACTCCTCTTATCCCCAATTAATGAGGTCAAGGTCCATTCTTCTCAAGATAGCATTATGGGTGTTTTCGAACCATTTATTCATGATGGTTTTATATCACTTTCTAGTGATTTTTCTTCCGCTACCCCTGTCAAAATTCTAAGAGATACCGGGGCGTCCCAGTCTCTTTTGTTGGCAGATACCCTGCCGTTTTCTGAAAAGTCATTTTCAGGTTCTAAAGTTCTTATTAAGGGGGTAGATTGTAATGACTACATTCCTGTTCCTCTCCATAATGTCTATTTGTCTTCGGACTTTGTTTCTGGACCTGTGCTTTAGGTATTAGGCCTTTTTTTGCCTTTTGAAGGGATTCACCTTCTTCTCGGAAACGACCTTGCTGGGGACAAGGTCATTACTAATCCACTTGTGACTGATAATCCTAGTTTAGATCAGGATCCAGAGCCAATTGAACAAGAGATACCCGATTTATTTCCTTCATGTGCTATTACTCGAGCCATGTCAAAGAAAACTTCTGAGAATCAAAATACTCTCAAAATAATGTCACAGATGTTGACTTAAATGACACCTTTCTCAGTCAGGTGTTTGACACGGATCATTCCGTTATCCCTCGTGGATTTGAAACTTCCAGTAAAACTTCTGCTGACCAAAGTCAGACATTTTCTAGATCAAATCTCATTGCAGAACAACACAAAGACCCAGATATTTTGTCTTTGTTTGACAGGGTAGATGATGAAGGTAAAACTTCAGATAGCTCTGTTTCCTATTATACAAAATCTGGTATTCTCATGCGTAAATGGAGACCTCCAGATGTTTTGGTTGATGACGATTGGGCTATAAAACATCAAATTGTGGTTCCAAAGCCCTACCGTGCTGAAATATGCGCCTGGCCCATGAAACGCCCTGGGCTGGTCACTTAGGAGTCAGGAAAACTTATCATAAAATTCTCAGTCACTTTTATTGGCCTAATCTCAGGCAGGATGTAGCACATTTCTGTAAAACTTGTCACACATGTCAAATGGTAGGAAAGCCAAATCAGACCATTCCAAAGGCCCCTTTACAGCCAATTCCTGCATTTCAAGAACCATTTAGTAGGATACTAATAGACTGTGTTGGGCCCCTACCAAAAACAAGATCAGGAAATGAGTACATGCTGACAATAATGTGTACATCAACTCGGTTCCCCGAAGCCATACCACTGAGAAATATAAAGACAAAGACTATAGTGAGAGCTTTAGTCAAATTTTTCACTTTATTTGGCCTCCCTAAATGTGTCCAGTCCGATCAAGGCTCCAACTTTATGTCTGGTATTTTTCAACAAGTAATGGATCAGCTAGGCATTAAACAGTATAGGTCATCCGCCTATCATCCAGAAAGTCAGGGTGCTCTTGAGCGATTTCATCAAACTTTGAAAAACATGATTAGGACCTACTGTTTTGACACAGAGAAGCAGTGGGATGAAGGAATTCATTTTCTGCTCTTTGCTGTTAGAGAGTCAATTCAAGAGTCTCTTGGTTTTAGCCCATTTGAGCTTGTATTTGGACATACAGTCCGTGGCCCACTTAAGCTAGTTAAAGAGAAATTCCTATCAGACGATGATGATTGTCTGAATATTTTGCAATATGTGTCAGATTTTCGTACGAAGCTCTCTAAAGCATGTGAATTAGCCAGAGAAAATCTTGAGTCATCTCAGCAGTCAATGAAAACCAAATATGATAAAAACACCTCAAAACGGAAGTTTGAACCAGGTCAAAAAGTTCTTGTTCTACTTCCGATTCCTGGCAAACCACTCCATGCTCGTTACTTTGGGCCATACCTAATTGATAAGAAATTGAGTGATTTAAATTACATCATAATAACACCTGACAGGCGAAAACAAAAACAGCTATGTCACATAAATATGCTTAAGCCATATTTGGATAGGGATAATCCTACTATAACTCAGCCTGTCAGTGCAGTCAGTTCAAACCATTATGAAGATAGTGATACTGAAACTGACTTGAGTGAAAATACTCTAAACTCAAAGCTGGGCTCGGTCAAGCTTCAGAACTCAGAAATCCTGGAGAAGCTGGAGTCTACAAAGTTGGCACACCTCCAGCCAGAACAACAACAACAGGTGAAAGAACTGCTCCATGAATATAAACACCTGTTTCAAGATGTTCCAACGAGGACAAACGTCATCTATCACGACGTTGATGTTGGGGACAGTAAGCCTGTAAAACAACATCCATACAGACTGAATCCAACAAAAGTGAAATATCTCCAGGAAGAAGTCAAATACCTGCTGGACAATGACTTTATTGAACCCAGTAAAAGTAACTGGAGTTCGCCGTGCATACTTGTTCCCAAATCAGACCACAGTTATCGTATGTGCACGGACTTTAGGAAGGTCAACACTTTAACAAAGACAGACACTTTCCCAATCCCGAGGATTGATGACTGCATCGACCGAGTGGGAAAAGCCAAGTATGTGACGAAATTTGACCTACTGAAGGGATTTTGGCAAGTCCCTCTGACGGATCGTGCTCGTGAAATATCCGCCTTTGTTACACCAGACAGATTGTTCCAGTACAAGGTGATGCCATTCGGAATGAAGAACTCTCCGGCAACGTTCCAACGGATGATCAACGACGTCATATCCGGGCTAGACGGGTGTGCAGCTTACGTTGACGACGTCATCCTGTATAGTGACACCTGGGAGGAACACATCAAGCTCATGCGGAAGTTCTTTGAGAGACTGAGCAAAGCAATGTTGACTGTCAACCTTGCCAAATCTGAGTTTGGTTGGGCAAGGGTAACTTACCTCGGACATACTGTAGGACAGGGTGAGGTAAAACCTGTTGATGCCAAAATCAGTGCCATTTCAAGTTTTCCCATACCAAACTGCAAACGACAACTGATGCGCTTTCTCGGTATGGCTGGTTACTACAGAAAATTCTGTCCAAATTTCTCCACAATTACTGAGCCTTTGACTAACTTACTTAAAAAGAAAGTAAAGTTTGTTTGGTCAGAGCAATGCCAACAGGCATTTGATACACTTAAAGCCATACTGCAAAGTGCCCCAGTGTTGTCTGCACCAGATTTCACTTTGCCATTCAAATTAGCTGTAGATGCTAGTGATACGGCTGCTGGTGCTGTTTTATTGCAAGAGGATAGTCATGGTATAGATCATCCTGTTTGCTATTTTTCACGCAAATTTAACAAATCCCAGAGAAACTACTCTACAATTGAAAAAGAGTGTTTATCTTTGATATTAGCTTTACAGCATTTTGAAGTTTATGTTACTTCTTCAAATCAGCCAATAGTGGTTTATATTGATCACAACCCTCTTGTTTTTCTGCAGAAATTCAAAGGCAAAAATCAGAGATTGCTAAGATGGAGTTTAATGTTACAGGAGTTTAATCTTGACTTAGACATATCAAAGGCAGAGACAATTTAATTGCAGACTGTCTCTCTCGTATTTAGAACTTATTGTTGTTCACACTTTTAAGATTACATTTGTAAAAGAAAGATTTTTCATTGAAAAATTTTCTTTTTTGAAGAGGGGGTGTGTTATGTAGGTCATTTCCCCCACACTCATCATGACCTGAGTTCAATTAGTCTAGAACATTCTCAAGGTCACTGCCCTTGATGACCTCACAACCTTGAATTCAATTAGTCATGTTTGGAATGTTCTGGAAAGTTGATTAGTTGTGTAAGGGAGATAATTTTAGAACAGTAATTAGCATGTCAATAAAAGTTCTAGATTGTTCTTATATGCCTTTATAAAAGGGACGTGCACAGCTTCCAGTCAGACTTTTGGGATCGTGTCTCTTGTGTGTTACTAAACTCCAGCAGTAGTCATTCTCAAGACTTTTCAAGACCTTCACTGTCAACGCTGGATTTATACTGTGGACTTTGTACAGCTTCAAGCCTGCAAGCCAAAGGACTGTTCATTCATCCGACTGACTGTTACAACTCTGAGACTGGAGCTTTGCCGTCCCAGCTGAGATAAGTAGTCTGTACACTTTAAAGCTTGTATTCTATCCCTAACTTAGCAATTAGTTTTATTTTCGTAATAAATTTTGTTTAAACGTTAACTGCTGAGTTCACCCTTTTGTTCGTTTTCTCTGCACGTAACATTATGTTCTGAGCAGCAAACTTAAATTCTTTAAAGAAAAGTTTTATTTTCCTAGCGATTTAGATTTTCTCGGGGCAAATTGAAATACATTGAAAATAAGTTTTATGTTTTTAATGGAGCCTACTTATTTATTGAAGACAACCAAATAAATTCCTGTAGGGAATAGTTTCTACATTTGAGTATGATTTAAGTATGAACGCTCTGTAAAAATATGAAAACGAAAGGAAACGAAAGAACAAAGCAGTCACAATTACTTTTCTTGAGGGCGCAATTTAGTTTCACGGAGCAATATTAATTGTGTGAGGGCGCAATATTTCTTATTGCACTGCAAACTCTTTCAAGCGCGACACAAAAACATTTTTGGGAGAGTAAATTATATTTTCGACAAGTGCAAAACTTTATTTTAACGGCGGCGGAACTTAGAGTATCCCACAATGCAACATCAAACTTTACCTCCGAAAGTGGCGGGCATTGATGAGCCAGTGTCTCTGAGACAACCATGCCAGACTTCATCGTTGTTACGGACTCAAAAACTGGTCAAAACATTGAGTTGCCACTCGAGCAGGATGACACCGTCCTGCTCACTACTGTCCAAGCTCAGTTTTCTGGTGCATGCGGTCTAAGGTACCAAACTGTGGTCGATGGATGTACCAAAATTCGTGGTCTCAGGTGCGTGGGTGGTGTTATTTACCCACCAAAAAGTGGATGGGTTCATGGTGTTCAAGGTCGACTTGAGGTGGTATACAGCAATACCAGTAGTAATACCAACTCCACTGCCACCGGAAAAGGAGCTGATGTCGGTGATGATGGAAAAGTTACTGCCGGTAAGTCACGTATTCTGATTTGTAAAATCTGTAAGATTTGAATTTATTCCAGATTTACTGCAGTTTCCTTCCTGCCAATTACATATTTGATCTAGCCGGCCCTGCGTACAGGTCTGCATGTTCCCGGCGTTACAGTTTACACGGTCTCCGTATACGGGCTCCACCATGCACTACAGCCCTGCAACGGTCTATGATGGAGATACATGTACAATGTAACTGTAGCTGCAAAATACAACGCTTACAGGCAAGCCTTGCCACTTCGATGCCTGGTATGCATGTTTTTTTTACACACACTAAACGTGTCCATATCATTAACAGGAAGGAACTTAAAGGTATACTGTCACCTGTTCCAATTTTTCCACAGTTACCATTTAAGCGGGTGGCCGCTTTCTAAAAACAACGCCCTCACATGGGAATTTTGAATACCAAGGAAAGCCCCTTTGACCATATATATTGGCATATTTAGATTACAGGTGACTGTATACCTTTATCTGGTCGTAAAGACATTAATTTGCACCCCAGACTGGTGATAGTAATCTGTCTCAAGGCTTACATGTCAGACATATTTCAGTGTCAGTTTTCTGTTGTTTATCCTGTACAAACAATCCAGTCATTAGGTTCCTTCCTGTTAATGACATGAAACGTTTAGTGCGTGTAAAAAAACATGCATACCAGGCCTCGAAGTGGCAAGGCTTGCCTGTAAGTGCTGCAGTAGCGCTACGGTGAGGCGGTCAGTGATTTTTGGTTTTTGCGACTTCGCTCACCAGTAGCTACAATGCCGATGGCCCTGGGGAGTATAAAATAAAGCATCCCACTAGACTAGGCATGTTGATGCGAAATGCTACATATTTACTGCATTTGGTAGTACTGATTTATTACTTCTGAAGGCTAAACACTATACTACATATAACCTTGTCGTTTATGGGGTTTACAATTTGTTCAAACACGTCGATCGCGTTCCATAAACATTGAGCGTGGGGCATCTGTGTTTCTGGGAGCTGCCATTACCAGAAGTTGGTAATGGCAGCTTCCAGAAATGTTTTTGCAGCTACATGTAACTGGGTTCTTGCAGTGAGATTCAAAATGGCGATCTCCATAGGTAAACAACTTGTCGAGAACTTTTTGTTTCAGAAAACAAGCGGTTTTAGACGTTGAGAGAAGTTAATTGCATCTTTTCTGGGGTCTGTTAGGAGGTAAAGGTAGGCAGGGAAAGGAGTTTGCTCCGATAGAGCAGAATTTCAGCCCAAAAGACCATTTTTTGTTGCGGTCCAGATCTTGACCGCAGAGACCCCAGTTATCTCCATAGACTGTTGCAGGGCTGTGATGGAGGCCGTATAACGCCGGGAACACACAGACCTGTACGCAGGGCTAGCACTGATCTTGTTCCATAGGATAAACATGGCAGCATTAAATTCACATCTGGTTATTATAGTTTCATTTTATTGTGTTAATTTTCAGTTTCAACATATGCAGAAAAGATGTTTGGTCGAGTAAAGTCATTCAGTGCATTTAAAGAAGAAAAGACTTCAGTTCATAAATTCACACCAAAAGGGAGCAGAAAGAAAGGATTGAGAAAAACAAGGAATGAAGAAGATGTTCAAATCACAATAGGTTTCATGTATTTTGATGAGAAGTTACAACAGCTGAAGCCACACTGGGGAAAACGCCTACCCATCCACTAGGACCAAACAAATGCAACTTGTGCAAGTGTTATAGACAGGACTTCAAAACTGGAAGTCATTCAATAAGAATTTAATCGATGAACAACGAAATTAAATTCTTTAGTATGAAAATGGATCTCAAGCTCTTTTCATCCCAGGATCAGAGTAGAAAGATTTTTTTCGTTATCTCGATAAAAAGATGAACTAGGCGTTGATTATAAAAGAATAAGGCTTTACCTTTGTCCCGAACGTGATTTAATATATCTATGACCCACTGTCAAACCAAGAAGACAGCTATAACTGTGAGGTAATTGATGACCACAGTTGTCCAGACATACAGACAGCAAATGCAAGATTGCACAAAAAAGAGAGGAAAAATAGAAAAGTCAACAAAGAAGAACTTCATGATGTTGGAAATGAGAACACTCCTGGGAAGCATGCATGCACAACGGCAGCACCTATGGCCACAACATCAAAAGGGATTGAAGATCAGGGGACAACTAAGAAAATGAGATTGGAGACTGATGAAGTGTATGCAACTCTATTTACTGATGAAAATGACATTGTATACATATCAGATTCTGGTGAAGATATACAGCAAGTGCCTACAAATTTCACCACTAGTATACCACTTGCAGAGATTTTGGCCAACCTTGCTGAACAGATTGATCGTAGCAAGACATCACTATTCAATATTTCCAGAAATCATCTGTTTGATGGTGTCAAGAGAGGCCTCAAACGCAAGTCATTCCATCCAAAGAATAAGATTTCTGTGAAATTCACAGATGATGATGGCTCGTCAGAAGGAGCTGTGGATGCAGGAGGCCCTATGAGGGAGCTCTTAACATTAACTATGAAGTACATCACCAATAGTGAGCTCTTGATGGTGAACTCAATCAGAAGTACATGTCATGTGTTAGTAGATGCATAGATGAAAATGAGTATTACATGGCAGGTCAGCTAATTGCCATGTCTCTAGTCCATGGAGGTCCTGCTCCTCACTGCTTTGCAGACCATTTCTATCAAGCTATTGTGCAAGGGTGTGACTCAATCAAGCCTACTATTGATGATCTCCCTCAGAATAACCCAGTGAAAGCTGACCTTACTGCGTTGCAAAATGCACCTATTGATGAAGCCAACCAAGTGCTGACTGAAAAGTTAGAAAATATCACTGAAATTGCTGGTACATGGAGAATCATGCGTACTGAAATTGACAAGGCAGCAGTTATTGGGTCAACAGTGAAATGGTACCTGTATGGCAGAAACAGAGAAGCCCTTAACCAGTTTACTGATGGATTGTCTACACTTGGTGTACTGGAGGCTATGAAGCAATACCCCACAAGCTTCAAGCCTGTCTTCTGTGAGCCTGCTCCACTGACTACTGATATGTTTTTATCTGATGTAACACGCAGTGTGGAAGGATCCAATCTGTTTAATGCTGAGAGCCTTATCTTGTCACACTGGGCAGATTTCTTACAAGACGTCCAAGATTAAGAAATCAACAACTTAACACTAGCAGAGGTATTAATGTTTGCAACAGGTTGTACAGAGCTCATTCATGGACTGAGTCCAAGAATTGCCTTCCTTCATGGCAGTGAAGGTCAATGTAAATTCCCAAAAGCCAACACTTGTGGTGGTGTGCTCCACCTTCCAGTGATACACAAACATATGATGAATTTAAACATGCAATGGCTTTTGCCATAACCAATTCCAAGGGTTTTGGATATGCATGATGAGTATGGTGTAAACAGGGTTGTATGGTAACTGCAAACTTACAAAGGATTGGTAACTCTTGAAGTAGAGAAGAATGGACATATGTGAATGTGGGATTGAGTGATCATTGTACCTATTCATATTGTAAATTTTTTCAAATAATCATGCAATATGACCATCAGAGAGTTGTCTATGGAATTCTTATTATGATTCACAAAGGACAGGTGAACAATTCAGCAAAAGTAAAGGTAGTCCTATAATAATAATTATAAACATTGATATATTAAAATGTTTTGTTGTAAACCAATTTATTCTGATCTAACAAGTCTTTTTTGCAGCAATAATCCATGGTTGTGAAAAGGACAGGTATTGCATGTACAGGTTTGTATCACACTGAGGCAGTCAGTTGGTACACACAAATATGCATTGCAAAAACTATGTGATTATTACTCCTTAAACAGTTGAAAAGTGTGCAAAGGAATATTTAACCTGTGTGCAAAACTCTTTGAAAAGATTTTTAGCCAATTAAAGGTCAATTGTTTAAGTATAAATGTTGGTTTCTAATCCATTATAAGACGGCAAAATGTAAGCCTGTTTCAGTATACTGTACTAGCAGTTGAAAAGGAGTGGTACGAATCACAGGTTATCATCAAAATTGAAATTTAAGAGTCATAAAATTATAGTGTTTTACAATCTGGTACTTTGTTTAATTTTGAATTATCATGGTGATAGCATGGATAAGCTACCATCTAAATGCCTGTTTTGTTGTGTCCAGTGGATAGAATTTACCAAGTAAGGAATTTAGTAACCAAGGTAAAGTAAATGGATCAGTCTGGGCATTGTAATTGAAGTTTTCCAGTGTGAGTAAATCAGTCAAAAACATGGATCAACAGAAGGAGTCTTTGAAATATTACTTTTGTTGAGATCATCAATATATTTCATACAAGATGACATGATGCAAGAATGAGGTTATTTGTCAAATTGAAAAAAAGTTATGGTCAATTTTTTTGGTCCTAAATGTGTTACTAAAATAGTTAAATTTTCATATTAGTGTAGTAGAAAAAATGTTCATAAGAAGTTCAGTTTGTATGTTTTAATACATGTCTTCATAATTTGACTGCTTCCAATATAAAGCATATCAATGGCTTATTTGAAAATGCTTTTTTCTACTACTTTTCCTACATAATTACTTGAAAAATCATTAGTAGTGCTACAGTGGCTATTGACTCTATTTTTTAACTTTTCAATAAGTTTACATTTGTTGCTTAGTACCATGGCCAGTTCTACATGTTTACTGATTTTGTAGAATTATTACCACCAATGTCTGACCAAAATACAAAATGGTTTATACAGTGTAGACTGAAAGATTCCGTCGCGTGCGGGCGCTCCGGCGCACTGCGACCTACGACCCTTAAAAGTGGGTCGTAGGTCGCAGTGCGCCTGAGCGCCCGCACGCGACGGAATCTTTCAGTCTATATACAGTGCTGACAATACAAATGTGTCCACACAGGGGATTATTGTCTGACCAGGTATCATGGCTGCACATACTCGCCACCGTCCACCCCCACTGAGAAAAAAAAACAGTTGTCCTGACAATACCCAGAGAACACAGTTGACACCTGTTTGTTTTCGGCTATGTGCCAGACGATGTCTAGACAATTTGGTTTGACCTTTGAAAACAACAACCTATTGTTCAGTGTGAGGGTGATAACATTGTTTTAAATTAATGTACTGTTGTTAAAGGGAAATATAACACAAAAAAGAATGGTATCATCAATATTGTCATAAAAAGTGTTATTAGATTCACTAATGGCAATGACGTTGCATACATTGATAATTGACAAATGGATCCAGTTTACTTGTCAATGTACTTTGGCAATGGGAATTGTAGCTTGTGTTTAAGAGTTTTATGTGAGTTTTAACAGTGATGTCTCACTGAAGTTGCATTGTATACTGTCATCTCTCCGCATTAAATGTTTTTGATTTCAATATTTTGTATGCCTTTTTTTAAGAACTATACAGCCTCAAAGACTTGTATGGCTGTCGTATGTGTGGACTGATGGATGTGTTGAATGATGTATGTAGTCATGATGTATGTCATACTCTAAGCAGGCACTTTCACTGCCATGTCAGTGAGAATGACAGTGAAAGCACTGCCGCAGTTTGGAGTGTGGATGTATGTGTGTAATATATGCATATAGTTATGTGAGCTTGTATGTGTGTAACAGTGTGTAGATAGGTAATAATATCTATGCATGTGTGCATTTTTATTATGGATATAAACTTTGTTACAGCTGTACTAGTAATTTGATGTTACCATACAGCTGATATTGGTTAATTGCTAGAATTGGTCACTAGGCAAATTTGTTCCTAAATTTACCCTGCTTGTTGCAAACCTGATTATGTCACCAGTGAATGTTTTATTTGCTTAGAAGGCTGATGCTTTCAATACATCTTACTGCTTGATTTGTAGTCCCCACAGACACCGTTCAAACACACAAACCTATTCAAGTATTAAACCAATATACAGCTGTATATAAACATCAACTATGGGAACTGTTACCCAGTCAGGTTATTGTTTGCAAACTGTTGACTGATAACATACTTGTTGTGAGTATCAGCACATAAATTAGGCATCATACATAACCTCATTCAACCAGGTATAGCACAGTTAACAGACCAAGTGTGTTATAATTTTCATGACCTCTATATGACCTTTCATCCTTGTACTTTTGTTGGCATTGGGTTGTCAAAATTCAACATTTTAGTACAAGAAACATGCAAAATATTGCTAGAAATGGAGTCGCTATGGTTATTCAGTACATAAATTCATTGACTGCAGCTGCAAATAAAGTTGATTTTTTTAACCAAACTGATGGATACATTATTCATATCAACAAAAGTATAAGGATATAAGGCCATGTAGGGGTCATGAAAATAGCCTTAATGTGAGGCACCCTGCTGTGGCAATGTCACAGAGATTAAGACAATCATGAATAAAGACTTCTTTGCAAGTACCAAACACATAACACTTCATCTACACATATATACATTATGGTACATATACACACACAATAACATGATAATATCATCCAGGATGGCATCAACAGGGGGGTTGTCCCGTTTAAAAGATGAGGGGATTCCACTCAGTTTTCATGTTCTGTCAACCATTGACAAAATGCTGAGGTGCCAAAATGTCAAGAGGTGAATCCCCTGATACCCCTCTCTAGATGAAAAAATTGAAATACATAAATACATACATACATATACACACATACATATACATACATATACATACACATACACATTAATACATACAAACACATACACATATAAATACATATATACATACACACATATACACACACATATACACACATGCAACATACAAATACATGTACATAAATACATATACATACACACACATACATTCATACACACATATACATACATACATAAATACATACATATACATGTACACATATACACACACATACATACCACCAAAACACATATACACATACACATGTACATACATACATGCACACTCATATACACACACATACATATACACACACATATACACGCACAGACACTTGCAAAAAACCCTCACTTTATACAGCCAATAACTTACTGGCACATAAAGAACTGTATGAGTGGTCATTTGTAGTGTTTCAGACTAACAAATATATTTATTTCATTTCAGTATGTCAATATTTCACAGAGGTGGTACATGCTATGTTGCCAATGTACACACAAGGATAAAAGATTGTATATTTGCTAAATGTCTGTCCAGAGATGGGATTTTGGTATTGGACTTGGATTAACCATACCATTCCAATATGGCTAGTGGCTCACATAAAAGAGAGTGAAAAGATATCGTACACATTGTGAATTGAAATTTCTGAATTCATAAAATGTTGAATACTGATTTATTCTTCTGCCACCTGTATTAACCCTTCATATAGTTGTAGTGCATCTCTCCAGTTGTGTGGTTTGCTTATAGCACATGTTTGCAAAACATACTGGAAATATTGTTGATAGTCATTATCACTGTCTCTATCAATGAGCTCATGATATACATAATTCACTTCATCCTGTGCAACTGGCTGGATTAAGTTGTCTACACCTCCATGCAGTTCTGGGAGATAATACAGTGAGTCTGGTCTGCCTGGAACTGTATCGTGTCTTGACTGCCTGATGTAATGAGTGTTCCAATGTTCACGTGCACGAACATGATCAAGGTCGTTCTGTAGTAAACACGCAAAACAAAACCACAGGCATTCCTTCTGCAAAACACTAGTCGAATCAAAAATGCCTTGTGCTTCAATATCCTTGAAGAAATTAATCCACCACGTAGAGCGATTTTTTCTCAGGAAAGACCACCAAGCTTCAATTCTCTGATTCCGCTGAGATGCTACATATCTATGTGCATCACTGTCATTCCTGAAAAATGCCTGTATTGCAGCAATAGTGCCATTCTCTGTACCAAGATCAGAGTTTAGCTCAATGGGACATCCATCAAATCTGTTCACTGCTTCAAGATAATATGATGCAATGTTATCTGGGAGATTATTTGACTTTGTTACATAAAGCCACAATATCTTCCTACTGTATCCATCGATGGCTCCATGTATGGGGAATCCAAACGGTTTCAGTTTATCATAACCGTCAACATGCCATGCAAAATTTGGTCCAGGATTCAAGTATAACCTCTGCTTGAGTCGATGTGCTCTTCTCAAAGAACTACCCTCCGGGTCCAATTCTTTCAATAATTGTTGAAAAACAATTCTTGGTACACTCATACCTTCCATTTTGAGACTGTGCCATACTGTCCGATATCCGCCTATGCACCCGGGCCCATCCAGCATTTCCTTAATTTTGTCTCTAACCGTATCGATGTCGTACTCTATGCGTCTTCTTTTCAAACCATACAAGTTAATACGACGATTCAGTGTTCGTTTACTCATATGAATATTATGGTACTTCCTTAAGAAAAGCAGGATTTCGTCATACATGAATCCTCTAAAGAAAAAAGATCGTATCAAACCCTCTTCGTCGTCACAATACACCGCCCCGTCATCAGTATCCATATCAGAATCTGAAGAATTTATAGAATGGTGGGATGATGAAAGCTGCTGATGAGATGGTGACCCCATTATTGTCCCTCGCACATATAGCCCATGAATCATAAACTGGGGGTCCGCAAAAGGGGTCCCGATCGTCTCGTCACGGGACGGGTTTTCCGCTTTACATGCCAGGTAATACGATCCCTCCACTCGGTGAACTGGAACCTGCTCAGTGCAGCACACATCTTATCTGTTTGTTTGAGTTTGTGTACTCCTACAACGTTCTCTTATATGGGAATTGTGGGATAACTTCACTTCCGCCGCGAAGAAAAAAGTATTTTGCTGTCTCGAAATATATTTTGTCATCTCAAAAGAAAGTTTGCACGTTGAAAACTGAAACTGCGCCCTCCCAAAAAGAGTTGGTCAGTACAAGAGAAAAGGCGCCCTCACAGGAGTTGTGCGACTCTAGAAAATTAAAATTCACTTGTGTAAAAAGAAAAAAATTCACTTAGGAAAATATATTGTTCCTTTCAGAAAATTAAACAATCCCTTGAGAAAGTAAAACATTTCTTTTTTGAAAACAAAAGACTTCCAAATATATATTTGTCTCGAAACCAACAGATTTCTTCAGAATATTAAAAAATTTATTTCAGAAAGTGAAAGATGCGTGCTAAATATTGAAATTTTAGTCTTGAAAAAATACAGTTGGCTTTTGAAAATTAACTTTTTTTCTTTAAAATGAATATTTTCAAGGTATTAGGAATGTGCTCTGATTAAATCACACAATCATTAATATAGCTATGAAAAGTTTACTCTTCAAAAAACAAAATAAAATCTCGACATGTGTTAAATGTTCAGCCTTCAGAAATAATTTTTTTTGAGTATTTACAACTTACTAATGTAAAATGAAGAATTACTTTCAATATTAAATATTAGTCGTTGTAAAGCTTAAGTTCTTACAAAATACTAAAAGTTTACTCTCAGAAGAAAAGAAGTTGATTGTTTTTTGAAGAATTAAAACCGGCAAAGAATATTAAAGTTGTACCCGCAAAAATTAAAAAGTCGTGTATACCAAAATTAGAGTTGCGTCTACAAATATCAGTTTTGTTCTCGTAACAAGAAGTTGTGTCCACTAAAATTAAATTTGTACTGTCAAATATAGAAAGTTTCGTCCGTGAAAAAAAAAGTTTTGCCCCTAATAATTACAGTTGCATCCAACAAAATTTTAAGTTTGTTTTGGGGAAATAAATTTCATAATTACTTAAAATAATTTCTAGAAAATTAAGAGTTTATATCACTCAGAAAGAAAATTCTATGTGGCGTCTAGGGGCCACCGTATATATCAGAAGATAATTGTAAAAGTTTGAGAGTCTGAATGTCTGTCCCCGAGGTGCGTTCTACCTTAAGTCATGTGCGTGTGTTGGTAAAGACACATCCTGTATACAATCTGTCCAGTGATTATTTACATACAACTATCATCTCATCATTTGTGTCCCTCCTTGGTGATGGCGTGTAGAGGCCAAGGTTCATATCCATGGCTAACACTATTAACACCAGAATTTATTTGTTTTTTTTCTCTATAATTGACCGTTATGCAGAATCGACTTAAAAGTGCATAAACTCTGTAACATCATGAGTTTTGGAAAAAAGTAAATCGAAAATAAAAATTATGATCTGAACAAAAGTCAAAATTAAATACAAATCAATTTAGTTTTAGAAAGTCAAAATTGAAATTAACAGCAATATCTCAATTAAATTAAAACAGATGACTTTTCAAACAAAATAAATTAAAAAAAAATATAAATCAGAATACAAATCAAAAAGAAAATATGAAAGAGCATTATTACATTTTAAAAAAATAAAATGAATTTAGCTTTGAAAACGAAAATAAAATAGGGAAAGGAATCTGAAGTCAAAATCGCCATTAGAATTAAACTTAGTTATAAAATGACAAATAAGTTATAGTGGAAATGCATTTTAATATTAAAATGGATATGAAAGCTAAAAAAACCCACCTTTTTTCAACTTGAGTAATTACTTACAAAAATGTTGTGATAAGCCTCCTTAGGCAAGGATACAACTCTTACATTGGCCGGTAAAATGTCCCTCTTATTTTATTTTACCATGTTTTATGCACAATATACGTTTTAGTTTTTAATTTTTCTGTGAAAAAATCAAAAATGAATCTTGCACGCATTCAGGTATTTTCTTTTGTCGTAGCTTTCTTGATAGTAGGTGTGAATATGGTTTTGCATGGATGAGTCTATATATACCTTGAAACAAAATCACATTCACGTTGGCATAATTGTGTGTTTGTTTTCTTTTTTGACCATTTTGTTTCTTGTTGTTTTCAGTGACGCCATGTCTTTCAATATTACAATAACGGGACGTAGACAGGTTTTATTCCTGGCTCTGGCACTTTTTGCCAGCTTTGTCATGGGGTACATGCTAGCTCAACTCGAAGGGCGAGACAACCACGTCGCCATGCTGTCCCAGGGTAACATCAATGCTCGCATCTGTCTTGAGAAGTGGAGAAAGGCTGAGATCCACAAAAGGTGGGTGATATATATCTAAAGCATTTTTGTGACACTTTACGATATATGCAATGATCTTAGGTACCCAATATGAAAAGAGTATAGCCTGGACCAATCGACCTGAACACCGATTTGAGAACAAACCAAGTCCCACATCTGGAAGACTTCATACAACGCTGAGTGCGTTAACTTGAATCATGGGATTCCCGAGGTACGTCAGTCATACTTAGATGAAATTATACAGACGGCGTGCGTAATGCAGCAACAAATCAGGTAATCTCTCCTGGGGATTTTTTCCAGCTTAAATTATAGAAGCACCATAATTTTTTTTCGTGACATCTGATTTTCGAACAGACAAGAAGTTGGCTGAGCATTTAACACTTTACTGCAACACACGTAATGCATCGTGTTCTACAATTTTAAGTAAAATATAGTCATTTCAGCACGTAATAACGCGTTAATATTAATTTTTATGTAAAACGCTGTAACTAAAATGACTGTAATACGATCCTACGCCATTTTCGCGCATGTCTGAGGTGAACAAGCCGGTTAGCGCATTTGCGCATGCATGGAGTAACTGTATGACGTTCCGGGCCTATCTTCATGCAAATATTATGACCTATACATGTACACACTATGGAAGATAACCCAGGCCTATCCACAATACAAATACATGTACACACTATGGAAGATAACCCAGGCCTATCCACAATACAAATACATGTACACACTATGGAAGATAACCCCTGCCTATCCACAATACAAATACATGTACACACTATGGAAGATAACCCAGGCCTATCCACAATACAAATACATGTACACACTATGGAAGATGACCCAGGCCTATCCTCAATACAAATATATGTATAAACTATGGAAGATGACCCAGGCCTATCCTCAATACAAATATATGTATAAACTATGGAAGATGACCCAGGCCTATCCTCAATACAAATATATGTATAAACTATGGAAGATGACCCAGGCCTATCCACAATACAAATACATGTACACACTAGGGAAGATAACCCAGGCCTATCCACAATACAGATACATGTACACCTATGGAAGATAACCCAGGCCTATCCACAATACAGATACATGTACACACTATGGAAGATAACCCAGGCCTATCCACAATACAAATACATGTACACACTATGGAAGATAACCCAGGCCTATCCACAATACAAATACATGTACACACTATGGAAGATAACCCAGGCCTATCCACAATACAAATACATGTACACACTATGGAAGATAACCCAGGCCTATCCACAATACAAATACATGTACACACTATGGAAGATAACCCAGGCCTATCCACAATACAAATACATGTACACACTATGGAAGATACCCAGGCCTATCCACAATACAAGTACACTAAGAACACAGTATTGAAGATGATCTATGCCTATCTTCAATACCAATACATGTCGGTATGGAAGATGACCCAGACCTATCATCAATACAAATAGTGTGTACATGTGTTTGCATTTAGGATAGGCCAGGCAAGGTGGCCCCCTGATTTTTATTCTTGATTTCGAAAAGATATAGTCTAAAGTTCCCTTACGAAAGTTCGAGCAAAAGTGCAAGTCTTTCATTTTGAGGCGTGCCACCTTAATTGCAGCACAGTCAGGGCCCTCCTACATTCTTTATATTTCCAAACAAAGTTAAACTAACTCCATGAGCTGTCTTCCAGTATTCCATATCTCACTGTAGAGGATTGTGACGTGAGTTTCACAGAATTACATATCTAGTCAATAGTACAATTTCGCTTTTTAAAGATTACCGTCAGCTCCCTCATGAAAGGAGTGGTCGGCGCACGACATTTTAATGAATGAAGTAAATGATCATTGTTAATTTTTTCTTCTCATTGTTCCATCAGATTTGAAGAAGAAGCGAATGTTAAACAGCCATTAAAGAAAGTAACGGGGTAAGGATATGTTGACCATGAATAAATACATTGCATGCGAAACTGACAATCTACTCTCAGAAACACATTTTGCAGAAGGGTTTTACAAAGACTCCAAATCTTGAATATGGTATCAAACCGTTAGACTCTACCTAAAACTGTTGACGGCAATTAATATGATCTACATAAGATCTGATGTACGGTATGTCTTTGCTCAAAATTTACAATAAATATTTACAGAACTAAAGAAAGGATTTAAATTCACACTGAAAATATAGTTGCATGGGAACCTGTGGTGAAAGAAATAATCTGGCAACAAAACTAATACCCTTGATTGATATGAAGTGATGTAATCCTGGCTTATGTTCTGCTTCCATATTTAGGAAATTAAAAAGGCAAAACAATGGAACCTCAGGACAATCCTAGGCTAACTGCAGCGTAAAATTAAATGTACAAAAATTCTTTAAGCATAATATTAAGCGCTGACGTTCGCATGGAAATGACATGTTGTATTTATTCCACCAGAAAATTATTGTGACATTTTTATTGATAAACAATGCGTATAACCTCTCTCTCTCTCTCTCTCTCTCTCTCTCTCTCTCTCTCTCTCTCTCTCTCTCTCTCTTATGGATGAAGACCAAGGAAAATATTACTAGACTGCGGTGCCAACGTAGCTTCAACAGTCAATCTTTTCAGGGAAACATACCCGGATGCAAAAGATTATATCATTCACTCATTTGAGATTGATGCAGGACTGAGACCATATTTTGCATATTATAAGGACAAAGGTCACACACTCCACTGCCCTGTCGGTGTTGCTGACAAGGACGGTAAGGCTTCTTTCGTTGATTGGTTAATTGCAACACATTGTAATCTACGGAACGTTAAGACAGAGCTGCTTGGCATGCAGTTTTCTAAGAACAAAGCACCATTAAACGACATAATTGTCTTTTATAATAATAATAATAATAATAATATTGGGTCCACAAGTACATGCGATCAAGGCGCTTTACAATTATTACAGGGGCGTAGGAAGCAATTCACGCTTGGGGGGGGGGGCAAAGGTAACCTATATTCTGGTGATGAATGAATTACGATCTAAAATTTGCATATATGAATAAATTAAAATATTAAATCATACACGAATAAATTAAAATAATTAAAACAGGCCAAAATCAATCTTAATAGTAAAAAATGTAATTAAAGCACTACTACTTTCACATACGGCAATGTCTCAATATTTGTGTTTTTATGTATTAGGCCGTGTAAAGAAAATTCTTTGTTTGCCGTCCTTGGATTTTTGAAAAACCTACCAGCCAGCGAGCAAAAAAAAATACAAAACAAACACACAACATAGATCAATCGCATAAACTTTAACTTTGTATAAGTACAACAAGCATACTTAGAGTTAGGTGACTGTGAGTCTGAACAAAAATTCCATAATAAACAATGGCAATAAACACTATACCAGTACATAGGCCCTAGTGTACCACATGTACAGTGTGATAGTAATCAACTGGTTGTGTTACGCAGATCTATAGTTTGTCTCTGACGGAGGTTTATGCACTAGGTAGTCATAGACAAGAGTAAAACTATTAAAAATAACAAGTTCTCAATTATGAATAAAAAGCATATTTGC
Organism: Ptychodera flava; assembly: GCF_041260155.1. Lineage (NCBI taxonomy): Eukaryota > Metazoa > Hemichordata > Enteropneusta > Ptychoderidae > Ptychodera > Ptychodera flava. The sequence continues at coordinate 2,636,450 of NW_027248355.1, read as the reverse complement.
GACAAATGTAAAAGATGCAAATTACGTATTACGACGATGTTTACGAAGTTTTGAAGAAAACGAAATATATTTGAATCAACACCTAATGAAGGAACATAAGAACTTCACCGTTTACGCAATGGCTTCAATTTTGCAACGTGTCTAAGTGACATTTGTATATTAATTATGACATGTACATTTAAGATCGAGATCTGATTTGATGTTTACGATTGGACGTATATTTCCATCTTTAATTCATATCTATCATATGATCAAAACCAAGCCTTAAACATAACGTTTAAAATCCCATTCTAAAATAATACGGGAAAGGGAATACAAAGGACAAGAGAGAAAAATACAACAGACAGGGCAGGAGGACAGACAATTGGAGAAGCGTATCTTGGGCGATGGCAGCTGTCAAGCTTGTCTACCGAGAAATAAAGTCTATGTAGTACCAACGAACTCTGAACATCTCGTGTAGTCAATCGAAGATTACCAGCACCTCTCAGCAAGCTAAGACGAGTCCATGAGTAAAAGCAGGCCAAGATGAGGTAATGAGATGATAGGAGAAAAACGAGTAGTAACAGCTGTTTTGACAAATGTACACTATGTATTTCAACATGTTGGGCTAAGCTTATAACAAAAAGGTGTTCTTGCAAAACCTGAAAATTCCAAATATAAAACTGCAAAATTTACTGAGTATAACAAAGTATGTATAGTTGTCACTCAGAAAACAAATGTTAAACATCTTGGTAAAAGGTGAAACTACTATCTCTTCCATACAATTACAATTTTTACAGTAAGAAGAGTGGGTAGCTGAACAAATCATAACAGCCTCGAGTACAAATCCTCCTTTTTAAGTGTCAAATAAATACTAGTCCTGATCACTGTTTCTGTTGAGTTAAATGCTCCATTAGCTGTAACTTTAAAGGCTATTTATTCTGAATTTTGTGTATCAACTATTTTTTAGCCGAATTCCAATAGCGCTGATCGCGATGTCAGGTTTGTTACTAAATATAGCTGCACGCGCGACTTCAGACACCGCTGCCTGAAATTCGGACAAATCTTTTCATGCGCGGTCGTTGTTGCAGCTCAGTTGTAGTCTGAGCCGGAGACCAAAAAGATTTTACGCACTTCCGCCGATTTGAAAACTTTGAGGGAGATATCAACTTGTGAAACGGTCGATTGATCTTCACTTACGGTACACTGCAGTCCACTACAACAGGAGGTGCACATGTACACTTTACGTACAGCGGTTGATGTACCCCTTTAAGATAGGTAATCTGATTTGTATGGAAACGATCGTACGACATTTGCGTTTTTGCGACATTAAAGTAAATTACTGCGACATCGCGAACAAAGGAGAGCACATCCCGCCGTATTTTCGATCATACGATCTGTGTTTGTTTTTCAGATTTCGTCCAAAAACCTACCCGCACGCGGACGGCAAACAAAGAATTTATTTTACGGCGCCTTAACTCCAGTTGTTTAACTCCCTACATCAGCAATAGTTGGGACAGCTAGCCGTAGTCAATGTGTATTTGTAAAAGTTGGGGGGGGGGGGGGGGGCAAAAGTATACCTTTGCCCCCCCCCCAACTTCAGCATTGGGGGGGCGGCCGCCCCCCCCCCCCCCCCCCGGTTCCTACGCCTATGATTATTATTACCCCTGGTCACTGGACCTAATATGATACCACTCAACTCCCTGGGGAGCAAACAACAGCTCACATGTGCAGCCAATAAGCGCAGCAGAGCTAAACGCACACATTACAACCACTGTCCTACCAGGTACCCATCACTCCTGGGTGGGGAGAAACAATGAGGAATAAAGTGCCTTGCTCAAGGATACAACACCACAGCCATGCCGGAGCTCGAACTCGCCATCCTTTGAACGTGAGTCCACTGCTCTAGCCACTGGCCCATGATTCCTCCTCTTTGTCAAAGCTTTCATTCTTTCTCTTTATTTGTCAGATTAATACGCAGATGTTCTTGGCCTGATTTCTGTACACATGTCTAATGGGATTAAATTTCACAAATGTGCAAGCTAAACAATGAAATCAATGGTTACTTAGCATTTTCACCGGTGTTAATTATGCTATCTACGTCCCAGCGAAATCAACCAAATTTAAAGTCTAGAGACGAAATAATGCGTTGACATTAGTCCCCACTGACGAAGTTCGAGGAGGTACTTTGAATATAACTCTGCGTGCATTAAAGTCGTGTCGATTTCGATCATTTCTTATCGAAACATGCAATCCAAAAAGCATTCTGTTAATAACGATTTGCCGAAATAATGCTATGAAATTTATAATAGGTATTCATAGTGAGCTATAATAAACGATGTTGACTTGCGTTTATTCATACTATGTTTACACGATTGAAGATTTACTGAAGATCCTGCAGGAAATGCTTATAGGTCACCGCCTACGTCACTGTAGTGACGTGCTGCAGGGATCCTCGACCAGCAGTTTTACGCCAGCAAAATGGCGGTCTCCGTGTAGTCATGTCTGGCAAACCTAGAAAAAAGGCGATATTTCGGTGAATTTTGAGCGGACTTCTGGTTTGGTGAGTCCCTAATAACCAAGCTGTCGATGAGTGTTGGCAAATTGTAATTTGGATGGAAAATTTTTCGAAATATCGTCGAACAAACTTGCGCAAAGGGTGCTTGCGGCGGAACATGGACGCTAGTCTATTCAATATCCCACAGCTGTGGTGGCGGGGTTAAAATCGTAAAAGTCAAAACCAGCCCGTAAAAGACAGGAATCCCGTCTGAAAACACCACAGCTGTAGACCCACAGCTAAGGGCGCTAGTATGGACTAAGGCGAAGCCGACGAGGGGCTGTGAGAGAGCCTATAATCTTAGCGTGCTTTTGGCCTCGAATCAAAACTTCGATACTTGTCATTGAACTTCACCCTTTTATGACAAAAACTATTTAGTGAACTGGTACGTCACAGCTATGTGTAACACATGGATGTCGAACCACATTTTCAAAAGCATCATTCCTGTATTAATCTTGAAGGTCAATTGGCGATTTAAAGCGCAGTGGTCGTCGCGCTGCGCGTGCGCGATTTTTTTGTTGATAAACATGAATTTTTGTAAACATAGTCTTCTGAACTTCAATCTGAGTAAGATGGGAGCGGTCCCACACTTTGTTAACGCCTATGTAAGACTCAACATCATGCAATAGTAAAATATTAAGATTGGAAACGAACTTCTATGGTGTATTTCTATTTATAAACTAATGTAAGGCTACGAACATTGAGACACTACACTCGGCACACTATGTCGCTGAGTTTAGTGCATGCAGTCACGGTGAACAAATGGGTATGATCGCGCGCGGTCACGCTGGTTGTACACAATGCTCTGTATAGTACAGTAAAAATACATCACTAAAATGATCAACATTGTATATATATGTAGACTAGCAACAAGCACAACGTCTAACACAAAAAATACACTCAAGAGCGTGATCGGCAAGCCAGAGCAGGGCACGGGAGATGTTGTTGCTTCGATAAGGGAGACGGTCACCGCGTTGACGTACACGGGGGAATCCTGTCCCACAACCTACTGGCCCCACGACGACTTGGCCCACGACCCACTGTTGATCACCATTTCTTGCTGCTTCTAGTAATACGTGGCAAGAAATAGTCAAATGACAAGAAACAATAGACAAAACGAGCGAGAGATCCTGTGCATGGTCATGGCAGAGATCCAACGGCTAGCTAGTGTAGCAGGTGTTGGCCTACCGGTGCTACGGAAACTTCGTTGTTGTACCTCCTGATTGCCGGGTAGGTCTGAATCCCCTTTCAAATGAGATAACCCCCACATAGCAAGAAGAACTATGAAAGGTCATTCGCTTGACTTGATACCTGTGCTCGAAATCTCATTTGCATCCCCCAACGGGGTAAACTTCGTAATGGAGTTGGATTCTCCACAGCCGAGTGTAGCGCGCTGTATACCCGGTTCTCTTGACACGGACGTTCATGTAGACCACGGAACATATGCTTTTTGCTGCCGCGGGCATTGCTCTGACAGCTGTAGATTTCTGTAACTTGCGTTTTTGTCAATTGTACTCCTGTTGGGCCTCTTGAAATGAAAGCTCTCGTTCTTGCTAGCGATGTCGTAGACTACAGCCCGGTCATTGATAGTCTGTTTGCATATACATGTACACGCGTACAGGTAAGTGTTTAGCTCTATGGCTCTAGCGATAACAATACATCCGAGCCCCATTCAACTGATTCAAGAAAATCATGATCAAATGTGATCTCAATCCAGCGTGTAATTACTAGATTTGGTAAGTTGGTATGCTTGTGACAGATCAGCCGCCATTTTAACAAGCGGCAATATCGCAAACATTATTATCAACCCGTAACGTATAGTGCGGCATTCTTGGATATGTTGACAACAGGGGGGGGGGGGGGGGGGGGGGGACCCCTCAGGAGCATGCGCAGCGCGACGACCACTGCGCTTTAAGTATAGTTAAATTTTATAATGTAGCGCTATTCTGAGTGCAGAGACTTATTTACTTTGTTACAAGGATACAGATATGATATACTGAGGTGTTGGCACTAGGATTATTACCAATTCTCGAAATCATGAAGACCTGTATTTCAATCGCAACTAGATTTCGGCAATCCAAGAGCATATAGAAAAATAAAATAGTTTCAATTTCGTCTTTTAGTACTTGTTACTTACACATATGACAATTTTTAAGGCTTACTAAATCAGTGAAATTTCATTCGAAGTGAAAACAAAACATATATTGTATTAATTTTAAAGATTTTTGCCAAGTAGGACCAAAGAGAGGATTGGTCAGATTTAAACCTTCTATCTAGGATACAATATTGTAGAGAAATTGACATCTTACACATCATATCAAAAACTGAGTAAATAAAGTATTACAATATAAAGGAAGTGTATCCACACCTATCATACAAATACGAAGTTTACGAGGCAAGAACATTTGGTATGAAGGGCGCACCCTTTTCTGAAATTGACAATAACCCCTAGCATCTTCAGAATCACATTAGCTCATCTCGTGATAGAAAACTAAAGTAAATCTAACAACACGTTTTCTTTTGGTAAAAGATTACCTCTTCGTGCCTTTAAATGAATTTACTGTTTATTTCATGGCAGGTAATATGACTGCTTTTAACGAGGGAGTGTGGTTTCCAGGGAAAGTAAACAACGGACAGGATATGCAGTGGGGAGGTGGAAGCCTATTTGTCAGTAGAAAAGAAGGCGTTGATAAACAAGATGGCGGCAAGAGGAAATTGTCTCGGCATGATGTCATCCCTACCGTTGACCTATCACAGTGGATACAACGAAATGTCAACAAAGAAGACTATGTCATCTTTAAATTGGACGTAGAGGGCGCAGAGTATGGGATCTTGAGGAAAATGTTACAAGATGGTACATTTGAATGGATTGACAAGTAAGTATTGCAGTATCAATTGGCAGTATCTTTTGCCTCGCTCTAGCCGGTCCCTTTCCCCATACTTTTCAAACATACTCTCTCTCTCTCTCTCTCTCTCTCTCTCTCTCTCTCTCTCTCTCGTTTACAGCAAACATTGCCATTTCAACGGTACTCCAGATTTCTAGCAAAATTTGCTTTCTTGGTTTTAGCTGATTAAATCACAGACAAATAGTATAGACAGACTAGAAACGCTGCATGCCTTTTGTTCCATGGTCGTCTCGGTAGACTATTGTCTTTATATATTAAAATGAGCTTCAAAGGTGTTAAACTTTTTGGAGACTTTGTTTGTGGTTGATAATTACACGAGATTATGCGAAAAATACGACGAAATGGCATCGTACTGCCAGTCGCGTAGCAACCATAGTTACTTTGTGAGCTCTCAGGCCAGAAACACTGCTTCACGCCAATCAAAACATAACACGTCAGCAGTTTCATATACATGTCCTTCCTTGACGCACGTGTAAAACACGTTATGACTGACCGTAAACCATTGAGTAAAACCAGACAGTATCGATAAAAGACTTTCAAATTTGGTTCAAGCGCACTCATTATATATTCATAAAAATATGAGAGGAATTTTTAAAACGGTAAAACTCACTTTCCTGAAGCTCAAAACACTCCCTTTTTCGCATGCACGTCAATTCCGCTCAGCACCACACGACAACAACAACACAAACTTTGCCGAACATACTTTCGCTTAACAATATGCGAAAATCCGAAAATTACCGAAGGATACATGGTCGGCACTCTTCGGAAAAGAGAGGCGAGAGCAACCTGAGGCGAGGCGAACATGGATGGGTTACGTAACCGCTTAAACAACGCCTTAAACAATACCCGTTGCGACTCTGTCTATGTTTCTCTGTGATTAAATGTAGTTATTTGATGAAACTTTGTAAGATATGTCAAATGTACATGGCATGACACTAAAAATAATGATATTTGTTGACTAATTGTGGATACTGCAACGCTTTTATGCAGTAACATTGTTTTTTAAAGCTAATAATTTTTCTTTTCAGGTTTATTTGGATTCGATAATGATGCTGTGAATGCTAATAATCTAAAACTTTGTAGATATGAGTTAGGTCCAGGATATTGGCCTGTTTAAATTATGATTAGGCAGAATTTGTAACTTTCTGTGCATTTTCCGGTTGCCTTTCCGACGAGTCAGTGCAAACATTTTGGTCGATAATACCTTGGTAATACCTTCAAGGTCAGGAATATTGTCTTAGCGGAGTCATTTTAGCTCATGCTTCACAAAAATCTTCGTCCACTGTACGTGTTTTCATTTACAACGTATAGTAAAAGGAAAATCCTACGTTTTGATACTCCTTGAAAAGCTGACTGGTTTGAACCGGTTTTGACCTGTTTTAACCAATCCCTGCACCGGACACATGGCAGTTGATTCATTTTTCCGTTACAACACGTGTTAATATATGCTACTTTGTCTTATGGACGTTCGAGATATTTATTTGAATATTGTGTTCACCAATTGCAACGTGTCAAGATATTACCAATGTAGTGTAGCATCATCAGAATCTTTCATATTCATGTGCAATATCGGTTGATCGTAATTGTGCAACTTAGATTTTTTAAAGCAAAATAGCATGGACTAAACAAACAAATGATAGCATATTTAACAGGTGTATGTTTTCAGCAAACAGCAATAGAAGAAATGTGGGTAAATTCATTATAGGCCATAAAACAATCCTTCATCTATATGACTTTTCATCTTGATATAGAAAATTCCAAAATTTGAAACTTAGATGAAGTGATAATACACAGTATAATTCAGAGAACTGGTAAGGCTTTTATCATTTAACTTGTTTGTTCCCATCAGTGAAAATACAAGGATTTCATGACGTGGTCGTCACACTGGCTTTGTTGCCGAAAATATATATTGTGTATAATTAAGTATGGAGTCAGTATTCTGACATTACTTGACCGATTTCAATCAAACTTGGCAAAAGGACGTAGTCAGGCGCACGGCAATCTATCTCGCGATACAACTCAAAATGGCAATCTGGCGGCCATATTGCTGTTCCAAGGCAATTTCTGGGACCGATTTCATTCAAACTCCGCATTAGAACATAGTACTGTGACATACATCTGCACGTTTCTTGATACAATCGAGTATGCATGCCATGATCCAATCTTTTCTTAATTTCTATCGGTCTCAAGCAGTGCCCAGACATGTGAAGACAGATCATATCTTACGCTTGTAAGTTTGGAAATGCAAGCTGAGTTATCAGTCTCGATACTTATGCTTTCAATAACTTAACAGACACAAGTTGTCGGTTGTTAGCATTACTTTACATCTTTTTTACAATATGGCAGTGTCTTAATGTTCCAGATCTCGATTTTTACTCTACCCTTATTCGAAGACATACCCTATGCACATCAAGTTGGTTTTCGATGTGATCAAATATGGCCATCTTGTCTTGCGGTCATTTTGACTTGGCATAAGGGCGTGATACCATGAAGTACAAATGCATGTCAATTGTTTCATGTGATATTATCCAATATAGCTGCCTGAAGAACACTTCGTTTTAATTTTTTAGGCTGAAGCCATAACTCAGACTTAGCACGACAAATTTCATTTAAACTTGACTCAAAGACAAGGTGCTATGGCGTATAACTATGACTATATATATGTTCTTTTATATCGCACTTTGTACTTTGTGCATTATTGTGACTTCTATTCAATGACATTGGATCAACTCACATAAATTACAAGTGGAGACTGTGTCATTTATATTGACTGGTTGTTACTACAACAACAACAACAACAACAACAACAACAACAAACAACAACAACAACAACAACACCTACTACATCTACTACTTCTTCTACTACTACTACTACTACTACTACTACTACTACTACTACTACTACTACTACTACTACTACAATTTCTTTCGATGATGTTATTATGTTCACATCTTCGTCTTCTTCAAGGTTTTATGGGGAATATCACCCGAAGCAACCAACAGGCGAAACAGAAGAAGAAAAGAAAAGAATCACTGATGCAGTAGAGAAGGAACTAACAAATATTATCACGTGGGCAGCAGAGACAAAAACTTTCGAAGACTTTGACGAAGTTAACTCACCAACAGTAAGAAGTTGACGTTCTTGCCTTTCGAAGTATTGCATCATATCAACATAGTTCTCAAATTGAAAGTATACGAACAGTTTGGCTGTACTATTATGCCAGTGTTAGGCAATACCAGCCTATATCGAAAATTATATCATACCAGTATATTGATGGCGGTAATGCTGCGATCTGATTGGTCGAGACGCGATAACAACCATGGTATATTGGCGATATACCATGGCAGGCATGCGCGCGAGCTCTCAGCTTGAGTAAAAGTCCGTTTTTGACGTTCCACGCCAGAATTTCAATATACTGTTATGATATAATAGCAATAAATCACACCCAGCGACGGTATACCACTCGATTTTGACCAGTTCACTTCATATATGCAATCGCTATCGCTCGTGCATATATGTCGTGAACTGGTCAAAATCTCGTGGTATACCATCGCTGGGTGTGCTTTATTGCTTAAATAATGAATGCAGATTTAGAGATTTATGTATGCATTACATGCATGCATTATATGCATTAATCTCAATAGATGTTGCCATTTGGTTGGATTTCATCGTATTTCATTTGTTGGCCTGCTAACCGCGCTGCATATCAACATGGCTAACCTTCTTTAGTGATTCAACCTGCGGCAGTGGTTGTGCATGCCTGTAAGGTCCTGACACATCGACTTTCAAAACATCAGTCATTATTAAATTCAAACCGCTGTGTAAACAGCGCCACCATAAGCACGTCGTTACCACAGAGCAGCTTCCGACAACGATAAACTTCAGAGCATTATTAATGAATGAATACCAGTGTTTTATATATATATATTATATATATATATATATATATATATATATATATATATATATATATATATATATATATATATATATATGGACACGGATATCTTTACAACTTTTACGAACTTTCTATTGACAGCCATGTTATGGGAATGCTACATTACTCTCACTAGTTAAGGGAAATTACAAGCAGCCATTAAAAACACACCTCTGTCAGATAGTACAAAAACGATAATAAGACCTCAGTTTCCAACTCTTGAAAAATATGAAGGTAGTGCTGCCCATTAAAGTAATACATTGAGAATTTACAGTTATTGCATTTTAATCTACAGTAGATTAAGTCCTACGCCCTGCCTTTTGTGTTTTAATAGATTCTAGCTGACACTCCAGGTTCAGAACGACAGACGCTGGACAGTTGTGGGAGAGGTGATGATATAACCACCGTATCAGTTGTCATAGAAGTCGGAATGAATGCTAAAAGAGCGCGAAACCTAATCACTACAATAGAAGCATACCCCATTGATGTGCCCTTGACCTTGTTTGTCTACGGCGACTTTGCAGAAGAACACCCGGATCTAGTTAAAGAGTGGAGTACAAAGTATGAAATTGGAATTCGATGTGACGGACCGATGTCCTCTGATCACTGGGAATTACAGTACTCAAATGCCATAAGACTGTCAATCGTCAGCGCCGAGAGGAGATTGTCTGACATTGGTCTCCAAGCTCGCTATATTCTTCCGCCCGGTGTCAACAAAGTGGTTTCTGACGTTGTTACGAAGAGGAAATTGCGACTGATACAACCCAGGACTACATTCCCGCCAAAAGGTACATTTTGATCATAAAATCTTAAGTTTGTTCGATCCAAATAACATTCTGCTTTAACATTACTGCTTGAATATGACGCCGACTGTAAAAATGTAAATTAACTTTATTACTTATTTCTTGATCGTGATTTCTTTGCGACATATCGTTACGTGTAATGATGTTTGCCTTATTAAACAATGACTCTCTAGGTATCTCAATACAACTATCAATACCTTACCCAAATCTGACTCAGAAGCGACCAATCTTCTCTTACATTATCTCAACTACTTTGTAATCCGTTTTAATCCATTCAACTATGCATGGGATGTGTCTGTTTGACGAGTAAACGTAACAATATCCGCCTCTTAAGTTTCATGCAATATTTTAATCCTCGGACAATGAATTGTTAGATACGTGAAAAAAAAAATACTATTTAAATAATGTCCAAACTTTCCGAAGCGAGGCATATGCTAGCACAGATTATCAAATTATGTCTAGTACTTGAAATGTATTGAAATCTAAGGTCAAACCATTCAAAATATCATTATATATATATATATATATATATATATATATATATATATATATATATATATATATATATATATATATATATGTAATTAATTGCCCAATATATGTGGTAGACATGTATTAGTGTGTGTGTGTGTTTCTCCGAAAGTTGTAATTTTACCGAGGCCCTTTAATCATACGACACTCACATCCAAATTTTGACGTATTTCAGATAAACACCTTACATATGGAAACTACCGCAAGTTCCGAGATGTGGAGAAAGTTCCCAAGGCTTTGAAAATGATCCACTACAGATTGGCCAAGTCTGGAGGAATTTTAAGTCTGGACTCTGATTTCCCCGATAATAATATGATATCAGTTTTCTTGCTGGACTATCTTTACCAGACATCAGGACATGAGGTCGTCAAGTTAGAATGCGCGTCGGGGACACATGTTCGGCCCTTCACTTTGCTAATATTCTGTTTGTATGGACTTATTCTCGCACTTGTAGAGTAAATGTACTAGTACTACATTTCACTGTCTTGTCTTGGTGAAAGTTGACAATTATGTTTTGTTAAAAGTTAAAGCCCCTGTAGCTGTAACTCTTGAAATTGTCGACCTGAAAAAGGCTTTCTATTTTCTCTGGTTTTCTTTAAATTCTACAGATTTAAAGGATATAGTCTTTTACCACTGGAAAATTGGACGAGTAAATTTAAATTTTAACCGTTATTTTGATTTCCCGCCATTTTTTTAAAATTGGTTATATTACAATGAAAACATAGCATATGGTGTCTAAGTGGAAACATTCAGCACTATGCATTATGATGGACTACTCTGTTGTTTCTGTGAAGATTCCAATGCATATATGCACTGCCCACTGTGTTTTTGCTTTGTCTGCATGAGGGCGCCATTTTATGTTTTGGCAAACATTTATATTTATCTTGCTCAAAATTGCACATGTTGCCCAGTGGACAGTTTATTCTACCTGTATAAACACCCCTAAATGAGTACATTCCCATGAACTTGTTTTAGTTTGGAAGTAAAATCACTAAAAAATAATGCTAAAAGATAAAGCTATCGGGCCTTTAACTTACGGAAAGTGGCCAAGCTTAAATATCTGTCATGTGTTGTTCCTGGTGCTTAAATTATGCAGGTGACTGAAATTTGATACCCCCGCAAAGCCAGTCTTGCAGATTGTGTCATATCCAGACCCGTCCATCCAATGCAAAAGGTACTCGTGTGTCCTTGACCGATTTCATTCAAACTTGGCATAAGGATAATGTGTTTGCGTCAGCCTAGGCATGTCAGTTCATTTGTACCAAACCATGACTGGTTTTGTAAATTCGCCTCATTTTGTACTTATTTTAGCTTCGTCAGAGACACGGAGCTCATCGGGTAGGCTTTTTTGGACTTTTTGTCGGAAATCGTACGCGTTCATCTTCCGAATGTGTGGAAACTTTTTATGTAGGTTCCGAGGGATGATGTTAGTGAAATTTGTTCAATTTGTGGCTAACAGTAATATTCTTTTTTTCCCCAAAAAAAGAATATCCTTCCCAGAATCCCGCTTGTCAGTTTGCTTCGAAATTTTCTTAACAATTACTTAAGGTTATTAGTGTCAGTCAGATTTGTTACATCTGTGACGAAATATGCAATTGTGTATTTCGATACAGGTTATTTCAATTTTTTGGCGAAATCCTCCTGGTGACTTTGAAATATGGCAATACATGGTTAATGAGGATGAAATTGGTGCGATTTTTAATTTTTTTATTGTAGATACAATCCTCTGCAATCCTCTAATTTTGTAGCTCAAAAGCAAATGACAGAATTTTATTAATACGTAGTTCAAAATATCACTGACTCTGCCGCAAATTTAAGGGATGGACCGTTTGATATTCTGGGGTTCGGGAGATTCATGAGGTAGCATTATTTTTGTACCTGATCCTTGTACGTAATATTTTTCCCACTATCCCACCTTTTTTTGCCAAGACATTCCTGGCTGCATGTTTTTTATTGATATTTGCTGGGATTTTTGCCCGAAAATCTTCCAAAACCCCGATATCACATGATCCACCCCTAAAGGGCAAAGTCGTTCTTGTTGTAACTTTTTTTAGTCCCCCCGGACGAAGTCCAGGGGAACTTATGGTTTGGGTTCTGTCCGTCCGTCCGTCGGTCCGTCCGTCCGTCCATGCAGATATCTCGGACATGTCTGAGCAATTCCTTTCAAACTAGGTACAAGGACGATGCACTCTGGCATACATATGCAAGTCAATTGTTTTGGAGTGTGGCACCAATAATTAGCGCTTATTTGCATAAATAGTGATTTTTGAAAACGAGCTCTGTTTCTTAAGAGACTGCACCAAGTTTGATGAAATTTTGTACACATGTTGGTCTCACACAGCTCTAACAGCACATACGGACATTTGTCAGTATTGTGTTTGTGATCTTCAAATTTGCTAATTTGCATAAATTATGGATTTTCGTAATTCAACTAATATTTCGATAAATGCTGACTCAAATTTAATGAAACTTCTTACAGATGTATACGTACAAGAGCTGAAGCTTTGTGCAAAGGCATCTGGCAGGATCATGTCAATTAACAGCTAATTTGCATATTGATGAATTTTTGTAATTAGGGTGCTATGTCAAGAAATACCCACTCAAATTTGATGAAATATGGTACAGATGCTGATATACCAGAGCTATAACGGTATGCACAGACAACTTGCAGGATCATGTCATTTAATTGCTAATTTGCATATTTTTATGAAGGAAATATGTCTAGTAATACGACTGCAAATTTGAAGAAACTTGGTTTAGATGTTGATCTCAAAGTGTTGTATTAGCGAACAAAGACATTCAGCAGTATCTTGTCAATTAATTGCTAATTTATGAATTTAATGAACTTTCCTAATTAGTGTGCTATGTCCAGAAATATTGCACCAAATTTCATGAAACTCGGTACAGATGTTGCTCTCAAAGTGTGGTAGTAGCATGCAAAGACATTAATCATATCATGTCAATTAATTGCGTATTTGCAAATTTAATGAATAGTCATAATTAGGTTGATACGTCAAGTAATACTTCAGATTTGTTGAAACTTGGTATAGATGTTGAGCTCATCTTGCTTTAACTGTGTATAAGGACGTTTATCAGTATCATGTTAATTAATTTCTTATTTGCATATTGAATGACTTTTCCTTACTATGTAAGTGTGATACGTCCAGAATTCCAGTATCAAATTATATGAAACATGGTACAGATATTGATCTTCCAGTAGTGTAAAACTGAAAACTGACATCCTGTTGGTAAATTATTGGTTGACTTATTTAATGACCTTTGTGATTAGGGTAGCAGCCCAGATTGACTGAATAGAGAAACAGTGTTTGTAATGAGAGATCTATATTCTGAATGACTGCACTAAATCTGATGACACTTGCTGCAGATGTTGATTATACAAAGATTTACCAGTCAAGAAAGACGTTTCAATTTTAGCAGTATCAATAGCTAATTATAGGAAGTCTCTTCTGTAGTGAACATGAGGACATTTTTTGTTCACATCTGGCGTTCTGACTTTTTTATGTCGAGAGCCATTACTCAGACAAGCCTGGACCAGTTTCTTGCATATAATTTGAATTTTGACATTTGAAAAGCCAGGGCATGACATACCGAATTCTGTCAAACTTGGTAAAAGGACATAACCCTATGCCACTACTTGTTTACAATCCAATCCAGTAAGGGCATCAGTCTCAGACAGGGCTTTAGTACCCGCATTCCTTGTTTCATGTGCATCACATCGGCTTCCATTTTTAGTCACTTCCAGTGACAAATTCCCAATTACAATGGGGGGGACTATGTCATTGTCAATGACTTGTTTCGAAAATTTTGCTTGATTATAAAAGTAATTTGTGTTGTATTACTTCCTGAAACGTGTTGAAATACTGGTAACTTTGAACAACCTTAACTGCTCTTGCAGCTAAACAATATTAAACATTATGCTAAAAACTCACCGATCTGCTCCATCTATGAAGTTCGAAAATCGAAGCGTACACCATGCATGGCTAAACATACATTGTTACATACAGTTTGGACCTTTGCGAGGTTTTCTGATTGAATCTTAAGCAGCGGTGCCTTTCATATACGTAAGGATAGCAGCTATCCCTAACAGTGTAGAATATTTTTTTTAATTTTCGTAGGATAGTAAAAAGAAAAATCCATTTTGTGTACATTTCATAAACGAAATCATTCGTTGTACATTCAGCAACGGGTTGATTTTAGACACTTTTGCAGTTATGTGTTACCGTCATCTTGTAAACAGTGACATAATGCAAGTATTCCATGCTTTCTTGATATGAAAATCAGCAAAAAGACAACTTTATCCCTTTAAGAGAGTAAGTCAATAAGTCTTTGTCAATGCACTTCTTTTATAAGTCAGGGTTAAATATGTCTTGACATTCATCACAAGTTGTATGATCTGAGGCAGTGTATGGAATATTTATATAGAAGCGATCGTTCGTTTGGTTGTGTTTTAAGCATTTGTATAAATATTAATAAACATTTATAAAATCTTATATTAATAACATTTTATATCAACCTGCTTACGTAACCAAATTTACACCACTCTACACTATGTATGCAAACACAACTATCTGATAAAACACTTCATCGCTTTATCACATAGAATTATCACTTGAAGAGGAATTCAGTATGTATAAGGAGGCTTAAATACTCATGAACGGTAATGAAATTACATGAGAGTCGTTAAAGACGTTAAAATTCAGAAGTTAATTTTTTTCTAATAAAGACTCACTTTCTCAACGTTTTTACTTCAGTATTCGATGTTGGCATTTTTATGTAAATTTAAGCTTTGGTGGCACAATAAAGGATACACGAGTTCAATTGATCATAATGTCTTCCTGTACTAGTTTTGTCTCCCTGCCTTTGAAAATATTCAAGACTGACAGTACTCCTAGCTCCCTTATTCATGCTTGCAGGCGAACGTCGTACTGATGCCTCTCAGGCCTTTTAAGTTTGAATGCTCCTCGAAAACAGATACTCTGACACTCAAGATTTTACAATATTGTTTTGGTCTACCACCTGGATTTAACTCATTTTGATGGAGTGAATAAACTTTTCACTAACTTAGTTTTGTGAATTTCATAAATTTTATTTCCCCAAGACAGATAACACAGGAATTTCGGCCATTTTGAATTTCAAATACAGCAAAGATTTGGTTGTTTTTTTCTCCGGTACCAAAATTTGTACGATGACCCCTGGTTTTTTATTCTAGATCTTGAAAGAGAATGGTTGGAAATTTTGATTGAGGAAAGTGCTAGCAAATTTCAAGCTGTCAAGCAAGATATACTTTACTTTACCTGCCTTTGAACAGACAAATGTTCCATGAACGTAGCTCTACTTCCACTTAGAAATGTTCGTGATTATAACACGCGTGCAGCCTTAGCATTGGACTTGCGTCTTTGGAAGTTTCGTACTGCAAGTTGGCAGAGAACGTTACCGGACATTATAAAACGTAGCCCTAATCTCAATCTTTTAAAAGCCATTTGAAAACTGTTATTGACGCTTAAGTGTAATTGTAAACGTCACAGTTGTAATATTTATAGATCATACAAATTTGTACAATTTACTTTTATATTATTTCTCTTATTGTTTAGAGGACCGCTTTGACGATTAAAGCCTTATCGGGTCATTTGACCCGACTTGTGATTGTAATAAGCAATCCTTCATTGTAAATAAATAAATAAACAAAAATAAATAATAAATAAGTAGGCCAAAATGAATAAATAAATAAATAAAACTCCCTCCTTTCAGATCGTATCATTTAACGTTATTTCTATATGTACTCAATTACGTTTTATATCGTCATCCTGTGGCTATACCACTTCTTGAATATTGATGAAAGGGAGTCGATAGTTGCACTACTACACAAACCTGTTTAACAGCAGCTCGTACTACTTGTTCAGAGGTTATGCCTTCTCTCAATGGTGCAATATACCCCTGGATACGGTTGCAGACGGATGCCCTCTATGGGTTATGTGAAAATCCACGTAGATGACAAGTTGTGACTAAGTCATCGAAATGGAGTACCTTTAACCATAATGGTCATCAACTCGTCACCGAATCGTGTTACTGCCAAGTTGGTAGAGAACAATAGTAGTTCCAAAAATCTTGAGTTGTTGCCAATAATTATGATCAACCAATAAGATACAGCCTTCCGAGAAGCTAAACGTTGCCAGTTTTTCTCCTATGCTATATTTTCGCAATGAAGGGTAAAACAACTATTGAATTTCAAAATTTAATACGAGCGTGAAAACTGTATTGACTCCATACATGAGCGTCAAAATGATTCTTCACAAGTGGTAGACCAAAACAGTATTGTAAAAGTTTAGGATTAATTCTGTCTCCGATGCGCATTCTAATTCGTGACCAACTCTTGATAACTTGCAAGTGACATGTTATAACGTATTGTCTTGGCTACAGACCGAGTAACGAAATGATACCTTATCCCACTTAAAGGCGAGATTATTGCAACAACAAAACAAGCCGATTGCAATGAGAGTTTAGACCTCCAAACCACTTATTTATTTATTTATTTATTTATTTATTTATTTATTTATTTATTTATTTATTTATTTATTTATTTATTTATCTATTTCAAGGGAGACCAACAGGAACAAGTCCCATCTACAGGCTCCACAAAATGTAAATTAAAAAATGCATAAAGTACAATAAAACGAAAACGATAAGCAACACGCGGACAACAAAATGTACAAAACCATTAAAAACATATACACTGTTGAGACTGGCATTCTGACAAGGCGTCTGAAACTTCGATAAGATGAACTGATACCAATGGCAGGATGGGAAATGTACAATTCATTTAAAGTAGCCAAACATCTTTGAAGAGCTGAGTATTTAAAAACATTGAGTTTACTGGCTACAAACAGTTCTTGTAGTTCTGTGGGGAACATTAAAATTAATACGACAAATAATTTGGGGACAATCATACATGTTATTGATACATTTGTATAAAAATAAAGTATCTAAAATTGCCTCCGATGATAAAGAGGGGAAAGGCTAAAACTCTGGCACAATTCTTCATAATTATTACGGTTGTAAGAATGTTTTGTTTTGAAACAGGAATTAGATAAATTTCAATTGCATTTTTCTCTATTTTGTCCTGTTGTTGTTTTTGCCAAGGTGACCACACTACTGATGCATATTCTAAAATACTTCTTATATAAGTTATGTACAGTGAATTGAGGGAGTTGATGTTGGAAAAAGTATTACAACTCCGCTTTATAAGACTAAGCATGCGAAACTCGTTACTAATAATAAACGACACACGCGCAGAAAAACTCAAATCGCAAGAAAAGATTACCTCAGATCATTAATTTTATCAACTCTTCCTAGGTGGGTATTATTTAATGAGTAGTGAAAGGTAATAGAGTTTTTCTTTCTAGTAAACGAGATGATTGAACATTTTGTGTTATTTAAAGTTTTTTTCCACGTGAAACACCACTCATTTAGTCGTGTAATATCCTCTTGTAACACATGCAGTCATCTCTTGAATTAATTATTTTGTACATTTTGACATCATCAGTATACATAGAGCACAAAGAATGTCTACACACAGAATCCATCTCATTCATAGAAATCACAAAGAGCAAGGGACCTAGTAGTGACCCCTGGGGAACACCAGAAGTTACCGGGCTCCATGACGACGAACATCCATCCACAAGAACCCGTTGAAATCTATTGGTTAACTAAGAGTTAAACCACTTCAAAACTGTGCCACTCACACCGTAAAGTTTCAATTTATAAATCAGAAGCTTATATCCGACTTTATCAAAAGATTTGCTAAAATCCGTATAAAAAGCATCAACCTGGCCCCTAGTATTGTTGCGCTCGTAGTTAGGGGAATTACGAGTTGAGAGGTACCAGTCTGGATCGTAATGCTTTCAGTAACTGAAGCACAACGATGTAGATTGTAACACAACCTCGTACTTTATTGCAAGATGGCGACCGTGTCGTTCACTGTCAACGGTCTGATCCCAAGTCTTAGTCTAAACTCTCTACAAAGTTAAATACATCTTCAAACTTACATAATTACAAAAGTTATCACGTGGTAATTTTCCCGCCAGTCTTTGATTGTTTCTTAAGATTAAATAAGATCACACCATGGAATATCCCATTCTCGATTGTTCTCATTGAAATCTTAACCAATAATTATCACACTATCTCTTATCTGCTTCTCGTACGATCTGAGTCAATAACCTTTACACGCCTTGGCCACGTGAGGGACGCTTCAAGATATAATCTCTACAGGGAGGGGCGTTACAGTATTTAAAGGTGGAGGAATCGATTCAAGGGATCGAGTTTGTTCTAGTCTGTAAGAGGATTATGAAGGTGCCATAGCCTTTTCTTTTCCATTGAAATTGGAATCTAGTAAGTAAATTTCCTGGCAAGACAATCTGACGCCTGAACCATGCCTTTAATACCCTGGCAATAAAATAGGAATGGCAAACAAGGTTAGTTTGTGTTGATCTGTTTTTCATGAACCCATGGTGGGAGTCACACAGGCCTTGCTTAAAGGAAGGGGACCCGATCCTAGGGATTGAGTGTGTTCTAGTCGGTATAAGGATTATGAAGGTGTCATACCCTTTTGCTTTCCATTGAAATTGTAATCTAGTAAGTAAATTTCCTGGCAAGACAATCAGACGCTTGAACCATGCCTTTAACATGACCATAAAGTTTTAGATTCATAATCTTTTCGAACAATTTACTTATTAGTGGAAGGCGAAAAAAGGGTCTATAATTTGTAACTGAAAATCCAGGGCTAATGTGCAGCATCGAAGAAGCTGTTATCCAATTGGGTAGCTGAATTTTACCAATATAATTAAAAAAACACAAATAGACTCCCTAAGTCGCTGTGAATAGTGACAATGGACCAATCAGAGATCACCTAATTAGCATGCTGCACATCAGCAGAAAATTCACGATGAGTAGCCTGGTATCTTTTGAATTTTCTGTAAACCGCGTCTTTTTCTTTTAAGATGAAAATAACGTCAGCATCGAATCAAAGTGGAAATTAACGTTTGCAGGTGTTCAGCTTTGGAGCGAAATCATCAATGATGGAAAGCAACAAATCGTAAAAAGAGGTCAACTGGCTCGTCAAGTGTGGAGCAGTTATCTAACATTGACCATGACAATGAGGAAATAAGCCTTTCATATGAATGAAATCGGCCTTGTGATAATTTTTGTATACCACACGGCCGGGTGTGAATAGTTTCTTTGCAGGAGAGTCGATGGAAAGTTCACAAAGGATGGCTTGCGTACAGAAGATACAATTGGATCTACACATGTGGCTTTAATGTTTGTGTTGTTACAGAAAATCAAATCTACTATATGATTGTTACAAATATTTTCAGTATTTACTCGGAAAAGGCCATGTTCATGAATAAAAAACGTTAGTAAACAGTTCCGACTTTGACGAATTCAAAGACCATCTTTCTAGATCAGGTCGTCTCAGCGATGGAAATTCACTCTTGATAGCGATAAGAACTCCACTCCATCTCGTTTCGTGAACAGAGGCGCTTCACGGACTTTTCGCTGCACAGTATAGCGGTCATTCAAAACTTCACTTATGTGAACGACGCCAGATTGTACACACTGTAGGCCTCGGCCGATAATCGACAACCTAAATTGATCGTTTGTGTTCATGCATTTTTGAATTGAGCAGTAACATTTTTTAGCGCATTTTCCTGTATTCCCTTAGTTTAGAGGTCGAATGTTCGCTATTTTAATCATACATTTACATCACAAGATTTGACGAGGCGACATGGGGGTGGGGGTTTGGATTGGAGTTTCGAGTTCGCTGCAGGGCCCAAGTTGTTAGGGACCAAACTGATAATAGGATAGTGTTTGTATGAAACCAGTCCCTCTCTACTCTCTCAACCAAAAAGGTGAAAGGTCATTACGGTACCGTTCTATTATTATTCGAGTGCTAAAGCTGCCCTGAATAAATACTTCTGTAAAGGTGTGAACATGCAGAAAATTTCTATTGTTTTTTGTCAGTTTAAAATGGACCATGATTTACTCGATCGGCGCGGCGATCAGCCGTTCGCGTATCATGTGACGCCGCGACACCGATGCGAGGCTGTTTGGGCATGTCATGGGCACTTTAACCAGCATAACATTTCGTACAGCGACTACGGGGTTCGACTTATTGATCGATCTATTATTTGACAGCAGCATGGCGTGGGTATAATAATGGACGTTAAGTCCATGGTAGAACCCTTGTTACGCTTCTTCAAGTCATTTGCCAAATTTACGGTACAGTTTTTTTTACTTCTAATCTGGTCGTGTGAATATCATTTCACAAAGTGTATGCTTAGTTGTTATGGAGCGATTTTGAGCTTTGATGAAAAATGTTAGCAAAGAAAAAAATCGGTGAAACAAAATTGCACGTTCGACATGCAGATGAGCACACATCGTGATACTTTGCTTTGCAAAGCATTCATGGAAACAAAGAAAACCAATTTTACTATAGTAGGTTCTTAGAAACAGTTTTACATCACCCGGTAAAGGGTCACGCGTAAGCTTGGTATTTCCATGGCATTTTTAGCCTATGAGGAGACTTGAAACTGAATATTGTGTAAGTAGGTCATGTATAAGCGTCAATGCAAATAAGCAAGTTGAGTTTGGCTGAAGCGAAATCGGAAACCTGCAGTGAAACGTCGTTTTTGCATTATTTCGGTGTGGTTAAAAACTATTCTCAAGTCATATTCCGCGTTAAGGACGCCAAGAATTCGGTTTTAATGCGTTATGTTTTGATGTGAAATGCGACTCTGGTACAGGGCACGTGCCTTCCAAGTGATACAGATTTTGGCAAACATTCATCAGTTTATCTCATGGCTTATATCTGCTTGTACCCTAGGATTTTATCGATATATGGTCCTGTATAACTCGAAGCAATTGATTTTGGCAACAATTATTTAAACATTTTAGGACACCATATCCATTTGGACGTATTCATTAATAATGCGAATGGCCCACACCCACATGTTGAATAGTGCCACGGCTTTGGGCCGTGGGGTAGAGGCAAAATAGTACTTTATTATTACACAGACAACGTCTTTTTGTCTATTTTGTCTATTTGATTATTATCACCAGTTCGAAGTTGAACAAAGCATCTCATTGTCGCTAAAAAGCAACAACTTTCTTCAGAATTTAGCTTTATACAGTTGTCTAAGACCAGGTACTTAAGTAAAGGAAATCATTTCCTGAACTGCATAAAACCATAGTGCCGTTTCTATTCCAATAATTTGTTACGCTGTACCGTGAAGTGTGCACTGATATGAACTTGGTCACAGGTTGGCCCCACTTTCACTGCTTTTGGGGGAAAACGCATTCGATAATGCATCACCCGATTATCTGTATAAATATTCGTCAACCAAAACACAGTTACCTATGACCAAACTATCATTGAAAGTCAGCAGTGAAGTTAGGAATAGTCGTTGACTGTATACGATACTAGTGACCTCTTATGCATATTGTAAACTGTTGTGAGCTCACACATGTTTAACCGAGTCACACTTGACGGAGAGAATAGCTTATAGATGTACCACGAAAAACCATGGTTGGCGAGAATGTCAAATTGGCACACATTAACCACTCCGAATTTGAAAATGATCAATGCAACTTCTTGGCTTTCCGGTTTTGTGGTGGAGACAACAATTTAAGCGAGATACGACTTACGAAGTGACCGTATTTCAATACATTTTACTGTTTTGATTGTAAAAGCTAAGACAACAGTTTAACATTGACTTTCTCTTGTGAAGTGGAGTAAACAGGGTTTTGTTGTAGCTTGATATAAGATGTTTTAAATAGTAAGTTTATGAATTATTCATAGACTTTGTCGTTACACAGATTCGACAAAAAATAAATATAGTGAGGAGAAAAATGTTTTCAGATAATGTCATTGTTTACAGCAGTTTGATGTCTCGTTTGCGTAAAAATTCGTTGAAACCAATATTTTAGACACTTTTCCTTAATAACGCTTGTCTCAGCAAATTTGTTTATTTTACTGGTTTCTACACATGTTCAGTAGACAATCTATGCAATGTTGGGATCATTTGAAAACACACACAAAATACTCCACGTTATTGCCAAACGTTTGGAATGTGACTATCACATATATGTGCCAATGTAGACATTTAGATAATGAAGATTTATAGATCTGTGCTTGGCAAAAATGATACTAAAAAACCACTATACATTACGTTCGTGATTTGCTTTGATCAAGCAATAGTGCAGAAAGCGATTATAAATCCATAACCGAAAAATGGTTTTAATTAGATTCACTCCAAAGAATGCATTGTCACGGTATACAATAAGCAATCTATTGAATATTCACGAGCAGCTATTGTAATTGTGGTGGAATTAGAATCCAGCAATTTTAGGTTTCATTCATAAACTCCCACAATATGTGTTTTGCTCTTACGTGCTCAGAGAATTAAATACATATATCTTTGATTACTTTCATTAAACCGACGTCTTCTATTTTATACTTTCCTCTCATTATACAATATAATAGATTATTTGAGATGTTTTTTTTCCAAATTTATCAAAAGTAATATCATTTTAACGTGGTTATTCGGAAAATAAGGGATGCTTATTGTGGTGAATCAGAAAGTGTATTGTAAAAGAAAATGGGGTGGCACTTTTGGCCTATGGAGGGTTTTCCTCTTGTCTTGAAAACTAAACAATGCTATTGGACTAGATATGTGCTCATACTGCTTCTAGTGTTTTGTGAGGCATACCTAGATGAACGTAAGTGAATTTTAACTCTGATATATGAACAGGATGCAAATGTAAGCAATACATTAACATGTTTATTTAAAAAGATGACAACATAATGATTTCCTTGCCAAAGTTAAATTATTTTGACGCAAAGCCAATAATCGTTCTTCAGCTAACTAAATAAATGTATAGACCTGGCTGGTAAGAATGTCATTTACTCAGGTTAAAACGTGCATTAAAACCATATGTCGTTCCAAGTGCATTGCCAAGGTCGGCGATCGATGGTTCCAGGTCACAGCTACCCAACATCAATATTCATTATTGTAGTTATCTGACCCTGAACAGGTTACACAACATGAAATAAATAACAAGGTTGCCATTCCAGTTTTATTTGTTCTTATCAAGAAAATTGTTGTTGCTTTCTGTATGTCATGACGAGGCCTATTGTTAGCCGATGACGTACTCATTAACAGAGTTTGAATTACGAGAAAGTCATCGATCGTACATGAATTTTTTCTTCCATATTTCAAATAATCTGTTTGTTGTTGGATCATATTAACTTTTAATTTTATTGATTATCGTTCCAAGACGCAATTGATTAAGTTTTATCAACAACTCATTTGGTTCATCAACAGACTCTGCATGGATGACAGGCCTTCCGAATCAAGAAAAACACTGTTAATCACACATTCTTATTTCTACTTGCAAGGAAAAAGTAATTATCGTAATAATATATATCAATACCAATCCATACAAAACTTTGAAGTAAAGCTCAAAGCCATTATGGAATCATTGTCAATTTTCCATCTCAAAAGCAGCGACGCATTAAGTTTTTCAACCTATTAAGGCAGCATCATTTCTTTCTGCCAAATATTGAGAATTATTTGTCATTATTTCTCACATATAAGTTTGCATGGTTTTAGCAGCTGTGCCAAGTGCACACAGCACCAGGACGGTAAAAAATAATCAATGATTAAGAAACGGTCGAAAGAAACTAATGAACAGTCCAGAAAGTCGCAGTGTCACTAGAAAATCAGATTTACCCATCAGGTGTTTGAAATTTCCAGTGAGAACAAAAGACTTCATAGTGTTAATGACCATACACTCCACATATCGATCTTACGATAGCCTTTTGAAATTACCGGTATATTGTTTTCTGTGTAAAAGATCATTTTCTTTGTAACATTAATGAACGCTAGAATGGGATAATGAGATTGTGAATGGGCATGTACATTCCGATCTTTACTTTATGACAATGGACGAAGATTACTTTTAACGGGACGTGTCAAATGGAGTTCGTGAAACATCAAATGGAGATGCAAATTCCGACATTGTATTGAAGACAATGGACACATAAAGATTCCTGTTATTCTGTCAAATGGAATTAACAAAAAAGCTGGTAGTAAAAAATAAGTAATTGTTCATGAAATGCATAAATGTGCCCCTAATGTGCTTGCTAGTCCACTCGTTGAGGTGCACTCTTCACAAACTTTAGTCGGGCGTCAATCCCTAGTTTTTCTTGTTCCGTTCTGCCGCCTTAGAAACGAGAAAGAAGTAAACGATGGTGAGTATTTTTCAATCCCTTGAACATTGGAAAGAGCCATGCTGTACTCAAATAATTGAAGAGACAGTTTTTAACGTCAACCTCAGATTCAACCTGTATTCTTTTATACGTTCGTTTTTCTCTTTCACGGCATCGTAAGGTGTCAGTGGATTATATCATTCGGCTCCTGGGAGCTGTTGACCATATTGTCATGAAATACTGGACACAAAATCGCCCTTGGAGCCCGTTGGTGCGGATGGGTCCCTACTTTGAATTTGCAGGTGGTTGAGAAAATAGGCAATATCCCTGATTTTCAGATGGGGCGTTCCCGTGTATGTCAGTCACCAAATTAGGGGCGGGGTTTTAGTCACATGTCCATGGTAACCATAGGCAACCCATCCTCCGGCTGGGACACTCTGGAGGTAGCCGTCCTGCAGTGAGCAGTGCATGTCTGTGCTCTCCTGATCTAACCTCTTGGCTACCTCTATTTCCTTCTATTTTGCGTTAAATCATACTTCTTGCTACTCTTAGTAAGCCTCCGTGAGGCTGAGGTGCCAGATTTACAGGTATACCAAGTTAGTTTTCTCAGGTTCTCTTTTTGTTGTTGGTTTCGCCTGAGTCAAGGCGTGCGTTCAGTCGCCTCTCTAGACCCAGTTTTATACGTGCGTGTTCTGTCCACGCACAAGTCGAACACCTCAGTGCCGGACGTCATTCAGAAGCCCGTTCACGTTACCACACTACAGATTTCTGAGAGTATTGTCCTCACGTATTCTGGTAATTAAGAGGATTTCGTTACAACTGGTGGCAGCTTTTGCGGGATATAAAATTGGGTCATTGGCGTTGATTTCTGCTCGTGTTCGTGTTCGAAAAATCGATAATACATTGTATATCGTGTTGGTATCAAGTTTGCAACTTTTTATGATCAAACAATAGTTCTATTGTTGTACTTTTCAGAGCTGTGTTCGCAGGTGTTCTTAATAGTCTTTTACTGAGATGGAAAGTTTTGTGGACAGTGAGATTTCATTTCCTCGCGGTCAGCCCGCAGGTAAAATGGAATTACTGGCATCAAATGCGAATCAAACTCAGTTGACTAATATTCGTTCCGAACGAAAGACTGAGGGAGACAAAGATTTGTCGCCTCTTATGTCACCTGATGGAGTAGTCATCAAGCCTCGTGTACAGCACACAGAGCAGGCTATTCCATTCTCCCTTGGGGGTGATATGCATAGTGTTGACAGTGGTTTCAACACGGCGTCTACTAATCGCAGCGGCAATTTCACGTCTACGGTTCAGAAAAGTGTTTCTCCGTGCGGTCAGGGTGAAGCAGGAGACGTGGGTGCTACTCCCGCTAAATCTAGCCTCGCTAGCCCTTATTACCGTCTTGGCGTGAGAGACGCAAGGAGAGAATATTTGCCTATCGGTAGAGGGAGAAGTTTATTGCGTAGCAACGAGAGTTGCCAGACAAGGGGAGCGGACATGACTCCTATTGTTGCTACACGCGACAGTCCAGACATGTGCTCTCCTGGGCAAAGCTTTCCTACGGCTGGCAAAGACAGTGCCAAGGTAGATAACTTTACTGGCGAATCAGACTTTGCCAATTATCGGGTTCACTTTGATATTTGTGCGAAAGTCAATCATTGGAATTCAGAACAACGGTACAACATGTTGTTGACTAAACTGAGGGGCCGTGCTTTACAATTTGCAGCTCATTGTGGGCAAGACATAGATACCTATGACGGTTTATGTAAGTTGCTTCTAAAACGGTTCTCACTTAGTGGGTTTGCAGATGATATGATTTCCGTCTGCAGGTCAAAACTATTGTGCGAAAGAAAGATCAGTCATTACAAGATTTGGCCCAGGAAATTAGAGAAATGATGATCAAAGCATATCCGAGTGCTACTGGTGAATGTCTGGATCGCCTCTGTATTGATAGCTTGATGATGGCTGTGAAAGATGTAGCTATTCAACATAAAATAAGTGAAGCGGGTAGAAAAAAAGATGCTACCCTAGAAAGTGTTGTTCATGAAGCGCAATGCGAGGAAAGTTTCCAGAAATTTTGTCAAGGTAAAGGAAAGTCTGCTAACATTCGGGCCACAAGTGTCGGTGATGATGTTGAACGTAAAGTGCAAGCGAAAGTTACTGATGACGTGTTATTACAAATACTCGATCGTTTGGAACGGTTAGAAGCTGCACAGTCAGCAAAATCGGGAAACCGAAAGAAACTTGTATGCTGGATTTGTGGAGTTGAAGGACATCGAAAAGTTCAATGTCCTCAATACAAAGCCAGTCAGTCTGATGTGAAAGGGCAGTCGTCAAACTCCAAAGGGTTGGGAGAGCCGGCCGGCTTCCAACCCGAATAAAACAGTCACACAGTAAAACTGTAGAAAGGGCCGGAATAGATCGAGCTAGTAAGAAACCGACGAACAGTTCTAATTCTGTCATAAAACCTCATATCACTGTACCTGCTGAAAGTAAAAGTAAGAAAGTCGGTAAAAGCCGACAGCCCAAGCAATACAGTGCTACACCTCTTTTCCCGAAAACTAATACCGTAACAAAGAACTCTTCTTCTCAAACAGAAATTGTCACCGCTGATACTACGCATTTTTCGTCTGAACCTGGAGACAGTTCTCCAGTCAAAGGTCACGAACCTGTAGTCGCACTGGGTCATTCACATCTTGGTAATAATGAACAGTCTATAAGCATGTTACTGGTTGATGTCACTTTTCAGGGAGTAACACAAAAGTGTCTTGTCGACACTGGTTCAACACACAGCGTAATATCTAAAGATTTTTTCGAACTTATTCCAAAGAATGAACGCCCTCAGGTGACAGATTCTGGTACATGTTTAATACAGGTGGACGGGTCCAGGGTATCTCTATGGGGTGAAGCTTTAATCAAAGCAGAAATAGGGGGCAGGCAAGGTGTCGTACCCATCTTAATAGCCGAATCTTTGAATGGATCTGCGGGCATTCTGGGTATGAATCTTTTAAGGGAATTTGATTGTTGTTTAGACCTCCAAAACGGTACAGTAATGGTAGGAAACAAACTTGTGGAAACTGTTCACGAAGATGTAAAACCTTTCTGTTGTCGGTTGCAAGCAAACTGGGCTGAATCTGTTCCGGCCGGGCATGAAGCCATTATCATGTCTCGTATGAGTAGAACCCCTCGCGTCGCTGAATTTGGTTACAACTTGTATGGGGGTCGACAGTTTTGTAAAAGTGAAAAATCAGGTGGTACGTTAGGTTATGATATCGAGAATAACTTCTCGGAAATAACAGCTTTGGTGACACCAGTGCAGTTGAATAAAGTAGGACTAATGGGGGCAGGGTCCCTCAGTCAAGTGGGAAGTAAATTACACGCCGTGCGGGTTATAAATCTCAGTAACCAAGACATCGAGGTTAAAAAAGGACAGTGTTTGGGTTTGTTAAGAATGGACAAAACTGTTAATTTTGATATCGAGTCCTCCCCTGCTTTGGGTAAACATAGTGAGCACACAATACCTCCGTCAGTCAATAAAATAACTGCTGGCCAAAGTGGCATAATGCCTGACTATCAAAGGGATCTATATGAATGCAGTGTCCAACACTTAACTTCAGATAAACAAAGGCAGTCAGTATTTGATTTGTTGGTTAAGAATGCTGATGTCTTCAGCAAAGACCCGACAGATTTGGGGAAGACACATGTAGTGGAACATCATATCCCGACGACAACTGAGAAACCCATAAAATCACTTCCATATCGTGCTCCATTTTGGAAGAAAGCAGAGATTGATAAGCAGATACAAACATTTGTTGACAAGGGGCTGTTGGTAGAAAGTGATTCCCCATGGAGCAGCCCATGTCTACTTGTAGCTAAGAAAGATTCCTCATTTCGTCTGGTTTGTGATTTCCGTCGTCTGAATGCAGTAACCCTTGTAAACGCTTATCCTTTGCCCCGTATACAAGACAATTTGGAAAGTCTGGGTGGAGCACGCTTTTTCAGTTGCCTTGACCTTTGTAGCGGCTTTTATCAGGTTGCTCTGGATGAGGCAAGCAGAAAGAAATGGCAATCATGACGCCATCTGGTAGACTTCTGAAATGGACAGTTATGCCCATGGGTATCGGCACATTTCAAAAATTAATGGAGAAGGTATTTTACGATTTGTAATGGGAAATTTGTTTATTGTATCTGGATGACTTGATTGCTTTTGCTAGTTCATTTGAGGAAGAGCTAAACCGACTGCAGTTGGTGTTTGATAAACTGAAGGGAGCTGGGTTGTAATTGAAAGCAAAGAAATGTGTGCTTTTTGCCGAGCAGGTCGAGTTTTTGGGCCACAGATTTTCAAAAGAGGGCGTTTCCATTGACCCCAAGAAAATTGCATCTATTTGCAACTGGCCGGTGCCAACCACCGTATCAGAGGTGCGCAGTTTTTACGGATTGGCATCTTACTACAGACGGTTCATAAAAGACTTTGCTTCTATAGCAAAACCACTCAATGAGCTGACCAAGAAAAATGCTCATTTTATCTGGTCATCTGAATGCCAAGACGCTTTTGATCGACTCAAGCAAATATTAACAACCTCGCCAGTATTGGCCTTCCCGTCTGCAGAAGGAGATTTCATCCTAGATACGGATGCTAGCAAAGTCGGTATAGGTGCTGTACTGAGTCAAATGCATGAGGGGGTAGAACGACCCATCTGTTATGCGAGCAAGGTCCTAGGTAAAACCGAAAGAAATTATTGCGTAACACGAAAAGAACTGTTAGCGGATGTGGAATACGTGAAATATTTTAGACACTACTTGCTCGGTAGAGAGTTTACAATTCGGACAGATCATGCCTCGTTGGTCTGGTTATTGCGGTTTAAGAACCCTGAGGGGCAATTAGCCCGCTGGATAGAACTTTTAGGTCAGTACAAATTTAAGATAGAACATAGGCCTGGTAAGAAGCATCTGAATGCAGATGCTCTGAGTCGTGTACCAGTCGAGTACTGTAAGCAATGTGGTAGAGAGCATCACAAAGACACACACATTAACGCAAGGGTAACTAATCGGTCAGAGTTTGAGTCATGCGAAACAGCACAGCAAGACTCTTCTACTGCCAAGATTGCTGAGAACAGCAAAAAGTCTTCCAAGGTGGAGAAAAATCCCAATCACTCGATTGATGGGTGGCCTAGGATGGAGGGACGCCTCCATCCACATAGGTGTGATGTACATAAGGTAACCACGAAGTCCCCTGTTGCTCAGCCCGAGCAACAGGAGGCGGAACTTAGCTTAGATAGCGAAAGAAACATTGAGCATGAGGTATTGTGGTCAATGGCTGAGTTAAGGGAGCAACAATTGGAAGACTCAAATATAGGTTTGATAATGAGGATGGTGGAGAGTGGTGAAACTCGACCAGCGTGGGAGGACATTTCCCATAGATCACCAGCCCTCAAAACCTATTGGTCCCAATACTCCCAACTCAGGGTACATAATGGAATACTATATAAGCTTTGGGAAGCAGCTGACGGAAGAATGGTAAGGTGGCAGATCATCTTGCCAAAGGCCTTCATACCCCTTGTGTTAGAGACATTTCATGATAGCAAGTTTGGAGGCCATGCAGGTATTGGCCGAACCCTCGCGAAAATCAGGCTCAAGTACTTTTGGTTTGGGATGTCTGTGGACGTGCGGAGTCATATTCGAAAATGTGATGTATGTGCTAAAAATAAACTAATCACAGGGAAAAGGAGGGCGCCACTAAAGACCTACGTTGTCGGAGCACCCCTTGAACGTATAGCAATTGATGTAGTGGGACCCTTTCCCGAGAGTAGCAGGGGTAATAAAAAGATTTTGGTACTTGGTGATTACTTCACCAAGTGGATGGAAGCTTACCCCATTCCCAATGAGGAGGCTCCTACGGTTGCAAAGGTGTTGCTTGGCAACTTTCTCAGTCGGTTTGGTATGCCTCTCGAATGTCACAGTGACCTTGGCCGGAACTTCGTTTCCAATGTATTCAAAGAAGTGTGTGATTTGCTTGGGGTTAACAAGACATTTACCACGCCACGCCACCTGCAGAGTGACGGGCAGGTGGAGCGTTTTAACCACACAGTTGTACGCTATATTAGAGCTTATATGGACCCCTTGCAACACCAAACTGACTGGGACGAGAACATCAGTTTAGCCACCTTTGCATACCGCAGTAGTGTACACCCATCTACAGGAGAAACTCCTAACATGATGATGTTAGGGAGAGAGTTGCACTACCCATTGGATATGGCATTGGTACCTGTAGACATACCTGAAGGGGAGGTTAGCTCTGAGTATGTGGCCAATTTAAGGGATAAATTAGAACAAGCACATGCACATGCAAGAGAGCAATTGAAAGTCACTGCTCGCCAACAGAAACGTCTGTACGATCGTTTTGCGACTACTTATAACTATAAGGTGGGAGAATTCGTTTGGTTAAAAGATGAGAGGAGGAGGAAAGGCTATGCTCCCAAATTACAGTTGGCCTATTAGGGGCCGTATCTGGTCATCGGTAAAGTGTCTGACCTTGTGTACGGATACAACTCAGCCCAAGAAGGAAAGCTAAGATAGTACATCAAGAAAAATTGAAACGGTATTAGGGGAAAGCTCTGGATCCTTGGTTGGACAGAGTGAAATCTATACCCGTGGACGAGCGTATACAGGTTGGCAAACCTAAAAATGCTGCTCATGCTAAAGCAGGAGAAGATAGTGAAAGTCAGGTTTTCAAACCTTTGATTGAGGATAAATTTGATGATGTCTTGGATTACGTAAATGATCAGTCAATTGACGGCAACCTTGGGTCAGATATTCCGACTGATACTGGTAAATTAGAAGGGAACGACCTGAAAAATGACCATAATGAAAATAAGAGTACAAATGATATAGATAAAGGAAAAAGTTTTAATAATCTGCAAGGTGATAAGGAAGTTGGTCAAAAATGTGATAATGAAATGCCCATGGAAAATCCTCATAACCTTAATGATTACAAGTCTGAGGAGCTAAACAGTAGCAATAGGTACCCAAGAAGAAACAGAAAAGCAGTGGATCACTATGGTTTTAGTAGACTGTCAAGGGCCGTAAAACAAGCATGGAGAGGGTTGACAAACGAGAGCTCCATTGGTGGTGTGCAAGTTATATAGCCACACATGTATATTCAGTATAGTTCACAGTTTCACACAGTCACGTGATTCCAAAAGTAGTGGTATGGGATCACCGTGACTAGTTGATGAGAGATCATCGTTTATCATTTTTCTTCCCGACAATCGACAAATATTGATTGACAGTGAATTATACCCTTAATGAAAATTAACGAAAACAAACATAAAAAAAATGAAAAAAAATTTAAAAAAGAAAAAAAAATAATGGGGACAGATTACATTAGAAAATTAATTGTTTTGAGCTGTGGGTTTGCAGTGGGCTAAGGTTTTAGTGATTGTTGTCGGGTTGTATACGGCATAGGGAAAGGCTATGTCAAGCGGACCCAGACGCAAGTCAAAAGTGTTGCCGGATAACGCCCATGCAGCAAATGCTTAATTTACTTTCTCCTTGAATGCTTAGGGTAGCAAGTAATCATTGATTAAAAGACATGCAAAGACCAATGATAACTCTTATTTCAGTTCAAGGGGGTACTCCTTGTGTTTGCATTTCCATTGTGATATGGCTGTTTTTTATTGAATGACAATGTCGACTGACTGGACTACGAGCTCTCTACCTACAGAAGTATGTGGTATCCACAGTTATGTTCTGTAACGTTATTGACAAGACATATTCTTCAGATTTAATTTTTGACACGACAGGAGGGTTAAATACTCTTGATAGCCTTGCGGTTGGATCAGTAAGGGAAAATGACAAGATCTTCTTTAACAACCATTGTGCATGAGGACATGCACAGGTCTAGGCGGGGGGAGTTGTCATGAAATACTGGACACAAAATCGCCCTTGGAGCCCGTTGGTGCGGATGGGTCCCTACTTTGAATTTGCAGGTGGTTGAGAAAATAGGCAATATCCCTGATTTTCAGATGGGGCGTTCCCGTGTATGTCAGTCACCAAATTAGGGGCGGGGTTTTAGTCACATGTCCATGGTAACCATAGGCAACCCATCCCCCGGCTGGGACACTCTGGAGGTAGCCGTCCTGCAGTGAGCAGTGCATGTCTGTGCTGTCCTGATCTAACCTCTTGGCTACCTCTATTTCCTTCTATTTTGCGTTAAATCATACTTCTTGCTACTCTTAGTAAGCCTCCGTGAGGCTAAGGTGCCAGATTTACAGGTATACCAAGTTAGTTTTCTCAGGTTCTCTTTGTTGTTGGTTTCGCCTGAGTCAAGGCGTGCGTTCAGTCGCCTCTCTAGACCCAGTTTTATACGTGCGTGTTCTGTCCACGCACAAGTCGAACATCTCAGTGCCGGACGTCATTCAGAAGCCCGTTCACGTTACCACACTACAGATTTCTGAGAGAATTGTCCTCACGTATTTTATCAGGTGTTGACTTTCATGGTATTTCTGGTAATTCAGAGGATTTCGTTACAATATATTAGAGAGTTTCTTATTTTCTTATTGCAGGGCTTCTTCAATGATTTTGTGGTGAGGATGACCGGTACAGGCCCTGGTTTATGATTTCCATGTTTGTCTGTTTTGCTACTTAAAGCTGGTTGGCGTGACATCAACTTTTGTCGGTTTACGGTTTCCTTCATAAAGGAAATAAGACGGAGCTTCTTGAAACTCCATACTTTACAAAAAGATCTGAAGTCGATCTTTAGTTGCAAGGGATATTGAACATGCAAAAAACAGCTTTTTTGCTTTGCGACCCTTGACAATTTTTGGATTGGTTTAGGAACGGCTAGGAGTGGGGCGGGGTCTACCTTCTTTCTTTTCAGAATGCCACACCCTTTTCAATAGGTCGTCAGCTAAATTGTTAATGTTATTGAAAGAATGGCAATATTGCACGTTTTCGGCAATTTTTACGTTAATAGCAATGGTTATTAACGTGATGTTTGTCTGTGGTTCTACATTGAAAGTTGTGTGAAGTTAATCCATTTGTATAGAGATAAATCTAATTATAAAACCCAGCCCTTTATCGCCTGCCAAAGATCTACTGACTATTGATAATATTCTCGTTTTATTATTTTGTAGGCTGATAAACTGCCTAAACCATACCTTAAATGTAAGTACACACCACTGACGTCAATATCGTGTCATTTATGATTATCCATACTTCACACTCAGACATTCCTAACTCCCAGATGGATTTACTTTGCAAGAGTATCAGACTGCAACTTGTTAAGCAAAGAAATTAGCTGCGAATCGTTTTCCACCTTTTTGTCACTCTTTCTAAAATATAATCGATCTCTAGCTACTACTGTAACAACGTTCTTTGATAGTTCGCTTAGTCTTCTCTGAATGCTAAACGAGACAGGAAAACCCCTGATGCCCTCACACTGGGCACGGAATCCAATATATATCTGAGCTGAGAATTCCACTCATGGCCCATAAACAAATAAACAGCCATTGTGAAATTTTGAAACAAAGTTTATTAAGACCAGTTAGGTAAGAATATTTGACCACTGAGATTTGAATCAAATAAATGTATCTTCATCCGGTTATCTGGAAACGATGTAAAACATAAAATGTAAAGAAGTTTGCAGTAATGTTCATTGTAACTGAAAAGGCGTAGCTCTACTTGAAAGATGTGCAGCGAGAGAGAGAGAGAGAGAGAGAGAGAGAGAGAGAGAGAGAGAGAGAGAGAGAGAGAGAGAGAGAGAGAGAGAGAGAGAGACAGACAGACAGACAGACAGACAGACAGACAGAGAAAGAGAGAGATATCTAAACAGCTACGTTATTGATTTGTCAAACATGTTTTATTTCAGATATCAAGTCAACGTTCGATTCATACGACAAGGATGGGAACGGAAAAATCACGTTTACGGAAATGGAAACTATTATGAAGGAATGGAGACCAAGTTTGACAGAAGACGAAATTAAGGCAATGATTGCCAACCAGGATGCCGATGGTGAGTTTTTGATAACGAACGTTGTCGGATTACTTTGGAAAGGTTCTCCCTCGTCTTTCATACATACACTTTGTTATAGAGTAGAGAGACTGTAATTGGTATTTGTCATTAACTGCAACTTCAAGGTGGCGTCGAATGCAACACATCGTGTTTGCGCAAAATCGCTTTTTTGCAAACATTCGTTCAGTTTTAATTATTTCTTAATCAAAGATTAAAATACAGGTTTAGTTCATATATCATCATCACAAGCAGTCGAAAGTTGGCTGAGAAAGAAGTGTAAACTTACGCAAAGGCATACGTATCACCCGATGGCTTCTTATTTCTTCCTCTTTCAATATTTCAATAAAATTGACTTTCACGCTGGCTCGATCAAATTTTGTGAAATTCTCACAATACATTTTTACAACCCCTGTCATTTAGTATGAGAACAGGTAAATGCAAATTTCTACATATAATTTCTATTTACTTTAAATTTTGGAGAGTAGGAATATTAAGTTTGACTTAATTTTGATCATTGATACTAAAATTGGGGTTTTCTATCCCGTGTGTGTACCCCTTTTAATTTTCTAGTAAACTATTGCCACAGTACTAAACTTAAGATTCTTTGGATTTTAAAAATTAGTATGAGGGGGTTTTCATGTCATCTCCGATTGGAAATGTTGCCTTATAAAGATGTAGGCTGCATATAGATACATTTTCATTTTCTGTTCCGCTGTGAAAAACAGCTTCTTATCACGTCTAAATATCACGTCCGTTCGTCGAACAGTCTGAGACTACAATGAATGTCGACAACTAAAGTATCTTGTCAAATCGGAAATCTGGCATATCAACATGGTTTTAGGGAGTTGGAAAAAATTATTCTTTTGTTTTATTGGCATAGGCAGTGGGACCATCGAATTCCCGGAATATCTCACCAGAGCAGCGCTATTCTTTAGTGGCAGTAAAACCGAAGGGTACCTCGCAGCTTTCAATGTATTCGACAAAGACGGAAACGGTTTCATCACCGCCTCCGAGTTGCGTGAAGTGTTGGCTGGTTTCGATCTGAAGATGACGGACGAAGAAGTCGAAGAAATGATCAAAAAGTATGATATCGATAAAGACGGACAAGTTAAATTCGACGGTATGGTACTTTTCTCTGTTAACAATTAAATTATGTGTTTAATTTGACGGTACTTTTCCCAGGGATTAATTAAATATAAAATTACATTTACGTTTGTTTTTAGTTTATATCGGATGGTAACCATTCAACAGACATAATTTAGTTCAGAAAAATGCAACTTAAAGACGAACATTTATAATCAAGGGCACTCAATCTGAATGCATGTACACTGTTTACCGAAGTGGACAGTTTACAGGATGTGTTGTTTGAAAACTCTTGAGTAGCAGTTACGTTGACTTTTGTTAAAAATTACAAGCCAAACATTCAGAGAAATCTGTCCCTTTCAAAAAAACGGTAATTTTCTTGTAGTGGCTTTATTACCTATGTTAGTAGTACACATTCATATACAGAGGATAATTGGTATATGATGTCAAGTCAGATATAGGAAGCACCACAGTCAATTAATTCCCCTCTTTGGAGAGCCTTTTTTCTTCGTACAAATTTCTCCCAACAACACCCTTTTCAGAGAGTAGTCTGATGTAAACATCTTTGAATGTTCACTGCGTACATATATTTGTTCCACATCCACATTGAACATGTCCTGGTTCATTCCAATCAAATTTCACCAGCCTGGGAAGGCTACATAATTTTCTGCCACACCAATTGCATCTTTTCTTCACGCGTTGAAACACTGCAAAATTAATATTTCTTGTTTACTCCCCAGAATTCGCCAAGATGATGTCGAACATAAAGCCGTAGAATTGTGATGAGTTACTGAGTGTCCTGTGATGATGAAGAGCACATGCTTGATACTTTTATACATGGGAGGTTTCTGAATTGAATAAGTATGTTGATGTTTGATCGGGAAGTACAATTATTATGTTTCATTTTGATATATCTCTATTCAGCACAAAAATTCACTCATGCCAACAACAATTTTTTTCAAAATTTGGAGAATTTCGTCACATCATTGAACTGCTAAATATTGGAATGTTCGAAGTTGACTAAGATGCTGCATCTTCTAAACATATGAATAAATCTTCTGTTATCAACAAAGTAAATGGTTTGTTTTGTTTTTATTTAATCTAGATTTAAGACTCTTGGCTTGTATTCCTTCAAAACGGTGATATTTAAAATATGGGAGTTAAGGTGAAGTACTACGAATTACGTCAAAATTAGGTTGTGGTGTCATTTTCTTGAAACATTGCACAGTCAAATATTCTTGGAAGTTGTGCAAGTGCAAAAATGAAATAAAAAATGGGAGTCACCACGCTCGTTTCCATGGAAACGGACGTTAAAATGGCGTCGTTGAAATAAGTAAAAATGATATAATTCACATAAACTAAAGAAAGCAATCATAATACGCTTAGCAAATGAATTAATTTTAATCAATACCAAGAATTAAGATCCATATCTATCGAATGTATAGTTTTCATGATGTTTGTAAAGAAATTTTAACATAAGTATCGATTACAAACTGACGACATCGAAATTATATCACTACATAATTTTCGAACTTACTTCCTTTCGCTTTGAATGGTGTCATTTTGACCAAACTTGGCGAATAAAATCCTAACATAATACCATTTAGTTTACACCTTTAATAAAAGGGTGTCACCAAGCTACTTTTTACAATATCTCCAGGTGAATGGGTAATATGCGCCATGTAAATGGGAGAGAAATGTTAATTTTGCGCTCATATGAATAAAAACCAGCTTCCTAGGGGATCAAAATATGACAAGGTTAAAGGTCACATGTATTTCTAAGAGACTGGGTCAAAAAATTAGGTAAAAGTGCAATTTCAACATTGACAGGTGATGTTAAATACATGCGCAACAAAATAACCCATTTGCGGCAGGCCTGAGTTAAATCTACGCAGAAACGTTCTAAAGCGTGTGCGCGTCCGAATTAGTCGCCCTTTACCTTAAACGCACTTTATGCTAAATTTTAATTAAATGACACTGAATAAAATCAGCTGATTGTAAGAAACAAGAGCAATACTAAATGAACACTCCTCATAGAACACGCCTTAGTATTTAGTAACTTGCAGCGGTAAATTTGGCTTTTATTGTTTTTTTTTATTGCTCATTTTCAGAAGTATATATTCTTATAAATCTACAGCGCTGAAAAACAAGATAGTTGGAAGTCACACTTATATGAAATAATGACGTTCTAGAATGTAATTCACACCACAAATGTTTCAGATTAAGTCACATACTAAGTTCTTGAATGATCTACTTTGGTTTAACTAGTCTGAAAATTAATCATCCATTACTTTATAAGTATCATATTTTCGCTAAAACATTTTTGATCACTTGGCGGGCTTGCATACTATTGTCATCACTTGACTGAAACTGACCTGGAACTGTTTTTCACCTTGACAAATCCGGTTTAAAAATGGTTGGATAACGCAATTTGTCGTGAAAGTTGTAGAAAATTCCACGTTTAAAAAATTATGCAGGAAAATTGATAAACCACACAGCAGTGATATCGATGCCAGCATATTCATTAGCTGATGAAGTGTCTTTTGTCTCGTCATTAGTATATCGTGAAATGTTGACCGACTGATTTAATCCTTTGATGAGGTCACCACGCCGATTAGTCCACCAGTCACTATTCATAAACCCCAATCACAGAGTGGTCAAGTGATCAAGGTAGCTGTCCCAGTCCATTGACCTAGCCGACTTCATACTATATTTATTAGCGGTAGTAATTAAGAAACGGATTATCTATCTATCTATCTATCTATCTATCTATCTATCTATCTATCCATCTATCTACAGTGTTCGCGGTGACTTTTTTCTCCTCGCGTACGGCATACGCATTAGTCTGCTAAAATTGCGTAATGGCTGGATTTGAGTGCGTAATTTCACTTCCGCACTCGATTGATGAAAAAACTGACTGCAAAATACAATGTGCCGTTGAATAAACCTACACTACATATTCGGATTGTACGATGTAACATTATTTTAATGAAAACAGTTTAACGAACAACTTGAACAATGTTGAAACGTAACAGTGAAGGTTATACATGCGACCGTCAAAACACATTGGGCAACCCAAAAGTTAGAGTTATGGCAGCTTATCTAGACGGTGTCTGGACGTTTCGGCACCAAGTCGTTTCGGCCCAAGACGTTTCGGCCTTTGAATTTCAGGCCCCAAGTCCGACGTTTCGGCACCGCAACCCAAGACGTTTCGGCACCGCTGAAGGCTACCTGTGGGAACTAGTGCTGGAGCGTAATGTTACAAATCAAAGTACTAAAAAGTATAGTGTCAACTAACATTCACGTACATGCTTAATCTTTGTGAGAACATGGGAAGAGACCGTAAGAAAAAACTTCATATCATTTTCAAATCTGTGACACAAGTTTATCGATATCAATAGCCGCCTACACGGCAAAAGTTTGAAAGCGGTGACGAAACAGCACGGCAAAATTCACACAAAATGCACATAAAGGACTGGTCAGAACGCAAAGGTCACGCTTACAAATATGACGGATCAGTCAATTACTGAATAGTTTGAAAAAAAAAATCGAAAAACAGATGCCGAAACGTCTTGGGTTGCAGTGCCGAAGTGACTTTGGCCGGAAATTGAGAGGCCGAAACGACTTGGGCCGAAACAACTTGGTGCCTGAACGACCAGTTACCATCCAGACACTTCTGCAGTGTTCAAAATTTATCGGGATTCCGACGAGCTCTACCGATGAATCATTTTTTTCACGGACTCGTAGAGCAAAGTTGAAAGAAAACAGATTTGTCTGCTTCGACGCCATGCTGCATGTGTGCTTGATCAAAATTTGGGAATAGCGAGACGCGATGATCGTGCACGGTCGGCATTTATATAATTTGTCGCAACATTTCTGTCAATCACTCACTTTCAGAAACTATCGCTCGCCTGAAAATTAGCAACGTAATTCATAGGCACAGCTGACATGATAACATGCCTAACGTGATAACGTGTGGACTACGATGCCGATTTTTCAGACAACGCCCAGAGAATCCGAAACTTTCCACACAACATGAGTGATTGACAGAAATGTGTTGCCACAAATTTCGTCTGGATGTCGCCTAAGCTCAGTCGTGGGGAGTGCTTTCGGTGTTATCCTTTGCGTATAGAAAACGCATAACGATGAAAAAATGCGTAGAGAGTCAATTTCAATGCGTAAATACGCACGATTTTTGCGTAAACGCGAACTCTGTATCTATCTATCTATCTATCTATCTATCTATCTATCTACCTGTCAAAAACAAAGACATTTCTTATTAAAGCTGCGTTCAGAAAACACAGTCAGGGGGTGGCGGAATTCAGGGGTTCGAAAATTGTGGGGGTAGTAGATGGGGGAGGGGGTAGAGGGGGCTTGCAAGGTTTACTCAACCGCCGTTGTCGATAAGTGGGGTTTGATGTACATGCCTTTAAATTTTGTTCAAACTTTCTGTGAGGAAACTTAAAACCTCTCCCTTTTGAAATCAAGAACAATAAAAATCAGGTGTCATCAGGCAAATTTGTACCAGAAAAACAAACACAACCCATCTTTTACCAATATATGGAATTCAAAATGGCCGCCATCTCTTTGTAAATAGCTCTATGGGGGAAAAGTAAAAGTCTGGAATTTACAAACATACGCCAGGACTGAAGAGCCCTTGATTGACATATTGCAGAATCAAAAATCATCTTTGTTAATGATTTTAACATTTTTTCATGTCCAAACAGTATTGCTTATGCTTCTTATTCTTCGCTTGATATCATTGTTTTATTTGGGGAAAAAAAGTAGTGAAACAAGCATAAAAAAACAAAATCTAAAAACCAGTTACGTGGGAAAAATTGCACTGTATAGTCACACCAATGAATGAAATGACCAATAAATGTATACATTTTAAATGTATCTTTGGCTAAAAAGTGCAAACAATGGACATCAGAGAGTCGAGCAATAAAACGAACCTAAAAAGAAATCACAATCTCTCTATTTGAAGGAATGGAATTGTCTGAACTGCGCTCAAAGGTAGTATGGGACCCACACGACTAATGTAAACACTGTATCCAAGGTACGTTCATGATTAATGAAGGTTAAAAGACATGCTTGTCATTTGCCATTGTGTACATCACAAAGTTTAAATGTTGCAGCCACGTTGACGTACCATTTACATTGTTTGCGAACAAAGAAGTCTCATAACCACAGTTCCAACGAGCACCTTCCTGAAAGAAGAATCCGAGGCTCTTTCGAATTGCAATTTTTCAGAGGCCCACTGCAATCTCTACACACAGATTGTATTGGCGTGGATAATTCTAACCTAGCCAGAGAGAGTCACCGGGTCATTTACTGGGCGGGTACGGCCATCGTTCAAACTCCCTAGCTAGGTTATGATTGTCCTCGCCTCGCTCCAATCTCTGCGCGGAGATTGGGCCCGACTGCTTTCTATCGATATTGTCCGTGTAGCAGGCTGATATCAGCTTAAGCTACTTGTATGAACAGATCTGCAGATTATAAAATGGTGACCATAGAGGACATGTTGTCGGATAAAGAACAAACAAAAGCTGTCTTACGTTCGGCGTACGAGTTGATGTCTTCGGAGAAATATCAGAACTTGTACCTTACAACTGGTGATCCAACCAAGCCTGACTACTTTGCAAATACCAGCAGGATTACTATGAGTGCGTACGCAGAGGCACTGAAACGTTTTAGGGTCTAGGAAAGAGACATACCTTATAAATTTAATTTTTTGGGGGCTTGCTTACAAAAAATACCAAAACGATCCCGAGGTAATGACAACATTTGTATTTCGAAAATTTATATTCGTTATGCAAATATTCGTTATGCAAATATGGGATGAAAATCTTACTTGTCCGTCTCCATGAAATTTATTTTAATAAGTATTTACATAGAGAGTGCCACCAGTACTCATTCTGTTCTCATGTACAAAACAGAAATGCAAGCACTGCGGTCAATTTCATCACAGAAATCATCGTTTTCATCAACGTTGTCACCATGATCATGATCATCATCATCATCAGCAGCAGCAGCAGCCTCATAGTCATTGTATTTGCAATTGTTATCACTATCATCCGGGGCCAGTGTTAACGTCATTAACAATGCCACTTCTACCATCAATATCAACTAGAAGACTGGCAGATAAAAATAGTTAAATTGTTTAACTCCGATAGTTGGTACAACATCTGCCGAAGACAGCGAGGAGGAACATGTCTCGTTTCTATGGTGGCCTAGACACATGTGTTAATGAGGGCGATACTAAACTCTCTAAGATTTATTCCTGATATTACGAGAATTTTGTCAAAATACAACCTTCTGTGTTTTTTGATGAATTTTGTGCAACAGGGTATTTTCCTCCAAAAGCAATATGGAAAACTATTGTAAAGGAAGCTATTAATGAAAAAGAGTATACTGTTTGGAGACAAAGGCTTGAAGGAAGAGAAGAATTATCTCTTTTTTCTCAACTACACAACAATTTCAAACCTCTTTATTTATATACTGTATTACGTAACCGCCCGCATCACGAGTTTACTATTTATAGAATTGTAGCAGCTCTTGCATTACCAGCAGACCTTCTATGTACGAAATGTCAGTGTGCTATAGAAAATTATTTAACCCACTTGCTCACTTCCTGTATCGACACTACTGAATTGAGAGATGCTTTTTGGACAACAGTATTTGATAAGGTTAATGTACATTTTGCTGTTACTTTATTTAACGATATTGGGTTTGTTTCTTGTATTTTACAAGATAACAACCAGCCTAACAACCTAAATATTCCAAGAACTTGCCTTTGATTTT
This sequence comes from Ptychodera flava, assembly GCF_041260155.1. Taxonomy (NCBI): domain Eukaryota; kingdom Metazoa; phylum Hemichordata; class Enteropneusta; family Ptychoderidae; genus Ptychodera; species Ptychodera flava. The sequence continues at coordinate 2,593,553 of NW_027248355.1, read as the reverse complement.
ATAAGTGCGTGCTTGGATGCTTGATAAGCGTCCGATGTGGTAAATCAAATACATCGCAAAGGATAACTTATCAATATCTTTTTGATGTAAACGAGCTTTAGATGTTTGAACATTTTAGCTTATGTTCAGCTGAAATAATGATCTCAAATGTAATGAGTTTATTTGTGTGTTGTAACTCTTCTCTTTCTTGAGGAGGAATAAAGAAACAACAACAACAACAACAACAACAACAACAACAACAACTCACTCACTGACACACACACACACACACTCTCTCTCTCTCTCTCTCTCTCTCTCTCTCTCTCTCTCTCTCTCTCTCTCTCTCAGATTTGGACATATACTTATGCTGTGTTTATTTTACAATAACTATGCATACACGCTAAAGCCCAAAGTTCACAGCCATCTTCTTAGTGAAGGAAATCGCCCTAATTATTGCTATAGAAATACAGTCTTGCGCTATTTGAGAGCGATGCTATTTTCACAACAATCGTCAACGAATTACAAATACAAGGTAATTTACATATGAATGCCATAAATACATAACAAATACATACAAATTACTCATAGAAACAGGTGTCTATCAAACTAAAAAAGAAAAGCAGATGAGGTTTCACTTACAAATTATATTGACGTTACTTCACCATTCAATCATCCCAAATTAGTTTCAATCGTGTTATAAGTAGTTTTGTGTCAGTGAAAAGTATGTGTTCAGGAGAAGGGAAACAGTATTGATCAATCTCAGATAACATATTGTCAGAATGTCGAGGCAAATATTCCTCATCTAAATCTACATTTTAAAATCTGGTGGCATTAACTGACGAGTCTTGTTTTGACTTTTGGTGACGCCGTTAATTAACGTCCCTGGCCTATGATCATGTTACGTGTACAAACCAATCAACAATTTATTTTTGTATCTAAATCCTTTACGATCACTCACATCTGTCATCAGTTTGTGTACATCATGCTCTGCGTTATTTTCTGTATGTGTGTCAGAACGGGATAACACCGACTTTTGGACAGCGTACGTTACAGTAACGGTCATGAAAGCGGCGGTCCTCAATCCATGGTTTTTGCATCAGTGTTTGTTGACATAGACAAATTATCCTATCTTCTATATTGAAATTTGTGCCTTGTTAATCAGTTAGTGTAGAGATAAAGCTGATATCATGCCCGCTCCTTTAAGGTAGTATGCGTCTCGAAAGTGAAAGACCTCAACCATTTGTCGTTCCATGTGCATTGCCTTGGTCGGCGTTCCGACGGTTCCAGGTTACAGCTACCCAACATCAATATTCATTTTTGTAGTTATCTGACCCTGTACTTACTCGACATGAAATAAATAACATGGTTGTCATTCCAGTTTTTATTTTAGAAAGGGATAATGGGTTTGTGAATGGGCATGCACATTCCGTTCTTTACTTTATGACAATGGACGCAGATTACTTTTAACGTGTCAAATGGAATTCACGAAACATCAAATTGATATGCAAATTCCGACATTTTATTAAATTGAATAGACACATTAGGATTTCTGTTATTCTGTCAAATGAAATTAACAATAAAGCAGGTCGTAAAATAAGTAATTATTCATACAGTGCATAAATATGCCCCTAATTTGCTTGTGCACTCTTTACAAACTTCAGTCGGACGTCCTTCCCTAACTTCTCATTACCGGTTTTTCCGCCTTTGCGGACTTGATTATTTGTTGTTTTGAAACGACGAAGAAGCAAACGATGGTGAGTACTTTTCCATGCCTTAATCATTTACGCATTGGAAAATGCTATACTTTATTCAAATTATTAGGGGGACAGCGGTGTATCTCATACAATAATGGACCATCGAGAGTATACGCAATTCAACCTGCGGCGGTCCTTAACCCTTGTGTTCTCGTATGAGAACTTGATGGCATTGGCATCATGATGTTAGTCCATGGTTCTGCTTTGAAAGTTGTGTGAAGGTAATCCATTTGTGTTGAGATAAAGAGAATGAAAACCCGCCCCTTTACCGCCCGCCCAAAGATCTCATGATCGTTGACAATATTCGCTTCTTAATTTTTTTGTAGGCTGATAAACTAGCCGACGAAGACGTTGAACGTAAGTAGGCCTACTCACCATTACAGTCAATGTCGTGTCACTTAAGGTTATCGATAACTTCACTCTCAGAAATCACCGTATTCACATGCATTAAGGCTGAATCAAGGATGGCGGTAGCCACCTGGGATACCGACACAATCGTTTGCCTCGAACTTTTGCTCGACAAATATTTGCGGAATGTGAATGGCTTCCGTACTTACTTTTAAATCTCCAAAAAGTCGTCCTTTTCCTAACGCTCAAAAGGGTTTACTTTGCAAGTGTATCAGGCTGCAATTTATTTTTCAGCAAAAGACATAGCTGCGAATCTCTTTCCACCTTGTTGTCACTCCTAACATATGACGATCGATCTCTAACTACTACTGTAACAACGTTCTTTGATATTGTTATGCTGAGTGTTCTTTGAGAATAAGGGAAATTCCTAACGCCCTCACACTGGGCACGGAATCCAATATATAATTAAGCTGAACATGTCACTCATGACTCATAAACAAATTAACAGCCATTGTGAAATACTGAACAAATTTTATGACCAGACAAGTAAGAATATTTGACCTCTGACATTTGAATCAAATACATTTCCGTCATCCGTTCATCTGGAAATGACTTACAAACATAAAATATAAAGAAGTTGATGGTATTCAATTGTCCATTTTAATTGAAAAGGGATAGCTATACTTGAGAGATGTAAATGTGGAGAGAGAGAGAGAGAGAGAGAGAGAGAGAGAGAGAGAGAGAGAGAGAGAGAGAGAGAGATGTCTATATAGCTACGTTATTGATTTGTCAAAACATGTTTTATGTCAGGTATCAAGAAATCGTTCGCCCACTACGACAAGGATGGGGATGGGAAAATCACGGTTACAGAAATGTGGGCTGTACTGAAGGATATGGGACCAGATTTGACAGAAGACGATATAAAGGCAATGATTGGCGATATGGATGCCGATGGTGAGTTTTTGACAACGAACGTTGTCGGATCACTTTGGCAAATGTTCTCCAACGTCTTTTATACATACACATTGTTTAGAGAAACTGTAATTGATAATCGCCATTAACTGTAACTTTAAGGTGGCGTCGAACGCAACACAGCGTATTTTGCACGAAATCACTTTTTTGCAAAGATTCGTTAAGTGTTAATAAATTTGTTAATCCAAGATTAAAATATAAGTTAAGTTCATATATTATCATGACAAGCAGTTGCAAGCTGACTGAGAAAGAAGTGTAAACATAAGTTAAGGTATATCACCCAATCACCTGGCTTCTTATTTCTTCCTTTTTCAACATCTCAATAAAATTGGATTCCACGGTGGCTAGATAAAATTTTGAAAATCCCAAAATACATTTTTACAACCGCTGTCATATAAGATGCGACATTAGACTAAGTTCAAGTCGTTGAATTTCTATAAAATAAAATCATCTGTACAAGTTTTTCTCTTGTGTCTCTCCTATTTCATACAAACCTAATTGGACTTTGGCAGCCCAGGCCAGTGTTTCCTAGCGACTGAACGCGTTACCTTTGAGTCTGCGCAGTAGTGGGTTAGTTTCTGCCAGTTTCACCGCGATTCCGGGAGAAACTCCCATGTATAGCGTTCACCCCACATATGTATTAGCATATGTCTCTGCCTATTTGACTGATTCCTATCACCCCAATCACGCGTTTCAAATAAAAACAAAACACAAATCATCGCATTCACCCTACTCAAACATTTACAAATCACAGAGTTGAACCAAGTCTTGATGAGAGTGGGTGATGCGAAACAAAAATACCTTAATTCTATATATAGTATAGTTTCAAATGATACATTGAATTTCAAGATATTGACTGAATTCTGATTATTTATACCAAAATTGAGGTTTTCCATCCCGTGTATGTACCCTTTCATTTTTCAAGTAAACTATTGCCACCCCACGAAATTCTCTGGTTTTTGAAAACTTTAGTAATAGGTGGCTTTCATGACATCTTCGATAAGCCGGAAATGCTGCCTTATAAAGATGAGGGTTGCACATAGATACATTTTCATTTTCCTCTTCCGCTGTGAAAAACAGCTTCCTATTCTACTCAAAATCACGTCCATTCGTCAAACAGTCTGAGACTACAATGAATATTGACAATTAAAGTATCTCGTCAATTTGGAAATCTGGCATTTCAATATGATTTTATGGAGTTTAAAAAGAATTATTCTTGTGTTTCATTGGCACAGGCAGCGGGACCGTCGAATTCCCGGAGTTTCTCACCAGAGCTGCGCTTAGCTTTAGTGGCTGCAAAGACGAAGCCTACCGCAAAGTCTTCAACGTATTCGACAAAGACGGCAACGGTTTCATCACCGCCTCCGAGATGAGCCAAGCAATGGCTGAACTTGGTTTTAAGATGACGGACGAAGAAGTCCAAGAAATGATTAACAGGTCTGATATCGATAAAGACGGACAAGTAACATTGGAAGGTATGTGCTGCTTTGTTAACTCTGTTGACAATTAAACTATGTGTTTAATACGACAGTGCTTTCCTTAGGGATGAATTTAATATAAAATGATATTATCGAGGTTTTCTAAGAGATTAGCAAGCTCACTGTCTTTAGTTAATATAAGATGATAATCATGAAACAGACATAATTTGTTCAGAAAGACACAACTAAAAGATAAACATTTATAATCGAGAGCTCTCAGTGTGAATGCATGTATACTGTTTAGCAAAGAGTACAGTTTGCAGGATGCGTTGTTTGAAAACTCTTGCGTAGCAGTTGTGCTGCCCTTTCGTCAAAACGTACTAGCCAAACATTCAGAGAACCCTATCCCCTTGAAAAAAGGGTAATTTTCTTGGAGTGGCGTCGCCACCTACGTGAGTAATATATATCCGCAAACAGAGAATGATTGGTATATGATGTCACGTGATATATAGCGCTACAATCAGAGAGTTCACCTCTTTAGAGAAGCATTTTCCCATGTTAGAAATCTCTCCCAACAACACCCTTTATACAAAATAGTCTGGTGTAAACATCTTTGAATGTTCACGCTCGTACATATTTGTGTAACATCTACTTTGAACATGTCCTGGTTCATTCCAATATTTCCCGAGCCTGGGAGGCCTTAATTATCTTCTGCCATGCCCATTGAATATTTATTTCAAGCGTTGAAACACAGTACAATATTTCTTGTTTACTCTCCAGAATTCGCCAAGATGATGTCGAACATAAAGATGTAGAATTGAGATGAGCATCTCAGTGCCCTATGATGATGAAAAAGACATACTTCATACTTTTATACATGGAAGGTACCAGAATAATTATGCTGATCGGGAAGAAAAATAATGTTTCATTTTGATACCTCTATTCGGCACGAATATACACTTATGCAAGTTACAATTTTTCCGCCTTAGATTGTAGAGAATTTCATCACATCAGGTAACTGCGAAGTTCCGAATTTTCAAAGTTGACTAAGATATTGCATCTTCTAAACATATGAATAAATCTTCTGTTACCGACAAAGTAAATGTTTTGCTGTTTTTCTTAATCTAGCGTAGCGTTACTACTCTTGACTGGCGAGCGGCGAATCCACAAAAAGAGCCTTATTTTAGGAGTTTAATGTACCCACCTTACATACGGCCACATCATACATCATTTGAAAGCTTATTATCTCTACTTTAAGAAAATTGACGATGTGGAGCTGCCAAGTAGGGCCATAACCTCCTAATTTGCATAATTAACAAGGGTACCCAATTTGCATAAATGCGATATAATATTTGAAATTTATTGTTAACTTCTCTAACGATACGTTTAAACTATCGAGTGATATATCATATGAAAGGTCTTTCCATGTAAAATACAAAATGGATATTCAAAGAGATATTGAAATTAATTATACTGAAATATTTTCATGTTTATATGGAAAACAATATTTTCCGGTATTGAATAACAATATTTTAAAATTTGAACACATACAGCAACAACACACAGCCACACCATACGTCATTTGAAAGCTTATTATCTCTACTTCACGAAAATTGACAATTTGGAGCTACGAAATCGGGCCATAACCCCCTAATTTGCATAATAAACACGCATACCCAATTTGCATAAATGCGATATAGTATTATAAATTTATAGTTAACTTTTCTAAACATACGTTTAAACTATTGAGTGATATATCAAATGAAAGGTAGTTACATGTAGAATACAAAATGAATATTCAAAGAGATATTGAAATGGATTTCACTGAAATATTTTCATATTTATATGGAAAAAATATTTTCCCCTTTAGAATAACAATATTTTGAAAATGTTAACACATAGAGTCCTATCATACAGCCACATCATAAGTCATTGAAAGCTTATTATCTCTACTTAAAGAAAATTGACAATGTGGAGCTATTAAGGAAGGCCATACCCCTTTATGTCCATAAATTACACTGGTAAGCAATGTGCAGAAATGAGATATGAAATTAGAAAATTCATTGTTAACTATTCTAAACACACTTTTACACTATCGAGTGATATATGGTCTGTGGTGATGGTAATTGCATGTAAAACACAAAATTTATATCAAAAGTGATATTTGAATTAATTTACGGAAATATTTTCATATTTCTGTCGAAATAAATATTTCCTCTTTTTAATAATGGTATTTAAAAAAATTAATTTAAGTATCAATGCAACAAAAAGATCCACACGAAAGACACTAAGTTGTTGAAATGTAGCTTTGTAGCTGAAACAATGTGTCAGAGTAAGCTACAGTCAAAGTAATGGCATGATTTATGATCCAAATCATTCATGTCATTTCCAGTAAATCTAGTAATTGTAGGAATTCATCATCCTCTTCTTCACCAGCATTGTCATGAGTAAAAGGGTTGCCACAGTTATCGCTGCCTTGGCAGGAACAAAGGTCTGTGCAGGGAAGATTAATTCGACAGCAGACACAATTGGTGACATGTAATAAGAGAAAGCAGCTCCGCAAATCGTTCATATCTTAGTTGTTTGAATTTTGTGTACGGTACATGTGTATATTGTAAGTGTATATTATGTTATGTTTGGCCGTTTTATGTATAGTGTTGATTTGCCATGGCGAGACGCAACCCTAATCTACGTGTTTCTGCCCTATGGGATAGCATGACTAATGTGACACTGCGATATCCTTTGATGCTACCTTTCGAGAGTACTGAGTTGTCTTCATCAGTCCTTCATTTTCTTTTGGTGAAACATGTGCACTGATTGAATGATTGTAGGTGTTACCAATCGAGTTGTTCCACTGAAAGTTCAGTTTGTTCAAGTACGGAAGCTAGGATGTCTACTGTTCGTTCAGGCTGTATTTGTGTAAGCTCATTTGAATCGGAGATCGGACTGTTGTAGGTTTTGTGAAGTTTGGCATCATCGTAACGCTTATATTACCGTTTCTTATGTATGTGATTAGGCTACGCTCACAAATAACGGTGAGAGGCAGAGGAATTCGGGTTGGAATCGAAAATTTTGGGAGATTGTAGAGGGGTACTTGGAGATTTTGATCAGCATATAGGGGACCTGAAAATGTTTTGGTTCCCTTTTACTATTTACGATTCCAAGGAAATTTGAAATTAATTTAATGAAAATTTAATAACATTTAAATGTCATCCGATTGTCCAAAGTTAGTAATAATTTAACAAGATTTAGAATCGTTTGATCGCATTTCATTACTTTTATCTCGAAAATATCTTGTATTCTCTATTGCCTTGTTGTTGCATGATTGTTCTAATGTATCGTAATGTTTCGCGTTTAACAAGGCCCTTGAATGTTGCCGTTTGGTTTCGTGAACCGCAATGTATCTGTTGGTTTTGTGTGTGTTTTGCAGTCGAGAATGTCCTCTTTGTTCCACCGATGACCTTTATAGATAATGAGGTCTAACGATATGATTTCTTGAGAAGAGCTTTCGAAAATTTGAAAGTATGATGCATTTTTTTCATGTTTGATATGAATTCATTAAGCTCGTGTTGAGTTCCAATGAGAATCATACATCGTTTCTGAATCTCAGTCAGAGCGATATTTGTTCAGTGTGTTGCTGAATTATTCTCATTTTGTCTTGTGAAATGTAATGTCGGGAATTTCTGGTGAAACTGGAGATCTCGTACCGCACCCAAATACATGACGGTAAAATTCACTGTTGACCTTAAAGTGTTGTTTTTCAAGATTATTTTCAGCATAGCTATCATGTATTTTGTTGTTGGTTGTTTGATTATGCAATCATTTGATGATCTTTCCTGATTTAATGCTCTGTCGACTGATTCCATTGGTTCATTGTGCGTTGTATTAGTGTAAATTGAAACAATGTCTAGTGTTACCAATGTCGCATTGGCCGGAACTTTTATTGTCTCAATTTTCCGTGTAAAATCAGTCGTATCTTTGATGTATGTTGTTTATTTCTTCACGATTTATTTGAGAAAATAGTCAATGAATTTTGATCTGTGAAAGGTTGGACTGCATCATCAACTTATAATTGGGCGGCCGACGAACTTTCCTCGTGGGCGTCATTTTGTTCACTTGTATTTTTAGCATAAGGTACCAACTTGTAAGTGGTGCTAGTGTTTTACTCTCGACTAGAATAATCGCCATGGCTAATTAACACTTTATATAAAACAGCCAAACATAATATACACTTACAATATACACAATATCATACACAAAATGCAAACAACGAAGATATGAACGGTGTGTTGAGTTGCTTTTCCTTCATTATATGACAATAAATACGATAAATGAAATATGGTGCCTTCCGTCTACATATTCCACAGAACTGAACTGAAAATACAGATGTAACACAGATGTAGTAACCAATGATGTCTCCATCAAACAAGATTTCTAGAGAAATTGAAACAAAAATGACATCAATAATACAAAAGGGTCATTCAACACACAGCTATTTATAACAAGATTGGAACTAATTTGGGATAATTGGATGGTGAAGTAATGTCGGTTTAATTTGCAAATTTAAGCTCATCTGCTTTTCTTTTTACTTGTAATGTTTTTAAGAGTAACTTGTTATATTTCAACACTCAACTATTGAGCACAAAACACGCTTTAGAAAATTTGCAAAATATGAAGACCCAATTATCCCAAATTAGTTCCAATTGGTTTTATGTATTCTTGTTGTTCAGCTATATGGGAATTAGACAGGAAAATGTTCCAGTTTTCGTATCCTTAATAAACAAAAAATCAATTGCAAAACAAATTCAGATATTTATCCCCAAAACTTTAGCATTATTCGTTATTAGTACACAATATTTTGAATATTATAAACTAGTCAAAACGTTTACGATTTAATTGAAAATATTCAAAAAATATTTTGAATACACGTTTGGAGTTCATGATTCTATTCTACATGCAAATACCTATCATTTGATATATCACTTGATAGTTGAAAAGTAAGTTTAGAGTACTTTACAATTGATTTTTGTAATTTTATATTGTATTCATGAAAATTAGGTACACGTTTGCATTATGTAAATTAAATCATTACAGCCCTATTTGTCAGCTGCATATCGTCTTTTTTCATGAAGCAAAGATAATAGGCTTTCAAATAACGTTTGATGTGGTTGTGTGATGCGGTTCTATGTGTTAAAATTATTATAATATCGTTATTAAAAAGGGGAAAGTATATTGTTCTACATTAGTACGAAAAAATTTTAGTAAAATCATTTTAATATCTCTTTGAATATCCATTTTGTATTCTCCGTGCAAATACCTTTCATTTGATATATCACTCGATAGTTTAAAGTATGTTTATAGTAGTTAATAAATTTCTAATTTTATATTGCATTTATGCAAATAGGGTGCAATAGGTACCCATGTAAATTATGCAAATTAAGGGCCACGTCCGTACCTGACAGCTCCACATTGTCAATTTTCTTGAAGTAGAGATAGTAAGCTTTTAAATAACGTATGATGATGATGTAAGATTTGGCTTTTTGTATTAATTTTTTTTAAATATTGTTATTGAAAAGGGGAAAATATCTTTTCAATATAAATATGACATATTTCAGTAAAATGAATTTAAATATATTTTTGGATGTCTTTTTAGTATTCTACATGCAAATACCTTTCATTTGATATATCACTCGATAGTTTAAAAGTATTTTTCGAGTAGTGAATAATAAATATCTAATATTAATCGCATTTATGCAAATTGGGTACCCGTGGGACTTATGCAAATTAGGGGTTACGGCCGTACTTGACAACTAAATGTTGTCTATTTTCTTAAAGTAGAGATAGTAAGCTTTCAAATGATGTATAATGTGGCTGTATGATGTGGCTGAATGTGTTCAAATATTTAAGATATTGTTATTCAAAAGGGTTCAATATTTTTTTCAGTATTAATATGAAAATATTTCAGTAAAACCATTTTAAATATCTTTTTGGATATCAATTTTGTATTCTACATGCAAATACCTTTCATTTGATATATCACTCAATAGTTTAAAAGTATGTTTAGAGTAGTTAACAATGAATTTCCTAATTTTATATCACATTTATGCAAATTGGGTACCCATGTGAATTATGCAAATTAGGGGGTTATGGCCCTACTTGGCAGCTCCACATCGTCAATTTTCTTAAAGTAGAGATAATAAGCTTTCAAATGATGTATGATGTGGCCGTATGTAAGGTGGGTACATTAAGTGTGAAAAATGGGTGTGTCTGCCGCTCGCCTATAACTGGTATTCCTTCGAAACAGTGACATTTCAAAATATGGACGTAAACGCACTTTATGCTAAATTTGAATTAAATAGTACCGAATTGATTTTGGAAAACACGATCAAAACTAAATGGACACTCCTCATAGAACACGCTTTAGTTTTCAGTCACTTGCTGCGATAAATTTAGTTTTTCATTGCTGTTTTTATTGCTTTTTTCAGAGGTTTATATTCTTATAAATCTACAGCACTGAAAAACACGAAGTCACTCTTCTATGAAATAATGACGTCTCAGAGTTAGAATTTGTATCACAAATGCTTCAGATTAAGCCACAAACCAAATTCTTGAATGATCTTCTGTAGTTTTACTTGTCTGTAAGTAATTTTTACTGTCGTCTATTAGTTGTTAAGTATCCATTAGGGGACGTTTCCATCTAAAAAACAATGCGTATTTAATGCTCATTCACCCATTGAAATAGGGGTTTCAAGGGTATGGAGCTCCTAATTAAAGTTATTTGCCATCTCGTAAGCTGTTTGCAATATGTGATTAGAGATAGCGATTAAGTGGGTGTACAGGGAAGACATCTCTGCCTTACACACTTCACTCATACAGATACTCGTTCGCTTGAGGCTTCTTTGAACTTTGTAACCTAATTTTCACAGAATAGGACCTATAAATATACTACAAGCCATATGTTAGTTCAAATTAATAAAAGTAGGAACAAATTCCGATGTCCTGAAATGATAATACTGTTGTCAAGGTTTACACGAGACTGAGTTTGTGCCGCTTCACTGTACAATACCTTGGCATAAAGTAGTACCGGCCAAGCTGTTGGTATCTGAAGTTGTTGACTAAGCGTTATGTAATGTCTGATTATATCTGATATAACTACTTTAGATTGCACATTATCAGTGCAGAAAGAGCCAAAAAAAGTGCACTGTTTTTTAGATGCAAGCATCCCGTCATGTTAAGTATCATATTTTCGCACAAACATTTTTGATGACTTCGCAGGCTGCATACTATTGGACATCACTTGACTGAAACTGACCTGGAACTACTTTCACCTTGACAAATCGGATTTAAAAATGATTGGATATCACAATTTTTCGTGAAAGATGTGGAGAATTCCACGTTTACAAAATTATGCAGGAAAATTGATAAACCGCACAACAGTGATATCGATGCCAGCATAGTCATTCGCTGATGACGTGTCTTTCGTGACGTCATTAGTATATCATGAGATGTTGACCGACTGATTTAATCCTTTGATGAAGTCACCACGCCGATTAGCTCACCATTCACTATTTATAGACCCCAATTACAGAGTGGTCAAGTGATCAAGGTCGCAGTCCCAGTCCATTAAACTAGCCTAGTTCGTACTATATTTATTAGCTGTAATAATTTAATAGAACCTCGGATTTTGCAATAGATGTGGCTCCGCTAAAAAACGGTCGTATACGATCACGTCAAACAGAGAAAAATTTCAAGGGATTATATATAAATATTACTAATCATTAATAAATACTGTGCATCTTCAGACAGAAAAAAATTTCTAATCTTAACTTCTTGAGCGGGCCTTATGTGGTAATCGGTAAACATGTGCAAAGTTCAATCCAGTGTTGTAAAATATTTAATCATGGAGGTTACCTCCACAGTTTAAGGTATAATAGTTACTTATTATTATAAACGAATTAATGTATTGCTCGCTATGCCCCGTACCGTAATTGAACTTTTATGCGGCCAGGTCAGTTGTTTATGAAAATATAGGTGGAGTTTATATCATAGAACACATGCTACAGAACAGAACGTTGGAGCGTAGCACAAACTACACTTTGAAAACTACCCACTCCACATAACGCCTGTGTGCTGTACTGCCCTGGTACACGCCAAACAGTATAGCAAGATATTTTGCGGTACATAAAAACGTGTAGCGAGATGTTGCGATATGAAAACTTGTAGCGCGATTTTTGCGCACGGTAATCAAAATGCAGCCAAGTCCCTTCCGCCCCTAAACACGGGAGTTTCGTTTACCGTGCGCGTGTTTTAATTATCAACGGCCCCTAAATGTTGCAGCCGTGTTCACGTGGCATATACATATTGTTTGCAATTAAAGTCTCATAGGCAAAGTTCCAACAAGAATCCGAGGGTCTTTCAAATTGCAATTTTCCCGGGTCCTACTACAATCACCACACAGAGATATGTAGTGGCGTGGATAATTCTAATCTTGCTAGAGCGTCCCTTACGTCATCGCCTACTGTGCGGGTACAGCCATCGTTCAGACTTCCTAGCTAGGTTATTATTGTCCACGCCTCGCTTTGATCTCTGCACGGAGATTAGGTCCGACTGCAGGCTATCGTAATTGTCGGTATAGCAGGCTTATATCTGCTTAAGCTACTTGTATGAACAGATCTGCAGATTATAAAATGGTGACCATAGAGGACATATTGTCGGATAAAGAACAAACAAAAGCTGTCTTACGTTCGGCGTATGAGTTGATGTCCTCGGAGAAATATCAGAACTTGTACTTTACAACTGGTGATCCAACCAAGCCTGACTGCTTTGCAAATACCAGCAGGATTACTATGAGCGCATACAGAGAGGCACTGCAACGTTTTGGGGTCCAGGAAAAAGACATCCCTTATCAATCTATTTTTTTTGGGCTTGCCTACAAGAAATACCCAAATGATCCCGAGGTAAGGAGGACATATGTCTTTCGAAAATGAATATTGGTTATTGAAATATTAGCTAAAATTTTACTCTTCCGTCTCTGCGAAATTGACTTTAATCATTATTTACATAGAGAGTGCCACCGGTACTTATGCTGTTCTCATGTACAAAACATGAATGCAAACACTGTTGTGATTTTCATATCATCATCATCATCATCATCATCATCATCATCATCATCAATATCATCATAATCGTCGTTGTTGTCGTCGTTATCATCATCATCATCATCATCATCATCATCATCATCATCGTCGTCGTCGTCGTCGTCCTCGTCGTTGTCTTTGCAATGGTTACTGGTATCACTAACATTTGTGGCCACTGTATACTTTACAAACGCTACCACTACTACCACCACCACCACCACCACCACAATCATCATAATCTGTAGACTGGCAGATAAAAAATAGTTCAATTATGTAACTTCGATTTCAGCTGGTAAATCACCTGCCGAAGACAGCAAGGCGGAACATGTCACGTTTCTATGGCAGCCTAGACAAGTGTGTTATTGAGGGCGATACTATACCAGAAGTCAAAATTGTTGCCATGAAAACAGGACAACTTGTGCGGTTCACTGATCTGATTCGCCGCAAAAACGCACCATTATGCATCTTATCTTCCTCGGCTAGCTGACCCACGTTAAGAGTAAGTTAGATCATCATCGCAATTATCATGATCCCCCCTCTCTCTCTCTCTCTCTCTCTCTCTCTCTCTCTCTCTCAGATATATACTGATGGTGCGTTTATTTTACATTAGCTATACATACAGGCTAAACCTTACAGCTCACATCCATCTTCTTAGTGAAGGAATCTCCTAATAATTAACATATCACTATAAAAATACAGTCTTGCATCTTTGGAGAACAATGCTATTTTCACAATAATCGTCAAAGAATTACAAACGTCAAGATCATTTTTATAACACGTCTTGAAAGAGTGTTTCAAGCTTTATAATGTAAGATTTGTATGATGGGCATATTCTATAAGTAGTCTTGAACGTGTTCGGGAGATACGAAACAGTATTGACCAATCTCAGATGAGATACGGTCATAATGATGAGACCAATATTCCTCTTCTGAATCTTCATTTTAAAATCTGGTTATATTGACTGACGACTCTTGTTTTGACCAATAGTGACGCCATTAAAATTAACGTCCCGGGCTTATAATCATGTTACGTACGCGTGTACAAACCAATCAACGGTTTTTTTTGTATCTAGATCCTTAACGATCACTCCAACCTGTTTATCAATTTGTATACATCTAGACTCTACGGTATTTTCTGCATGTATGTCAATACGGGATAACAACAACTATTGCACAGCGAACGTTACAGTACGAAACGATCATTAAAGCGGCGGTCCTCAATCCACAGTTTTTGCATCAGTGTTTGTTAACATAGACTAATTATGTGGTGTCAGTCCTTTATTTTCTGTTGAAATTTGTGCCCTGTTAATTAGTTTGTTTAGAGATAAAGCTGACGATCCAAAACAGGCGATATTTCGGTCTTATAGGTTGTTGTTGAAGGCGGCGGTCTGGGGAAACTTTTCACCGATTACAAAGACAAGGCTGACTTCGTAATCGTTTACATACGAGAGGCTCATCCGTCCGACGGCATGAAAGTTGGAATGAGATTCAGCAGTCAACCGGATCCAAAGACACTGGAGGAGAGAATTCAACGAGCAAGGTAAGGCTGTGTTCACGATAAAGAGTTAGGGGAGGGGGCTGGAGAAATTCAAGGGGGTTGCAAAATATTGGGATAAGTAGCGAGGGGGGATTGAAAGTTTTGCTGTGGCTATAGGGGGACCTGAAAATTGTTTGGTTTCATTTTTACGATTTTATAATACAAGGTTTCATGGGTAATCCAATCAAATTTAATAACATTAAAATGTCATCCAATTGTTTTAATGTTAGTGATAACAAGATCCAGAACCATTTTGTTGCAATTTATTACTTTTATCTCGAAAAAAATCTTAAAATGTATGAATGTTCGTAAAAACTTAAACAAGTAGGCCTGTTATTTGGGCAGAAGCTGCAACTGTTGATAGTTGTTTTTAATATGTCTGTGCAGTACATCCGATACAGTTTCTTGCTGTCTGCGTAGAGCATGCTCAAATACACAATATTCAGTTTGTTGACAAAAGTCTGCATATATGAATATAAGGTGATGATAGGTCAAACCCGGAATTCGAATGAACCACGGTAAAAACAAACCCACGTGTGTAAACGCGCATAGGCGAACGTGTATTTCCACACGCGCTAGTACACATGTGGGTTTGTTTGTACCGCAATCACGTGATCTCTTAGGCGTACTGAGTCTGTAAAACGCATCATGTCCTTTTTATTCCGGAGTAGAACCAATGAATTACAGTCCGGAGTGAAAGTATTTGTCAATGATACAAATGCGGAATACGTATTCACAGGCTGTGTTCGCAAGCTGAACACTGGACAGTTCAACACGATGTAGGAAAACTGAACAAAATTATTGTGAAAATTATCAAAGTTTGTACAGCTACTGTCCTGCTACTGCCTACGCGCAGTGTTACTGCTACGTTGACCTATTGGCTTAGTAAAGACCTGTTTTATAAAAAGAAACAAACAATATTTAATATTCATTTACATCATGCAGAGACTTGGTTGAGCTGAATCCAAATCTGATGACAGCTGATCACAACGATTTCAGCAAAGTTCGTGTATTGGTTGACGACATGGATGATAGCTTCGACAATGCATTTATGGCACACCCTGACAAAGTCTTTATCATTGAAGATGGCCGACTGGTGTATTCTGGGAGGAATTTAATGAGTCAAGTGATGTCTCCATTACATCTGATGACGGACGAAATCAGAGAATGGCTGGAGAAGAGACAGACATAGAAACCTGACCTGACGTTGATCAATGTGATAATGAATTGTTAACTGTTGACTGGTCAGAACACACGCTATTCAAAAGCTGGTCGATTAAGAATAGTCGATTATAAAACAGGGGGGAAAAGCCAACATCCATTTTGCTCAGTTTACTCGCATAAATACAGGTTATTCGACAGTCAGCATTTTTCAACACAAAGTGTACCAATTTTGCGACATTTCAATACATTTATAAAGAAGTCAATAATTCTTAACATTTTTTTCAAAATCAGAACAACGCTATAATCGCTCACGAGACAAAAATGATACTTGTTAAACTGTGGGACAGATATGTGACGACTGACTGGTCAATATTAATAGCTCGGCAGTCTGATAGATTATTCTGACAACTGTTTCAACGGTATCATTTGTGATCACTCTTCTGTGATTTCAATAAAGATTGGTTTTGTACCTTTCGAAATTCATGAACAGCATTCAGCGATATTGAGAGAGAGAGAGAGAGAGAGAGAGAGAGAGGAGAGAGAGAGAGAGAGAGAGAGGAGAGAGAGAGAGAGAGAGAGAGAGAGAGAGAGAGAGAGAGAGAGAGAGAGAATCACACTGACAAACAAAGATAAACAGAAAGACTGACAAAAAAAAGAAATCTGAGGCTTTGATTGACTTATTTGTCTATCATTTATAGCCGGAAATCATGGAGACATAACTTTTGTCACTATCTATTTTCTCAAATGAAATGTTCTGTTACCAAATGTATCTATGAAACTTTTTTGAATATACGGTTTACACATCTTAATGCTCCTTGACTATAGAGTTGTTGCAGCGAGGGAAAAATTTAAGTAAAAGTGTTTTATCGGGTTTATTTCTGTAGTTAGTGCGAAGGTGTAACATACATACATACATACATACATACATACATACAGACAGACAGACAGACAGACAGACAGACAGACAGACAGACATACATACATACATACATACATACATACATACATACATACATACTGAAAGAAAGAAAGAAAGAAAGAAAGAAAGAAAGAAGAAAGAAAGAGACATTTAACCTGCTGTGTAAATCCAAAGAAGTGTGTATTTTGCAGCAGTGCTAATCGATGCCTTGATAAACAGACCTTATCTCTTTTTGTAATGTTGTTTGTTTCTGTTTCGGTCTTTGTCCATTTCTGGGTTATCAGTTTTCAATGGCATCTACACATGAGGTCATAACAAGTTGACGGAGATAGCGAACGAGGTGTCAGCTCGGTTAAAATTCATTTCTATGGCAGGTGTTCTACACACATATAGATCGGCATACATGGCGGGCAAGAAGGCACAGATTCCCTGACTGAGTTGGGAATCTTGCCTCTTGCTATTTATAATCAAAATTTTCAATACAATAGAGGGTATCACACCTCAACCGAACTCAAGATTCTCTTGTAAAAGTTTCACTGAAATAAGGAGCATTCACTCAGCCCCTCTAGCTCCGTGAAATTTTTCAAAAAGACAGACTTTAACTTCCTGGCGATTTTTAAAATTTCACGAAGTTACGGGATCGCATACCCAGGGAATAGCTTTTGCCTTCTATCCTTTTGTGCCTTGTCCTACGTTTTCACCAGGCTAGGGACCAACACTTCCTGCCAATTTCATGACTTAAAATCAGCTGTAAAATCTGGGCAGCCTACCTCTTCACACCATTTTTCCTAAAATTTTACTATGTGCTTACTTCAGGAGGATCTGGCATCTCCCGCCAAATCCTGATCCCTGTCCCCTGAATTGTTAAAAGAGGTAATTGAGGGGATACGAAACCTCGAGAAATTTCTAATAAAATTTCAATTTTTAATCAGCTGGGGATCAGTTGACCCTGCTAAATTCCTAATCACAAAGCCTAGGGAATCTGTGTCTACTATGATTAATGCCATTTTAAAAATGTTTGCCAAGGTAAGGGGTCGCAACGGTCTGGCAAAGGTACTTATTACCGCCAAGCTAGAGGTTCTTTCACCGCCCCTGGGCTGATTGTAAGATCTGAGGGTACAGTGTATCAGCACCAACCTTAACTCATCAGCACACAGCCATCGTTGAACGGTTCATATAGCAGACACAGTGCATAGTTGGTGGGTGTTTGGTCTCGTTCCCAGCGACAATGGATTCTTGGTTGCAGGACAAGGACTTGGTGCGTCATGTCCTCAAGACTTTCCGCGAAATCATGTTCTCTGAGGAAAACTTGAAGAAATCAGAGCAAAGGCTTGACCCGAAGAAGGCTGACCTAGTTTTCCAGATGTACAACTTATGGTGGGAGTGTGGCAAACGAGCATTAGAGGAAAACGGTGTTGATCCTGGTGTCCTGCCGGAGAATATTTTCCTACCGACTGTCGTTGTCGATAAATGGGGTTTTGATCCTGATGTACGTAAGATGTTTTTTTTTCGGCATAAGGTAGTACATGCCTCGAAAATGAAACACTTACTTTTGTCCAAACTTTCCTTAAGGAAACATAACCAATTGAAAGCCAAAGTCAATTTTTGCCGCCTTTATAAAATGTAACTCAGACAATTTTTTCATATTTTTCCAAGATTTTGTCCAAAAACTGTAGCCAATAAAGAGTAGTGGTCATTTGGCCCAAAATTGTCAAAAAAATTACAAAAAAAATAATAAAAAATTGGTAAACTTTTGCACAAAAATTTTGGCGGGAAAATTTAAGGGCGTTTCCTTTCGAAATAAGGAACACAAATAAGGGGTCACCCATACAACCCAAGTTTTACCCGACATAAGGAATTAAAATGGCTGTCATCTGTGTTGACTCTATGGGGAAAAATAAAATTCTCGAACTTCAAAAACATAAGCCACTGAACAATTTATTTTCTCAATAACCTTCAAAATGAGTCCCCAGCGAGTGGTAGGCCACAGAAACATAGTAAACGTTTGAGCGTCACAATGTCTGTACTGAGGAAACAGTCTACCTTAAATGTAATCTTAGTTTGCCACGGGCAACAAAACTACACGCAACACAATTGTAACTAACTTGGAGTAATTGGATATCGTAGTAATGTTGGTCTAATCATCAAATTTAAGCTCCATATACTTTTTTTCGAAATTCCCTTATTTTTATGGGTAATTTGTAATATTGCAACTTTCAGCTACAGGGCACCAAACACGTTCGATAAATTCGACCAATTCAAAGATCCTATTCATCAAATGCAAATTAGTCCAAAACGTGATACGTACGCCCGTATATTTTTTTCTTACCAGCATGTTTTTACCAATATACACCCGTCGGTTACTCGTTACACTGATTTTAATATTACGCCAGTAAGTATCATCAACCTCTGGTGGCATTGCTTGTTTCTACGGAAGTATTAAGTTATACGTTATAACCCCTCATGATTCTACGCCCTAATTACCTAGTTTACTTACCTGTAAACCCAGTTTACTTCTATTTATGCCGCGCTTTCCATAGGTTATCGCGTGACACGTAAGATAATTGATAATACAAGTACTTCTCTTTGCCCAGTTGATGCATAGTCTTTGACGTGCACAAGTTGTAAACACTGATATTCATGTACCTTGCCCCGCCTTCTTGAGACAGGGTCATAACATATTTAGGTCACTCAATGATTTTGACACCACGACTAACCTCTTGATATGTACGAGGGTCTCCATATGTATCGTATAGGTGTGTTCACATTTGCTTTGGCTGATGAAGGTCGAAAGCACCTCGGGAACAGATATTGCGACTCTCAAACTTATACAATTCTTTTCTGATCTACCACTTATGGGAGTTAATTTTTAATGCGCTTGGTATACAGGTATAAGAAACATTTTTACCGGCTTAATTTTTCAAAACTCGAAAATTTTATTTTTCCCCACATAGTTACCACAGGGATGGCGGCCATTTCGAATGTCAAATACAGGGAAATCTTGGGTAATTTGTTTCTCTAGCACCAATATGTCTACGGGTGACCCCTAATTTTTATTCTAGCTTTTAAAAGAGAGTGGATGAAATACGCCGTGAGGAAATTTGAGCAAAGTTTAAGTCTTTTGACTTTCGAGGCGCATAAATCAAAATGGCCACTCTATCAAAGACCAGGCAAAGGTTCAAACTTTACAAGGGGATGTACGTTTGTACCCTTAAATCTCCATTTGCCGTATCTTGTTGAAACGCAATCAAAATCTTCGGAGAGATTTTGTTGTCATTTTGTTGAGCCACCTTGTCTTTGAAAATACAAGAATTTTAATCCTTTGTGATAGATTTGGGCAATAAAATTCTGGCACTTACGTGTATATTTGCTACGGCCATAATTAAAAACCAGCTCGAAAATTATTTCGTTCTTGAAATTTAAGTTGCCTGTGCCTTGAAGGCTGTCATTTCATCGCCTATATGTGAGAAACGTTCTATGGTTACACCTTGTAATCGCTCTTTCACAAGTTACTTTTGATTTTAAACCATCTCACACAAAAATTAAAAAAACAAAACAAAACAAAAAACGATACAGCTAATGGGGTTTAATAATACGTCAATGATATCAGGCTTGTTACTACAAATCTTATCAATATTCTTTCCCGTTCGGTTGGTCATTTCAGTTTATGGAATATTTTGATTACTTGAGAACGAAAGGGCGACCTCTAGAGGATTGGCTGTCCGTGGGAAGCAAGCGACCTGATGTCGAGTTGGTTTCCATAGAGACAAAGGAACGCGTACTGTTGTCACGGTTACATCTTGATGATAAAAAGTTGTTGGTGATATTTTCAACCTCGCTTAGCTGACCCGGGGGTCGGGTGAGTATGGCACTACAAAATAAATTGTGAAATCGGTTATGGCGCTAGTCAAGTTAAAAGACGAGATAGCTTTAATATCTCTCTCTCTCTCTCTCTCTCTCTCTCTCTCTCTCTCTCTCTCTCTCTCTCTCTCTATATATATATATATATATATACACACAAATTACTTTAAGCAAAAAGTATTATATATATATATATATATATATATATATATATATATATATTTATATGTATTTATATGTATGTATGTATGTGTGTCTGTGTGTGTGTGGAAATATCCATGGTTATATCTACTTATGGAACGTTAGCAGTTAAATATTAATGATGAAGGAAATTGTACATCACTTTGCAAGGATAGGTGACAAAGCACCTTAACAGTATCCGATTTTGATGGCCGTATTCCACCATTACTTGTAGGTCATAGTCGACTGTGGCGCCCTGCACAGACTACAAACTGACTATGGCAACCTGGCTGAGTTTCTTTTCATCTACATCCGAGAGGCTCACGAGAAAGAAGTATTCGATATCGGCAGCGTCTTGAGCTGCCTTGCTCAGCACAATGATATTGATGAACGGATACAAGCTGCAAGGTAAGTGGACGCATTTGACTTGTCTGTGCTGGAGATAACAGAAATTAACATTACCACCCCAGCTATTTTGTTGTGTAGGGATTTTCTCTTAGAGTAAGGCAATTGGTTGGAGGAGATCAGAGTGTCAATAAGTATGCATAATGACAGCTAATGAAGCTTCACTGCAAAAGATGTATGTGTCAGGCTGTGTGGAATATGACCAGGTATGAGAACGCCGTCTGGAAACGAAGTCGTCTAATGCAATAGAACACGATTTGAACTAATTTGGGATAATTGGATCTTCATATTTTTCATATTTCTCAAAAGTGTTAGGTGCCACATAGCTGAATGTTGTAATATTACAAATTACTTATAAAACAAGTGTGTAACAAAGAAAAACAGATGAGCTTACATTTGCAGGTTAAAACGATCTTACTTTATCATCCAATTATCCCAAATTAGTTCCAATCGTGTTTTAAATTACTACATTATCACTATACCGATAATAAATACACTGGCCACAAAGCATAACGCTTCTTGCATCATCCGCTCGCATGGGTCCTATACTTCCCACTCACTACGTATGTAGATCAGTCATTTAAAGATATACTGTCATCACCTGTTCCAATTTTGCCACAGTTACCATGGAAAGAGAAAATGTAACCAATCACAGATTTTAAGCGGGCGGCGGCTTTTCAAAATCAGCGCCCTCAAATGGGCATTTGTAATACCGAGGAACGCCTCTTCGACCATATATGGGCATAGCTAGATTACGGGTGACTGTATATGCACGATGTAAATAGACTCTCATTAATTTTCCTCGTGGCAGGATGCTGATCGAATTCGATTCCGAAAATCAGACTTTCACAACCGATATCACGGACCACAAACGAGTGCGCATGCTCGTCGACGACATGAAGAACACCTTCATCACTGCCTATCCAGGATACCCTGTGAGGGCGTTCATCTGCGAGAAAACTGATATCAGGTTTATTGGTTCGACTATGTTAGACCAGATGACGAACCCAATGAAGATAGTCACCGATGAAGTACGAGAGTGGTTTGAAGGGAACGGGTATGGTGCACGGCTGAAGGAGCACTAGATATTCTAAAGAACAGTTACACGATGAACACATGGCAGTGAGAGCAGCTCAATTTGTCCGATATCTTGCATATGCGCACTTTTACAGGGTTTAATGACGATGACATTTTAAATTGTGAAAAGATGGCGTCTGACAGAAACCCCAGAAGTACACACATGCAATCTTGTTCTGACAAATTTAGATTATAATTAAAATAGATTATACATAAACACAACTTTTCAACAAAATCCTTTTCGTTTCATATTTGCCATGCAGCTTTGAATATTTGATTTGTTATATCAATTTTAAAATAGAATATGCAATAATATCTATGTCTATCTCTTAACTATAACCTTAGAAGGGAAGAGGTGGACACGTGATATGTATGAGAAACATATTTCACTGAAATAAGCAAGGTGATAGGAAGATATCCTGCTGTGAACATGCTTGATCGTAATCACCGGTCTGTCAATTTGAAACATTGTGAACTATGACTTACATTACGACATAAAGCTGAATCCTGGCAAATTTCGGAAGTAAAATCCTCCTCAGCAAAAAAGTTAGGTTCGCCAATTTTTTTCAAGTTAATACAAAGGAATGGCTCGTACTTTCGCATTTGAGTGAACAGCTCACTAGCTTTATTTGGATGATTCAAGAGTAGATGAAACTGACGGACGTTGAAATGAATACGGTTTTTCTATAGGACTGGAATAATAGAACAAAATATCAGGCAATGGACGAATATGTTATAACTTCTTGCCGTTCATGCGGTTAGTTAATAAAGCTACTTTATGGATGTATTCAGCGTGTTTGGTTTTGAGAATGCTAAAATGTTGGGTGTACGTCACTGTTTTGAAAAACGGAAAGGGTAGTTTTTGTGAAGAAATATCCTAACATTTGAATCCGTTGGCGTAATGACTTTTCTTCAAGGCTAGCACTTGTTCGGATCTTGACTTCCGATCAAGTGCTACGTCCGTGTGCAAAAGTATTTTATTTATGCAAATGACCTTTGAGTGTATCGTATGATGTACATTTACCTGATTAAGTTTACACGCCAATGTAGAAGATAAGGTCCTAGCAATGGACATATAAATCTCAGTAAATGATGGGTTCGTGGTACAAACAACACGCCCTTGAACGAACCACATGATGACAGGTTCGAGGTATGTGTCACTATTAACCAATCACAACACAAACAAACAAACCAAGATTTCTCGAGAAATAATTTCCGACAGCTAGCGACTACTAACTATCCGCGCACACGAACAGCAAAGAATCTGCAAAGGAAAGGTCGCCAAATCTACATATTAATTTATTCAGACTGATCGAAGTCTTGGAATGTTATATAAAAATATCTATTATAAGCAACATCATTACACTATTATACAACCTTCACCAACGTCCTCAAATATATAAAATTTAATACCAATCTGTAACTGATTAGTCATGTCAGGCGCCTGTTATAAATTTTTATCTTTGTATAAATCTGGGCCAGAAAGGTTGTATTTGCAACGAGGAAAATTAACATGTTACCATGGAAATGACAGCAAATTGATAATATACTTAGATTGGGGTATCTTCTACATTACTCTACATATTTTATCGGTCAGTTCTCGATCACAAATGGATATCAACGTGACTCTTCCGTTTGAAGAAAAAAATATTGCAGTATTTCCCACTACCGTCAGCAGGTAGCGTGGCCGAGCGGTCTAAGGCGCTGGTTTTAGGCACCAGTCATTTCGATGGCGTGGGTTCGAATCCCACCGCTGCCAAGGATATTTTTTATCAAACATTTTCATAGTCTTTCAAATTTTTAATATTACTTTAACTATCATAAGTCTTGTAAGGCTGGAAAAGGCAGTTTCTGGTCACAGCGTGCGTCATTAAGAACCTGTGCGTGATGTCTTTTTATTTTATTGGGGGGGGGGGAGGAGTTACATTGTTTCCTAATACTTATAAGTAGAGCTATACTTGATATTCATGTTTGCATGTCCAAAAATGCTAAAAAGAAAACGGAAGTATTATCAGCCAGTGATAAAAGGAATAACTGTTGCATCAATAGTGCCAAACCAGCATTGATGGAAATAAAAAATGAAAGGAAAAACAGAAGGGAAAAAAGAAAAAAGAAAGAAAAGAAAACTGCCTGGCTGCATCACTTTTGCTGAATGTCAAGGACCAGAAACAATTTTGGGGCCTACGGTTTCCCTTTTTAAAACTTCTAAAATTAATGAATTTAAACCACTAAAAGGCTTTCACATTTCAACCAGTTCTTTGGCAGGTCCTTTCTACTTTGTACTGTCCTAAAGCCAGGGACGAAAAGTGTTATACTCGGAATTCTCAGCCACAAACAGGTTTCTTTATCAAATTGGTAATTTTACTTTGAGATGAAGCTGATAAATGACCTGCCCCTTTAACCCTTTCACCCCCAGTTCCCTGTGTACAGGTCCAACTTTACCATAGAAAACAATAGATTTGGGACAAACCATGGTGGTGAAAGGGTTAAACAAAACAAATTGGGAGACATTGGAAGTATGCAGACAATGACATTTAATACAATAAAACTCAAACTTTATACATTACTATATGAATATTGTAAATATACTGTGTCAATCCAAATATAAGATTTGATTGAAACTATGAAAATAATAGGATAACACAGAAACAAAAAAGCCCCATCTTTCCTCAGATTTACTGACCATAAATAATGTATTTTATTCTGTGATTCTTTACTTAATATATTTCAGTGTTTAAAATGACTCAAGCTTTCTGAATTGCCAATGGAAACTTAAATTTGGATTGACATAGTCACCTGTAAATTTTAATGAACATAACATACAGTAAAACTATCAATGGGGACACCTGATTCCTTGCAACAAAATTATGTAAATGTTCCATTGCCGGAAGTCCATTAAAAGCAACTTTGTCACAAACGAAATCAACAACCTACTTAAGGTGACACAGTTGCTTTAATCTTTTCACCTTTAGACTTTGGAATGTCCCCATTGTTTTCTCTATGTTGGGTGAATCTATATACAAGGAAATGGGGGTAGGAAGGCTAAGGTAAATGTTGAAGACAGGACACATAGCTGTCTTTATGACAGATGGCGATCCTGTCTTGATAACAAGTTATTGAATTGACATGACATTTTCATATGAAAATACTGACATTTTTCTAGTACAGTATCAGAAGATGGAAAACATGAAACAAAATATTGCCAGAGTAAAACGTATCTGAATTGAACTACGAAAATAAAGAAAACTGCAAAAAATACTTAAAAATTCTTTCAAGCACATCCGATTACTACTTTGTAGTTGGTACGTATGGTGTTTACATCTACTGACTTGAATATTGATTAGTAAGGTGAAAATATACAAATTACACAACCACATAAACTCTACATGCAAAAATAACCCATTAATCAAGCATCTACCCGTTAATAGGAACACACACACAAGCATACTATCATATGCACATACATTCATCCATACACATCCATCCATACATACATACTACACACATAACACACTCATTGCTCTGCACAGAAAGCAGCCAACACTCTAGCTGCCACAATACGACAATCTCACATACACGCTGGCTCCAACAATAAATGCAATCACTCAGGGAAATACAACCTGTTTTGAGAACATTATTGCCGTTGCTTCACTCAGATGTTGGTATCCAAGTCTTATTTTACCAAAAGGTTTACTTCACCAGTTGGAAAGATGCTTGTTTAAATTCAATCCAATGGGCGTTAGCCCAATTACAGGATAAGGTACCCATAACCCACTACCAAATGGAGCAATGTGCACCTTGCTCAAGGACACAACACTGTGCTGGAGTCTCAAACTCACCATCCTCTGACAGTGAGTTCATTACTCTGGACCTACTGGGTCTCGAACTCGCCATCCTCCGACATTGAGTCCGGTACCCTAACACCACTGCCCCATGGTGCCACAACCTTTAACATGATTTTGTTAAAATTTCAATCATTCATTATCACTTTTCCTTGAGTCACTTATCATTCACCTCTTTTTAATCAATAACATATAAAATATCTGTCTCCTTTAATCATCATCATCATCATCATCATCACCATCATCATCATCATCACCACCATAATCATCATCATCATCACCATCACATCATCATCACTATAATCATCATCTTCATTGATGTCACCATCATCGAATTATTACCTTATACAACCCTTTTCAGAATTAGAGCGCGAAGCCACTGCAGTGAACTGCAATAAAACTGCTCACACTAATTAGTTTCAGCTGTAGCCAGCTGGCAAAGTCGACAACATTGTATGTCCCATGCAGACAGTTTGTCTGGGGAAGTTGAAATAAAAAAGATTTGTACATGGACCAGTGCATGGTAATGTTACATTGTATCTTAATCTTGAACACAGGGTGCCAATCGTAAACTCTCATTTACAACTCGAGCCTCAGACAGAGCTAGTTTTGCCTTTGTACAAGCAGACTTTTTGGTCTTTATCAAGTAGCCTTGTTCAACACCAAAGTGGCCATGGCTACAGCTGAAACTAATTAGTGTAAGCAGTTTTATTGCAGTTCACTGCAGTGGCTTTGCGCTCTATTACTGCAAATGGTTGTATTTTGTAACAAATGTATTTTGTAACAAAAAGTACAATGCTTGCATACCACAAGCATTAGTAAGTCTCTACATGACACCTATTTAACAAATGTGACTCAAATGACTTGGTATTGTTATCTCATCCATAACAGTGATTAACATTGATCTGGTTTTTATGTCACTTTGATATCATATTCATGAATTCACATTAATATCACATCAATTAACATTGATCTCACATTTATGAGCTTTTCATTTCATAGGGAATAAACAAAACCTAAATTATTACAATTGATTATACAGTATTACTGAAACAACTCCAGCTGGCTTCACTCTTAAATTCAGCAAAGTAGATTCAAACCTGTGAATTTCCACTATTGAAATAAAAACTGTTTTACATACTGTGACAGTCAAAGGACTAACAGTAAATGGAACACAACTTTCAAATAGTCCATTTTCAATCAACGTTCCAAAAGTTTTGGGTGTCCAAAATAACCCTTCAATTTGCGACTCCTTCAACAAGTAAAGTTCTGTAAAATTTTCCTCATATATATGTTCTAGTGTATTTTTCATAAAGATACTGAAAACTTTTTAAAAAGTGCAGTATCTGAGCTACATGTGAACTAAAGATTGGTAAGAAGTCAAAACCATTAATTTGCATACATCAATAGAATTCATCAATACGGTTTGCATAAATTAATATTATTATGCTAATATGTACTTGATGCCTTATACATGTAAATGCTGGTGAATTTTGCACACTTTGTGTCATTGAAAAGAGACTGAATAGTCCTATTTGTTTCAAATGACATGAGAAAATAGTTGATATCAATCTATCTGTACATCTTGAAATATAGTAACATTGGTGTTCATAATTTGAGATTTCTCTCAGAACCATTTCAAATACCAGTAAGCTACGTATCTACTAAATCTAAAATCATTAAATTGTATATATGTATAAATAACTCGCACATGGAATAAACTTCTACTTAAATACATCAATGGTGGAAAAGTTTCTAAATCTTAATTTTCCCATTAAGCTTATCGTCACTCAAGTAAATCTTACTGTTTTCAATAATGTAATTAATACTATTTACAGACATACAAGAACTATACACTGAAAGATCTGTCACTTGAGGGCGCTGTCTACACTCCCCTCTCTTAGAGGCATAGAGAATGCCCTCGAGCAACTGATCTTTCAGTCTAACAAGAACCACAGCTTTGAAAACAAACACTAGAAACAAAACAAATATCTTCTCCTCTGACATTACAAATCAAATATATATAAACTTCTTAATCTAACTGCAACTCATTAAGTACAATTTTTGGCATTTACAAAGATTTCTTGGAAATTCTCAGATTTTCAAAAAAGTGCTTGATGAATTTCCATGAAAATGAAAAAAACATTTTGTCAAATTTAACTTTATCCACACATCTGAAACACATAATCAATTGAAAGTCTCTAAATATGTACTGGGAAGTTTGTCCTGCATATATCTCTTGTTGTTTGAAGACATTAACAAGCAATCAGTGAATTTATGACTGCCATTTCAAGAAATACAGGTTGCCTAGAGTGTCCCCACATAAGAAGTTATTATCAGCAAGCTGAGGAGACTTGGCTATACCAGTAACGGGTGACTGACAGAAGAACTGACCAATCTGTGGAGAGATAAAACAAATGATACATGTAATCCGCAATAGAGCTGTCATGGGAGAATTGCTGTTCTTCGTTCAATATATATTTAGAATGTATGCTAAAATGATAATCATAAAAATCTCATGAATTTCCTTTTGTCTATTTTGAGTCTTGATTTTGAATCGTTATTAAACTTACACATTCTATCTGCAAACATGCCTCTGCGGCAGACACAATGAAAGGAAGAAGACTTTGAGTTCAGAACTGATATCTTACACTCTAAAAAGGCTTTACATTGAGATTTTTAGGAATTTCATTCCCCTTGGTATTTGCTTGCTTGTATTATGCCTTTGTATAAGAATTATTTTTAAGACAAGTCATTGTCAATGACAGAGTCCCCAACTGATTAATAAACTTGGAGACCATTACTGAAAATGATGGTCACACACAGACATGACCAAATCTATAAGTCCCACCAGACTTTCTCTATGGGGACTAAAAAGTACAGCTGTATATCAAGTAACTGCAATTTGCAGTCTTATTTGTAGAATGCAATGGCAAAACTGAATGATACTGGACCCAAGCTAGACAGCCATACAATTTTACATTATCTTAGGGAGTATGTGTATACTTCTTGAACATGACAGGTACCATACAATTTTACATTATCTTAGGGAGTATGTGTATACTTCTTGAACATGACAGGTACCCTCGGACAAGTAATTATTACTACTCAGCAGATGTGGTCGGATGTTCTTGATGTGTGCAAAAACCATTGCAGTGCCAGAATGATGTGAAACCAAGTCAAATAATCAAATGAATAAATACTAACAAAGTTACTAGGTTCTAGATAAAGAATCATGATATTTATAAAGTAAGACTGGACCATCTTGACCAACAACTGTAACACATGGTGGTACAAGGCGATTTTGGAAAAATAAGCATCATTATGAAAGATACATTTTACACTCTGCACTTATACGCCAGGGATGAAAGTTGTCAGAATATTAAATGGATTACATCATTCCACTCTTCCACCCCTACTTTTACCATAATTTAGTATAGCCCATTTTTAACTCTGCTATACTTGGCTAAAATACATGGACGGTGGAGGGTAAGGGGTGTTAAAGGTTATTCAGGCTTACCTGTGTGAAATCACTGCTTCTCCAAACTTTCAGAGTCCTGTCATGTGACGCTGTCAGGATAACCCCATTGGCTACTTTGATATCTGTGATGTGGTCACCATGGATCTGAAAAAGGAAAGTGCCCATTATGAAAATTATGAAAAAAAAAGACGATATGTTGACAATTTTAGTATTCCAATCATGTATAAAAAAACAGCAGTGTTCACATTTGTTATTATTTTATTCCAGGTCTATTTACCTTGTGATTCTAGTAAATTGTTTGTGACCAATGAAACCTTCACATTCTGTCTGTTTTTCAATGTAACAGTTGAATCTCACACAGGCACTTGACATAGAAAGTCTATTTGATGTAAATGTGTGACTAAAATACGGTACAGAGCCATACAGAAAAAAAGTGGATAGACATACTGCTTAAAAGTTTGGATGACATATTCTAATCCAAAACACTGCCCAATAATCCAAGTTCTTTTCTTTGTACTGAAGATAGTACAGTTTCCATGAAAAAGAATGAGCAAAATGTATTTAAGGTGTGCATACTACCTATAATATGAATACGATACAATGATTCTGTGTTTTTTATTTAAGACAATATGGTTCAACCAGACACAAATGCAATGCAATGCTGTCAATAAAATACATGTCTCTGAGATAAACTATTAGAGATACACACTTCTATTAAAATCAATAATATGTAGTATATTTTAATGCAATAGAAGTAAAAATATCACAGTCTGATAATATATAAATTAAATTTGATTGACAAGATAATAATACATAGAACATACCTTCTTGTGATAACATATTTTATTTTGTTCAACATGATATACACTGATGCATCCATTGGAGTCACCAATGATAATAGCTGTACCATATTCAGCCTGACAGATGTCTCGCAGCTCACCATTGGTCAGTGAGAGGTACTCAATGCTGTGCAACCAGCTTGGTTTCTCAGTGTCTGCAGTCTTGTCCATCCTGACGCTGAAATTACCCGCTTTCTGTAAACATAGAGCATGAAAATCATATTGACAAGAAACTCTGGAAATTTTGTCACGCTGTCATTGAACAACTTGTATTGGGGTGAGAGGTTCAATTCAAGAAAATCTGAACTTTTGTATTTTGGAATATGTAGACACATTCTGATGGTTAGGCATCCTTTTAATTAGGTCAAAACGGCCTGTGACAAAACTTCAAAATAGAGAAAATAGTCACTCAGAGTCAGATGTACAAATATTTGAAATTAAAGATGGCTACCATTGCCGTTTATTAATTCAACAGAGAAAAATAAATTGGTTTTAACTAGCTCTCTTATTTTCCATATTAGATCATGCATGAGGGTTGTTGTATTGGTATACAGTGTTTTACCCAGGGATTTCTGATTACATAGACACTATTTTGCATAACAATATCATTAATTGTAATGTTGAATAATTTACTACAATTAAAGAGTAATAGCCACTGTGCTTCAATTACTGTGGGGAGAACATGTGGTGTAGACAAACAATGAATACCATTGTTAGAAAATTCATACCTCGGATTAATTTCATCATAAGTGAAAGAAGAAATTTCTTTACCTGGAATAATTCCATGGTACCATTGGTTCCCGTGGCAACTAAAGTTGAGAAGTTTGATACATACTTCACCTTGACAACCCAGTCTGGCAAATTGCTGAAATACGAAAAAGATTGTAAAGTTAATTTCAAAATTTCAAAATCTCTCAATGAAAATCTATAGCATGTCTTTTTGTGAAAACACAGAAAGAATTTAATAATTTGCACTAAGTAGTATCTTGGTTTGGAATAATGTTTCACAAAGATGGCATTTTTAAATATTGATAGGTGGTTAAGGTGATGGGGCAGTTCTCTAAGTGTACGTGCTCCTTCACAACAATGAACAGGATGATCAGAATAAAGTAATGAAAGTTGGTGTAGACACAGTGATGAATTTTTTCATAAGCTGTTCTACAATCAATAGCCAAAGGTTAAATCTGGAATTCACAGCACCAAAGTACAAACAAGCCCAGGTACACTAAGTAAACATGGGTTTGTTTGCACCACCATCATGTGATCATTTTAGCGTACTGAGTCTGAAGAACACATCACATACTTTTTATTCCAGAGTAGAACCATGGATGTAATTGCAAATCTGAAGATGCCTGGGCCCACAATGAATGATGTTACTCATCAATATGATCCTAAGGGGTCCAGTTGCTTTACAAAGGTATGCAAAGGCTCCCTAAGAAAACCCGATTGTTTCATTAGGCAAACTCTACCCTGTGTTTTTGAGGGTTCCATTTTAATTTTTCAAAATTATACGAATAGTGACAGTATATATAAAGCGGTTGTATACACAGCAGACAGTAGATTAATAAGACTCATTACCTCTTATAGTCACGTATGTGTTTCCCATTGACAGTGCTGTAGGTAGATACAATTGGACTCCATCTAGCAATGGCTAGTTCATTTCTGTAGGAATTCACTGCAATACTCAGTATAGGATCTTGCACAGCAATTTTGCTGACTTCCCTGTTAAAAAGAGCAGAAGACAATCAATAAATGTTGTGCATTTACTGTGCGAGAAAATCACTTAAAGTTTGTCTGTAGAAATAGTGCACCATGATTTGCATCAAAGCATCTGTTTTGTGCTGTTTTGTGTCAATGTTTACAACTATTGTCTTACAAATTCTGACCTAGTGTTATTGGATTATGGATTGGTATGATTGCGATTATTTTTCAAAGAAACAATGAAGAATTCAAGAGAAAAAAGGTGATAAAGTTTACTTCATAATGGTAAAGTAGTAAAATAATTATTGACACCAAAACAGCATGGAATAAAAGCTATGTAAATGATCAACAATATCTTTATCAATGGTGATGTTATGTTTGCAGTAGTTGCTCAAATAGATCACATCAGATTTTTACCAGTCAGCCATATTGTTTACATTATGTATTCGAACACATTATGAGACCACTTCACACCAATCAGAAGTATAGTGTCAGCATTCACGTGCTTTAAAGGTTGTGAGAACATGGTAAAAAACCGTAAGAAAAGAGATTCATTCATTTTCAATAGCAATAGCCGCCGACACTGTCAAAGTTTGAAAAGCGGCGCCTAAATGGCACTGTAAAAGTCATACTGGTCAGAACGCAAAGGTCACGCTTATGAATATGACTGGTCTGTCAGTTACTTATAAGTTTGAAGGGAAAAAATAATCGTAAACGGGGGTGTCGTAATGTCTTTGGGCCAAAAGAAGCTGAAACTTCGGCCGAAAGAGGCTGAATGTTGCTTGAATGTTGCAGATGTGAAGGGTGTCTGTTGCGGTATTCAAGTGTTCCCGCTGCACTAGGGCCGCCAGTGGAACGTACCATTTATGTATACGGGACAGCCTCTTCAAAGATGTTTAAGGTAGAACGCGCCTCGGGGACAGATATTCGGACTCTCAAACTTTTTCAATTCTTTTCTGATCTACCACTTATGCGGGTTCGTTTTAAAGCTCTTGGTGTAAGAAAACTTTTTACCAGCTTAGTTTTTTGAAAATCGAAAATTTTATTTTTTCTCCATAGTGTTAACATAGGGATGGCGGCCACTTGGAATTTCAAATATCAGTAGATCTCGAGTAATTTGTTTCTCTTGTTCCAAAATTTGCACAGTGACCCCCGATTATTATTCTTGATTTTGAAAGAGAATGGTTGAAACATTCTTTGAGGAAAGTTTGAGCAAAAGTTAAAGTCTTTCGCTGTCGAGGTGCATACTACCTTAAGGTATTAAGACATTAAAATAAAATTTATCAAGGCATACAATTTCATTATCAATGATAGTTATCTTCAGGAATATACCTTATCATTCTTTGTTTCATCTTCTTTTAATGAGCTTTTACAAACTGGCTTTACTTACCTGATGTGACACACTGCCTGTCCCGCATTATCCGACTTCTCAATCTGCCATGTTGTTACAGCGCCCTCATCTCCACCAGTGACAAATTTGGATGGTGTCAGGAAATTCACACTGTTGATAGACTTATCTGAAATCTAAAATTTGAAAAAAATGTATCATGCAGCTTGAATCTGTTCACCCATATTATCATGAACATAGGCCACTCTAACCATTGAAAACACAAGGTTGTAGCCAAATTTCATTTCACTGGAAGCTAATTGGCGGCCATCTTGGAAAATGGCTGCCATATTGGATTTTTGCACGGTGAACATTTTTTTCTTAAACAGTAACCTAAAAGGAAGCTACATGCCAATTTTCATGATAGTATCATCATTTTAAATATTTCTTCACTTATCTTCTCCACTATTGTTTTTGTAATGGGTAAAAATGAATAAAAATAAACTGCTCCATTTGTTCATCTAACATGTCAATTTGACATATCACAGACAGAAACACCAAACATCTACAAATTCATAAACCTGTGATCTAAAGTTAGATACAACTTACAGACCACACTTGACATCACACTGCAATTTAACCGTTACTGTTCAATCTGAAGTTGCTTAGATAACATCTGATAGTTTCTATGCATGAAGAAATTTCTCACATATACCTGAATAAAACTGACAATGACTTAGATTAATCTAGAAAGGAAAATATCAAGTCTGTGAGAATAAAATTATCTAACATGTTAAACAGAGACAGTAATAAAACTCTTACTTTCTGTGAAATCATTTTAACTGGAACATCTGTGGTTCCAGTTTCTGTCTTTGAAAACTGCCAGATTACTAGTTGACCATCTCTGAAATAAAAAAATAACCACTCATGCTCTAATAATTTTTGCACAACACTACATTTTTATGTACACTGCATTTCACTGCACTGTATTAACATAGTGGGTCAAAAAAAGAGAACACTTTTCTAAATTGTAGCACACTGTATGAAATTTCAAATCATTACGAGTCAATACTCCCCAGATTACTTCAAACATTACCGCATACAGCTGACCTACAGTGTACTTGAGGAAAAACATGCCTCCGGGATAGCGTTTCAGTAAATCTATTCATTACTTTAATGGTTTGCTGACTATATTGGCTCATTTTGTAGCTTATGGAGAAAATAAAATTTTCATTCTTTTGTTTTTTGTGAATTGAAAATGTATTTTTTTCCAATTGAGTTAAGACCGGGATAGTAGACAATTTTGAACTTCAAATATTAGTACTAAAGTTAAGGTTATTTGTTTCTCTGGTATTAAATTTTGCATTGAGACTTTTGATTTTTGTTGTCAATTTAAATTTTATTCTTGATTTAATCGAGAAAGAAACTGATTTTAATTTTTGGTGGGGGAAGTTTGAGCTAAAGCTAAAAACTTTCAGTTTTGAGGTGTGTAATAACTGCAACAAAAGACATTGAACGACAAAGTAACATTTATTCACATAATGCACTATCTCTTACCTGCTGGTAGATGCAACCATTTTGCCATCTGGAGAATATGCCATACTTGTTACTTCAGCATTGTGACTTGCAAATATACTGGATGTCTTCAACTACCATATAAACATGGCATAAATGTAAGAAAAATTGCATTCAATATTCAGAATGCTTCAAAAATTCAAAAACTGGTTGGTGAGATGTTGCAAGCCAAACAAACTGAACTTTGTGAAAACTAGAAATGAACTAAATGAATTAATATAACATCTGGAATTTCAGTCTCAAGTGATAGTTTTGCCAGTAGAATAGATGGCAAGTCTTTGACTTACGTTTGGTGACCAGAGTTTGATGCTTTTATCCATTGATGTGGTGATGATTTGGTTACCATCTGTTGTCATGGCAACACCCAGCACCCTGTCAGAATGACCTGTTAAAGATGTTATTTCATTACCCTGTGAAAACAGAAATAATAAGTAAATTGAGATACATCTGAAATTTACACCGTTTACATGTATACCTGATTTCAATTTCATCAGAGCTGAATTTTCTCTCAAAATCACATGGCTTTCTTGCGATTTCTCCCTATGACCTTATGGTTCACAAAATTATGTCCTTG
The DNA here is from genome assembly GCF_041260155.1 of Ptychodera flava. Taxonomy (NCBI): domain Eukaryota; kingdom Metazoa; phylum Hemichordata; class Enteropneusta; family Ptychoderidae; genus Ptychodera; species Ptychodera flava. The sequence continues at coordinate 2,557,464 of NW_027248355.1, read as the reverse complement.
TTGTGGTTATGAAAAATCAATTTATTCAAGAATATAACTGAAACGTTGACTCACAACTAATGGTTTCCATATCTTCACTGTTCCATCATCACTTGCTGTTGCCACGACAACATCATCCAGATTGACATTCTTTCTTCCTTTGTCTTCATCTGTTTTCTGTTCTTCCTCTTCAACAACAGCAGCCCAGCTATCATCTTCTGCATTGTCTGTCACTGTGTACAGATGTCATAATGACAAATTTGTCAGTTTGTCAAAATTGTGTTGAATGTCTGTGATATGTGTATTTGGCAGGCAATTTGAAAGGCCTATATCAGGCGTCAGATTGTCTTGCCAGGAAATATACTTATTAGATTACAATTTTCAATGGAAAGCGAAAGGCTATGACACCTCCATAATTCTCAGACTGACTACAGCAAACTTGATCCCTGGGATCTAGTCACCGGCCTTTAATTGCCCTCCACAGTGTTTCGTAAGGTAATGTGTCTTTATTGAGATAAAATACATCACAAAATGTTTTATTGTCTTGAGAATTTGACCCTGTGGTCATTCTTTAATGTCAAATACACTTCAAAGACAGTTTTTCAAATTCGTTTTTACACCACCTTTCAAGTCAGTGCGTGTATTGACTCACTCTGAAAACTTGTTGAGCAAATGATGTTTTCGACTTCTTTTTTGCAAAAAAAGTCAAAATTTGATATTTTTCCCCAAAGGGTTAACATAGGAATACCTAGCAGTTGAATTTTAAATGTCAGTAAATTTTAGCTTATGTGTTTCTCTGACACCAATATTTGCTCAGTGGCACCTAATTTGTATTGTAATTGAGACGAACTCAGTAGAAGAGGGCCAGTAAAGTCTTGCACACTATGTGTTTACATGGTGTAGAGTAGAACCAGCAAGACTCTGACTCAGCTTTGTCCTAACTGTAGGAAACAAGTAACCAACACCAGAGGCAACAAACAGTTATTTAACTTAGTGTTCATGAAGAGAGCGAATCACAACAGCAATGCTTACCTTTGTTTTCTTGTGTTGTGACAAATATATCACAGCCGTTGACTCTGTCTTTGTGTCCGGACAGTGTGGTGATCTCAGCTCCTTTGTGAGACCACACTTTAGCTGTACCGTCATAACAGGCCGATACTATACAACCATGCTGTACAGAATGAAATAAAACGCTACATAATGTACCACTCATCACTAAATTCTTTATTTTCTGTCATCAGGCAGCCAGGAGCCGAAGTACACAACAAGGTATATCCGTGGCTCCTGGGTTATATAGATACAATGATGATTGAAGTGCCTTCATCAGGTGCACAGTGCCATCAGTCATATTTGCGTATCCCGGTCGAACACAAGTCTCATATAAGTTTCTTGCAATCTAGACTCAAGGTACTTTTCTCATGTACAGGTCTCAGACTAACCATTCTCAAATTGTGGGTCTCAATGCATGTCAAAATTCACTAATAACATTTGTATACCAGGCCTTCACAAATCTACAGTCTGTTATGTTAAAAATTCCCAAGCTCCTTTGAAACTTTCCATAACCAAACGAAATTTGGTACGTTCCAATATCTTGAATAGCGTGGATGAAACTACATATTAAGAAATGGGGGTGCAAGAACTGAGGTGAAACCTTACCTTAAAGGCTACTGAGTTGATAGCACTGGTGTGTCCAACTAGTTTTAGTTTTTCCTTTCCACTGACCATGTCCCACACTTTCAAGGTGAAGTCATTAGAGGCAGTCACCTATCAGATAATCACAAAGACCAAATCATCAATGTCACAAAATCTTGCCTCCTGCCTGTCAGTAAATCAACATCTAACACCGGGACAATCATTACTGGTAGTTTATGTCAATATGTTTTATTCAACATCATCAAAGCACACTTGCTGAACAGTAAAGTTATTATAATAGCTGTCACCCATAGAGTTTACACAATACTGAAGTTGACTGACTTTTTACAGTAAGATGATCTGAAAATTGTGGGTTACAGCTTTGCATTGATATGTTGTATATTTTAATAATAATTAACATGTAGAATTATGTAAAACATCAGCAAGTATTCATAAAACATCCTTTCATTTCACATTTGACATTCATCAACTTACACTGACAATTCAACAAATGATCATCATGGTTTTTTACATTTCAATTTCCACACTTTCCATTCATTGAATGACATTGAAAGACATCCACATCACTATATGGAAAGACATTACACAACACTATCACTCCGCCTCACCTCCTACACAGACCACATAGTCATTGAATGGCATTGGATAACATTAACTTACCACCACATCTCCTATATCAGACCATGCACAGTCATTGATCCAATCTTGATGACATGCATGGAGTGTCCTGGCTGGTGCAATCTCAGACTGGCCTTCTAGATCACTGTACGACACGTTCCATACCATCATCATCTGATACACCAAATGATACAAATCAATGACAACACTGAAATGATGACAGCAAATCTTGTATTGCTCAACATTTTTCATTTCAGGGAAAGGGCAATTTATTTTAAATTTTAGAAAGTACTCAAGGCCATTTTCTTTTATACTGTATTAGTGTTTCAAATTATAATTATTTTTCTTCACTTTGAAATCATACACACAAGCGAAAGGAATAAATGACACAACTTTCCTCTTTGTGAAAAATCCAACAACTTACACTCAAAATTTGATGCCATTCTAAGTGTATATACAGCACTAGCCTAAATAGGCAAAGGCTTAATTATCAGAAAAAATTGAGGAATCTGTATTTTTCACAACTTTGAATTAAACTGAAAGCAAAATACTGAGAAATGAAAAATAGCGTCAATGACACTGTAGCTCCCATCCTGGACTATTTAGTGTTTGTTCTCTGGTCAGATATTTGAACATGTGTGAAAGGGATAAAGTGCATGAAGTGAAAATACTTAAATGTAATGTACTGGAGACAGTGAAATATGTTTAATGTATTTATTCAGAATATAACATGGAAAAAATACAGAATTAGAAATATCGTATACTGTGATACAACCATTAACTAAACAAGTCATTGACAATGACAGTCCCCACTTGTAATAGGAGTATTAGTCTTGATGGGGCAGGGAAATGTGGTCATTAAGAAGTATCACTGGAGTGTATATGTTGAGATCTATGGGCAAATAGGTCTATGTCGTTGTTCCCAATTTGAAACACATGAGGCATGTTAAGTTATGGTTCTAAATCGGGAAAAAAAGATCAGACCTCTAGCAGTATTGGCACGCCAAGAAATACATATGCGCATAATAAATGAGGTACAAGATGTGACATATTAAGGTCTAATATCGTATCAAAATTGAAGGGTATAGAACTTGTGATTACTGAGATATGCATATATATGTATAATCAAGGTCAAAGGTCATTGAGGTTACATGACATTTTGAAAAAAAAATTATATTGCTAATTAATCCCTATATGCCAAAAAATCAGACCTCTAGCTCTATTCACTTGCCCAGAATTAGATGTGTGCAAAATTAATGAGGTAAAGCATGTGTTGTCATAAGGTCTCCCATCCTACTAAATACAAAGGACATAGCACTTGTAGTTACTTATTTATTGACATAAACATATATTTTAGGTAAAAGGTCATCAAGGTCACATGACATTTGGTCAAAAAATTTCTCTTCTATAGTTATCCCTATATACCAAAAATCAGACATCCAGCTCTATTGGCTTGCTCAGAATGAGATATGTGCATAATTAATGAGCTACAATATGTGGCATCATAAGGTGTCCAATCATACCAGATATGAAGGGTGTAGCACTTGTGGTTACTGAGTTATGGACAAATATGTATATTTGAGGTCAAAGGTCACCGAGGTCACATTACATTTGTCAAAAAAAATTCTCTCCTATAGTTATCCCTATATATCAAACATAGGGCCAAAGTCCCTGAAGCTACTATAGACATGGATACAAAATTAAGTATTTCCTTACTGTATGAAATTATCTCACTAAGGTCATCCTAGGGACATGTAAACCAAATATTAAAGCTGTCTGACCAGCGGTTTTGAAAGAACAAGCAACTCAACAGTTGACAGAGCTCTGTTGAGTTATGTAGAGAATAACCTTTTGTGACACATGTATTGATGAAGAAGGTGGATATCTTTGATTAACATTGTGAGTTCTGTGAGACTGTACATACTCAGAGAAAGCACACTGAAGAGACAAAGGTTTGAAACTTAAGAAGTTCAAGGTCATCAAAAGCATTATAAGGAATCATGTTACACTTTCATTGCACTGTTTACACAGATTGCATAATTGCTATAAATAGCACATGAGGAATCTTTATACAGCCCAGCTTTACCATAAAAACCCTATCACTTTGACCACTCTTTTAATTGACCACTCTATTTTTTTCCTCAAAAAGTAATTTTATTTTATCCTTACCAAGTCAACCATAAATGGAAATTAGAACTTTCTCTATCTCTATCTCTATCTCTATTGACTATTTTGAGCAATTTCTTTTAGATAACATACAGGGCACAATAAATGACGGTTCAGAATATGTCAAAGTTGGGATTCAGGAAAGTTGCCTTTACATGTTTTAATCCTCCAAGATGGTAAGCATTTCACTATGAACTGTCAAAAAAAGTTGAACTTTCTGATAATTCTACACTAAAATTATTTTGGCTTTGATGATTTCCTAATTAATTCAATTATTTAAAATCATATTAATTATTTTTTTCTGGGTGAATTGATAGGGTTTACACAGTACAAGAATTACATACAATGTAAGTCAAATTTTGACCAAAAATGACAAAAAAATTCCTTAAAAATACAGATTTGCATATTTCATCACAATTTGAACAAGTCTAAGTTGGGTTACCCCTAGGGACCTGTATACCAAATAACAAAGCTGTCTGACCAGCGGTTATGAAGAAGATTTTTTACCAAAAACACTTTTTTTGGCATTAATTTGCCTATTTTCAACAATATCAAAAAATTAAAAAAAATAGTTTCTCAAAATCGTATTTTTCATCTACACAACAAATATCAAATCAGTAAGTACTGCGGTTCTCAAGATATTTGAGTGGACGGACGCCTCACAAACGGACATACATACATACATACATACATACATACATACATACATACATACATACAGACTGACGACGGACGCCGGACGGATACCCATCCCAATAGCTTCTATAGACTATAGTCTATAGTAGCTAAAAATCAGACCTCTGGCTCTATTGGCTTGCTCAAAATTAGATATGCACATAATTAATGAGGTACAATATGTGGCATCATAAGGTGTCCCATCATACTATACATGAAGGGTGTAGCACTTGTGGTTACTGAGTTATGGACAAATATGTATATTTGAGGTCAAAGGTCACCGAAGTCATGTCACATTTTGTCAAAAAAATTGTATTGCTAGGTTATCCCTATATACCAAATATATTATCAAAACAAACCACCAATTGTATGAAACATGGGCCTAAATACAGACAGACTGACATTCACAGACTGGCACAGAGTGATGACATTGACCCCAAGTGTGCCTTGGCCCATGGAGAGTGATAAAGATATAACAAAAAGCTGAATGTAATGATAAAATAGTTAAGTATAGGCCTACAGACACTGAGGGTGAACATGTTACAGCAATTTGATTAGTTTCTTTTCATTTTCTACTTCTGTGATAATTTTTAAGACAATCAAACTGCAAGGCAGTTTTTAATATTTAATTGACATAATTTAATTTAATATTTAATATTTAATTATTTTATATAATTTAATTGACATACATGTTATCTTTTACAAGCACACAGCAAACTGTTCTTGATTTTTCATTTACAATATTTGACATAGACTGAAATACATAACATGCAACCAATATTTACATTTTGCCCATGCACCAGATACATGGAGAGATTTCAACATGCAATCATTAACACAGAAACCCTATAGGGAAAAGTAAACATTGTTTTCTTCCAGAACAGCTGGTATATCCACATCTGGAGCAACTTACAAACTTAACCAATACACAAGGATGATGACACAAGAGATAAAGTTAAACTGTGGTGAACTTGACTATTCCTTTCAAATCCTTACCTAACTTGATTGACATCTTAAACTAAAATACACTGCATGTTTAATGGCACACAAAAATACATCAGGGGTGTACCATTTGATAAAAGGGGGTTGTCTGGAAGATTGATGAGGAACATCTTTTTTATCCGATACACTGTACATTCTTTTTTTCCCACTATCCCACCTTTTCTTTTTGACAAACCTTCTGTGGCTGATTTTTTTATTGACATTTGTTTGGATTTTTTTCAAAATCTGCCAGGACCCCCCCCCCCTCCATCACTCTTTAACATTGAAAAAACTTTGAATATATTTGTTGGAAACCAAACCTGCTAAAATCACCTCAGCTATGTTTTCTCATTATTTTTTACCGCATTTCAACACCAAATACAGTTTACCATTTCAAATGCTTACTGAATCACAACATTATCTTAAACATAGGGCCAATGTCCCTGAAGCTACTATAGACATGGATACAAAATTAAGTATTTCCTGACTGTATGAAATCATCTCACTAAGGTCATCCTAGGGACCTGTTAACCAAATATTAAAGCTGTCTGACCAGCAGTTTGGAAAAAACAAGCGACCCAATAGTCGACAGAGCTCTGCTGTGTTATGTAGAGAGCAACTTTTTGTGACATATGTATTGATGAAGATGGTTGAGATCTTGATAGCTCATTTCAGGATGGCGTGACCTAAAATGGCAACATTAGCTGCAAATATACAAAATTGATGATTTCATCATAATTATGTATAAAAATGTTACAAAATATCAAAGCTATCACATGAGTAACTTTTGAGAAACAAATATTTTGACCAAAAATGGCAAAAATTGACCCAAAAATACAAAAATTGAAGATTTCATCAAATTTCACTATATCACACTAGGAGAACCCCCAGGAACCTGTATACCAAATATCAAAGGCATCAGACAAGTAGTTTTTGAGAAACACATTTTTTGACCAAAAATGTCAAAAATTGCACCAAAAATACAAAATTGCAGATTTCATCATATATTCTATATATCATATTAAGTTTATCTGTAGGAACCTGTATACCAAATATCAAAACTGTCAGACGAGCGGTTTTGATGAAATAAATTTTTGACCAAAAATGACAAAAAATTCCTTAAAAATACAGATTTGCATATTTCATCACAATTTGAACAAATCCAAATTGGGTTATCCCTAGGGACCTGTATACCAAATATCAAAGCTGTCAGACGAGCGGTTTTGATGAAATAAATTTTTGACCAAAAATGACAAAAAATTTCCTTAAAAATATAGATTTGCATATTTCATCACAATTTGAACAAATCCAATTTGGGTTATCCCTAGGGACCTGTATACCAAATATCAAAGCTGTCTGACCAGCGGTTCATGAAGAAGAAGATTTTTTACCAAAACGCCTTTTTTGGCACTAATTTGTATATTTCAACAATATCAAAAAATCAAAAAAAGCACAATTATTTCAGGTCAGCCCAAAGTACTTACATGCTAATTTTTATGTAATCTGCTCAGTGGTTATTGAGATTTTCAATTTTGACTGTTTTTACATTTTTTCACTTAATTTGCATATTTTTTGCAATGACAACTTCATTTGAACAAAATCTCATCTACAGCCCATCATCCATGTACACACCAAATATCAAGATGAAATGTGCAGCGGTTTTGGAGTTTTTGATGTTGACGGACAGACATACAGACATACAGACATACAGACATACAGACATACAGACGTACAGACATACAGACATACAGACATACATACATACAGACATTTCCCTAGCCTATAAGAATAGCTTCCATTGCCATATATACATATGGCTATGGGAGCTAAAAAAGGTGGAATGGATGGCAAGAATTATTCCATGTATCTGTAACCATGGATACTTACAGCATCCCTGGTTGCTGTCACCAGTTTGGTGCCATCAGCATTAAACGAACAGCAACTAACAGAGCCACTGTTCCTACCAACCAATGAAACTGCTGGTGTTAAACTGTTGGATAAAAAAATACAGAAAATGCAAACAATATATTTTCAATATTCTCCCTTATACTTTCACAAGCCTCATGCACAGTGAAGTCCAAATTGAAACACTTTCAAATCAAGGTAGGTAAGACTTAAGATCACAGGGCCTTTGTTTACCCTTTGCACCCTGACCCCCTGGTACTCTATGATGTCATCGGACTTTTATGTCCGAGCCGGGTTCAAAGGGTTAAGCTACAGTGCAATTCAACACCATCTTAGGGGTACATTTGTCTTTATTCATTACGCTGGGCACCCTCTGACAGGTGCTAATTAATACCATAGAAGAGCTGCACCCAGTGTGCTTGAAAAGGTTTGCTGATACACATTGCACTTCTTTGCAGAAAAAAATAACAAATATCACATGATCATCACATGGTGTCAACATGGTTGACATGATGAAATCACATGATCATCACATGACTACTCACAGGGTGCTGTCCTCTTTGTCTGAAGCATCAAATAATGGCAAAGGCATCCTCCACAAATACACTATTGTATCTTCTGAGGTGGCGGCGATGAGCCTTGTGTTGTTGTTGTAGCTGACACTCATTACTGGCTTTCTGTAGCCAACCAGCGTGTGTCGGAGGTCGCCATTCTCTGCTGACAGAACCTGAAATTAAATATTTACAAACAAGTGCTGTGAACCACTTCTTGATTTCTTACATTGCCTAAAATTTGATGTTCACAAAATCTCTATATGTGCATATTACTTCTTAAGGTTAATATACAATTGTTGAGACGACTGTAATATGGGTATCTTGTAAGTGTTCTGTTTTTTTTGATACATGTAGGTGTTGTGTTTTTACTTGCCAATTGTGTGTGTTTTTAATCTCTGTGATTACTGAGTGTTTTTATTCATGTTTAATCTCTCTTTACAATCTCTCTTTACAAGGTTATGTAGACCTGTGTGTGTGTGTGCATTTTCTTCTGTCTATTGCATTGAGGAAGAATACATCTCAGGAAAGATACTACTGGTATCTGAGAACAAATTACCTATTTCCAATACTCTTTTGTCTTGTTAGTGCTCATTTTGAGACTTCTGGGGTGAAAAAATGTTTTAACCACATGACCTTAGTTTTGTGAAAATCAGGAATTTCATTTTCTCCCACATTGATAACACAGGGATGGCCTGGTGATTTCCCCCTCACCTTTTATTCTTGATTTTGATAGAGAAAGGTTGAAAGTTTCTGTGATGAAAGTTTGAGCAAAAGTTTAATTCTTTCAGTTTTGAGCCACATAATACCTCAATGTAGAATAAAGCAATATGGAGATTAAAGAAGTCAGAACAGTATAAATAATAATTGCAAGGAGGAAACTGACAGAATTTTGATTTTAGAAAAAGTAAAGCAAGTAAAAGTTAAAATACCTTTAATTACAGATAGAAGAAAAATGTATACCTTTAAAGTATTGTCTTCTGATCCAGTTATTATTTTGGATTCTTCCTTGTTATCAGATGAACACCAGAGGGCGCACCTCACTCTCATGGAATGATGTTTGACTGCCCATTTCTCTACTCCACTCATTACATTGAACATTCTGGTCCACTCATCCTGGTAACCGATGACGACGTGAGAACCGTCCGGGCTGATAGCCACACAGTTTGCACTGGTGAAGTCATCACTGCCAATACACTGTATTGACCGACCAAGATGTCCTGACCAGATCTAAGAAAGACAAATGTTGATGGTAAGACTGCCAGCACTGACACTCAGCTACTATGATGATTATCCCTTATTTAACTTTTGAACTCGGAACCAGGTGACCTATAAAATGGAGTGGGGATTTGCTCTCAGATAGCATCATAGTTTCTATGAATAAGTTTCTTTCACAATCGTGACCCTTCAGTCTTAATGACTGATGACAAGGCTTCTTGTTTATTTAAATCTTTATGTCATTGATTATGCTGATTGTGTAGTTAATTACCATAATATCATTTGTTACAAGCACATCACATGATTTACCAAAAATTGATCTGATTGGCCAAAATGAGTCATGTGGTTGACTGGGTGATTTGTATTACTGCAGCTGACTGATATTGTTGAATCATTACTGTACAAAGATTTAGGCTACTTGATTTAACTCTCAAATAGCTGCAACTCATGCCCATTAATTTGACCTTTGACACAGTAATAATTACATCTTAAAGGGAGGGGGGGTTGTAAGAACTATACCTGTGTGACTTTCTTGTTTACAAACAATGTATATCATGCTATGATATCTAGATGTCTCACGTCAACATAGTCACAACATTTAAATTTTATGATGTACCGGTACATCTTGACAAACATGACCTTGAGAACATTTCCCACGAGCCCAGCCCTTTCAATATTAAAACTTTGACCTTGTGACACAACTGACATTAAAATACCTTGACTTTATGGTCATCACTGACTGTAATCAGTTGGTCTCCAGTTGGTGAAAATGTCAGTCTGTTTATTGGTAAGGAATGTCCACTGATACTGCCAACCTAAAAAAAATATTAAGTGTCGGTCAAAAAAATTATAATGTACAAATGAGCTAGAAAGGATAGGTCTTTGACAATACTAAATAATAAATCTATGCACCGTTTGACCAGAGATCGACAATATGGTTTGTGTGATTGGCTGGAACAAAAAGATGATTTTATGTTAATTCGCACGAAGTGAACAGATCTCTGATTGGCTGAGAATAATACAACACCCGCAGCTTACGCATCATGAATTACCAATAACTCCAATAAAATTGGCCAAAGACTACAAGTATAGCATGAGATGACACTGCATCACATAACACTCTGAACTACTGATAAACATGTACACAAGTGAGCAGCCCACTTTGAGACATACTATAACCCTTTTCAGAATTAGAGCGCGAAGCCACTGCAGTGAACTGCAATAAAACTGCTTACACTAATTAGTTTCAGCTGTAGCCATGGCCACTTTGGTGTTGAACAAGGCTACTTGATAAAGACCAAAAAGTCTGCTTGTACAAAGGCAAAACTAGCTCTGTCTGAGGCTCAAGTTGTAAATGAGAGTTTTCGATTGGCACCCTGTGTTCAAGATTAAGATACAATGTAACATTACCATGCACTGGTCCATGTACAAATCTTTTTTATTTCAACTTCCCCAGACAAACTGTCTGCATGGGACATACAATGTTGTCGACTTTGCCAGCTGGCTACAGCTGAAACTAATTAGTGTGAGCAGTTTTATTGCAGTTCACTGCAGTGGCTTCGCGCTCTAATTCTGAAAAGGGTTGTATACATTTCATGATAGATAGGGTGTAAAATAGATGCCACCTTTGTGTGTGTTGATACAAAGCAACTCTGATTAGTTCTAACAACTGTTCCCAGTTGAATTAAATGCCAGCTTGTCTCTTGCAACATCTCTTGTCTCTGGCCAATTTTATTGTTGGTGTTCTTTATCAGTCAATCATACAGCTTTGGCTGCAAACATTGTAAAAGCGCAGCAGATTTTACTTCAGAGTACATCTGATTGGTTGAGAGCTACTTTACCTGTGAACCAGTCTGAGCAGACCATAGTTTAACATCACCGTCCAGTGACGCCGAGGCAATATGTCGTCCACTGGGTGAGTAGGCTACGTCTCTCACAGCTGTCTTATGGCCTCGTAGTACCTGTAAGATTACACACCAAATGTTTTACCCTTTTGCTCATCCTGTGTGGAATCTCTTTGCTTTCAAAGCTGTATTAAAGTGTGTGAAAGGAACAGTGTTGTTGTTGATAACTGCATTTCTGTATTTACCAAATTCAAATAGATGAAAGGTTTTTCTATCGTGATTTGACTTTGCAAATAATTGGGACGCTGGGCTGCCCTGATTAAGACTGCCTAACTTTGTTGAATTTGAGTAACAATTCATTAGATAGTTTGTTCAGGTACAGGTTTTTGTCCACAGCAAAATTTGCACAGTCACCTGTGATTTTTTGTCCTTTATTTTGGAAAAAAACCATTGTTTAAAATTCCTGGAAGAAAATTTGAGCAAAAGCTTAAATCTTTTCTGTTTCCTGGTGTGAACTGCCTTAATCAAAGCGTGAATATAACAAGAACAGTTAAGCATACATTCCAAATAAAAAACAAAAATTTGGAAATAAAATATCATATCAGCAGATAGTACTTACTGCCAATCTTTTCTTGTTGTAAGTGTCCCAGATTTTCATCGTTGAGTCCCAACTACCAGTCACTATCTTCTGGCCATCTGGGTGGAAGGAGACACAGTTGACTGGTCTCTTGTCGCCACGGATATCGGTGATTAGATTGCCATCATTAGCATTCCATATCTTCACAACGCAATCCCATGATGCCGAGACGATTGTCGTACCCTGTGAGTTGGCAGAACAGGAGTTGACCCGCCGAGTGTGACCTTTCATGACAGCAATTCTGTGGAGGAAACAAATCAAACAAACATATTAGGTCTCCACAATCATGGCTCCTAATACTGTCAGGACAAATATGATTTTTTAAGATCAACTCTTACCACATTCTGGTATTATTTAAGCTAAAAAGATTTATTTATACTACTCTAACTTTGATTTTAGAAACAAATACACTTGTTATATAATTTAAATTGCAGACCGCTTTCAAAAAAGTTTTAACCTTACACAGATTTTGGCATTTTGTAGCTGTGAAGTAGAATTATTGGCGTCCCCTAGACTCTTTCATTGGCTTATGTAATGATTCATATTGTACTGGTGCCCTGAACAATGTAGATTTATGAAAGCAAGGCTACAAACTGGCCTACTGATATGCTAGCTTCGCTTTGCTTGACTGTGCTGTCGAGGGCGCAAATATAAAAGGCTCATTATGTAGGACGGTGAAGACTGTTAGTAGATAGAAAGTATGGTGTCCCCACATATTGGATACAGTATATTCAATTTCTGACCTAGGTATCTGCCAAATGCAACTTACCAGTGGATTCTAAAGAGTGTCAAAAAACTCAGTACTAACAGAATGGGAATGTTTTTTTATGACAGTATGAGAAAGATTACTTCAAAACTGACCTGTGTCCATCTTTAACACTCCACAAACTCAGAGTACCATCCCATGATGCACTGCACAGATTATTTTTGCCAGCAAAGCAGCAGTCTGAAATTGACCCTGAATGACCTGTGAATGACATCACTTCCTGTGGGAAAGACAGAAATGTCAGTGATTACCAGAACTAGAAACATTCAAACAAAAGGATAAGCACATTTAAGTTTACTTATACAATACACCTGAGCTGATACGATGCTGCAAATATTCCACAGTTTATACAATATGCAACTTTACGAGTGCAAAAATATTTATGGACACATTCCAAGACAGATTTTTTATTCAATTTATACATAAGCTTCTTGTAAAAAATGTGGTATTAGCCATTGATAATTTCAATTTAAACCATAAAATGTACTGAGTCCATTTTTTGAAGAAGTGCAAGTGTCAGTTAATATTTTCTCACCTTGCCAGTAATGAGGTCATACAATTTCAATACACAGTCCTGAGTTCCAACTGCAAAGACAGTGTTATCAGCAGACACTGAGACACATGTGACAGTCTGTATGCAACAAAAGATACAATCAATTAATTCTTTTTTCTATGGTTGTACTATACTTTTAGACACTATGATGGGATTTTTAAATTACAGAAGACGTTCAACAATGTTCAATATCAAAAACGACTGTGACACATTTATTGACATATTGATATTCTTCCTTGCATGTGGTTTTTTATTCAGTGGCAACAAAAGCTCTCTCATAGCTAAGTTTGGGACAGTTGCTCATAAAAGCTGACGCATGAGAAATGCATTTTACACGTTTTAGTGCCGACCACATACCTCATCCCTCAAAACAAAACTCCTTACTACAAAAGAGCTCTAGGGTTTGGAACAATCATACAGTATTTTGATCACGAAGGAAACAAGAATACAGAATACGGAATACTCACATCTGATTGGCCACTGAGTGTCATCACGCATGGATCCTCTTCTTCGTGCTTATTGGACCACACCACCATCTTCTGATTGACAGCTGTAGACCCGTCAATCACGTCAGCGGCCATCTTGGCTGGTATGGTGTCCGACGGCTCATTCATGGCCTGCTGTAACGTCAGGGCTGGGTAATGGGACAGGATGTGCAAATTTCTGGACACAAAGGATCTGAAAGCCTGAAACAATAAAAAACAACAAAATAACTGCTACTGAATATTCTTACTACAGCAGTAACAAGGTAAAACTTACCATATAATTTTTTGATGACAACTACCTTGAAGTGACCTGAGTAAAACTTTATTTGAGAGATAATTGCATGATAAATAGTGTACATGACAAAAAAGTATTTTATTTAATTATTATCATATAATGGTGATTCCTTACAATTGGCCACAGACCCCAACCTACAAACAGAAATAGAGCGCTGGAAAAATAGCAATATTTGTTTATTAGTGTATGTTGATTTAGTACTGTAGGCCACAGACCCCTATGTGCATAAAATTCAATTTAAATTTCAAAAGGTTTAATACAGTTACTTGAGAGTTCATTCACTTTCAAACTGACAATCTGTGTCATAATGTTTAGAATTAAAAGTTTACCTTTGTATTGGCTTTGGAGAGGAATTTCTCTTGTTCTCTCTGCACCATCTTTGATACATTGTTGCCCTGACCAATGAAATCCTCCATCAGCAGCCCGGCCATTCCCAACATGCACTTCGATTTGATGAAATGCAAATTGCACAGTATAGTTTCCAGCTGCCCATAGGCTCCAGCACACGCTAGATGGTACGGCAGTTCACTGAATGGCCGTGGCTTTTTACCGGACCATGATGCATTTCTCCTTGGATCAGCTTCTGTTTGGAAATAACCTGTAATACATAAAAGGTAACCATTGTGAAATGTTTATCATAACTTAGAGGGCAGTTTTTTTCCATTTTCCCATCTAACTCAGAACTTTGAGAAACAGGAATGTTTGACAGGATGCTACAGAGACTGAAAGAAAGTACTGGTAAATGGACTGGGTAAGATAAGAGGGGATATGTGGGAGATGATTGAGAAAGACAGGAAGACAGAGTGAGGGGAGAGGGGAAGGAATGAAGAGGAGGAGAGAGAGAGAGAGAGAGAGAGAGAGAGAGAGAGAGAGAGAGAGAGAGAGAGAGAAATTGAAATAGGTTCATCAATGGAGGAAAACTGTGAACATAAAAAATACAATTCATTTGAGGGTTTAATGAGTAAATCTTACCTGCAATGAGTCTGTGCAGATTGGTTTCATAATCAATACCTGCTGTCTTCATGTATCTCTGTCTGATAGACTTCTCAATCTCACTGTGAGCCAGACTTAACCTGCCAGAACTGCCACAGGGCAAAATGTGTTATCAGTCACTGGTCATTACATGGATGCAAATCTCTGCATCAAAAACTTTCAATGTAAGTTTGGATGAGACAGAAAAGACATGGTAGATGCGCCTTGAAAGTGAAAGACTTTTCCTCAAACTTTCTTCAATGAAACTTTTAACCATTCTTTTACCAAAATCAGGAATAAAAGCCTGGGGTCATTGTGCAAAGTTTGGTACCAGAGAAAACAAATTACCTAACATTTACCGATATTTGATATTCAAAATACCCACCATCCCCTGCGTTAACTCTATGGGGAAAAATAAAACTTGATTTTCAAAAAACTAAGATGGTTAAAATTTTTCTCACTGCGAGAGGTTTAAAATAATCAGCCCCGCAGTGGCAGAACAGACTGATATTAACAACGAATTTAGAGTCTGAATATCTGTCTCCAAGGGGCATTCGATCTCAACATTGACAACATACGATGTACATAATGAACAGGAGAGGCTAGACTTTGGTAATGTTGAATTAATTATGATATATACAGTGTACACACTCCCCACCATTGAAGGGATCAAAATTGTCAGAGTTGAAATAACAAAGTACCATACCTATCATGTATGCACGTGTGTGTGAGCATGCGTGTGTTACGTGCATGCGTGCATGATTCAGTAATATATCAAATGAGAACTTTAAGTCAAGTTTCACTATTTAAAAGGTACAGGGTATATAGTTATCAGCATTTATACTGTGTAAGTTTTGCTGTAACTCAGAGATGACTGCCAGGGGAATTTGGGAAATTTGAGGGTGTTCTTCAAACAATAATGCACCCTCCATGGTAATGTAGAAATGCAGAGTTGATAGATTAAATTTTTACCTGTGCTCTCCGAGTGGTCTTAGAAAACTCTGCAGCCCTCTCATTAGCCTTGCAAAGTTTGCATGAGGCAGATATTGATCTGTGGATAGCTGTACATTCAGGATGTCTTCATATTGGTACCTACCATCACCCATCACTTCAGACAGACTCAGCATTACGTGTAATTCATCTTCTAATAAACCTGCGCAAGATAAAAAAGATTTGTCATATAGAACATTTTCTCTTGCTCTCTAATTACTCAGTTTCTTTTTATTTCATCTTTCATCAACCGATCTTGGATAATTTGTTTCTCTAGTACCATAATTTGCACGGTGACCCCGGATTATTATTCATGGTTATGAAAGGGAATGGTTAAGCATCCCTCGAGGAAAGTTTGCACAAAAATAACAGTCTTTTACTTTCGAGGTGCATACTATCTTCATGTGTTTCATTCAAGATGGTGGTGTACTTACACAAATGTAACACAGACATTCTCTGTTTTATTATGAACCTTTTTATTTTTTTTTTTTGCAGTAACAAAATGCCTGGCAAACTAGCTTGCTACTACTTATTACTAAGGACAGTACGTGTGAAAAGTTTCCTGATGACATTTAGATCACATCATGTTCATCTAATAAAATGTTATAAATTTTTCTTAAAGTTTTCACAACAAGGTTAGAAATTATGTTTTAATCAGGGGGGTGAACAGTCTGTTGATATTTTCAGTGAAAATCATTAAAATACCACATGAAAAAGAGTTTTGAAGCTGTACTTATGCAGATTAAATTGCTGAAGACAAACTATATTATGTACTGGGTAAAAGCTTTTGCTGCAGAGTGATAAAAACACATATTTACATGCAACTTTTCATCAACACAAATTTTCTATTTCGTTCTTTCATCTTGAGTGAGCAATGAATGGTAACATACCATCTCTGACACAGACCAGCAGAGACAATGCCGTTGCCACCAGTCTCTTCCCATGATCCTCTTCCAGTCTCATCATGACTTCCTGTAGCAATGATGTCACTGTCTGTGCCATGGATTTGATTCTCTGAGAAACCTGCAAAATTCAACAATTCTTTGAAAGTCAAGTAATCTTCCAGGTCATTGTCAAGATCAGATACAATACTACTCTGTCCTGCATGATGTCATTGGACCATACCACTGCATAAAAGGGGTGAAAACTTACACAATGTGAAATAATTCAGAATTCTTCTTTACGATTAATTCTTTACACTTTGACAACTTTTGCCATCACTCCTGTGGAAGACTGCACAAACCAGGCCTTCATAAATTTCCTTAAGAAATATCATGGTCTGTCTTATGAAAAATTAAGAAACAACCCCTGTTGCAGGTGTTTTAACACTAAATTTAGCTGCAAGACAAGGCATAAATTGCATGCACAAGTCATTATGTGAATGCCATTTGCAACAAATTTCACTCATAAATATTTGATGATAAGTCATAAAAGTATCAAACATACTGAAGAACAGTACTACTTTTGTGCAAATATTTCAACCTGTCAAGAATAAGGACTTACTTTTTCAAATACACCAAAGACTCGGAGTTCTTCACAAGCTAAGTTCAAGTAGAGTGGTATGCCGGCCTCTCTCTTGGATAGTAACAGTTTCATCTGTCAAAAGAACAAATTCAAATGGTTGTTAACAAATTCCAATAGTTAGTGACAAATGGTTGTAACAAATTCCAACGGATAGTAAAAACGAATTTATCTCCGTAAGATTTGATAACTTGTATTGGAAAGCCAGTTTCAGTTCCTTTGAGCCGTACACTCCTATTTCCTGTGAATGGAATCTCTAAACAAATTCAAAACAATGGGATCATACAAAGCAAAGCAGTAAAAAGGTTTGGCACAATGCTGCTGTATAAGATGGCAAAAGCTAAGCTTTAAAGAAACAAATCATCTGAAATCATGGGCAAATTCCAGTAAAAATATTGAATACACTTTCATACCTGGTTATTGAATGGGGATTCATCCAATGTTTTCCGATGTGCAGCCAGCGACTTCCGGACCATGTCAGCCTTATCCCACATATCCAGTCCACCAACAGCTACTCCCAAAACATTCCGTCTTAGCAAGGCCTTATGGCATGGTCCATCCTCAACACAACTCATAATTATTTTCACTCCCTGTCAAATAAATTACAATACATACATGGTACAATACTGTAACAATACATTGCACAATAACTTTAACTCTTAATTGGCCAAAACTGTTTTGTGTGCAACACATTTGACAATATAGAGCTACATAACATGCAACTAGGTGATTGGCTCATTCAGAAATATGTCACTCAGATGATTGGTATATATACAGATTTTCTGTGAAGCAAAGTGATTGGTTAATTAAGGAAAAAAAGTCAGATGATTGGCTAATTCAAATTCTTAAATTTTTTACCTCAGGCAGTAATGGTGGCAGCCAGTCCATGTTCCTTGCTTGGTGAACATCTTCCAGCAGATCTAACCCATCTATGCAAAGAACTATGGGTAAATTCCCAGCATACATTACTGCTTCCTTTAGAATGTCCGAAAACTGTGTGGTTAGATTCCTAAAGAAAATGGATATCATGATATTAGAATTCACACTTGCAAGGACAAAGGTCTCAAACAAATATTTTGCTTGTGAGAAAATGATCATGGGTTTACCAGAAAAGAATGTGATAAGTTTTAATATTTATTCAAATGGATGGCAAAATGTAACTAATTCATGGCCTGGAAAGGCAGTTGAAAACTGAAGTTGCTTCCCTTAACAAGATAAATTTTGGAAGGGAAAAGAGCCAGCAAATATTGGTGAACAGTTG
This sequence comes from Ptychodera flava, assembly GCF_041260155.1. Lineage (NCBI taxonomy): Eukaryota > Metazoa > Hemichordata > Enteropneusta > Ptychoderidae > Ptychodera > Ptychodera flava. The sequence continues at coordinate 2,538,394 of NW_027248355.1, read as the reverse complement.
GTCAATTTGTCAAAAACGCACAATGAATCAAGTTACCATAAAATTTCTGATTAAAGCCATGGCATTATTTCCCATACCTCACTACAGTCTCACTAAAGTCTCATTGTCCCAGCTAGCTGGCTATTGTTATGCAAAATGTGGTCTTGGCATGTTGACACTGACTCACAAACATGCTACTTTTCCTCAACTTACTGGCTGAAATTGACTTCATATGGTTAACTTTGGAATTGGCTAATAAAAACAAATATCGGTCATACATAAATATAATGTCCTCCTGTTATAAGTAAGTTGGACTATGCCATCACATGGTTGTAATGTAGGAATTAGAAACGTTGTACGGAAGAAACGTGAATGAATGACGTGTTTGATGGGGATAGAAGGGAGGTACGCCAGTGCTTAATTGACAACCAATTTCAATTTATTATTCGATAACACACAACACCAATAATATTGACAAAATATGACACACAAAAATCAAAAATAAGAACAATGGATAAAACTAATGCAAACAGAGAAAATAAAGTCCCGATAGAGTTCATATGTGCAGGCTGATTGTCTGTGCTGTCAGTTATCACAAAGATTTTGTGTCAATGTTGATATGATTCATGAAGTTCAGCCCAGCTTAATTATGTGATGAAATCCAACTCATTTAGCAAAACCATCGCATGCTTTTGCAATTTATCAGTATGTCTCTATCCATTTTCATTCTCAGCCTTGTGATGGATCAAAAAATCTCCATCACTTGAGTTTGACAAAAAATGAAGTATGGACTACACCCACACAATGCTGGTACATATAAATTGAAATACACAGACACTGATAACATAATGCATGCAACACTGAATTACATCATTCAGCTTGAAGTACAATGTGCCTTTGGGGACACATATTCCGACTCTAAAACGTGTCCAATACTTTTTGATCTACTGCTTGTTGGGGCTAATTTTAAAGCTCTTGGACTAAGAAAAACTTTCACTGTCTTAATTTCTTCGAAAATCGCCAATTTCATTTTTACCAATAGAGTGAACACAGAAAATGGTGCCATTTAGAATTTCAAATATAGGTAAATTTTACTGAATAGGGTATTTGTTTCTCTGGTACAAGACTTTGCACAGTGACCCCTGGTTTTTATCTTGCTTGGTAAATAGTTGAAAGCTTCAGCAAGGAAAGTGTAAGCAAAAGTTTAAATCTTGTTTCTTGCAAAATATACAATCATAAACTGATAAAAATCAGCCCCTTTAACCCTTTCACCCCCAGTTCCCTGTATACAGGTCCAACTTTACCATAGAAAACAATGGATTTGGGACAAACCATGGTGGTGAAAGGGTTAAACCTGGAAAAATCAAAGTTTCAATACTTTTTTATGACATCAAATTGGTATTTGTTTTAATTAGTAAATATTCTGTATCTTCCCTTTGCTGTGTAAATTATACATTTGCATGGCAAGAGAAGGTGAATCACCTTATAATCTAGTCTGAAGTACAATTTGTCCATATTCACAACATGCATGTACATTTACATGTATTATTTGTAATCTTAGCAGTGTCTCTTTGTCCCCTGATTTGACTGATACTCATTAAGAAAACACAGTCTGGTACAATTAGTTGTTATGTTATCACTGTACAAACACTTTGATGTAGTGGTTGTTGTAATCAGCTACAACCACCCTGCAAGGTACATCATCTGTCAGTGCTATACCAGCAGGGTGGTTCAGCCCATCCCTATCATTATCAATACGACAAACAAACTTACCACTACTCTCAAACTTCAGTACACTATGAGGGTATTCAGCAGTAACATAGACATATTTATCATTTTCTATTGCTATTCCTATGGGACGTCTCATCTTACCATCCCTACTGTGACAATCAAAGGAATACAAATACTGGTCATCTGCATTAAATACCTGGATAAGCTGGTTATGGTGGTCTGCTACAAATACCATTCCAGTAGTTGTTATCACTACACCCCAAGGACAATTGAATTGCCTTTGACCTTTACCTTCTGAACCAAATGATCTAAGGTATTTGCCTTGTTGTGTATAAACCCTGACACAATGCACATCCCTATCTGTCACATAGACATTGCCATCTACAGGACTAATCCCAATACCACGTGGATTTTTCAACTCATTTTGTCCAAAGCATCTGATGACATGTCCATTCTCATCACTGACAACTACTTGCCTATTGTTGTTATTTAAACTATAATGTGTATTATCACTTGATATGACAATATCAAGTGGTTTGAAAGGATATTCAAATTGTTTGAATTCCAAAAATTTCTTAAATGTTCCCTTTCTGTTTGTTATCTGCAACCTATTATTATTCATATCTGCAGTGACAATGTCTCTGTCTTTGTTTATGGCCACACTCCTGGGATAGATGTACTGTCGCTCAGCACTTCCTTTACTGCCAATGGTCTTCAGCAATCCTTTGATGACAGGTATGATGACAGGACAGCCTGGTATTGGTTGATCTCCTATTGCCATGGAAACATGATATTTTCCATCCAATTTTCCAGCCACTGTAACTTTGTGTGTACCATCTCTGTTATCAGCTACATTGATGTCTTCCCATGATGCATCAGGTTTTCTTACCTTGGCTTTCACTTGTTGTTTTGGGATGACTTGTTTTCCAGTGGAATCTCTGGTTGTGATCAGTAGGTCTTCAGAGTCACCTTTCAGGAGTTGTTTTGGAATGTTTTCAACTGTACACTTTGACAGACACACATCAGATTTCAGGATCCCCAGAATTCCATGCCTACTGTACTGATCATGTGGTGTGAATGTTAAGTCTTCGTGTTCAGTGTTGGCCACAGTTTCCATGGTTATCAGTTGCTTTATACGAGTGCCCACATCACCCTTTGTGGACAGAAGTTGAGCAGCATTTCCATGATGCATCAGTGTCTTTACGTAACTGCATGCACTCTTAATGTTACCATGTTTTAATTCCATCTCATCAATATCAACAGCTGCTCTTTTAATTTTCATTTTGTAATTGTTTTTCAGTTCATCTATCAGTCTCTGCTCTTCTCTCTTTATTTTCTTGATGATTTCTTCTGCTTTCATTCTCACCTTCCTTTCTTCTCTGCTGCACTGCTCTGTAAGATCAGTGTGTATCTGCTTGGCCAGGGTTTTGTTCTTTTCAGCTTCCTGTTCTTTCACTTTCAGTTTGTCAACCATGGCTTTCAATTCTGTAAGATACTCATCTGCTGCATCTTTCAAGTCTCTGTGTACATGTTCTGGTATGCGGTGTTCGACTATGGTGCAATTTGAACATACAGGTACCTGACAGGTTTCACAGTAGAATTCAATTTCATTCTTTCTATGGAGACGGCAATATTCCACTGCTTGTAGTGTTACCAGACTGGTTGACTTTGCTGTTTCATATTCTCCAATGGTCATCAGTTGATGTGTCTGCGTAAATGGTAGATTTTGATGTACCTTAACACAGTTGTTACAAAGATACTGTCTGCAGTCCATACACCTGTGAGTGGCTGTGTTCTCTTTGCAACCTGCACACCTGATCTCAGTTCCCTGCATAGACTCCAGTCGTTGCTTGAATATCTCAATCAGACTGCTCATAAAGAAGTTGCCTTTTATCGCTGGCACTCCTCCAACAGGAAGCTGACATTGCTGTCGACATTCTGGACAGTTCAGAGATCCAGTCTTCTCAACCAGTGTGACTAAACACTGCTCACAGAATGTATGCAGACATGGTAGAATTTTAGGAGACTTGAACTGCTCCAGACAGATGGTACAACACAGAAATCTTCACTTATTTCTTCTAAAGCTTTACGTTCAGGAGCGGCAGCCATTGTGCAGAGGTGTGTCAGTGAACCAACTGAAACAGGCACAGAGCTGATAGCAGATTGGGCACCTCAGCATGATATTGCAGACGCAGTAAATGTTGTCATGTGACTTATGAATTGTTGATGCTCTGAAGCTATGCAAATTCTACATTATCAATATTCACTAAGTTATGGAGCTCTGGATGACCTACTTCTTGATCATCAGGCGATCCATTATATTGAATGTCATGTGACTAAGTCTGAGGTAACATTGAAGAGAATGCTGTTGAAGATATGTGTATGTATAGTTTTCCTGGGGCCTTTATTACATTACAGCTCTTGTATACAATCCTATAGTAGGGTGAATTTTATACAGAACCCTAGCAGTGGTATGGCGTATACAAGATTGGCAACCGAGGGATGTAATGGCTACCCAGGGATTTAAGAACTTGCCTTGTTTACAGAAGCATTTATGACATCTCATAGACTTGCAATTACAGAGGTATAGAGGTGATTGAAAGAAATTTCTACAAATTTTTAAAATGAGTAGCTGTCAGTGAATTTATGTGAAATTTTGTGAGTCAGATACAACACTGACAGAGACAAGTAATTTCTCATAATGAAAATCTCTGAAAAAAAACCCTTCATATCGGTATGTGGTGCTTTATTTTTTATTCCATTAATTTCCCTGTACTTCAATGCTGTCTCCATCATGGCAATCTGCTTTGATTCAAATTTGTTTCACCCAATTAGTATTTTCTCATATTTAAACTCTAAAACCACCCACTACTTCTCTGTGTTTAACTTATCATTTGATAATGTCCATGTACCGGTACTTCAATGCTGTCTACTATAGCAATCAGCAATGTCATTGTCACCAATAGCTTTAACAGTTGATTTTGTTTTACCAATCAAGAAATAGTGGAAAAGTTGCATGAAAATGACATTTAGTACATGTAGCTGTACTTTATACTAAATTGTCGATTGGGACTGCACATGACAGAGTTTGTGGATCCCAGCCAGCCAATATAATTACCACAATGGTGCTGTCTTACATAAATCAATTTGAACTGACAGACTTTGAAATTCAAAACAATGTATTCCTGCCCATTTCTTTCAATGCAGATACTGGTATGTACATAAAACAAATTCCAAAGGTTAGGGTCACTTGGATGACAGTTTTGTCCAAACTAATAAATCACCAAGGTTATTTGCTAGTAACTATAATTTATCATTCAAAAGTCGCCACCATTTTTACAAGAATGAGCAATATATCTACTACAGTAACTATTTACCAGTAGTAAACCAAATTCTTCCTTGTCTTTCTGAAGTGAAGTAATTTCTGTTCGCAGACTGCAGTGTTTTTGCTAATTTTGGGGAATAATGGTAAATGATTTGGGAACCCTGGTGACATTTCTGCCTTCACCTATTCTGATATTGCATCGTATACAAACGGGAACCCCAGTAACATTTACCGGGGTACCGGCCTTAACAAAACCACAGGACTGGTAAACTTTTGGAAAATACTCATATCCATCCCTGACACCATGTTAAATTGGACATACTGGCATAAAATGAAATGTTTCTTAGTGTATATCATGAAGGCCATGGTCTGGTATAATTGCTGCAAAGCATTGACTAATAGAGTGGAAGCATTGCTTAAGTTTAAGAGTCCTTGACTTATTGATTAATCTAATATCTACTGATGAAATTTAACAAATGGACACCAATAATCAAGCAGTCAGACTGTTGATCAATCTGTCTGTCAAGTGATTAATTAAATTTGTCTGACTGATGAAAGAATTTTACTCGGTTGCTAAAAACATATTTTTTCTTGAATCTGACCAACAGGTGTAGCAGGAGACTCTATCCATAAATATGACTGATACACCAGGTACACTAATATTCATATTTGTAGTGATTGAGTGCCATGACTCATGAAATGGTAGGATAATATTTGTGGAAACTGAACAGAAAATAAATGAAGCATCCTGAGACTGGCCCTCATTGCGTTGATTTCTTCCAAGGGTAAAATTCCTCTCATCGGTTGTCTAATTTAAATTTCAAAGTTTTGAAAAAACGCTTTGAAGTTGTTTGTGAGGAATAGCAGCTATCAACAAGTCATCAAGTCATGTATTTCAAATGGCTTATCCACACAGAGACATATACAAACATACATATACTGGTGTGCGTGTGTGTGTGTGTGTGTGTGTGTGTGTGTGTGTGTGTGTATATGGTCAAATCCTTTCCTACTTCTTCCCAACTTTTTTTCTCCAAAATGTTATCTTATGGTTAATAATGGAAATTTATACCTATAAGAACCAACATCCTTAATACGTCTATAATCTCCTTCGCTACCATAAGTACTGGTTTTTGACTAAGCTGTTTTATTGTTGTAATTGTAGAAACTAGAAATTTGGATACCGTGCATGACTGAGGTAGAAGGGAGGTATTAACCCTTTTACCACCGTGGTTTGGCCCAGTCCCATTGTAATCAATGGTGGTAGTGGACCTGATGTTTACAGGGAATTTGGGTTGAAAAGGTTAAAGAAGGATGTTCTTTGACAACTTATTGAAATAATTACTATATTAACAATATTGACAAAACCTGATAAACAAAAATGAAATATGTGGACAAAGAATATAAATAGTGAAAATAGAGACAGTAAGGTTGCATTTGAGTTCACAAGTGAAGACACAGTATAAGCTGATTGTTCATCCAGTAAGTCACCAATGAGCTGTTGTTAAGGTGGAGCTGCATGTTGCCAACAGTTTTTTTCAGAGCAATATTTCTCATCAAAGATGACAAGGAAACCCCCTCGTACTACATATTTTCAACCAGAAAAACAAGTGAATGAAAGTAATAAGGTCTGAACTTTAGGTACTGGAGGCCAACTTTAGCAACATGCATAGCAGAAAGGCAGCTAGCCCCTCTTAGTTTGACCATCTAGACGGTCTTCCTTCCCTCTACTGTCTATGGTTTGAGCTGGTCTGTTAATATGTAACAGTTCATAAACAATGACAGGAAATGACTCAAGTCAGTGGAGTTTGCCTGTTTCAAGTCACTGGCATCCCACCACTCCTGCACATTTGCAGGATTTCCCTTTTTTTTACCTCATTTGCACATTTTTGACACTGACGTGTTCATTTGAACAAATTCACATCTCAACCAATGCATCTACCTGTACATCAAATACTGAGATGGTAGCTTTGGCGGTATGGGAGCCTTTGCGTGTGACGGACATACATCCGCACATACATACCCACAAATATACAGACATACAGACACCACCGACTCATCATATAAGCTCTTTTTGGTATTATATTCATACCAAATATGAGCTAAAGATTGTAAGCAGAGACTCTAAAGTTTAGTATGGTAGCAGTAGTTGACTCGAAAGATGAAGTGGGTGTATATGTGGGTAAAAAACCTCAATTTTGGTATTAATGATAAAAATTAATCTAAGTCTAAAAACTTGACACTATTATCTGAAATGTAATATTTCACTTAAAAGAAGCGTATATGTAGAAAAAAAACGACTATTTTATTTTGCATGATCTATCCTCATTCAAAAATGGCAAGGGTTAAAAAAAACTGACATTCAAAAAAAGTAATTAAAATCATGATTAGTAAAATTCAAATGCCTCTTATTTATTGGGAGGAAAAAGAAGCCAGGAAATTGGGTGATTTGTATTCATTTGCATAAATTAACACTTCTTTATCACGAAACTTATGACTGCTTGACAAGCTAAAAGGTGAACCCCACCAACATTTTGATCTTGGGTTAACATACCGGTGTATGAATATTTGCAATAACATGATTTTTGAGCAAATATGTGTGTTGGGTGCAGCACCCCCCTTAAGTACACTCAATGCCAAAGTACTGTTGATATGATCCATAATGTTCAACCTTGCTTGAATGCAATGATCATTGGTGAACTTCAACTTTATGACTTTATGATGTTGGGTTTACATAAAATCAAATCCCTAACACTAGCAAAACCTTTGCATAATTTTGCCATTCATCAGTTTGTCTCAATCAATTTTCACTCTCAGTGTTGTAATTGGTCACAGACCTTTTAAACAGTGATGGATATTTTACCAATCAGTTTGCCTTCACTTGAAACAGGAACTTCCTCCATAAAAGCTGGATTATTATAAATCTATGCAAATGTCAAAAAGCCACACTACTGATCAGACGTGCCGTGTTTGATCCCAGAATCCCATAATTTTGAAATGTTTCAGGTGTTCACTGTAATTGAATCTTGATGTCTGTGAATATATAGCGACTAAACTTGAGTTAAAATAAACTGAAACAATGTTCCGTATTTTGTCAGAGAAAGCATATGTTTCCAAATGTGTTCCTGTACGACCATTTGTCCTCTCTTTTCATATGTTACGAAAATGCCCATCATGATTACTAAAATTGGTTAAAAAGATATAGTACTCTATATCTTCCCTTTGCTGTTGTAAATTATAGATGTGCATGGCAAGAAAAGCTGAATCACCTTATATTTCACAGAAAGAACATTTTTTCTTTATTCTGCAACACGCATGTGCATTTATTTACATGTGTTATTTCTATTAATCTTATCAGTGGCTCTTTGTCCTGCAATCTGACTGGTACCAATCAACAAAACACAATCTGACAGAACTTATTGTGATGTTATCACTGTACAAACACTTTGATGCAGTGGTTGCCCCAGTCTGCTACAACCACCCTGCAAGGTACATCATCTGTCAGTGCTATACCAGTGGGGTGGTTCAGCTTATCCCCATCACTATCAATACGACAAACAAACTTACCACTACTCTCAAACTTCAGTACACTACTAGGGATCTCAGTAGTAACATAGACATATTTCTCATTTTCAATTGCTATTCCCCTGGGATATCTCATCTGACCATCCCCACTCTGACAATCAAAGGAATACAAATACTGGTCATGTGCATTGAAAACCTGCCCTTACGAAAATTAAAGCCTTGCGGCGAACAGTTCTGGTAAAGTCTTCATAATTGCCTGGTAAGCTTACGTATAGCTTGAGATTTTCGCATGTTGATGGATTTTGCGGCGCACATATTGTGGTATGCTTACCACGACACTCATGCATGTCCTGGTATGTTTGCCACAAAATTTAGGCTTTGCAGAATGTTTTTGTGGTATACTTGCCACAAACAGGATTTACGGTATACATGCCGCTATTGAACCTGACCCAATGGGTAGCCCCACCCCCAGTAGCATACCCCTACCCTTCACACTTTGCCACGACCACTCACACTGTAGCTACTCATTCTTGTGCTCATGTAAGTTTTCAGAATGTAGCCACAGGTACAAACACTCACACACATTCACAAACAAAAGAAAATCTTACCAGGTTTTTCATTGAATTCCTACCTTACATTTTTGCAGATGGAAATGCTAACAAATGACTCAAAACAAAAGAAATCACAAGTTCATCAACAGTTCTTTCACAGGATATCTCCCTTAATCCATGGCATCTTCATAACAAAGTGTTGGCATATCCAACGATATAGTGGGAACAGTTACTTTTGATCCAGTTGATTGTTCAGTGTCTTGGTTTACTTTCCGTAGACTACAGAAAGGGCTAAACAAAAAAAAAGAAAAAAAAGAAACATTAATGCAATCACATATACTAGCACAGTACAGTAGACAAAATGCCAAGAGAACAATCTGCCAATTAGTATGTAATTGCAACTGCCTTGACATACCTTTCACAATGAGTCTTGCAAATATCATGAAATGGAATCCAGGTCACTAAATTGTAAAGATATTTCAAACGGTACTTACACTTATATATTTGCCTTGGCAAGCTTGGTTACTCTTTTGGACCAATGTGGGTTTATGAGATTGGTGATGTAAAGTTGTCATCAGCATTGCTTTTTCTCAGCATCCGTTGCCACAAAGACATGTCGTCACTTCCAGCTACAAATAAGAAAATGCAATGGAATAAAAAGGAATGTAAAGGAAAAAGTCCCAGCGATTATGTTTGGTGATTTTGACTACATGTGACATGAAAACTAGTTTACTACTATATCTGTGAATCTAAATTACTTTTAGATGGGGGGGGGGGACAACGCTACCAGTGATCCACAGCTACAGAAAGATAACTGAAAATATTGTATGCATGTTTTGTGTTGTAAGATTTCATGTAGAACTTCAATGAAATATTGTAAATCAATCATTGATTTGGATTTCGCCTTACAATATGCCAGCAAAATATTTACGGGTAACGTTGAACAAATGTCAAAATACATTAATGAAGATTTCAAAAGAAACTTAAGTGTCAAAGACAGAGACGTCCAGCATCGTCCAGCATGATCTTATATTAAAAATAGACGTATACCAAATTTCATGACATGAAACACGTGTACAAACGATACTAGGTCAGAGTTTAAGAACTTAATTCTTACCTAACTATTCCTAAATGTATTGTTTTTTCATTGTTTTATATCGTACATCGAGGGAAATTTGTATACACATATAAGCAAAAGTTTCCCCCTGGGTACAGTCCCCGAGGGACTGTGCCTTCGCCAAAGTGTCGAAGTATGTATTCCCCAGACATAGACACTATCAATACATCGGTATGAACAGATAAAGGCCACTCCTTTCACACTGTTCACTCAACGTTCAACCTCGGGAGTTTTTCAGACAATTGGACAGTGTTACTCGAGAATTGCACAGAACAAAAACAGATAAAATTCGTCGTTACGTTGCAGAGAAGGATACTCAAAAATTTACTTACCGAAATTCAAACGATCGCCTTGATCCTCAGCTCGGCCAGCTCAGGGTGTTATCATGGTTATAAGAATGGTGACTATTGTTCACAAGCCGATCTCCACACGCCGATCGTGACGACGATGACATGAAAATTAACGCGTCTTGAACATTGCCTATAGGTTGTACATTCATAGCTAGGGTATACGAAGCTGTCAAGGTGATGTCCAACGGCAAATTTCAGTGAAATTTTGTCAAAAGTCGAGTGAAAAAACAGCGACAATGCATTCAGCAATTCAAAAGGGTCGTAACTGCCTTTCTGATATCAGATTTGCCGCTGAGATTTGACCTGTGACACGCCAATCTGACCAATCACAACGAAGTCTTCACATGATCTATGATGTCATCAGGCGTGATACTATTACTTCGGATACAATGTCCTTGCAATCGCGATCGCTGTACACGTACGTAACATAGCATGAATCGTAGTGGAAGTTTTGTTAGAAGTAATTCATTCAAAAGTAATTCACTGAAAACTTACAGCTTTCGATGGACAATATCCAAGCAAAAGGGTATTGACAGCACCAGTGGCTATGACCCGACACTAAGCCCCACACTATGTAGGCCCTATTACATAGCAGTTAGCACAGCAGTGCCAGTGGCGCCTCGATCGCGGGGCTAACCGTGCAAACCCTTCATAGGCACTATACTAGCACTATTTTATAGTGTGCCTTCCCTGAGATACGGGAATTCAATTTCGATAAAAACTGTGTTCTATACGACAGGCGTGAGATACAAAAAATCCAACATACCAGTTCAACAATTTCTTAGATTTTTGTTCGGGCGCGTTTCTCTGGAGACACGTACGTACGTGTCCACGGCAGGTTGAGTGAGATGTCAATCATTTGTACAGTGGATGGCAATACGACTAATAATTCCCTTGTCTTTCTAAGTCGGCGATATAGTAACTTATACCATACCTACCTCCATGCTTATACTGATCATATGATGGCTTCGGAAAATAATTGTCGAAAGACACGTACATAGAATGAGTGTTTTCTCCGACCGCGGTGACTGATATGCTCTGTCCGCTTATTATTACCCAAACTGCGGCAAAGTTCTTTTCCTTCATGGATTACGGCCGATTTTCGAGAGATTTTCGTTGCTGCCATGAAATTGATGAATTTAACATTGAATTATCGTGCAGATCATTGGCTCAAAAAGTTTCCCGATGGACAGGGAAAAATGGTTTCATGGGATTTTTTGTGGCTGCCTACAGTGTAGGCCTAAGTATGAAACAACATTGTTATCAACAGAATAGCCCTGCATACGATGCTGTGTGTTCCGCTACAGCTAATCGCCCCGCTCACCACACTCATTGTGGTGAGCGGGGCGATTAGCTGTAGCGGAACACACAGCATCGTACGCAGGGCTATCAACAGAATAGCCGTCTTATTATATCAACTTCGTCACTTTTCTCGCCTCGATCACACCATAGGGCCTATAGCTGCTAAATCGCTCAAATTAAGCTATTTTGGCAATCCAGCGATCCCGCACCTTTACATATGTGCTATTGTTGATGTAATCTGGATTCGTAAAATCTTGTCACTGTGTATAGAAGTATCATTTGGAGAGTCAGGTACTTTTGTATGTGAATTTCCTAATTTCTTGGAAACTGACTAAGATTTGTCCTACAATATGTATTCACGTTTTATTAACATCCCCATTTTGAAAAATCAACAAATATACTATTTTGCTATTAAATTTAGATTGCAAACATGTATATTCTTTATTCATGCATATTGTCATGTAGGTCATTTACCCCACACTCATCATGACCTGAGTTCAATTAGTCTAGAACATTCTCAAGGTCACTGCCCTTAATGACCTCACAACCTTGAATTCAATTAGTCATGTTTGGAATGTTCTGGAAAGTTGATTAGTTGTGTAAGAGAGATAATTTAGAACAGTAATTAGCATGTCAATAAAAGTTCTAGATTGTTCTTATATGCCTTTATAAAAGGGACGTGCTCAGCTTCCAGTCAGACTTTTGGGATCGTGTCTCTTGTGTGTTACTAAACTCCAGCAGTAGTCATTCTCAAGACTTTTCAAGACCTTCACTGTCAACGCTGGATTTATACTGTGGACTTTGTGCAGCTTCAAGCCTGCAAGCCAAAGGACTGTTCATTCATCCGACTGACTGTTACAACTCTGAGACTGGAGCTTTGCCGTCCCAGCTGAGATAAGTAGTCTGTACACTTTTAAAGCTTGTACTCTGTCCCTGACTTAGCAATTAGTTTTGTTTTCGTAATAAATTTTGTTTAAACGTAAACTGCTGAGTTCACCCTTTTGTTCGTTTTCTCTGCACGTAACAAATTGGGGGCTTGTCCGGGATACGAATATTTTGAGCCGTTTGACAACATTTTGCCTACCTTTTCAAAACTACTGTATACTGTGAACTCAGCAAAATTCAATCATGGCGGAATTCAAGCCAGACGAATTTATGGATGACCTTGATCAGGACACATTTAATTCCCTCAGAAAAGACAACCTCATAGCACTGGCCAATTTCCTTAAAGTAGATGTCAAAAGATCTATGCGCAAGCGAGAAATGCAGTTCAAGATTGCAAAACATTTAGTTAATTCTGGCCATTTTGAGGAGTCTGCCTTAAAAGATTATGAGCCTGAGTCTTCCTTCGAACTCAAAAATTGGAATTAGAAATACAGGCAGATTTCGAGCTAAAAAAATTGGCATTAGAAAAAGAAAAAGAATTACAAATGAAAGAAAAGAATTACAAATGGAAAAGGAGAGACAGGCATTAGAAAAAGAAAAAATACAAATGCAGTTAGAAATGGAAGAAAGACAGAAAGAGAGGGAATTGGAAATGAAAGAAAAAGAATTGCAAATGGAAGAAAGACAAAGGAGAAAGAAAGAGAGGAAAAAGAAAAGGCAAGAGAATTAGCAGAACACCGACTGCAGTTAGAAATAAAACGTTTAGAGCTTGGACAGTCAGGAAAATTCTTCCCTTCAGACAAGTTTGACATCACTAAGCATTTCAGGTTAGTTCCCCCTTTCCAAGAAAAGGATGTCGATAAATATTTCCTTCATTTTGAGAAAATTGCTCAGAGTCTGAACTGGCCTAAGGAGTCCTGGTCTATGCTTTTGCAGAGTGCTTTGGTGGGTAAAGCCAGAGAAATTTACATTCAGTTGTCAGTAGAGCAGGCTTCAAATTATGATTCTGTAAAGGAATTAATTCTCAAGGGCTATGAATTGGTGCCTGAAGCTTACCGTCAGAAATTTAGGGATTGTGAGAGGGTGAAGGATCAAACTTATGTTGAATTTGCTCGAACAAAAGAACAACTGTTTGATCGTTGGTGTTCTTCGGAAAAGGTCAGTCAGAATTATGACAAATTACGACAACTTGTTTTGATTGAGGAATTTAAAAGGTGCATTCGGAGTGACATCAAGACATTTATCAATGAACAAAAGGCAGATACATTAGAGGTTGCTGCACGTTTGGCCGATGATTATTCATTGACCCACAAATCTTCATTTCTCAGCAAACCATCCCAGTCCTTTTCATACAGAAACAATGCAGGTAAATTTAACTCGTCCTTTTCATCCAAGAATTTTTCAAAGGAGAGTAGGAAATCAAATGACAACAGTTTACAAAATTCAAGTAACACTTCCACATCATCAGATCCCAAGTCTCAATCTCCTTCTGACAAACAGTTCGGTACACTTTCTTGTAATTATTGTAAGAAAGACGGCCATTTAATGTCAGATTGTTTCAAATTGAAAAGAAAACGTGAAGGTCAAAGTGGTCAAAGTGGATCTAAGCCCACCGGCTTTATTTCTTCATCAACTCAATTAGAGTCTAATAATGTGTGCAACACATTTTCTGAGGTTAAACCCCTCTCATCCCCAATTAATGAGGTCAAGGTCAATTCTTCTCAAGATAGCATTATGGGTATTTTCGAACCATTTATTCATGATGGTTTTATATCACTTTCTAGTGATTTTTCTTCCGCTACCCCTGTCAAAAGTTTAAGAGATACCGGGGCTTCCCAGTCTCTTTTGTTGGCAGATACCCTGCCGTTTTCTGAAAAGTCATTTCAGGTTCTAAAGTTGTTATTAAGGGGGTAGATTGCAATGACTTTATTCCTGTTCCTCTCCATAATGTCTATTTGTCTTCGGACTTTGTTTCTGGACCTGTGGCTTTAGGTATTAGGCCTTTTTTGCCTTTTGAAGAGGATTCACCTTCTTCTTGGAAACGACCTTGCTGGGGACAAGGTCATTACTAATCCACTTGTGACTGATAATCCTAGTTTAGATCAGGATCCAGAGCCAATTGAACAAGAGATACCCGATTTATTTCCTTCATGTGCCATTACTCGAGCCATGTCAAAGAAAACTTCCGAGAATCAAAATACTCTCAAAATAATGTCACAGATGTTGACTTAAATGACACCTTTCTCAGTCAGGTGTTTGACACGGATCATTCCGTTATCCCTCGTGGATTTGAAACTTCCAGTAAAACTTCTGCTGACCAAAGTCAGACATTTTCTAGATCAAATCTCATTGCAGAACAACACAAAGACCCAGATATTTTGTCTTTGTTTGACAGGGTAGATGATGAAGATAAAACTTCAGATAGCTCTGTTTCCTATTATACAAAATCTGGTATTCTCATGCGTAAATGGAGACCTCCAGATGTTTTGGTTGATGACGATTGGGCTATAAAACATCAATTGTGGTTCCAAAGCCCTACCGTGCTGAAATATTGCGCCTGGCCCATGAAACTCCCTGGGCTGGTCACTTAGGAGTCAGGAAAACTTATCATAAAATTCTCAGTCACTTTTATTGGCCTAATCTCAGGCAGGATGTAGCACATTTCTGTAAAACTTGTCACACATGTCAAATGGTAGGAAAGCCAAATCAGACCATTCCAAAGGCCCTTTACAGCCAATTCCTGCATTTCAAGAACCATTTAGTAGGATACTAATAGACTGTGTTGGGCCCCTACCAAAAACAAGATCAGGAAATGAGTACATGTTGACAATAATGTGTACATCAACTCGGTTCCCAGAAGCCATACCACTGAGAAATATAAAGACAAAGACTATAGTGAGAGCTTTAGTCAAATTTTTCACTTTATTTGGCCTCCCTAAATGTGTCCAGTCCGATCAAGGCTCCAACTTTATGTCTGGTATTTTTCAACAAGTAATGGATCAGCTAGGCATTAAACAGTACAGGTCATCCGCCTATCATCCAGAAAGTCAGGGTGCTCTTGAGCGATTTCATCAAACTTTGAAAAACATGATTAGGACCTACTGTTTTGACACAGAGAAGCAGTGGGATGAAGGAATTCATTTCCTGCTCTTTGCTGTTAGAGAGTCAATTCAAGAGTCTCTTGGTTTTAGCCCATTTGAGCTTGTATTTGGACATACAGTCCGTGGCCCACTTAAGCTCGTTAAAGAGAAATTCCTATCAGACGATGATGATTGTCTGAATATTTTGCAATATGTGTCAGATTTTTGTACGAAACTCTCTAAAGCATGTGAATTAGCCAGAGAAAATCTTGAGTCATCTCAGCAGTCAATGAAAACCAAATATGATAAAAGCACCTCAAAACGGAAGTTTGAACCAGGTCAAAAGGTTCTTGTTCTACTTCCAATTCCTGGCAAACCACTCCATGCTCGTTACTTTGGGCCATATCTAATTGATAAGAAATTGAGTGATTTAAATTACATCATAATAACACCTGACAGGCGAAAACAAAAACAGCTATGTCACATAAATATGCTTAAGCCATATTTGGATAGGGATAATCCTACTATAACTCAGCCTGTCAGTGCAGTCAGTTCAAACCATTATGAAGATAGTGATACTGAAACTGACTTGAGTGAAAATACTCTAAACTCAAAGCTGGGCTCGGTCAAGCTTCAGAACTCAGAAATCCTGGAGAAGCTGGAGTCTACAAAGTTGGCAACACCTCCAGCCAGAACAACAACAACAGGTGAAAGAACTGCTCCATGAATATAAACACCTGTTTCAAGATGTTCCAACGAGGACAAACGTCATCTATCACGACGTTGATGTTGGGGACAGTAAGCCTGTAAAACAACATCCATACAGACTGAATCCAACAAAAGCGAAATATCTCCAGGAAGAAGTCAAATACCTGCTGGACAATGACTTTATTGAACCCAGTAAAAGTAACTGGAGTTCGCCGTGCATACTTGTTCCCAAATCAGATCACAGTTATCGTATGTGCACGGACTTTAGGAAGGTCAACACTTTAACAAAGACAGACACTTTCCCTATCCCGAGGATTGATGACTGCATCGACCGAGTGGGAAAAGCCAAGTATGTGACGAAATTGACCTACTGAAGGGATTTTGGCAAGTCCCTTTGACGGATCGTGCTCGTGAAATATCCGCCTTTGTTACACCAGACGGATTGTTCCAGTACAAGGTGATGCCATTCGGAATGAAGAACTCTCCGGCAACGTTCCAACGGATGATCAACGACGTCATATCCGGGCTAGACGGATGTGCAGCTTACGTTGACGACGTCGTCCTGTATAGTGACACCTGGGAGGAACACATCAAGCTCATGCGGAAGTCTTCGAGAGACTGAGCAAAGCAATGTTGACTGTCAACCTTGCCAAATCTGAGTTTGGTTGGGGTAGGGTAACTTACCTCGGACATACTGTAGGACAGGGTGAGGTAAAAACCTGTTGATGCCAAAATCAGTGCCATTTCAAGTTTTCCCATACCAAACTGCAAACGACAACTGATGCGCTTTCTCGGTATGGCTGGTTACTACAGAAAATTCTGTCCAAATTTTTCCACAATTACTGAGCCTTTGACTAACTTACTTAAAAAGAAAGTAAAGTTTGTTTGGTCAGAGCAATGCCAACAGGCATTTGATACACTTAAAGCCATACTGCAAAGTACCCCAGTGTTGTCTGCACCAGATTTCACTTTGCCATTCAAATTAGCTGTGGATGCTAGTGATACGGCTGCTGTGCCGTTTTATTGCAAGAGGATAGTCATGGGGTAGATCATCCTGTTTGCTATTTTTCACGCAAATTTAACAAATCCCAGAGAAACTACTCTACAATTGAAAAAGAGTGTTTATCTTTGATATTAGCTTTACAGCATTTTGAAGTTTATGTTACTTCTTCAAATCAGCCAATAGTGGTTATATTGATCACAACCCTCTTGTTTTTCTGCAGAAATTTAAAGGCAAAAATCAGAGATTGCTAAGATGGGTTTAATGTTACAGGAGTTTAATCTTGATATTAGACATATCAAAGGCAGAGACAATTTAATTGCAGACTGTCTCTCTCGTATTTAGAGTTTATTGTTGTTCACTTTCAAGAAATTTTACTTTAGAGTAAAAAAATTTTGAGTACTTACATCTTTTTCAAGATTACATTTGTAAAAGAAAGATTTTTCTTTGAAAAATTTTCTTTTTTTGAAGAGGGGGTGTGTCATGTAGGTCATTTACCCCACACTCATCATGACCTGAGTTCAATTAGTCTAGAACATTCTCAAGGTCACTGCCCTTAATGACCTCACAACCTTGAATTCAATTAGTCATGTTTGGAATGTTCTGGAAAGTTGATTAGTTGTGTAAGAGAGATAATTTTAGAACAGTAATTAGCATGTCAATAAAAGTTCTAGATTGTTCTTATATGCCTTTATAAAAGGGACGTGCTCAGCTTCCAGTCAGACTTTTGGGATCGTGTCTCTTGTGTGTTACTAAACTCCAGCAGTAGTCATTCTCAAGACTTTTCAAGACCTTCACTGTCAACGCTGGATTTATACTGTGGACTTTGTGCAGCTTCAAGCCTGCAAGCCAAAGGACTGTTCATTCATCCGACTGACTGTTACAACTCTGAGACTGGAGCTTTGCCGTCCCAGCTGAGATAAGTAGTCTGTACACTTTAAAGCTTGTACTCTGTCCCTGACTTAGCAATTAGTTTTGTTTTCGTAATAAATTTTGTTTAAACGTAAACTGCTGAGTTCACCCTTTTGTTCGTTTTCTCTGCACGTAACAATATGATATACGGTACATCTACAGAAGCCAGCTGGGCACACACGTCATTTGGCTGCCCTGTAACCGTGCAGCCTTGAATTCTTACACATGATTCTGTAAAGTCTGTGCTGTGTGACCATTGTATTTACGTAAGCCTTCAATGGCAAACATACCACAAAGCAATCTGCAACTTTGTTTACTTCAGTCTTGTGGTAGACATACCAAGAGAAAGATTGCTAATCACCACAAGTGCACCACTAGTGGTGACTATCGGCGCAGGAGGATAGAGTGTTGTGGCACACAAAAGTATGCGTGGTATGTTTACCCAGAGCTTGCAGCATGTTTACCACAAAAATCTGTTTCGTACGGGTGGATACGATGGTTATAGTGGTCTGCTACAAATACCATTCCTGGACCAGTACTTGAAATGACTACACCCCAGGGACGATTGAATTGCCCTTGACCTATACCTTCTGACCCAAATGACTTAAGATATTTGCCATGTTGTGTATAAATCCTGACACAATTCTCTCCCTCATCTGTCACATAGACATTGCCATCTACAGGACTAATCCCAATACCCCATGGATCTTTCAACTCATTTTGTCCAAAGCATCTGATGACATGTCCATTCTCATCACTGACAACTACTTGCTTATTGTTGTCCTCTAAACTATAATAGGTATTATCCCTTGATATAGCTATATCACATGGTATGAAAGGCTTTTCAAACTGTTTGAATTTCAAGATTTTCTTGAATTTTCCCTCTCTGGTGCTTACATGTATCTGCAACCTATTATTGCTTGTATCTGCAGTGACAGTGTCTCTGTCCTTGTTTATGGCCACACTCAAGGGATTACTGTATTGTCCCTCAGCACTTCCTTGGCACCCAATGGTCTTCACCAATCCTTTGATGACAGGTATGATGACAGGACAGCCTGGTATTGGTTGATCTCCTATTGCCATGGAAACATGATATTTTCCATCCAATTGTCCAGCCACTGTAACTCTGTGTGTACCATCTCTGTTATCAGATACATTGATGTCTTCCCATGATGCATTAGGTTTTCTTACCTTGGCTTTCACTTGTTGTTTTGGGATGACTTGTTTTCCAGTGGAATCTCTGGTTGTGATCAGTAGGTCTGCAGATTCACCTCTCCATAGTTGTTTTGGAATGTTTTCAACTGTACACTTTGACATACACACATCAGATTTCAGTATTCCAAATATCCCACGCTCAGAGAATTCATCATGTGGTGCGAATATGAAGTCATCATGTTCAAGATTTGCGGTAGTTTCCATGGTAATCAGTTGCTTTATACGAGTGCCAACATCATCCTTTGTTGACAGAAGTTCAGCAGCATTCCCATGATGCATCAGTGTCTCTATATAACTGCATGCACTCTTAATGTTACCATGTTTTAATTCCATCTCATCAATATCAACAGCTGCCTTTTTAATTTTTATTTTGTAATTGTCTTTCAGTTCATCTATCAGTCTCTGCTCTTCTCTCTTTATTTTCTTGATGATTTCTTCTGCTTTCATTCTCACCTTCCTTTCTTCTCTGCTGCACTGCTCGGTAAGATCACTTTGTACCTGCTTGGCTAGGGTTTTGTTTTTTTCAGCTTCCTGTTCTTTCACTTTCAGTTTGTCAACCATGGTTTTCAGTTCAGAGAGATACTCATCTGCTGCATCTTTCAAGTTTCTGTGTACATGTTCTGGGATGCGGTGATCGACTATGGTGCAGTTTGAACATACAGGTACCTGACAGGTTTCACAATAGAATTCAATTTCATTCTTTCTATGGAGACGGCAATATTCCACTGCTTGTAGTGTTACTGGATTGGTTGACTTTGCTGTTTCATATTCTCCAATGGTCATGAGTTGATGTGTCTGTGTGATTGGCAGATTTCTATGAGCCTTGACACAGCTGTTACAAATATAATGTCTGCATTCTATACACATATGAGTGGCTGTGTTCTCTTTGCAACCTGCACACCTGATCTCAGTTCCCTGCATAGACTCCAGTCGTTGCTTGAATATCTCAATCAGATTGCTCATAAAGAAGTTGCCTTTTATTGCTGGCACTCCTCCAACAGGAAGCTGATATTGCTGTCGACAGTCTGGACAGTTTAGAGATCCAGTATTCTCAACCAGTTTGACTAAACACTGCTCACAGAATGTATGCAGACATGGTAGAATTTTAGGAGACTTGAACTGCTCCAGACAGATGGTACAACACAGGAAATCTTCACTGATTTCTTCTAAAGCTTTACGTTCAGGAGCAGCAGCCATTGTGCACAGGTGTGTCAGCGAACCAACATGAGGCAGATACAGAGCTGATAGCAGATCAGGCACCTCAGCATGATATTGCAGACACGGTAAATGTTGTCATGTGTCTTATGATTGGTTAAAGTTCTGAAACTATGCAAATTCTATATTAAAAATATTCACTTACTTATAGAGCCCTTGATGACCTACTTTCTGATCAGATGATCCATTCTATTGAATACTGTCATGTGACTGAGGACAAAGGTCATTTTGTTAAGAATATTGTCAATACTGTCAAGGACCTGATAGTGTATGGATTTCCTAGGGCTCTTAAATGATAGCATTACAGCTGTTGTATAGAACCCTAAGCTGAATTTTTATACAGAACCTTACAAGCAGTATGCTGTAAACAAGATTGACTCTCCAGCGATTTTAGAATTTCAAAGTGCCTTGCGCTTTGATACTATTTCTATTCATTAGGTTGCATTAACTTGCATGGTACCTGAAACCCGAGTCCTTGCCTGACCAACTCAGGTGACAAACAGAAGACTTTTAATCCCCCAAGGTGTGAATTTTCCATTGTTATGTTTATCTAATCCAGCTGGTGCCATTGTAGTGCCATTGTAGGAAAGGCAGGTCTGTGAAATTGATCCTCTAGGGAAGTTGGGTATTCCTAAGTTAATGGAGCTTTCCCGCAATGTGAATCTTGCTAAAAATGTTATCATGATAGATTCTATGGGTAAACATGACTGTTATGTCTGGTGGCTATACAGGTAGGCATCTTTGTAGTGACTGAGCAACAATACGCCATGACTCATAAGAAACAATACAACATGCCACATGCTAATTCTGTGTCCGATTTGCTAGAATACGTCATGACGAGAAAAATAGATAAGTCTAGTGCCCACTGAATCGACAAAAGTGACCTCAGAGGGTGTTTTTGAAAAGCTACAACATGAGCGTGTGGTGTGTTATAAAACACCTATAACCTGGTCTTTATTCGGGCTATAGTCCCCATTTATTACCCCTCCTGGCCGTGTGTTACCAGAAACATATCGCTATACCCCTCTGCCTACGGCCTCAGGGAATAGCGATGTGTTTCTGGTAACACATGACCCATTGGGGTAATAAACGAGCCATATAGCTCTCATGATCAGGTGTTTACTAAAGATAATATTTTGTGGAAATTGTAATGGACAGAACAGGAAGCATCCTTAGACAGGCTATCCTTCCGGTTGATTTTCACTGATGGTAAAATTCCTCTTAGCGATTTGTCTCATTTCAATTTCAAAATTTCGAAAAAAAGTTTTTATAGTAGTTACTGCAGAAAAGGAGCTTGATTTTCTTTAAAAATCATACTAAACTAATGCAGGATGCAAGTAGGTATAGGCAAGTCATGTGTTCCATTATAGCTTATTCACACAGGCACGCACACACACTTATATGGCAGTTTCATTTATTCAGTGTCATGATTCAGAAGACATGAAAGGTGGTCCAAAGTACTTGTTGTTGTTTCTGAGAGATAAATGCATGCAAATCATCTACTTCAATGAATAGCGTCTGCTAATAATGAAGAACTTTGTAACTATGATGTGCATATCATATCATTGAAATTTATAAAAATAAAAAAGATTCAAGTCAAAAAATTTTAGTTCGCTTACTTGAAATCATTTGGTATCTCCACTGATAAATTGAATCTGCGTTGCAGTTCATGGCATAACCTTCTAAACATAGCCACAACGTTGGTAGAACCAGGCACGGCACCTATGAAGTGCGCCATCACATGGTGTGAGTCGGAAAACTTCTCTGCACATTGCCTGGCCAAAGCAGCCTGAAAATAAAAGTGAATAAATTTTATGAATAGCCTTTGGAGGATTTGTGACTCATGGCTTCAAAGCAGAAATACCAACAGCAAGAAGCCTGTTACAAGGTGTTCTACATGCTGGGGACACTTACAGTCATCATATCTCTGTGAAAATGCCGTACTTGAAAATTCTGTACTTAGCAAGAGGCAACAGAAAAACTTCACAATTACAGCCACAATGTATAATATTGAAAATATGTTTTTATCAATATTCAGTAATAACAGCTGTAGGCACACTTTTCACTTTTCATATTTGAGTTTTAGCCTGTGTATATATGTAGTCATTTGAGGTGACTTTCGGAGTGAGATTTTAACCAAAATGTCGGTCACAGCGCTACCTCATTGACACTGACTAGTTACCGCAAACGAGAACAAAGAAAATCAACAGCTGACAAAAGAGGTGTTACCGCGAAGCTACCGCACCAGCAGTTACCGCAACTGCGCGGCAAAAGCTACAAGTTATGTGATTCTGGTATTGTACATGTTCAGTCAAGGTGTTTTAGGCCAACTACATGAGTCCAAGAAGTGTAAATATGGTACAAGCCAAAAGTTCATGAATGTGAGTTCAAACACAAATAACTATGCATCAATTTTCATTTCAGTTCCCCAACTCTGTTTGTGAGACAGACACATTGTATGTACTTTTATAAATGATTAGCTTGGGTATCACCACACATTTCAAAGTAACTGACTAGTGGATTAGTTACAGTAAACCAGCACGGGGCAACTCTGTCTTGATCCAATCGCTGAACAGTCGATCTCAGTACAGTGTAGCTGTATTTAGTAACAGTTACAGCTGAAAGGTATTAGTAATAATAATAAAGAACATTTATAATGCGCTTTATATTAAATCGCAGCTCTGGGTGCAGGACAAAAAAAAACTATTCTCTAAAAAGTAGGTTGGCATAGCTTAACACTTTCAGGGCTGTAATTTCCCACCAAAATTTTAGTGCAACATTTTACCAAATTTTAAGAATTTTTCTGTATTTGTTTTGATAATTTTGGACCAAATGGAAATCACATTTCCTTGGCTACATTTCTCTATCAAAATTTTGGCAAAAATTTGAAAAAATTTGACTGAGGTATATTCTGTATAAAGGCAACAAAAATTGACTTTGGTTGGTGCTCAAAGGGTTAACAGGCAGACAATTCCGAGTTTCAGTCCTGAGTGGAAAAAGATCTTTCACCAAAGGATTTTGAGGCAACACATGGTACTCTAAAAACTTTCGCTGATGCTAAAACTCTCAGACACACAGAGTTGTGGCACTGGTTTGAAACCCACTGTAGGGGGTTTTAACGACCGGTGGCTTTTCAGGAGAAATACCACTTTAAATACATGAAAGCAAAATTGTACATTTGGCATACATTAGCTGACTCATTCTCTCATGCACAATCACTGTATACCCCGCTTGCACTGTTGCTTGGCGAAAACATGGTCACACCTCTGGAGCGACTGAGGCAAAAACTAGCAGCACACCACGGCAACTGTTCATTTGGAAACAAATCAGTCGTGAAATGTCTTTACAAAACTTATACAGTCACAAGCGGATTATGTCATGATGATGCAGATATACAGGACTTTGTCTCCTGATGAAATCCGCAGTGAGTGCGTCAGGTGTCCGTGGATTAAATTTAATTCCTACTTTTTCATTTTTTCATATGACCTATACTTGATTGCATGATTAAAAACTCATTGTAATTACCTTCAAATATATTTTTTATCAGTGAAATTTCCTCTTATATTATACACCTACAGGCAAACTTCAACCAAGCTATAACAATCTCCACACAGATGACGATGATGTGGGCCTACATGTGTAAACTTGCTGAGGGTGTCAACTGGGACTGGGGTCGACGTAACAAGCCAATTTGCGTCAGCCCATATTTTGTATCGGCCCTGAACCCGCTTCTTACCAGAACCAAACTATGTCAGCCCAAGGCCAGCGCAGCTTGTCCACATTGGTTATTTTACGTCGGCCCAGGCCCAGCACCGGTGCTTCACCGACAAAAAATTGGCCGGTCTGAACAGCATAACTGTTCTTCTTATCAGTTTATCGATACACTAAAATGCATTTGGTTGTAAACTGGTATTATGCTCGTTTGGGGGTTGGTTTTACATGTCACCGAGGTCTTTGTTTTCTGCCTCAACTGCTCCGGTGAGATACAAAAGAAAAGCACTTGTACAATCTAATAAACATTAAATGTGTGTTCCTAAACACACTTTATCGGTAGTGAGTAAATGTAAGTAAATTACAGTCATCATATCTCTGTGAAAATGCCGTACTTGAAAATTCTGTACTTAGCAAGAGGCAACAGAAAAACTTCACAATTACAGCCACAATGTATAATATTGAAAATATGTTTTTATCAATATTCAGTAATAACAGCTGTAGGCACACTTTTCACTTTTCATATTTGAGTTTTAGCCTGTGTATATATGTAG
Source organism: Ptychodera flava (assembly GCF_041260155.1). NCBI lineage: Eukaryota > Metazoa > Hemichordata > Enteropneusta > Ptychoderidae > Ptychodera > Ptychodera flava. The sequence goes on along the minus strand of NW_027248355.1, from coordinate 2,513,237 downwards.
TCATTTGAGGTGACTTTCGGAGTGAGATTTTAACCAAAATGTCGGTCACAGCGCTACCTCATTGACACTGACTAGTTACCGCAAACGAGAACAAAGAAAATCAACAGCTGACAAAAGAGGTGTTACCGCGAAGCTACCGCACCAGCAGTTACCGCAACTGCGCGGCAAAAGCTACAAGTTATGTGATTCTGGTATTGTACATGTTCAGTCAAGGTGTTTTAGGCCAACTACATGAGTCCAAGAAGTGTAAATATGGTACAAGCCAAAAGTTCATGAATGTGAGTTCAAACACAAATAACTATGCATTAATTTTCATTTTAGTTCCCCAACTCTGTTTGTGAGACAGACACATTGTATGTACACTTATAAATGATTAGCTTGGGTATCACCACACATTTCAAAGTAACCGACTAGTGGATTAGTTACAGTAAACCAGCACGGGGCAATTCTGTCTTGATCCAATCGCTGAACAGTCGATCTCAGTACAGTGTACCGGTAGCTGTATTTAGTAACAGTTACAGCTGAAAGGTATTAGTAATAATAATAATAAAGAATATTTATAATGCGCTTAATATTAAATCGCAGCTCTAGGTGCAGGACAAAAAAAGACTATTCTCTAAAAAGTACATTCCCTTGGCATAGGTTAACACTTTCAGGGGTGTAATTTTTCCCACCAAAATTTTAGTGCAACATTTTACCAAATTTTCAGAATTTTTCTGTATTTGTTTTGATAATTTTGGACCAAATGGAAATCACATTTCCTTGGCTACATTTCTTTATCAAAATTTTGGCAAAAATCTGAAAAAATTTGACTGAGATATATTCTGTATAAAGGCAACAAAAATTGACTTTGGTTGGTGCTCAAAGGGTTAACAGGCAGACTGCTCCGAGTTTTCAGTCCTGAGTGGGAAAAAGATCTTTCACCAAAGGATTTTGAGGCAACACATGGTACTCTAAAAACTTTCGCTGATGCTAAAACTCTCAGACACACAGAGTTGTGGCACTGGTTTGAAACCCACTGTAGGGGGTTTTAACGACCGGTGGCTTTTCAAGAGAAATACCACTTTAAATACATGAAAGCAAAATTGTACATTTGGCATACATTAACTGGCTCATTCTCTCATGCACAATCACTGTATACCCCGCTTGCACTGTTGCTTGGCGAAAACATGGTCACACCTCTGGAGCGACTGAGGCAAAAACTAGCAGCACACCATGGCAACTGTTCATTAGGAAACAAATCAGTCGTGAAATGTCTTTACAAAACTTACACAGTCACAAGCGGATTATGTCATGATGATGCAGATATACAGGACTTTGTCTCCTGATGAAATCCGCGGTGAGTGCGTCAGCTGTCCGTGGATTAAATTTAATTCCTACTTTTTCATTTTTTCATATGACCTATACTTGATTGCCTGATTAAAACTCATTGTAATTACCTTCAAATATATTTTTTATCAGTGAAATTTCCTCTTATATTATACACCTACAGGCAAACTTCAACCATGCTATAACAATCTCCACACAGATGACAATGATGTGGGCCTACATGTGTAAACTTGCTGAGGGTGTCAACTGGGACTGGGGTCGACGTAACAAGCCAATTTGCGTCAGCCCATATTTTGTATCGGCCCTGAACCCGCTTCTTACCAGAACCAAACTATGTCAGCCCAAGGCCAGCGCAGCTTGTCCACATTGGTTATTTTACGTCGGCCCAGGCCCAGCACCGGTGCTTCACCGACAAAAAATTGGCCGGTCTGAACAGCATAACTGTTGTTCTTATCAGTTTATTGATACACTAAAATGCATTTGGTTGTAAACTGGTATCATGCTCGTTTGGGGGTTGGTTTTACATGTCACCAAGGTCTTTGTTTTCTGCCTCAACTGCTCCGCTGAGATACAAAAGAAAAGCACTTGTACAATCTTATAAACATTAAATGCGTGTTCCTAAACACACTTTAACGGTAGGGAGTAAACGTTATCAATAAATTTGACAAAAAGCGCACCATATTGTTAAATATTGAAAATTTACTTCAGTGTTTTTATCACATGACATACACCTGGGGGGTCACTTGAATTCCATTACTTGCCAATACAGTACATACACATGTATGTGTCACTGGGGGAGGGGGGTCACTATGTGGTCTAAATTATGGTGGTATACATTTAGTGCGACCAAGGTATAAAATGGGTTATGAAACATACATGTATGTTCTTGCACTAAATTTTTAGATTTTCCCCATATTTTTAAAATGTTTTAATACAAAAATTTTTTAGTTTATTCCGTTTCAGCAAATTAAATCATGACTTAGCCTGGGACATCAGATTTGCTTTGCTTGTGCCATCCTGCCAGAGGTAAGTTTTACTTTTGCCCCACAATGCTTTGTGAATTTTTCTGTGCAATAGGTTTTTACGAGGGTCAAAGGTTATATAGGTCTCATATTGAGTCTGAAGAAAACCAAGATTTTTGGTCTAAAATGCAATATGGGGTTTTATGTGTGGCTGCATACCCCTACCACTTCTCCCTACAGACACCATCCCCGAGACGTATGTACATTGTACATTACAACTAGCTGTACCTGCATGCTGCCTATATCTATTTTTTACATTCAAAACCTTGGATATTTGCTCAGTAACATGTGGTTCTAACATGCAGCATTGTTGTAATGGGCATTGTGTAATATCCGACATAATTGCTGGTAATTTTCCCTGCATGAAAGCCATCCATCCATCGTTGAGGATAATGCAAATATTGTAGTCATCCAGAATACATGTAAGTGTGTCACAATTTTGTAAATATTGATCCAATGTTGATTGAATATTTATGGTCGACAGTCTCTCGTGTATGAGCCTTTTTTAATTTTCTAACCCCATGCTCACCAGACCATAATATCTCCACACAATGATATTTAATAATTACTTTTTTCAGTACAAGGAGGCATCATGGCCCAATTGCTCGAGCAGTGGACACATGATCACAGGATAGTGAGTTTGAGCTCCGGCATGGCTATGGTGTTGTGTCCTTGAGCAAGGCACTTTATTCCTCATTGCTTCTCCCCACCCAGGAGTGATGGGTACCTGGTAGGACAGTGGTTGTAATGTGTGCGTTATTGGCTGCACATGTGAGCTGTTGTTTGCTCCCCTGTGAGTTGAGTGGCATCATACCACCGTAGGTCCAGTGACCAGTGGTAATAATAATTGTAAAGCACCCTGAGCTCATGAACTTGTGGATGTGTGCGCTATATAAGAACCCATTATTATTATTATTATTATTATTATTATTATTATTACAATGGATCTTTACAAGTAATGAGATTCCAGTCCTCCACAGTTCATTGTATAATGATGGTCTCCACCAAGGATGGTATGACACAGATATGAACATGACACAGGAACATGTTGACACAGGGCTTACACTACCTGATTGCCGGTTTCAGTTACAAAAAAATATGAAATTGGTACTACACGTTTAATTTGACAATCAAACTGGCAAACAAGGGCATTATAAGTACCCTCAAGATTACAACTAATAGCACTATACAGTGTATCATTGTTTGTTTTATGTACAAGAGACACCATTCATTCAGACAATCTATTAATTCCATTATGAAATGTCTTTTTAGATGGAAAGGCCCATCCAATTTTAATCGAACAAGTCATCGTTGATAACACAGTCCCCGCTGGATTATTGTGTCTGAATTAGGGTGATTGAATTACATGCTTGGTAGCTTGGTAGATTTCCCCCCACCAGACTGCGTCAGCAGGGACTAAAAACAACCTTCATAGTGTGTATTTTCATGAGCATAACACATTAAACTGGTCATCAACAACATACTGCATACCTCACACGTCTGCATGTAATTATAGTGTTACTCTACGATAAATTCCCCCAGGCCCCATTTTGATGAATTTACTAATGGTTGCTTAGACTTGCTAAAAGTTTGAGTATTTGGCTGACTGAATGGCTGACAATATTCCTACATTGTGGTTAGCCTTGAGACATGACATATAACATACAGTCTAGATTAATGATCCTGGCAATACTTTTGTTTATTATGGGTACTTTTTGAGTGACATACACCTCTTGCACTCAAGTTTTTATGACAAAACTTAGCAGTAATGTACAGTCACTTATGTCATGTGACTGTGTGATTTCTAATTAAGTGTTTTACCGTCACATACTGTACTGAAAAGTGTATCATACAACAGTACTATTAAATTATAACAATGAATTTTTTTCAGATTTCAGACACACCTGGTAGTCCTAGTAATGGTTTATATCATTGTAGCTAAACTAAGAATGAAAAGGAAAAGATGTTATAATGCATTACAAACATTAACCTACCATAAGTGCCGATTTTCCAGAGCCTGCTTTCCCATGGATAACAAGCATTCCCTGCTTGCAAGCCTGGATTGATTCCATGCATTGCTTCAAGATGGCCTTCCTGCCAACAAACGTCTCCAGGTAGTTTTCAAGGCAGGCCTCATGGAGCAAGGCTTCATGGGAAATTTCATCTTCGACCACCTCCTGCATTGAATGAGATAATAACTGAGTCAGTTTCATCTGTTACTGTTGCTGATATGTTTTTTAGTTGGAATCATCAAGCTATGCTTGCTAAGAGTGTATTGGTGAGAAATCAAGTCAATGAATGTGTTTTAACAGAACATGGTAGAGGCAGTCGAATGTTGTTGATATAGTACAGTGATTTACAGGAATCTAACCTAGTCATAGTCTAAGGTACAATATAATTATTTGACTTGTAGCATTCACATATCCATGGTTGTAGTTCTTACACTACTTGTAGTATTAGACAGTGTACCCTGCAACTTTAACCTGTTCACCCCCAATTCCCTGTAAACAGGTCCACATTCACCATTGATAACAATGGGTTCGGGCAAAACCATCTTGGTGAAAGGGTTAAAGATTTCTTAATCCTCTAAGTCAGTTTCTTAGAGTCTTCTCTGAGTCAGCTTTACATAAAAGTACCGCACTTTGAAAGTGAAAGACTAAAACTTTTGCTCAAATTTTCCTCAACCGTTCTCTTACCATTATCAAGAATCAAAATCTGGCGTCACAGTGCAAATTTTGGTACTAGAGAAAAAATAAAAAGCCAAGATTTGCGAATATTTGAAATTCAAAATGGCCGCCATCCCTGTTTTTACTCTACGGAGAAAAATACAATTTTCGATTTCAAAAAAACTAGGACAATGAAATTTTTTTTTACTCCACAAGCTTTTAAATGAGCCCCCACAAGTGGTAGACCAAAAAGCATTTAGGACAATTTGAGAGTCCGAATATCTATCCCTGAGGCGCATATAAATGAAATTTCTTTGTGCCACTCTTATGGAGATAGAGATGTGACAGTTTATCAAAGAAATGCTACAAAGTATTTAGAACTGATACAAGATGAACAAAGTGTATGACATAATGGATACAATGTAAAGTATGTAAATTGTACTGTATGTACATTGTATTCAAAATACAGATTCAATGGCACTGACAAATAATTAATAAAATCAGTACAGGTAACATATTTTCTTGCACCACAAAGAGCTACCTAATATGCCAGTGTCTTGTCAGTGTATTGTATGTTTTCACTTACAGGAAACTTGTACTGGGTAGGTATCTTAATACCGTAAGTGGACATAAACTAGCTGGTAAACGATATCAGAATACAAAAGACTGCATGTACAGCAATGGTACTGAATCTGTATAATTCTGCGTATATGCCACACACACACACAACACGTACCTCATCAGGGTATTTCTTCAGAATGGCATTCCACAGGTTATTGAGAACTCGGGTTCCAAACTGTTCCAGTCCACCAAGTACAGGTACGCCATCCACAATCTTTCCGGAAAATTCACAGGGATAGCTGCAAAGGGAAAATAAACAGGAAGTTATCTTTGTACTTCTTTGCTGTTAAATGGGGTATGCTACAGCTTGCTGCAATTTAATGTATACATGGTGTATACATTATGACATCATAGTGTCTGCTTTGTATCTCATTTGTAGATTCTTTGTAAACTTTGACGTGAACCCCCTCCTGTACACACCTATTGCAAATCCATAATGTATACTCTGCATATCATTTGTAGATATTATGGTATGTTTCCACAACTTTGCATAGAGTGTCCCTTAATTTGAACAATATTTTGCTGCAGCGTAAATCTTCTGCATTGTACAAAAAGTGACAAAAAAGGACTGTTTTTGTGAGTGCACTTATATTGAATATAATGTGTCTCTTTCAATGTCTTTTTCTAATTATTTGTCTGTGCATCGTATCTGTACTGTCAATACACTGTACGTACACTATATCCATATTAATAATAATAATCAATAAAATATACATGAATCCATATTAATTATGAATAAAATGTACATAAAGTACAGTCTGTATCCATATTAATTCTGAATAAAATGTACATAAATCCATATCAATTATGAGTACACAGTACATAAAGTACAGTCTGGATCCATAATAGTTATGAATAGAATGTACATAAATCTCTATGTAAATTTGAATACAATGTACATAAAGTACAGTCTGTATTCATATTAATTCTGAATAAAATGTACATGAATCCATATTAATTATGAATACAATTTCATAAAGTACAGCCTGTATCCATATTAATTCTGAATAAAATATACATGAATCCATATTAATTATGAATACATTTTACATAAAGTACAGCCTGTATCCATATTAATTCTGAATAAAATATACATGAATCCATATTAATTATGAATACAATTTACATAAAGTACAGCCTGTATCCATATTAATTTTGAACAAAATGTACATAAATCCATATTAATTATGAATACAATGTACATAAAGTACAGTCTGTATTCATATTAATTCTGAATAAATGTACATGAATCCATATTAATTATGAATACATGTACATAAAGTACAGTCTGTATCCATATTAATTCTGAATAAAATGTACATGAATCCATATTAATTATGAATACAATGTACATAAAGTACAGCCTGTATCCATATTAATTCTGAATAAAATGTACATGAATCCATATTAATTATGAATACAATGTACATAAAGTACAGTCTGTATTCATATTAATTCTGAATAAAATGTACATGAATCCATATTAATTATGAATACATGTACATAAAGTACAGTCTGTATTCATATTAATTCTGAATAAAATGTACATGAATCCATATTAATTATGAATACAATGTACATAAAGTACAGTCTGTATTCATATTAATTCTGAATAAAATGTACATGAATCCATATTAATTATGAATACAATGTACATAAAGTACAGCCTGTATCCATATTAATTCTGAATAAATGTACATGAATCCATATTAATTATGAATACAATGTACATAAAGTACAGTCTGTATCCATATTAATTCTGAATAAAATGTACATGAATCCATATTAATTATGAATACAATGTACATAAAGTACAGCCTGTATCCATATTAATTCTGAATAAAATATACATGAATCCATATTAATTATGAATAAAATGTACATAAAGTACAGTCTGTATCCATATTAATTCTGAATAAAATGTACATAAATCCATATCAATTATGAGTACACAGTACATAAAGTACAGTCTGGATCCATAATAGTTATGAATAGAATGTACATAAATCTCTATGTAAATTTGAATACAATGTACCTAAAGTACATTGTATCCATATCAGCAAGCAGCTAATTCAAAGTGTTTTTCAGTACACTGTATTCCATATTAATTGTAAATACATTCTACATACAATACACAGTAGCCATATTTATTGTGAATACAGTGCACACATGAAACACTGTATCCAAATTAATTGTAAATACAATTTTCATATTGTAACTTACAAGTATCAATATTAATTTTGAATATGATGTACACATGGGGCATTGTATTCATATGGTGAATATTGCATCATTTCTAAATACTATTTAGCCTTTCTGTGATAAACTCAAATCTCCATCCAACAACAACTGCAATCCAAACTTACCCATCAAATACTTCCAAACCACTCTTTCGTAATCTCTCTTTCAAGTTGTTGATCTTGTCTCTGGAAGAACTTGATTCGGTCAGCAGATCTGCTCTATGTTTTGCTGGTACTGACCTAATAAACAGAGTTATCAATAATACATTGAGATCACTACTAGTAATATAACAAACACAGACTTGTAACTAAATCACATGTTCCTAAATCTTTGACAGATTATACTATAATCATAATGGTGTATTTCTTAAACAAATAATAAATCATCTTGACTGCCTGAAAAGCAAAAACACTCCTCTATAAATTAACACAGTCAGAGAGAGAGAGAGAGAGAGAGAGAGAGAGAGAGAGAGAGAGACTGGTTCATCAGACATTCTCTCTCTTTCCTATGATCTGTCTGTCAGTCTCTGCTATGTTTAAGTTTGTGAGTATACCTGACGCATATGAACTCTCTCTCTCTCTGCATACAAAATATCAATATCTCTCTCTCTCTCTCTCTCTCTCTCTCTCTCTCTCTCTCCCCCCCCCACCCACCCTTAATGTCAACCTGGCTTCTGTTTATGTTTTTCATCATTTTACTATTCATTTCAACAATTCTATCTCATCAAACTTTCCACACATGTTAAGAAAGACATGGACAACAGGAAAATAAAACAAATGAAGCCATTTACCATGTAAACTCATCATCTCTCAGATAAAAAAATGCCTTGTCTGCAGCGTTCACAGGATCACACAGCCCGGCATGTTGCATCTCAAGTTCTGTGATGGATCGACCAGACGGATAGTCCTTCAGCCAGTCAAAGTCATCCGTGTCCGGTGCCACGTAACGTTCTGGAATCCATCCGTACCTCTCACCGAGGATGCCGATGAAGAAATCGCATCTGGCAACTTCACTCAGACAGATTTCAAGTGATCTTTTCAAAGAAACAAGCAAGATTTACACAGTTATGATCCACTTGCAGTGATATATAGCTTTTCTCTAAAAAACATAAAATCCCTGAACTCATACCAAAACACGCACTACAAAACATTTGCCGACAATAAAAGAAACTAACGCTCCCTCCAACCTTTCATTCATGCATTCATTCATCCATTTATGATATGTCTATTTCCATCAATCCATCTCTTATGTTTCATTCTTTCTTTCTTTCATTTTTCTTTTAAGTGAGTCGTTTCTTTGTCAAAGGCAAGCACCTGAAAAAAATTCAAATCTTTTATTCAGTTTTCACATATTTATTCAGCCTTAAAGGTCTGGTGAAATGCCCATGTTGCAAAATCACAGAAATACAGTTGATGGTCTGTAAAACAGTTGCATTCATTTCTTTTTTCGTTTAGCGCGCGTGATTATGAAATATGGCAAAAGAAAAATGCAATGTGGGCGTGTCCCCCGAGCCTCTCCAGTCGACTTTTTTCGGCTTTCCGAAGTTTGCCCGACGCCGTATCTCAATAACGGGAAGTAAAGTATTTCACACCTCCGTAAGCTCCCCACGGGGGGTAACTTCTAGGGTTTCCGCTTACATGGTCAGGACAGTGTCCTCCTTCACTATGGAAAGACGTTGTTCTTTTGGTGGCTGTGACAGCGGCAAGAACATGAACGGCTCAACTGTAAACTTTTTCAAGTTCCCGTCAAGTGTTGAGTGTTTGAACCATAATGTGCTTGTCTCGGCTGGTTCGTACGATCGGCCACGGTCCCTCGGCTGAGCCTGCCTCGCTACTCGCTACACAGAAGCATGGAGGTAGTAGGAGGTTGGGACCGCAATGCAAGTCAACTGCATGAACACCAACAATGAACGTTGTGACTGCCATTAAAATGCACTAGTCTACAACACGGAACGTCGGGACCGCAATGCAAATCGACAGTAGCTTAAAACGTAAATGGGACCGTGATTAAAATGCACTACAACTACAACACGGAACGTTGGCCGGGACCACGATGCAAATCAGCTGCATGAACAGCAACACTGAACGTTGAGACTACCATTAAAACGAACAACAACACGGAACGTAGAGATCGCGATACAAATCATGGAGGTAGAGTCCTCCATGATACAAATCGACAGCAACACGGAACGCGTCGTTGGGACGGCAATTAAATTGAAGAACAACGGGGAATACCGGACCACGATGCAAATCGACCACAACATGGAATGTTTAAGACCGTGATTAAAATGCACAACACAGAACATCTAGACCGCAATGTAAATCAACTATAACACCGAACCTTGTTGCCTCGATTAAATGCGTATGTCTGCTATGTATAGCAAAAGTTAAAATCGCGAGCGAGCGTTCCTATGCCCGCTGTACACTGGGCAAAATGACGTCAAATTTATCGCAAGGGCTCGATAGCGTGTGTCTTAGTTTCAATTCTCGCGAGAGCCATTTATGCATGCTGTACACTAGACTAAATGACGTCAAATCTCTCGCGAGACTTGGCTCGATTGCAAATACGTACGACGGAAAGAACGCAATAATACGGAAGTAGACACAGTTTTTGCGAATCGCCAAGAGAGAAGCGCAGATTAAACAAAAGACTAAAAAACCCACGTTTTTCCTTTATTTTACCATATTTTTTAAACAAAAATCAGTTTCGCCACTGTGGCGAATTAGGATCGATTTTTTTTCGCCACTTCGGATTTCGATTCGGATTGGCGAACGTGGCGAACTGGCAGCGCGAACACTGGAGCCTCAGCCTGTTTTGTTAGCGGATACCGGGCAGAGATAAGGCGGTGTTGGACCGCTATTCGATGTAAATGAACACACCTGTGACGTCACAGACGGCCAACCTTGACTCCCGCTGAGGGCGTGACCTGAGTGTCGCAAAATGACCCCATGAAAGCCGCGCATAGAAATATCAAAAAAATCAACACTTGCGCGTACTTTTAGGTTGCAATTCTGTTGCGAGTGTAATAGTATTGACCTCCTGGAAGATATTCAGTCACACGAACGGGACCATTTCACCAGACCTTTAACTCTACACCTCTGAAATGTACTAACCAACCTATCGTAAAAAGCTCTTTTGCATCATAAACATGAAGTCTTTCCAATCATCTGAGTGTAGAATATTGCATTGAGGGGCAGTACTAAGCTGCTAACCCCTATTCCATGCAAACAGCTGCAAAATCACAACTGATAACACTGGGTTTGGGCCAAACCATTACCGTAAAGGTGAGTGGGTTGACCAAATAGAAATGTGTACCTACTTGTTACTTCTAGCTTCTTCCTCTGTCACACCCCATCTCAGATCAACTTCGTAGACGTTGATGAAATGTTTCTTGGCTCGGGCACGGAGTTCAGGAAACACAAACCGTGTCAGCAAGTCTCTCTCACTGTGCATGTCACGGAATGTGGATGATATGAACACCTTAGCAGTCCTCCATCTGTAAGAATCATTTCATTAATTTTGTTTACAATTATTCTGTGAAAAATATCAATTATTCAAAAGAAACTGTCATCTGGTCAAAAAAAATTGGTGACAAAACACAATAAATGTGTAGGCACCATTGGGCAGTGGATAGGCTACCAGTCTCACTATAAGACGATGGTGAGTTCGAGATCCGGGAGGTCCAGAATAACAGACTCACTATCAGAGGATGGTGAGTTTGAGACTGCAGCACGGTGTTGTACCCTTGAGCAAGGCACTTTACTCATTGCTCCATTGGGTAGTGGGTTATGGGTACCTCATCCTGTATTCTGGCAATGCCTGTTGGATGATGGATCAAATAAAATATGAGTGTCCTTTGTACCTTGGAGTGGTCTTTGTCACAGACAATGGCTTCTCTGGTGAGACGTTACCTTCAGGAGATGCAGTCAGTGGGGCAACACCTTTTCCAACCGCTGCAGTCTGAAATAAAACAAGTTAATTTTTATCATAAATTGATTTGTTTACCTTCGTTTGTTCAGATCCAACAGGCCAAATGACCACTGACAAGTCTGACAATATAAGCATGATAAAAAATATCTGACACGTACCGTACACTTAAAACACACACACACACGTTGACTGTACCACATATCTTGGACTATCTGACCCAATAGTGGAAATGTTGAGAGAACTGTACTTGTACACTAGATAATTATAACATTGAACAAATCTGAATGAAAACATCGAGCATCCCTAAAAAATCTGCTATCTTGACAAAAAAATCACTTTATTGCCTTGATGTTCAAGACTTACTTCAGAAGTAATCTTTATCCTATGATAGATAGATATTACCCTGTGTAATCATGCTATCCTCTTTTTTGTATCTTATTTTTTTCACGAGAAGCCTATGTCATTTTATTTGTTTACAAAATATATTTGCGAAAAAGTTTTTCTCATATGACAAGAAGAAATAATTCTTGTGGAGCTTTGTATTGGGTGTAAGTTGAATTATCAGAGAAACTTCTTCATTTTTGATTTTTCACTTTCCCTGAGGTTTTAACTTTTTTGGTATAACACGAAGAGTTTCAGAGTCCACATAAATGACTTCACCACACATCTGATGTTGTATGTTCCTACCTGCATTGGTCTCAGTTGGTAGGCTTTATCGATGGCCTCTACGTGCGCTAACTGCCCTGTGTCACCTCTCTGTGCGATAAAACTCAGAATCTGATCACTGTAACCAGCGATGTAGACGTCATTGGGGTGGCTACTGTCGTGGCTTTCACTGAATCTGTGAAGAGAATTCGGACAATTTCTGGTTGTAATGGCACGGAGAAATTGCAAAAAGATTTCAAAATAATTTTGGTGCGGCAACTCTTTTTACCAAATGACTACCTGTGAAGACCTTGTTGAGCCTGTACTGAGAAAACTAAGCATTGTGTGCTCCTTTTAACTCAGGGCTCATTAACCCTTTGAGCGCCAAAGTCAATTTTTGTTGCCTTTATAAAATATACCAAAGTCAAATTTTAGATTTTGCCAAAATTTTGATAAAAAACTGTAGCCAATCAAATGTGATATCTATTTGATCCAAAATTATCAAAAATTACAGAAAAATTCATAAAGAATTGGTGAAATGTTGCACTGAAATTTTTGTGGGAAAAATTACAGCACTCAAAGGGTTATCTTGAGTGGCACATCTGGTGATGCCAATATTCAAATTACAAAATGATAGAGATGATTGATTGGATGATAACAATAACTCTTTCCTCTGCTTTTACTTACCCTGTCTTTGTTCCACTGAGGTCAACATTGACGAAAAGTAAGTTTGGATTGACAAGATGACGATATTTCTCCAAGAAATCTAAGACAGCTTCGCCTTCCTTATCCCCTGTCATTCTCATTCCATCAGACAGAATTATTAAGTTGTCAATCTACAAAAATAATCATGGACGATATAAATAAAGTCACTTCTGTACACTGACCCATAGTGAAGATAACAAGGCCATCATATTTTGACAATGTGTTGTGAGAAGCAATGTTCTTGAACTTGCTCATATACATGTAATGATATTGTTGACATTAGCTGTTAAAACATCTTTGTGTACTTAAGGTAGAATGTGCTTTAGGGATAGTTGTTTGGGCTTCCTACAATTATTTTCTGATCTACCACTTGAAAGCTCTGGGTGTAAGAATACTTTTCGCCTTAGTTTTTCAAATATCGAAACTTTCGTATTTCCCCACAGAGTTAACACAGGGATGGCGGCCATTTGGAATTTCAAAAATCAGAAAACATTTGGTAATTTATTCTCTAGTACCAAAATTTGCATGGTGACTCCCGATTTTTATTCCTGATTTTGAAAATGAAGAGTTTTAAGATTCATTGAGGAAAGCTTGAGCAAAAGTTTAAGCCTTTCAATTTTGAGGCGCATACAACAAAAACTATATCATTAAAGCATTCAAAATCTGTCACAGTATGCCTCACATACATTCAGAATTTCTGAAAATGATTGAATTGTTTCAAGAAAATTCTGAAATATTCCAGACTCAGCCCTTTATTGCTGGAGCTTCTACAATGGGTTAGAAAGCCGCCATCACCAGACAATGAGATTGTGTGGATGCTATCAGAGTCAAGACAGAATGAGTTCAGCTTAATAACTTTCAAAGATAAGTTATTTACCTGTGTCCTGTCTCTCAGTATATCCTTCAACATGTCGATGGGAAGAGACCCCCTGCTTGCCATCAATTCAAATTCCTGAAGTGGATAAAAAAATTGGGATTAGTTGAGAGTCAACACAAGTGCTTGGCATTGTAATGTTGAGTTCACCTGTTGTAATCAACATTTTCCATCGATTTACAACCATTCAATATTGTCATTCAGATAAATTTTGACATGAATGATGTGATAAATAGACTGAAGAGAAGTTGAGTAATAATAATTTAAAACCATGGAGGAATTTGATTACACGACCATTTTACAAGTTAAAAGTCCTCTACAGAATAGCCACCTGTCTAATGTAGTCAGTGGCCGCACATTATTGTTCAAAATTAGGTACAAAACCTGTCTTTCATGGCCCTGTCAACATGAATGATTCCAAATAACATCTGTTAAACATGAGGAAATTCCAACCCTAACCTCTATAGAAATACCACCTTCATAAAGTGGTCAGTTTTTCTTGGGCCCCTGTGTGACCACTATATACCTAGGTTTGACCGTATACAGAAGTTAACTTGTGGACAGTTTAGCCTACCCTACACAGAGTAGATTGCAATTATCTCACTTTTCCCATGAACCAGGGGATCATGCAATTATTCTTTACCCCTCAATACAGAAATAATTCACCATGCATTTCAAAAAAAAATGCCTTCTCATATTTCAAGTGAAAATGATGGATTGACAAAAAGATCATATTAAATATTAAATTGCAATTAAGAATATTGCAATTAGCCCTGAACAGATAATGTTTCACTGAATATATGAAAACATATTACAAACAAACAAAGATTTGATATCTGTACAGAAGAAGATGAATGGCAATTGCACCTCCTGTTAAATCCAAGTGACTAATTGATAATGAAAAGTCAGGTGACCATTCTTGACCAATCATCACATAGATGATTTCTAGACTAATTACAAAAATACACGACCTCATTATCACGCATATTTTTTTATTTGAAGTGTTAAGAAAACACTGCAACCACATGACAATCAGCCTTAAATAAAAGTTTCACTGAATTCCATTGTGGCAACTGAGAAGAATCATGAGCTTATACCACACCAACACTGTCAACTGAATCTTATCACCCCCATTTCTTTGTAAATAGATACCATCTTCTTAAGGTAGAACGCACCTCGGGGACAGATATTCGGACTCTCAAACTTTTACAATTCACTTCTGATATACCACATGTGGGGGTTCATTTTAAAGCGCTTGGTGAAAGAAAACTTTTTACCGGCTTAGTTTTTCGAAATTCGAAAATCTTTATTTTTCTCCATAGAGTTAACACATGGATGGCGACCATTTTGAATTTCGAATATCGGTAAATCTTGAGTAATTTGTTTCTCTAGTACCAAAATTTGCATGGTGACTCCCTATTTTTATTCTTGATTTTGAAAGAGAATGATTGAAAGATTCCTTGAGGAAAGTTAGAGCAAAAGTTTAAGTCTTTCACCTTCGGGGTGCATATTACCTTAAAGGAAATCAATGTGCTTGGACCAAACCATAGTGCAAGGGTTAATATACCCACATAGCAGGAGACCCTTGGCTTTCCTTAATTGCATCATTGATTATACACAATGAAATTAATTTTATCAAATGTGATTTAGCTTCTCAGAATTAACACACAAGGCCTACTTGGTATAATTTTGATAAACTTGATGAAAATTTATTTTCATTTTATGTAGTTTGTTGTTGACCTCAAAATGTTCCACCTTATGAAGACATGTCAATTCAGTTTGTGATATGATCAAATATGGCTGCCCGGCACCTATCGTGTATCAATATTTTACATTCTAGAGGCATAATTTCTAATACAAATCATTTAAACAGACACTCACAAATTGCTTGTGTGTCAGTTAGCCATTTTCATGACCCCTAATGCAAACTTACTCACTCACTGGCAAGGTCATCTGTTCTGAGAATGGTACCCACCTTTGCATATTCCAGAACTTTCTGCATGTTGTCCAGGATTGTCCCTTTTTCTAACTCCACCGCTTTGTGATTGTTTCCGGGACCGCACGCAATCATCTGACACTCCTCACAGGAATACTTACACATCAAACCAAGCAGGGAACCAACTTCCAAGACCTTGACACATTGGAAAATTTAGAATAAATAATTAAAGGAATACTGTCACCTGTTCCAATTTTGCCAGAGTTACCATGGAAACAAAAAAAATCTAACCAATCACAGATTTTAAGTGGGTGGCCACTTTTTATAAACAGCGCCCCCACATGGGCATTTTGAATACCAAGGAACGCCACTTTGACCATATATGGGCATATTTAAATTACAAGTGACTGTATACCTTTAAGGTAGAATGCATCTCGGGGACAGATATCAGACTCTCAAATTTCTGATCTACCACTTATTGGGGCTCATTTTGATGCCCTTGGACTGACAAAATTTTCACTGTCTTAGTTTTTTGAAAATCGATGGAATGGCAGCCATTTTGGTCTACAAACATTGGTTAATAATGTTAGGTAATTTTGCTTCTGTTATACCAAACTTTACATGGTAACCCCTGATTTTTATTCTTAATTTGTTGAGCAAATGGTTGATAGTTTCCCTGGCACCATCATTTGCATGGTGACCCCATATTTTTCTTGTTGATATTTTAAGAGAATGACTGAACATTTGTTTGAGGAAAGTTTCAAATGTTTTAGGGCTTTCATTGTTGAATGGAAAACAAGAGTGTGCAAAGTGTGGATTGTAGAAGTACAAACACAAAACAATAAGTGCACCATGTCAAGGAAATGCACCCATTTTAACACTGTCACCCCATTTTCCCAAACTGTAGGGAATAATAGGGATGTGTCAATATTCAGAGTTGAACAGATTTAGTGAGGAGACAACTTACTGTCTTAGGCTTTCCAAGTCCTTTGGCAGATGTACATGGTCTATTCATGTTACTGCCCACGTTACAGAAGAGCAGCGTTGTTCCTGAAATTGGTTTGACGTTGTAGCAAGTGGCAATTTTCACCGCAGTGTCCAAGGCCTTGCGATATTTTCCCAAAAGATGCCTGGAGTATTTCAACTCACCACTGAAACAGGGCATGCAAAGTTTGTCAATTAACTAAGTCTATCTACTCAACAATAAAACGTTGCATTCTGAATACCACAACATTCAATGGACAACGTATGCTGAAGAGGTCACCCTGTGCGGTACAAACAGATACACGTGGATAAACATATGCAAAGAATTGCACAAACTTCTATGTGACTTTATGCCAGGGTTACTCCACAAGGGAATGTTTAGCAGTTGGCTAACCCTGTATTTTTATGAAATAATCTATCGTATATGATAATAATTGTACAAAAGAATACATTTAAGAGACAAAAATGTATGCAAATTAAGCTTTGCTATGTAAATTGGCCACCCCTCTTTTTTTCTAAGCTGTATGTAGAGAACACTGCGTGGTTTAGTTGTACTGTGGTCCATTAGAATTCTAGATTTCACATGTCAGCTGGTCATATTTCATGAAGCATGTCCACAACTATGTCAGAAGACAAGAACATTGGCATTTCTCTGTACATATTATACAGCAAAGTCATGACGTCAATCATGTAGGATTAGTCTTGCCTTCTCTGTAGAGTTTTATGGTTGAGGTACTATGGGAAAATTTTTCAAAGTGTACACAGCAGCCATTATGAATATTCATTACCAAAAACTGTAACGATTGAAATAAATGAATTTCTGCCACATGGATGACTTTGTAATCATTGATAACATTTTTGTCATGTTTATCTTATTTCAGTTGACAATACATCACAACCTCAACACACATTTGTCTACTTTATGTATTGTGTATTGTCAATCTGTATTCTGTACTGTTAGGGTAGTCTATGGTTTTAATGCATCTGTATCAGCTACCCTTTACAGGCTCAACGACTTCTCTTTGCTTTGAAAGATTACAGATTTTGTGGATTTTGTGGCCTGACCACAGAAATTCCTTAAATATGCATTTGAGCTAATGATCATTATGCCATGCTAATCAGCCTTCAAGCAAGCAATCAAACTTAGAACATAAGGATTCCCTACATTCCAGTCAATTTTAAAATATTTGGAATTCTTTTAGTCAGCAAAATTTTCACAATTCGAAAGTACTTACAAGGGTCAGTATTGCATCATATTAACCCTCTGAGTGCTGTAATTTTTCCCACCAAAATTTTAGTGCAACATTTTACTAATTTTTATGAATTTTTCTGTATTTATTTTGATATTTTTGGAGCAAATGGTCATCACATTTAAAGATCCATTAGCTGTAACTTTGGTCATTTTGAAAATTTTGTTTGTTCTGTGTATCATCTGCAGTTTCTGGTTTGAATCCTTGAACCAAGGAGAAATTCCTAATATTTAGCTCATAAATATACGCTATATTAGTATAATCTGCTTGTTATTGTTTAAATTTTGTATTCAGGTCTGGACTAGAATACATTTATCAACAATAACAATGGTCATTTCACATATACAGGCCGTGTTCGCAAGCAGGACACCGGGCATTGGTCATGATGATCGGATTATAGTAAAATTCTGTAGTTGATACATTGAAACAGAGTTAGTAGTGAAAACTTAGTCAAAAGTTACAGCTAATGTCCCTTTAATTAACTACATTTTTTTTTGCAAAATTTTGGAAAACATCTGAAAAAATTTTGCTGTGGTATATTTTGTAAAGGTGACAAAAATTGACTTGGGCGCTAAAAGGGTTTAAGTTATAGAGCAGACGATTGACCTGACAGAGGTTATTTGTGTGTGAGTGGCAAAAATTTGTATCAGAGCAGACGGTACTTTAATCTGATACATTTGATTTGAATGATGTGACATTATGAAGCTTTAATCCAGTCAGTCCAGACTGCACAATATTGAACAAAATATCAAGTAATGATACACTTACGGCTGCTTTGTCTTTTTTGAATATCCTCTTCCAAATGCTGCTGCCCCTCTGCCGCGACCGCGATCCCGACCACGACCCCGTCCACGTCCCCGTCCTCGTCCTCTTCCACCTCCCCAGTCATAGCTGTTTCCACTCCCAAACGTATCAACATCATCTGGACTTGATTCTGTACCGGTACCGTAGAATGGTTTAAAATGACAATGACTTTGAATAGAAGCTGATAAGCAGAATTTACTGATATAGCACATAATTATGATTTGCATTTCATTGAAACTTATGAGGGACAATTTACCTTATAGAACAAGTCATCGTTGATGACACAGTCCCCACTTGTTAATGGGTACTTGATTACATGTCCTCAGAGAGGATAGAGTCATCTTCATTAATTAGGTCTGTGATAAAAATACTGCGATACAGATGGTGCTCAATGGCCAAGAATGAGTTCCATGGTGATGAAATCATAAAACCAATGTAGGCAACCATCCTAAAGTTCATAAAATGAGTCAACTAGGAATTAATCAACAGGATGTTGTAAAACACTTTTGCATACAATCCTAACACTTAACAGATTATCACTGTTACCATATTTCTTGATGCAGTATTTACAACACTATGAGATCAACATCTGTATCAAGGTTCATCAAATTTGACGTTGTATTAATTTGTGGCTATATCACTCTAATTAGGAAAGTTCATTACTTATGCAATTAAAAATTAATGAAAATGACACTGATAAATGTCTTTTTCAATGTTAAAGCAATGTGAGCTTAACATCTGTACAAAATTTCATGAATTTGATGCAGTATTTCTTGACATATCAGCCTACTTACGAAACTTCAATAATTGACATGTTACTGCTACATGACGTGAAACAAATTGACGAGCATATGTATGAAATAGGTCAATGTCCTTGTACCAACTTTGAATGATACTGGTGGAAATATGTCTGAGTTATGGCTCTGTACATTCGAAAATTGTAACAAAATCACAGCCATGCAGCGATATTTGATCTTACTGTTTAAAAAATCAACACGTATATGTATAACATAAGTCAAAGTCCATGTACCAACTTCGAATAAGATCAGTTGAGACTTGCCAGAGTTATGGCTCTCGACATGAAACAACCATAACAAAATTGCTACCATGTGGCCATATTGGACCATCTCGTGAAACAAATCGACATACATATGTATAAATAAGTCAATGTCCTTGTACCAACTTTGAATAAATTTGCTTGATACAAGTCTGAGTTATGGTTCCGGACATGAAAAATTCAGAAAAAAAATGGCACCACTGCGGCCATATTGGATTGTATCACAAAACAAATCAATGTGCATATGTATGACATAGGTCAATGTCCTTGTACTATGTTTCAATGAAATCCGTGAATAAAATCAGTTGAGATGTGCCCAAGTTTTGGCTAAGGACATGAAAAAATTGTAACAAAATGGCTGCCATGCAGCCATATTGGATCATATCTGAAGCAAATTGACGTACATATGTATGACATAGGTTAATATCCTTGTACCAACTTTGAATAAAATCGGTTGAGATATACCTGAGAATTATGGCTCTGTACATGAAAAAATTGTAACAAAATGGCCGCACGGCAGCCATATTGGATCGTATCACATAACAAATTGACATGCATATGTATGACATTAGTCAATCTCCTTGTACCAACTTTGAATAAATTCGCTTGATACATGTCTGAGTATTATGGCTCTGTACATGAAAACATCGTAATAAAATGGCTGCCTGGCAGCCATATTGGATCGTATCACAAAACGAATCGATGTACATATGTATGACATGGGTCAACGTCCTTGTACCAACTTTGAATAAAATGGGTTGAGATATGCCTGAGTTATGGCTCCTTACATGAAAAAATCGTAATAAATTGGCCGCCTGGCGGCCATATTGGATCGTATCACCAAAACAATCAACGTGCCTATCTATGACATTGGTCAATGTCCTTGTACCAACTTTGAATAAAATCGGTCGAAACATGTCTGAGTTACGGCTCTGTACATGAAAAAATTGTAATAATATGGCCACCTGGCGGCCATATTGGATCGTATCACAAAACAAATCGATGTACATATGTATGACATGGGTCAATGTCCTTGTACCAACTTTGAATAAAATGGTTTGAGATATGCCTGAGTTATGGCTCCTTACATGAAAAAATCGTAATAAAATGGCCGCCTGGCGGCCATATTGGATCATATCACAAAACAAATCAATGTACATATCTATGACATTGGTCAATGTCCTTGTACCAATTTTGAATAAAATCGGTTGAAACATGTCTGAGTTATGGCTCTATACATGAAAAAATCGTAATAAAATGGCTGCCTGGCGGCCATATTGGATCGTATCACAAAAAAAAATCAATGTACATATCTATGACATTGGTCGATGTCCTTGTACCAACTTTGAATAAAATCGGTCGAAACATGTCTGAGTTATGGCTCTTTACATGAAAAAATCGTAATAAAATGGCTGCCTGGCGGCCATATTGGATCGTATCACAAAACAAATCGACGTGCATCTGTATGACATATGAAGTAATCCTTGTACCAAGTTTGAATGAAATCGCTCTTTGCATCTCTGAGATATCTGCGTGAACGGACGGACGCACGGACGCACAGACGGACGCACGCACGCACGGACATGACCAAACCTATAAGTCCCCCCGGACGGTGTCCGTGGGGACTAAAAACCAATTCTTCTCAAGGTACAATGCACCTAAGGGACAGATATTCAAACTCTCAAACTTTTACAATAGGCTTTTGGCCTACCACTTATGGGGGGATATTTTGGAGCTTATGGAGTAAATAAAGTTTTCACCAGCTCAGTTTTGTGAAAATCATGAATTTTGTTTTCCCCATACAGACAACACAGGAGTGACCACCATTTTGAATTTTGGTAAGAGAATCGTTGCAAGTTTCTTTGAGGAAAATTTGAGCAAAAATTAAAGTCTTTCTTTTTCGAGGCGCAAACTACATTGCTTTCACAATGCACATTCCCAACTGAGATTTTACCTACTATAAATAATTAATTTTGGAGTTGTTACTAATATGTAGCAGCTGCAAATGCATACGTAAGTGCCTGAATTCAATTGACCAAATCAATCACAACCAATTTGAACACTGACATTTTGAAGCACAACACAGCATAATAACCGAAATTCAAAGCATCTCCTTGAATACTGAAAGGTATTTCTTTGGTGAATAAAATGCAAAGGGTACAGCTTATAAAATGGGGGTTTGAGGGCTCTTCTTGGAATGATGATACTACATAAAAGACGGTTGTAAACAGATGTTTGCATTCCTCACCTTGTTTGTCCAGAGCTTTTTCCAATCCAACCAATACTTCATATGCAGAGAAGAACCTAAAAGGAAACTGTCTGCTGTTGACAACTGATCTCTCATTGGTCAGTTTCTTCAGAACCCAGGTGTGGTGCTTGTCGCTGATGCCGGCTTGTAGCATGTTACGAATGTTTCTCAGCATAGCCATGAATGGTAGTTTGTTGTGATCTGAAATCAAGACAGTAAATTATTAAAATCAAAAAACATTATTTTGCAGAAAAAATAAATTTTTATCAAATACATATTAACATAATACACATTCTCTCTCTCTCTCTCTCTCTCTCTTCTCTCATGAACTTCAATGAAGTTAATTAATGTGGGCAATCAGTGATTTCATGCTCATGGAACTATCAACATTATTAAAACTGAGTACAATGACGTACGATTAAATCATGTGAATAAAACTTTAATTTGACTTGACTTTGACTTTTTCTTTAAATTCTACAAATTTAAAGGATATAGTCTTTTACCACTGAAAAATTGGACGAGCAAATTTAAATTTTAACTGTTGTTTTGATTTCCCGCCATTTTTAAAAATTGATAATATTACAAAGAAAACATAGCATATGGTGTCCCAGTGGAATAATTTCAGCAGTATGCATTATATTTTGGACTTCTCTGTTGTTTCTGTGAAGATTCCAATGCATATATGCACTACGTACTTTATTATTTATCTTGCTCAAAATTGCACATGTTGTCCCAGTGGACAGTTTATTCTACCTGTGTAAACACCCCTCAATGAGTACATTCCCATGAACTTGTTTTAGTTTGGAAGTAAAATCACAAAAATAATGCGAAAAAGATACAGCTATAGGGCCTTTAATGATCACTATGTAATGCTTATCAAACTTCCCACATGCAATCAAACTCAGGACATAAGTTTTCTCAACATTTAGGTCCATTTAAGAATATTTGGGATTCTTTGAGTCAGCCCTGAACTGGTATCGGAATAAATGTTAATTTTTCATAAAGTACATCCATGAGTCAGTATGGCATCATTTTAACCCTTTCACCACCGTGGTTTGGCCCGATCCCATTGTTATCAATGGTGGTAGTGGACCTGTCTACAGGGAATTGGGGGTGAACAGGTTAAAACAGAATGCACCTTGGGGACAGATATTCAAACTCTCAAACATGTCCAGTTATTTCCTAAACCTTCACTAGAGGGGGCTCATTTTGAAGCCCTTGGAGTGAGAAAGACTTTCATCGTCTCAGTTTTTTTGAAAAATTGAAAATTTCATTCTTCCCACAAGTCAACAAAAGGGATGGCAGCCATTTTGAATATTAAATATCGGTAAATGTCAGGTAATATGGTACAAAATTTGCAAGGTGACCCCGAATTGTTATTCATGATTTGGTAAGAGCAAGGCTGAATATTTCACTGGGGAAAGTTTCAGCAGAGGTTAAGTATTTCACTTTAGAGCCGCATGCTACCTTAAGTAAAAGGGCAGACAGTTGACCTGACAGACCTTGTCTGCGTGTGAGTGGCAACAATGCGTAACAGAGCAGCTGGTACCTTAATCTGAATGAATACATGTACTTTGAATGTGTGACATTGTGAAGGTTTTATCCAGCTAGTCTGTACTGTACAAACTCGGAGACTTTCAAAGTGTTGGTTTTCACAACATCGATGAATTGGGCACTGACAATGGGTACTAAATATACTTTTTACATGAATCTAGGTATTTTCGGTAAAGCTGAAAGCCAGACGCTCGTGTATCAACTTTGTGCTCAGAATGTAAGACCTTCAAAAAGTATGTCAGGTCACTGGCAATTAACATACTTGATCCAGTCTATGCTGTTTCTTTTATTTTTTTCAAAAACACTTTTGTATCAGAATATCACTATTATTATTCTTGTCACTGACTGTAAAATATTTATCTTTTTAGGCATCTCACAGGTAAGAAGAAAAGGCAGACATGCACACCAAGGTTATCACCGTGTATCAATTTCACTCATACAATATCAAGGATCATTCAACGATGTTTCTAGTTTTATGCATGGGAAAACTTATGGTGCAGATTTACTGATTAAAACAGACAATGAAAAAAAAGACGGCTCACACATGTCTTAAAATAATGCCTACGATGGCTAGAAACAAATCAAATCTTTTGTTAGCTTTATGGAGCCTGCACACAATGAGGCTAAGGTCAACGAACTCCGAGTCAATGTCATTCTCTTTTTTCCAGACGCTCTTTATCTTCATCTGTCTGGTTCAAGACTCTCACCATGCAAATACGATCATCCAGAAACCACACACTATTCAGACAAAACACAATGCAAAAGTACATGGGGAGGGCTAGCTGCAAGACTGCTGGTTGCAAGAAACCTTCATCATAGTGTTAAAGTGGGCACTTGCTGTAACTTTTGATGATTTTCTTTCAATATTTTTGTTTTATAGGTCTACTTCTCTTTCTTATTATACTCCCCAAAGCATGTTGAGATACATAGTAATATCAGCTTGTCAACTCAGCCTGTACATACGTGTAAACTGCATTATTATTGTTGAAAGGTGAATTCTGATCTAGACTAAATTCATACTGTGAACAATAACAAGGCAGTCTTTATTGAAAAGCTAAAATTGTCAGTGTTTTAACATGCTTCAAAGAGTAGAATAAGAACTTGCAGTTACCATTGAAAACAAAAAAATGGTAAACAAATTCATCAAATGTTACAGATACTGGCCCTTCAACAAGAGTGTATTATTTGCATAATTGCATTTTGAAAGGCCAATCAGTGAGCAAAGTCTGCACATCTAGCCAGTCACAATGTAACATTTTGATGAACCAATCAGTGAGCAAAGTCTGCATATCTTGCCAGTCACAATGTAACATTTTGATGAACCAATCAGTGAGCAAAGTCTGCATATCTAGCCAGTCACAATGTAGCATTTTGATATTCCAATCAGTGAGCAAAGTCTGCATATCTAGCCAGTCACAATGTAGCATTTTGATGAACCAATCAGTGAGCAAAGTCTGCATATCTAGCCGTTCACAAAGTAGCATTTTTATGAGCCAATCAGTGAGCAAGTCTGTATATCTAGCCGGTCACAAAGTAGCATTTTGATGAGCCATCAGTGAGCAAAGTCTGCATATCTAGCCAGTCACAATGTAACATTTTGATGAACCAATCAGTGAGCAAAGTCTGCATATCTAGCCAGTCACAATGTAGCATTTTGATGAACCAATCAGTGAGCAAAGTCTGCATATCTAGCCAGTCACAATGTAGCATTTTGATGAACCAATCAGTGAGCAAAGTCTACATATCTAGCCGGTCACAAAGTAGCATTTTGATGAGCCAATCAGTGAGCAAAGTCTGCATATCTAGCCAGTCACAATGTAGCATTTTGATGAACCAATCAGTGAGCAAAGTCTGCATATCTAGCCGTTCACAAAGTAGCATTTTTATGAGCCAATCAGTGAGTAAAGTCTGCATGCATATCTGGCCAGTCACAATGTAACAGTGTCTCTTATTGATACCATACACTACCAACGCCTGGCAATTCTTACCAATCAAGTCTTCCCAGGTCGAAGCTTTGTTTCCTTTCATGGAGACTTGCGTTTCCCAGGTTTCTGGTGTGGGGAGTTTCATTCTCTTTCCGGCTCTCTCTGGATTGAACTCTCCCGGTAATCCACTCTTACGAAAAGCATCGTCATCATCAGGATATCTGACATCAAAATGAATTCAAATACTGATCAATGAGTCTGTAAAACTGACGACAATGTACAGAGAGACACTATTACAAAATATCAAATGTGCTGACTGTCAAATTTTTCCAATACTTTTCTAATCTACCACTCATGGGGGCTCAGTTCAAAGTTCTTGAAGCAAGAAATATGTTCACTATCATAGTTTTTTGAAAATCAAAACTTTCATAGTCCCCCACCGAGTTTACACAGGGATGGCGGCCATTACGAATTTCAAATATTGGTAAACTTTGAATGCCTTTTTTCTCTAGTCCCAAATTCAGCACAGTGACCCCTGATTTTTTTTCTTCTTTAGTAAGAGAATTTTTGAAGATTCCTTGAGCAAATGTTTAAGTCTGTCACTTTGTACTTTGACCCTAGGTTTTAGCAAGGAGGTGTATAATTGTCACAATTTAAGAAAAATATTTTCAAATCGGCTAACAAAGAAGCGCAATTGAAAGGAAGAATTAAATCATTCTTCCTGGCTTTAAGAACCTGTACACTAATTTGTTCATTTATGTTCTCTCATGCATTACAATATTTGTTCTATTATATCAAATTTCAGTAACACATCAAGTTTTTGAGCTTTAGAGTATTTTTCTCTGACCATATTGCGTTCTTGAGGATGAAAATTTCATATTGAAGCAAGATGTACCATATCTATACAGCAGGTGCATATCCTAAATATGGAAGTTTAAAATTCAATTAAAAATGTCACAGTTGAAAGGTCACAGGTCAGCTTTACCTTTTTCCAATGAGACACATGACATTTTCCACCGGCACTGTGATGTGTAATTTTCTGATCAATTGTTTCAGTGTAAATGTCAGTCGGACCAGTTCTTCTTCGTTCTCGCTCTGTTCACTAAGATAGGACACCTAAATACCAAAAACGGTAAAAGTTAGAACAGAACATAGAGTTTTAAACTCATCCTTAACCTGTTCACCCCCAATTCCCTGTAGACAGGTCCACACTCACCATTGATACCAATACGTTTGGACAAAACCATGGCGGTGAAAGGGTTAAATCAAAGGTCACTGATCCCACTTACATGTACCACTCTAGACTTAAATTGAAAGCTTTTCTCTTGCTTTAGAGATCGGTGCCTGCAGGTCTTGTATTGTCTGGACCACTTCTAAGTAGGCTTTACCAGCAAAAAGGAATATAATGTGTAGCCGGGTTTTAGAAGAGGCTTACGGCGTCAGCGTCGGCGTCATTTGAAAACTGAAGCTAAGGGGGGTTAATTCACAAAATGAACCCTCTGTGAAACCTCAATCTCGTAGAGTGAGAATGAAGACAACAGAGTAGAGACATGGAGGTAATAGACAGACTCCATGACAGAGTTCAGCATATGGTACCCTGAACATCCGGTGATATCACTGCCATGTTTTCTCTTGAAAACAAGCATCTGGTTAAACATATGGGGTTTGAGGTGACCTGCCATGTATTGAACAAGCAAGACCAAATGAGACTGGACCTAAACTTAACAACTCTGCAATTTGACAAAAGCTGTGCCTATGTAGTATATGACTTAAATGTGCAAAGTTTTTGAGTATCAGGAAAACTCCCATTGCAATTAAAATGTTTTAAACGTTTTCACAAAAGAATGAACAAGTTCTTTCACTATTTCCATCTATCACTGATAGTAATTTTGCAAACAGTAAAAGTTTGACTATTGCTAGAATGTATGATGGGTAAGACAATACGGCAACTGGTGCAATGCATGCTGGTTAGTAAAGGTACAACACATTGTGTTATGAAAGTGTAGCTGTATGTGCAATGCATAATGGGTAATAAAATATGGCTTCTGATGCAATGCATGATGGGTAGGAAAGTATTGCCTATTGCAATGCAATACTACTTACTTTATGCAAATTTTGACCTTCTATGCAAGGACATGACCTCACCTGTCTTGATACATTTCCACCATTTTCTACTTCTTCATCAGACGACTCCTTGTCTTCTTTGCTTTTCTTTTTCTTGGCATCACCATCTTTTTTCTTCTTTTTGTCTTTGTTATATTTCGCTGCAAAACAAACAAACGACAAAGTTGCAAAAAATAATCCTAGAATTTCTGTTGCTTCAATTTCCCTATAAAAATTCTTCCATCTCGACAAATGATCCTACCATTTAAATTCCAGGTATATGCTGCAAAGTTGTATGAATGGCAAGATATGACGGTGTCCAGGATGTAACTGCTTTGTCAGATATCTTCTCTGACAGACTCAACACAAAACATAGTTTTCCTGTAAGTATCTTTTTTTTTCTGAAAAATTACATTATATCTGTACATTAACAGTCGTTTTCAAATCCATTCTATGACAATGGGTCAAACTTTCCTAATGAAAACAATAGGGTTTAACCAATGCACAGTGTTGAACACCTTCATCTCTCTCCCTGTACACACACGGTTCTTCATCGTCAAGCTAATTAGTATCATTAAGCTATGCAACAGCACTGGTCAGAGTAATATACCTAAAAGACGACTCACCCAGCTGATAGGCATCAAAACTTGGAAACTTTGCAGTCATTGCTTTCCGCAAGGCAGAAGGCAGTGCACCAAAATTGATTGATTTGTCATGAAAAGTCTGCAAGAATAAGACAAATTCAAAAGGTCATTCATATTATTAAAGACAAAATCACGAAACAAACAAATATCATGATCGTTTTTTAAATATGACAATCAAATCCTAAAGCGCTGTAATTTTCCACCAAAATTTTAGTACAATATTTTACCAATTTTTCTGTACTTTTTGATAATTTGGACCAAATGGGTATAACTTTTCATTCGCTACAGTTTTTGATCAAAATTTTAAGAAAAATCTTAAAAAAAATTAAATGGGTCTGTCTGCATCAGGGTTAGAATATGATACAACCCTGTCATGACCCCTGCAAACAATCAACCAATCAGATACCAACCCTCTGATGACCAAACAGATAATCAACCAATCAGAAACTTACAAGGTAAACTTCAGCTACATCTATCCAATCAGAAGGCAGTCTGACTGCATCATTGAAATACTTCTTGAGGAACGGTCTGCAAGGATGTCGATGAGATGCTAGGGCCAGCAGAAAGTCAGCTGTGGTACGGATATTCAACTCGCATCTTGTGTAAAGAGCGACCTGAACAAAAAAATGTCCACAATTATTGAAATTCACAGATAAAGAATGCAGTACGCTGACAATAAAGGTGACAATTTATGCAAAAACGATCTCTTCTTTGTCATAAATTCAATTCATATCAGCAGAACCAGTACAAAGTATCAGTACTGAGACCACAGCGTGGATTTTGGATAATATTTACAAGTAGGTTGTTTTTATTGCTGAAACCAAGTTTTATTTACTAATTCATTTGTCTGCTTACAAAGTGCTAGCCTAATTGTTAGTATAGAGTTGTAGTAGCAGTTTGTTTATTCAGTACAAATGGCCACCGGCCAAAATGTACAAAGGTATAGATACATTGTATTACATGTATCAGTCACTGGTACATAATAGAATAAGCAAACATACAAGTCTGTCGAAAAAGAAAATGACAAAAATACATCGTACGGAACTATGTTACAGAATTATCCAAAAATTCGTGTTTACGATTTGTCGCATAAAATATGTATCTACTAAATTTCCGGAGAGTGTCCATTTTCTCTGACGAAAGAAGTGCTTTGAACTTGAACAAGGCAGGAGGGTAGTAGTTGTAGTAAGGAATATATCAAGCTCTCAAATTGTTAGTATGATGCAATGTCTGTTATATGCAATGTTATTGCTGACAATTGAATTCAGGTCTGACTGTACTATTTGACATTTACACAAGTACCCGTACATAGGCTAGACTCTCTCTTTTCTCTCGAACAAACACAGTTTTGCATTGCAACCATTCAACAGAAAGATTCATGAACAAACATCTTTTGTTCACCATTGATTTAATGTTTCACTGACGGCACAGTCCCTAGTCAAACAATTAATCTGCATGACAATGGACTAACCGCCCATCTCCATGGGAATGAGGTGGGTAGTATTCATATTCCAGGAATAAATTGACTTAGGTTAAAAACTGACAATTGTTCAAATAAGCCAGATGTTACTCAGCAGTATGTGGGAGATTAAATCCTTTGAGTGCTTTAATGTTTCCCACCAAAATTTCAGTGCAACACTCTACCAATTTTTCTGTAATTGTTTTTATATTTTTGAACCAAATAGACATCACATTTCATTGGCTACAGTGTTTTACCAAAATGTTGGCAAAAACATGAAAAACAAGTCATCGTTGATGACACAGTCCCCACTTGTTAATGGGTCCTTTGATTACATGTCCTCAGAGAGGATAGAGTCCTCTTCATTAATTAGGTCTGTGATAAAAATACTTTTGAATAAATTCGCTTGATACATGTCTGAGTTATAGTTCAGGACATGAAAAAATCGTAATAAAATGGCCACATGGTGGCCATATTGGTTCGTATCACAAAACAAATCAATGTGCATATGTATGACATACGTCAATGTCCTTGTACCAACTTTGATTAAAATCGGTTGAGATATGCCTGAGTTATGGCTTTGTACATGAAAAATTAACAACAAAATGGCCGCACAGCAGCCATATTGGATCGTACCAGAACAAATTTACGTGCATATGTATGACATTGGTCAATCTCCTTGTACCTACTTTCAATAAAATCGCTTGATACATGTCTGAGTTATGGTTCTGGACATAAAAAAACGTAAAAAATACCGTCAATGACGCTGTACCTTCTCTAATGTGTGGCCAGGTCAGGTAATTGGTTGTTGGCATGGAGTTGTTGGTAAATAGTTGATGATGTAGGGGCATGAGGTGGGATATGGACCCAAAGAACCCAAAAGATGATTAAATACATCAATCAATCAAAAAATAGCGTCAATGACACTGTAGCTCCCATCCTGGACTATTTAGTGTATGTATATTTGAGGTCAAAGGTCACCGAGGTCACGTGACATTTTGCTAAGTTATCCCTATATACCAAAAATCAGACCTCTAGCTCTATTGGCTCGCTCAAAATTAGATATGTGCATAATTAATGAGGTACAATATGTGGCGTCATAAGCTGTCCCATCATACCATACATGAAGGGTGTAGCACTTGTGGTTACTGAGTTATGGACAAATATGTATATTTGAGGTCAAAGGTCACCGAGGTCACGTGACATTTTGTCAAAAAAATTGTATTGCTAAGTTATCCCTATATACCAAAAATCAGACCTCTAGCTCTATTGGCTCGCTCAAAATTAGATATGTGCATAATTAATAAGGTACAATATGTGGCGTCATAAGGTGTCCCATCATACCATACATGAAGGCTGTAGCACTTGTGTTACTGAGTTATGGACAAATATGTATATTTGAGGTCAAAGGTCACCAAGGTCACGTAACATTTTGTCAAAAAAATTCTACTGCTAAGTTATCCCCATATACCAAAAATCAGACCTCTAGCTCTATTGGCTCGCTCAAAATTAGATATGTGCATAATTAATGAGGTACAATATGTGGCGTCATAAGGTGTCCCATCATACCATACATGAAGGCTGTAGCACTTGTGGTTACTGAGTTATGGATAAATATGTATATTTGAGGTCAAAGGTCACCGAGGTCACGTGACATTTTGTCAAAAAAATTGTATTGCTAAGTTATCCCTATATACCAAAAATCAGACCTCTAGCTCTATTGGCTCGCTCAAAATTAGATATGTGCATAATTAATGAGGTACAATATGTGGCGTCATAAGGTGTCCCATCATACCATACATGAAGGGTGTAGCACTTGTGGCTACTGAGTTATGGACAAATATGTATATTTGAGGTCAAAGGTCACCGAGGTCACGTGACATTTTGTCAAAAAAATTGTATTGCTAAGTTATCCCTATATACCAAAAATCAGACCTCTAGCTCTATTGGCTCGCTCAAAATTAGATATGTGCATAATTAATAAGGTACAATATGTGGCGTCATAAGGTGTCCCATCATACCATACATGAAGGCTGTAGCACTTGTGGTTACTGAGTTATGGACAAATATGTATATTTGAGGTCAAAGGTCACCGAGGTCACGTGACATTTTGTCAAAAAAATTGTATTGCTAAGTTATCCCTATATACCAAAAATCAGACCTCTAGCTCTATTGGCTCGCTCAAAATTTGATATGTGCATAATTAATGAGGTACAATATGTGGCGTCATAAGCTGTCCCATCATACCATACATGAAGGGTGTAGCACTTGTGGTTACTGAGTTATGGACAAATATGTATATTTGAGGTCAAAGGTCACCAAGGTCACGTGACATTTTGTCAAAAAAATTGTATTGCTAAGTTATCCCTATATTACAAAAATCAGACCTCTAGCTCTATTGGCTCGCTCAAAATTAGATATGTGCATAATTAATAAGGTACAATATGTGGCATCATAAGGTGTCCCATCATACCATACATGAAGGCTGTAGCACTTGTGGTTACTGAGTTATGGACAAATATGTATATTTGAGGTCAAAGGTCACCAAGGTCACGTAACATTTTGTCAAAAAAATTCTACTGCTAAGTTATCCCCATATACCAAAAATCAGACCTCTAGCTCTATTGGCTCGCTCAAAATTAGATATGTGCATAATTAATGAGGTACAATATGTGGCGTCATAAGGTGTCGCATCATACCATACATGAAGGCTGTAGCACTTGTGGTTACTGAGTTATGGACAAATATGTATATTTGAGGTCAAAGGTCACCGAGGTCACGTGACATTTTGTCAAAAAATTGTATTGCTAAGTTATCCCTATATACCAAAAATCAGACCTCTAGCTCTATTGCTCGCTCAAATATTGGCTCGCTCAAAATTAGATATGTGCATAATTAATGAGGTACAATATGTGGCGTCATAAGTGTCCCATCATACCATACATGAAGGCTGTAGCACTTGTGGTTACTGAGTTATGGACAAATATGTATATTTGAGGTCAAAGGTCACCGAGGTCACGTGACATTTTGTCAAAAAAATTGTATTGCTAAGTTATCCCTATATACCAAAAATCAGACCTCTAGCTCTATTGGCTCGCTCAAAATTAGATATGTGCATAATTAATGAGGTACAATATGTGGCGTCATAAGCTGTCCCATCATACCATACATGAAGGCTGTAGCACTTGTGGTTACTGAGTTATGGACAAATATGTATATTTGAGGTCAAAGGTCACCGAGGTCACGTGACATTTTGTCAAAAAAATTGTATTGCTAAGTTATCCCTATATACCAAAAATCAGACCTCTAGCTCTATTGGCTCGCTCAAAATTAGATATGCGCATAATTAATGAGATACAATATGTGGCGTCATAAGGTGTTCCATCATACCATATATGAAG
Organism: Ptychodera flava; assembly: GCF_041260155.1. NCBI lineage: Eukaryota > Metazoa > Hemichordata > Enteropneusta > Ptychoderidae > Ptychodera > Ptychodera flava. Next base: position 2,479,839 of record NW_027248355.1, on the reverse strand, counting down.
GCTGTAGCACTTGTGGTTACTGAGTTATGGACAAATATGTATATTTGAGATCAAAGGTCATCAAGGTCACATGACATTTTGTCAAAATATCCGAGATATCTGCGTGAACGGATGGACTCACGGATGGACGAACAGACGGACATGACCCAATCTATAAGCTCACTGGACTTCATCCGTGGGGACTAAAAATTGTGTCACTGCATCCTTTTTGCAATATGAATACGATGAGAAACTAAATTTTTATTTTTCGTGGCCTTATACATGGGAGTCTATGGAGATCTGCCTTATACATGGGAGTCTATGGACGTGTAAACTAAAAATATGCAAATTTCACCACGATTTGCCCAAATTTGGGAAAGGTCACTTCTATGCACTTCCATACCAAGTTTCAAATCAATCGGACTTGTGGTTTCAGAGCAGGAGATTTTTGACCAAAAATGGGAGAAAATTACAAAAAAATTCATGAAAAATAGCAAGTCCAAGATACTGACCCAAGATGTGCACAATCATTTCATGTCAGCCCAAAGTACTTACATGCTAATTTTTCATGTAATCTGCTCAGTGGTTATTGAGTTTTTCAATTTTGACTGTTTTTACATTTTTTCACTTAATTTGCATATTTTTGGCAATGACAACTTCATTTGAACAAAATCTCATCTACAGCCCATCATCCGTGTACACACCAAATATCAAGATGAAATGTACAGCGGTTTTGGAGTTTTTGATGTTGACGGACAGACATACAGACATACAGACATACAGACATACAGACATACAGACGTACAGACATACAGACATACAGACATACATACATACAGACATTTCCCTAGCCTATAAGAATAGCTTCCATTGCCATATATACATATGGCTATGGGAGCTAAAAAAATTCTAAGCTACTGTATAAACTGCCTAAAGATAGTTCAATGTGGAAAAAAGTTAAACAATTCAGAAATAAGAATTAACAGCCCAAAATAAGTAATGACGCACTTCCTTACTGACCTGAGTGCATGTGAAATACACAACCTGGCATCTGTAAATTAAATGTATACCAAGTGATCATTTCCAGTCACTTTTAACTGTTTTTAATGGATTTTCCAAAGAGTCCTGTGGAAATGATGAAAAACGCCTATCTGGTCTTGTGTTTGTATAACCTCATGGCTGATAATTGTCATAGTATTGAAAAAAAATTGAAAGTGAAGAAATTACTGTTTTTAATAGGCATATTTTCCTTGAAATACATGACCGTGTAAAGAATATATGCTAAAAGTGTTTAAGAGTAAATTTCTTTTCAAAAAATAATTTAATTTGTGACCAAAGGATTTTTATTCTTTGAGTTTACAAATTCAAACATTGCAATTTGTTCAATCATCTTGTGCAGTGCAAAATTTATAAAATGACTGAAAAACAAAAAAAGTTGGCAGAATTACAGTCTTTGTGATGTAAAATTATGGGTTGACATCACGATAACTGTTAATCTGTTTGAAGTACTAATATACTATAATTTAAAAAAGAAAAATTCATGCAGAAACGGTAAAATATATTGTCAGCAATGTAGTGTTAATTTTGACTTTACATCAAAATATGCCTTTGCTGGATACCAAATATATAGGGCGAAATATCAGCCATGTTCAGCAAAATCCACACAACAGCATTGATCCTTTTCTAATTTGATTTGCTTTGCTTATGTTATCCTTGTATGACAGTGAGTCAGTACAATATGGAACTTGAACACAACACAGTGAATAAGTATGCTGTAAATGAAATGGTGTGGCTGCATCCACATGCAGCAATAGGAGTGCCTTTGTCTCTCACCCTCATTTCCAACCTGTCCCATCCCTGAAAAAATAGTTTGGTCTTATATTTATAATGTTAATAATTTCTGTATTTGTTAAAATGTGCGCATCTCAAAAACTTTTGATCATAAACATTTTCATTGTTTTTTATAGCTGACCAATCAGTTAACCTGTTTATTTTGAATATTTGCGCATTTTTCCTCAGTATTTAACATTTTCTGAATACCTTCTTATTCAGTTTGTCATTTTCTAAAAGTTTAAATGCTCCATTGTGTGGTCAAGCTTTCCACAAGCATCAAATGTGGTACTTCATATAGGAGGGTCTGCCTCTAGAGGGCGGCCATCATGAACACTCCTGTGTTTGTTGGTTAATTCCTCCACGTAAACTTCTGATTGTACTGTAAACATTGAACATGGCCGGCCAACGTCCGATTTTCCTGTCTAAAACTTTCACTCATTTTCGTTCATATGACTCTGAAACTCCAGGAAACGATTGGGAAGAAAGGGTTATCTTGAAATATTGAGGTACTCGCCGATATTTTGCAAAATTAAATGAGAAAAAATGCAAGGAAAATGCCGACAGGCTTACACAATGACAGTTTTCAGACTCGGAGGCATATGATCATCTCTGCAGATTATGCAACAGGCCCAGATCACGTGAGGCCATGAGGGGATATCCACGCAACTCAGTACCAAACACTAGCGCTCACAGAGTGAGCACACACAAAGTGAGTACCCCTAACGTCAGCTCAGTAGTCTGTAATAGATTGTAGTCAACTAAGAAACCTTGGAGAAAGGCTTAACACTGTGGCTATGCCGCTAAGTCCCTTTTGATTTTTGTCATAGCTCAAAATCGTTCTCCCACACCTCAACCTGAGCCATGAACACCCCCACCAGTTTATGATATGACCCATCACAATGGCATGCCGTCAACGGATCTTGACAGACGGAAGTCTTGACAGACGGAAGTTCTTGACAGCAGCATATTGGTTTTCAACTCTAATACCTTCTCTGTCTATAAATAGACACGAGAAGGTAATAAAATGGCCACACAGCGGCCATATTGGATCATATTACAAAACAAATCGATGTGCATGTGTATGACATAGGTCAATGTCCTTGTACCAACTTTGAATAAAATCGGTTGAGATATGCCTGAGTTATGGCTCTGTACATGAAAAAATTCGTAACAAAATGGCCGCCTGGCGGCCATATTGGATCGTATCACAAAACAAATTGACGTGCATATGTATGACATAGGTCAATGTCCTTGTACCAAGTTTGAATAAAATCGGTTGAGATATGCCTGAGTTATGGCTCTGTACATGAAAAAATCGTAACAAAATGGCCGCACGGCGGCCATATTTGATCGTATCACCAAAAAAATTAGAGTGCATATCTATGACATTGGTCAATGTCCTTGTATCAACTTTGAATAAAATCAGTTGAAACATGCCTGAGTTATTGCTCTGAATATGAAAAAATCGTAATAAAATGGCCGCCTGGCAGCCATATTGGATCGTATCACGAAACAAATCGATGTGCATCTGTATGACATATGAAGTAATCCTTGTACCAAGTTTGAATGAAATCGCTCAAGGCATCTCTGAGATATGGGCGTGCACGGACGGACGCACGGACATGACCAAACCTATAAGTCCCCCCGGACGATGTCTGTGGGGACTAACATGAAAAAAATTGACTGGAGTTTATTTTATAGAGGCAACAAAAATTGACTGTGGCACTCAAAGAGTTCATCAATTCTCTGTCAAGAGTTTAGGGACTCTGTAGTACCGGTACATGGAGGAAATCCATTTTCTGTCAAGGGGTTATTGACTGTGTGGTAAGTTTGAAGTTAATCCATTCTCCATTACAGGGTTATGGACTCCTTAGTACCGGTATGTTGAATGTTGAACAATGCCCTGTGAAGGTTTTATGGACTCTGGGGGTTTGGGTTAATCCATTCTCTGTCCTAGGGGGTATTTGTTCACAGTTACCAGACTGGCTTTACTAGCGCATCATTTTTCAAGTTTTATTAACTTTTTGCTAATTTTTTGATAATTTTGGACCAAATGCACATCACATCTCATTTGCTGTGGTTTCTTGTCAAAATTTGGCAAAATCTGGAAAAAAATTGACTGGGCTATATTTTATCAAGGGGACAAAATTGTTGACAGCATCCAACTTCATTGTTGATGTACAAATTATTGTGTACATTAAAAGTCACTTGTTAAACACATGGTCCCTGGGGACTGTAGTCAACAATAGCACAGGATGTTGCACACACATACAGGCTATAGCTGACTGGTTGAATACTACAGCTATGCACTTCAATATAATTTTGTCCAGGAAGAAAAAGAAGCATATCTTTCTGGAACAAACCAGAAATACTGGAAAATATATTTACTTTTCTCAAAGAGGATGGAGCTATTGAGTTTGACTCTAGCTTTTGAACTGGTCTTCTGAAGATGAAATATTCCACTGCATGAATTGAAAATGGCGATTAACAGGCCAGTTATGCTAACTTTTGATAATTTTTTCACCATTTTTGCCATGAATGTCCATCATAATTCCTTGTTCTACTCCCCAAGGCATGTTGATATACACAGTATTCAGCTTGTAAACTCAGCACATAAATGTGCAGACTGCATTGTTATTGTTGAAAAGTGACTTCTGGTCCAGACTAGAATTCAAATGTACACAATAACAATGCATTTTACAAAAAAACCCGCTAGGTTGACAAGCTAAATAGTACATGTGTAGGTGTTTCAACATTCTTTGGGGAATAGAATAAGACGTTGCGATTGATACAAAACAAAAATATTGAAAATATCATCAAACGTTAGCATTAATGGCCCTTTAAACACAGTATTTTATGAGTCACAGCTTGCTTGAGCAATGACAATACAAGCAGACTGCTCTCTGCCAAGCTTCATGCATTATAAGCATTCAGGGATGTTTGAATTGAAAATTAATTGCCCCACTGTCGACAGCAGCCACCACAATAGTCCATTTATACTAATCTTAATCTTCCGTTCACTCCCTTTTCTCATTATTTTTGTCATAATTTTACTGTACAGTAGTTTCTCGGTACTAAATGTAAATGAAGCTGAAGATGAAATGTTTCCAAAGAGTTCTAAGTGATTAACACACAGATAAAAATTTTACTATACCTCACAACATGTTGATTATTTAATGGCTCTGATGAGTTCACACAAACAGTATTTTTAAGATGCTATTTTGGTCTAGTTTTTATGCGGGCTCAGTTTGAAGCTTTTTGGAGTATATTGATGTTTTCACCATCTAATTTTTTGTGAAAATAAAAATATCTCATTTTTTTTCAACAGAAATAACAAACGGATGACAGCTTTTTTGCAAATGACCTCATTTTTCTTTCATTCATATTGAAAAATAAACATAAGTCCATATTATATTATTATCTGCAAGAATTATGAAAATAAAACCAGCTGGTGTTACACGGGATACTAAAACTTGATGGCTTAGACTACAAGCTGCAACAACAGCCACCCATGCAACAATAAGTCCTAATTTCAAGCAGTAGTGTAGTCGTGTGTGTGCAGCTATATTTAGTAACAAACCTGATATCACAATCAGAGCTATTGCAAATATCGTTAAAGGTATACTGTCACCTGTTCCAATTTTGCCACAGTTACCACGGAAAGAGAAAATCTAACCAATCACAGATTTTAAGAGGATGGCCCTTTTTTAAAAACAGCGCCCTCACATGGGCAGTTTGAATGCCAAGGAATGCTCCTTTGACCATATTTGGGCATATTTAGAATACAGGTGACTGTATACCTTTAAATGAGGGTTACATTTGTAATTTGTTTCTCTGGCACAACAATTTGAATGGTGACCCCTGATTTGTATTCTTACTGGTGCAAGAGAATGGTTGAAATTGAGGCATGTTTAGAGCAAAATTTTTAATAAGTCATTCAAAAAGCAGACTCTGACTATTGAATTCTGGTCTGGACAAGAATTAATTTGTCAACTACAACACTGATTATCATATATCCATGCCCATATCGCTTCATCCTGGTGATATTTAAATTACCATAAAATAGTGGATGTGATATTTCACGTTGAAATATGCAGACTAAACGTCATAAATTTGGGAATGTTCCCGAACTACATGAACGTTTGCAATTTGATGGTAAACAATGTTAACAAACAAAATGGCTGCCACTCTCCACCTGCGAAGCCATGTCGCCAGTAAAAATTTGAAGGGCTTTGAGGAACATGGATATTTCTGGTTGCTAAATACTTATAAAAATAAAGAAATAACATGTTGAGTTTTAATATGCTTTTGCATGGTTTTTTCTTTCAAAAGTTCTTGTATTTTTTACTTAAGACAAGACCTAGCAAACGTTCTGCACTTCGCACAGCATGGTCTACCTCTGAACAGGTGGTGAACCCGTGGCATGACCGCAACGCCGTACATGAGACGCCTGTTGACATGGCAAATCTCAGTGTAAACTATCGAAATGGCAACCCCCCTCCCTGCAAAAAAGTTCCTCCTGTGTGACAATTTTTGGATCCCGGTGTCTTTCTTCTTGGGTTTCATTGAGATATGGATGACTTGCAGCGATGTAGCGCGTGATGTTGACAGATCTTTGTACTGTTTACGAATGAAGCCTGTTCACACATATATTTAGATATTTATGCGCAAGGCGTTATAAAGCAAAGCCTTAAAATTTCAGGTTACTCATACTAAAATTCTGGGCATGTGTATATGATAAATCCATTATTACATTATTGCCTTTTGCTTCTTCGTATCAGCTGTCATGTCATTTGTGCTGCGTCAGACACTCGACTTCATCTCGTGTCTGACACCGCACAGATAACACTCATGCTGAAACCAGACACAGGAACAGGCAATATTGGAAAAAAGTATTGTATTTTATGTCAGATTCTTTGTTGCTGAAAAGGCTTGAACATTGTATCTCACTTTCAACATACCCCTTCTAGACAAACAATAAGAAAATGTATCAAGTTGCTGCAACGGTCTTCCAATGAATTTGTGATGGTGCATTGGCTAATTTGCATAAGTATATAATATCAATTATAATAATTTCTATGTTAAAGCTCCATGAGCTGTATCTTTTGGCTATTCTTTCAGAACTTGTTTTGTGGTTTCCCTACACGTTCTGCATTGAATACCTGAACTATAACTTCATGCCAAGTATTTAACATATCAACACAACCTAAATGAATATAATCTCCATTTTTATTGGTCAAAATTGTATTCAGGTCCGGACTAGAATTCATTTGTGAACAATAAAAAATGATCACTACACACGTACAAGCTGTGTTGACAAAAAGAATTCTCAAAATTTCAGCATGACAAACGAATTAGAGTCAGACACAGTAGTTGATATCCAGAAGCAGAATACCGAAAAACTTGCCACAAGTTACAGCTTATGTCCCTTTAATGTTTTTTAGCTCACGTGTGTAAACACGTGGGCTATTGTCATAGCGATGTCTGTCTGTCTGTCCGTGTGTGTGTGTGTGTGTGTGTTAGTGTGTGTGTGTGTGTGTGTGTGTCTGTCTGTCTGTTTACACGATAACTCAAAAACGCCTGAACAGATTCAAGTCAGATTTGGTACACAGGTACTATGTGCTACTTGCAAGAACTGATTAGATTTTGGTTAGTGTGGCTTGCATATTAATGAAGTTATGCAATATCGTTTTTTTCCATACAATGGTTTCCCTATGGAGACGGTAATGACAGTGTAGACATATATCAAGAAGTACTGCACAAAATTTCATGAAACTTTTCACAGATGACAAGCTAAGAACATTATGATGATACTGTGAGTGTCATGTCAATTATCTTCTCATTTGCATATTTAATGAACTTTTGGTATTTGTGAGATAACTCTGAAATTCCTGCACCAAACTTGATGATACTTGCAACAAATATTGATCTGATATATATCTAATTATACTTAGAAGCATTAGTCAGTGTAAAGTTAATAAATAGCTCATTTGCATATTTTATGAAGGTTTGTAATTAGTCATATAACTCCGATATAACTTCACCAAATGTGATGAAATCTGCTGCAAATACTGATCCGACTGATATCTAACTGTAGTGTAAAGCATTTAGTAGTGTGAAATTAATTAAGGGTTCATTTGCATATTTAATGAACTTTGTACTTAGGTATATAACTCTGAAATTACAGCACCAAAGTCAGTGAAACTGGGTACAAATATTGTTTTGATAAATATCTAATTGTACTGAGAAGCATTGGGCAGTGTCAAGTTAATAAATAGATCATTTGCATATTTTATGAAGTTTTGTAATTAGTCATATAACTCCAAAATAACTGCACCAAATGTGATGAAATCTGCTGCAGATACTGATCCGACAGATATCTAACTGTGGTATAAAGCATTTAGTAGTGTGAAGTTAATTAAGGGTTCATTTGCATATTTAATGAACTTTGTAATTAGGTATATAACTCTGAAATTACAGCACCCAAGTCAGTGAAACTGGGTACAGATATTGTTTTGATAAATATCTAATTGTACTGAGAAGCATTTGGCAGTGTCAAGTTAACAAATAGGTCATTTGCATATTTTATGAAGTTTAGTAATTAGTGATATAACTCCAAAATAACTGCACCAAATGTGATGAAATCTGCTGCAGATACTGATCTGAATGATATCTAACTGTGGTTTAGACCATTTAGTTTGTGTGAAGTTAATTAAGGGTTCATTTGCATATTTAATAAACTTTGTAATTAGTGATATTACTCCAAAATTAAAGCATTAAATTTGATGAAACTTGCTACAGATGTTGATCTGATAAATATCCAATTGTACTGAGAAGCATTGAGCAGTGTCAAGTTAATAATTAGCTCATTTGCATATTCCATGAAGTCTTATAATTAGTCATATAACTCTGAAATAACTGCATCAAATGTGATGAACACTGCTGCACATACTGATACGACAGATATCTAACTGTGTTGTAAAGCATTTAGTAGTATAAAGTTATTAAGGGTTCATTTGCATTCATATTAATAAACTTTGTAATTAGGTATATAACTCTGAAATTTCGGCACTAAAATTTGGTGAACCATGCTACAGATATTGATTTGATAAATATTTAATTGTGCTATGAATCATTGAACAGTGTCAAGTTAATGTGGGGTTTATTTGCGTATTTAATGAACTTTGTAATAAGTGACATTACTCTAAAATTACAGCATTAAATTAAATAAAACGTGCTACAAATGTTGATCTGATGGATATCTAATTGTCCCATAAAGCATTGAGCAGTGTCAAGTTAATTGACAGCTCATTTGCATATTAAATAAAGTTTTGTAATTAGTGATTAAACTCTGAGAGTACTGTGCGAAGTTTAAAAAAACCTGCTACATATACCGGTAGTGATAACATATATCTCATTGTTCTGTGAAGCGTACTACTATTAATGAACCTGTTGTAAAACACGTGAGCATATTCAGTTCATATCTGGTTATTATTTTACCATAGTAAACAATATGACCACTTTGCTTTATTTGCTTTGGGAAAAGCACTGAGGTGATTGAGAAAATTCTCAAAGAAATAAATATAATCATGAAATCATTAAGAAAGCTTACAGGTGATGCACAATTTGGAGTAAGAAGTACCCGAGTATGTGAACACTCACTTTCAGAATGAATTCTGGGTCGTATGCAATGACTTGGTCAGCCAACACCATCAAACGTCGTCTTGTTGCGTCACTGCTTTCATGGAAATCTGGACTGCCCAGCAACGACGCACTCACACCATTTATGAAAGACGTCTGCAGAGAAAAAAAATTTGCAATGGCAATTAAAAACAAATTTTCCAAAACACATGCATACATACCATGAAGGACTTAATGAAGTTCATTCTTATCATCTAAAAGCGTGTAAATTAACAAGCAAAGTGTTCCCAGTATACCGTAAATGCGTATACAGTTAAGCTGTGTTATTGACATTTTTATCTCCTGGCCAACATTTTATCAGTGATTTTCCAAAAAAGTCATTATACTTTGCAATCCATGGATTTGAGTTCGTATATCAGCTCTGCCACACACTTTCATGGATATTTATGTTCGTGGTTGGTTTGGCTAAGTCAAAGGTCAAAAAAGATTTACTGTTTTCCTGTGTCACTAACAAGAGAAAAAAACATTTTTATTTTATCCCGTTTGTGTTACACCAAGTGCCTACACTGTTACCAGTAAAAAAATTAACGAGTGATATTTTCATGTCTTTCTAAACAATAGATCAGTTTACAATCAGAAATTCAAAATGTCTATCTATTGATCACATACTGTTACCGTTTTTGGATTTTTATTACAATCAGCTACGTTTTGATGTAGCTAAAAGGATGTCCAACCATTGAAAATTTAGGGCATGCCTGAATATTAGCGGCATCTTAAATCAGCGAATCAACCGACTTTCTTAAATTAGCTGAAAAAGGATGCCAGCTGAAAAAGTTGTTTTACAGAGCATGGTTGTGTGCCTGCTTCAGTTGTAGACACTGCAACCCCTACCCACTTGCTGCGGTTTAGCGCAAAACTAATTTCATGTGAATTTATTTTCACATATTTGTGGACTTACACGAAATACGTCAATATACATGTAATTCCATGTGATAAATTGATGATTTTATGGTAGTTCATTATAAATCAATTGTGAACCGTTTGTTATCGTATTTACTGTAAAATGTCTGACGAAGTTGTCATTGAGTGACAGATGGCAGACATAGTGCCCTAAGGGCAAATAAGAAACACTATTTATTTATGACTTACTCCTTTCTGTCAAAAAAACATTCCTGAATATTTACAAAAATATGGCCGAGTGACAGATAAAAAATATTTCTACTACATGAAATATCATTGGTATGGCATACCGGTACATATGTACTTGTACATGAAGGGTGCTAACAGGATTTGAAAAACACACAACCATACATGTTCATTGTAGATTCACTGGAACCATATTCACACAGCGCGTATTGTAAATGATACAGCCTACATTCTGAACATCTTAAATCACCCTGCTTTTGGTTGTTTTGGTCGCCAAAATTTCCACATATTTGATGTCACGTTGGGACAATTCCTGGTGACTCAATGTCCTGCCATATGGAATTTGGATTGTAGTAAAGAACAATGTGGCACTGGCCTTTGAAGTAAATATGGTTCAACCACAGGCTGAAAGACTGAACATATGCCTATGGTATAAGTATTAGCTAGCGCATGTTTTAATGTTTTCAGTAGATCTCTAAAATCTGGTTTAAAGGCAATTACATGCAGATATAAACCATACATCTGTTGTACAATACATGCAGTTCCACAACATGTTACTATGTATAGTAAAGTACAGTGTACCATTAACACTTTGAGTGCTGTAATTTTTCCCGCCAAAATTTTAGTGCCAGATTTTACCAATTTTTACAAATTTTTCTGTTTTTGTTTTTCTCCCGCCAAAATTTTAGTGCAAAATTTTACATATTTCTATGAATTTGTCTGTAATTTTTTGATAATTTTGGACCATATGGACATCACATTTCATTTGCTACTGTTTTTTCTCAAAATTTTGGCAAAAATCTGAGAAAAATTGGTTGGGGTTTATTTTCTAAAGAGGACAAAAATAGACCTTGGCACTCAAAGGGTTAATATGACTCCTTTGTTCCTACTGAAAGACTAATGTTTGGAACTCATACTGCTAACTCCAAGTAGAATCCATATATACATATACACCCTTATCCTGTCAAGTCACCATCAGTTAAAGCTGGTTAACCCTTGCGCGCTTTAATTTTTTCCCCCCAAATTTTCAGTGCAACATTTTATCAATTTTTATGAAATTTTCTCTATTTGACAATTTTGGATTAAATAGACACCACATTTTATTGGCTACAGTTGTGCATTAAAAGTTTGGCAAATACTGGGAAAAAATTGACTGGAGTATATTTTATTAAAGTGACAAAAATTGACTTTAGCTCTCATTAAAACCAAAGAGGCATTACATGTCCTACAAATGTATATTGTGATTCTCTCAGAATGTTTACCCTTCGACCACAATGGTTTGCTCCAAACCTATTCTTATCAATGGTGCATGTGGACCTGTTTATTAATCGCTTGGGGGTGAACAGATTAGCAATACCTTTCATCAAAAGAAGTATTACACGTGACCTTGTGCAACAGGTGGTGATTACAATGTTGTTAATATTCTATCAAAACCTGTGACACATATTGATTCATCAATGTCAATGTCGTTAAAACCTAAAAATATCACTTTTCTCATACCTGCCATTATTGTAAGTTTGTACAATGCCTAAGACAGTCATTAAAGTCTCTGGCTGTCAACCATACTTCAATATCAATCACGTGATCAAGACAAGTGACCCGTGACAGAGTCGTTACCAAGTGACGGGCAAAGCAATGTCGTTGTCTGCACATCGCAATGCACATGGTTCACGCACTTCGCCTGTCAGTTGGAAATTTGAATACACACATGAATAGATATGACAATCATTTGATAGAATTGTAAACGTTTCAGAGTCTGAATATCTGTCCCTGAGGCGTGTTCTACCTTAATAACACAGTACCCAGGAAAGCACTAACCTTTAAGACGTTGATCTTTTTCACTGGCTTTACAGATTTCTGAACTGTCACATCCAAATCCGGTGCCAGAAAATCAGGAATAGTGACTTCAGGATCACCATCCTCAAGTTTGAAATCATACTCCCGGATGCCAAAATCAGCATATACCCTGTCTGTCCTGGCTGCAGTTGGCAATGTATTGTGGGTAGCTTTCTTTGATTTTTTCACCGCTGGTTGTTTGGAGCGCAGTAGAGTTGAGGTCAGTAACGGGGAAGATGTTAACCTCGAACCAGAGGCTGAGGCTATACTTGGTGATTTTTTGGTACTCAGCGTTGAAGTCAAACCGAGTCCAAGATTTGGTGATGTTGTACTCATTTTGAAAGTAAACTTGTCCGGTCCGTGACCTTCTGTGTACCACTGGTCTTGGAGACACTATGGCTTGTTCTGCTGAGAGTAAGATTTGACGTCAATGACGAGCTCACTTCATGTTTCTTTTTTCCCTTGTCTTTGTTTTTTGCAGGTAATTTTCTCGAAGCTGAGTCAACTTTTGACGGTGACTGCACAAAACTACTGAGCGTTGATTTCCCAAGGAGCAGGGACCTGCTTTTCCCAGATAACAATGATGATGATAGCAATGCAGTAGATCCCTGAGAACTTGTGGCTGTCAGAGTGCGGGCTGAAGATGTCTTTAGCTTCAAAGAAGATGTAGTAAGTTTGCCACCAGGTGAGCCTGCATCAGTCAAGAGGCTCCTTGTCCTGGAACCCGACAGTAAAAGTTTATTTTCTGATCCGATACCAGTCAGCCGCAGTGACTGTTTATCAGTCTTCGAAGTCATCTTTGGAACTCTAACGAGTACACATTCCTGAAAAATATACAAAACAGAGGTAGAATTTTTGTGTGACTTTCTAAAAGTTTGCATTTTATTTACTCCAATTCAGACCAACACATTCAGTACAGAACTGGGGTCATGACATTCTCTCCAGCAGTCACAGTTTATATTGATCTTGGTGAGAGGGCAGTGATCAATATTATATATATATATATATATATATATATATATATATATGTAGACATTGTAGCGAACAGTCTACCAGCTTGTCTCCTTGCTTACATGTACGATCATAAGCTATGATACTGATTGACAGTAAGGCAGCTCTTCTCAGTTCTATTTCGGTAAAATATGTAAAATATTTACACACACTTTGCATATGAGGTACTGTAGTTGATTGGAGGGGGGAGGTAGAGGATCAAATCCAATGGCCATCATTACTGCATACTCACTTTTGACCAATATTTAACCCTTTGAGTGCTGTAATTTTTCCCACCAAAACTATAGTGACACATTTTACCAATTTTTATGAATTTTTCTGCAATTGTCTTTTAAATTTTGGACCAGGTGGATAGTACTTATTATAAACTCCAGTTTTTGGTCAAAATTTAGGGAAAAATCATAACAAAATGTTCTTACCTCAAAAAATTGTCTGGGTTATACTTTATACAGGCAATAAAAACTGACTTTGGCGCTCAGACTGTTAAAGTTGCAAGAACTGGCTTGGCTGTTACTGATTGTGATTTGAACGGAGATTAATCAGTCACTACAGCAAGAAGTTTTGTACTCTACAAAACTAAATTGTTGCATTCTGGGTACGACTTTTAATTAGTGGACACAAGAAATTTTGTTTGAATTGTTGGTAACCTAGGGAGTACACTACCACTCTCACTCCCATCAGAGCCCCCTCAGAAAATCCCTTTTAGTTCACAACCAAAGGTGTGTCCAATAATCTGCAGTTGTCCTGCATTAAGTTTCTGCAGAAGATTGCTGCAAACAGTAATACGTCACTTTTTGTCATAGTTTTGATCGATCACTCCACTTCCTGTGGGGGTAACTTTGGTGAGAGGCCTATGACGATAGCATACCGGTACTAGAAATTTGCACCCAATTGTAAGCAATCAGTCCACAAGCCAATATACACTAGACTCTGCAATTTCTTACACTTGTTCCAAGTCTGTGGGCATATAACTTTCAAAACATATAATAAATTGAAGGACTAAATAAACATCGGCAGACCGTCGGGCTAGTGGTAGGTTGTTGCGTAGATCATGGGGTTAACGCCTTGGCCAGCTAGCAACTCAGCTGCCGAGAGAAGCCAGGCATCTGGGGGCCAGTCCAAACACACTTCTGCTTCTGTCATGCCATGTTGCTAGATATCTGATGGTTATAATGTCTGGACGTTCCACTGCTCCGAAATTCGTTTGTCTGATTCTATAATCTGATTATCTTCTGTTTAATTAAATAGGATATTTTCCCCAAATGATTCCTAGTACATGGAGTTTCACTACAATTGCATCATACTTGTTACCAGGCAACGTGAAAAAAGTGCAATCATCTGCAAAATTCCCCCCCCCCCAACCAGTGATGATGCAATAGCCAGACACAGGAAAGTGCTATAGAGGAAATGATATGACTGATTCAAATACCAACACATACCAACGCTTATCTGCAAAATCAACAATTTGGTAGACATTGGTAAATATGGTAATTGATATGTTAAAATAACCCATTGCAAATATAAAGTGTACATTCCTCCCTGGCATCATGGAGGCCTGTCTCTACTCCCACGCTGAATATCAAAAGCAAGATCTACCTCCATGCTCTCAGGATCTCATCAGTGGACCATTTTATATGGAACGGTGTGAAAATCGAGGAAGTTCCTCTTTGCTGCCTGTCTCCTGACTTAAGTGCGGTTAGCTGCAGTACCGTGGGCTCGAGGTTTTGCCTGGGTATTTGGGTCGTTCTGGTTTTGCCGTCCGATCCAAATACCCAGGCAAAAACCTCGAGCAACGGTACTGCAGCTAGCCTATAGTGCTGTTTGATTGCTCCAGAACTGAGAGTAAAAATACCTGCCTAGTGCAACCAATGCCATGGTACCGAACTCGTCGAAATAGGTCACAAGCACAGTCGCCTGTAGTTCAATACACGGCGAAGGCCGCTGTATGAATAACAAATGTGCCTTTCTGGTACATACAGCGGCCTTCGCCGTGTATCGAGCCATGGAGCTACCAAAAGACTCAATATCGAACCACACGTGACTGTGATCACAACCCAAGACCGGCATCTTAAAAGTTGTACGCTGAACTCTGCACCACAAGTCGGCCGAGATAGAAATGGCAACCCAACAACGGACTTGTAAGCGACGTTGAACTTTGCCAGATGCACGAATGAAGCCAATCCCGTGGACAACTGTGTGTGACCAAGCGATCACTAACGAAATCGCAGATTGAACTAACAAGTGTGATTTCAAGGGGGAAGGCTAACTACGGGCTCGGACATCATCAATGCGGAAGTCAAACATTCAGCACGAAACATAACACTAGCCTTCAAGATCACAGAAATATTAGTACTGAAAGTTGTGGCATGTACTCACCTAAAATTTGTGAAGTAATGCACAATTACACGATGTCCGTAGGTTTAGGTTCTTCGTGCAAAGTAATGTCGTTAGTATTTTCTCACGCAATGCTGAGAAACTGTCCACCTCAGCAGTACAGCATTCCTGCAGCAATGTTGCATCACAAGGTGTCATAGCCTCGCTTTCGTCAAGGGCGCCGTGTCGCCTTGGTGAAAGGTTATAGGTCATTTGAACAAAGGAGCATCCGCAGGTAAAAATCGTGTCAGACCTATCTTATATCGTCAGTCTGTCAGACAGCAATTTATCTTATACGCAATGTTGCAGTCAGGACGCGCCCTTGCGACAATGTCCCTAAAACCGAACTCGTTGTCCCACATTCTAGGGCACTGCGGGTCAATTTGGGCGCACTCATGATATGAGTCGACTGTGTTCAATGGGTGTAGTCTGCAAGGTAGTTGTGTTATTATTAATAACGCCCTGTTTTAGTATCGAGCACTGTAATTTTCCACGAGGATACGATGCTATCTAGAGACAGCGTCGTTTCCATGGCATTACTCGGTGTCAACCTTGACAAAGGGGAAATGCCCATTCAACCATTTCGCCGGAGTAAATAAATATTGCAAAGGTATTGTCCAGGGTGTATTTTCATTAGAACTGCTGAGGATAATGCTCTTTTTGTCAACCTCGGGCCTTACCCTTTTAAAGGAGCGAGGCGGCAAGATTGCGGCGACGTTTATCATTCAAGATGCCTCGGCCGAGCAACACAGGGACCGTCAGAGCTCCAAAAATGTAGCTTTGAGTTCATTTCGATAAAAACTTAATGTTTACTGATATTTTCGTCATGAAAACTAAATAAACGCTCGATGACAGTGTTAATTTTTGAAATCTGACACGTTTTTACACTTACTTTTCGTCGATTTTGTTCGGAAAATTAGAGAGAAACGATGTCTCGTGCAAATTGTCCGGGTGTGTTTATCCTAATCAGTCACGTGTTAGCTCTGCTGGACTCCTTGTTACGGCTTACGCTTAGCAGTCGACTTAGGTTGCAGCTGATACGTTCATAAGCATGCTATGACTAAACGATGCTGCGTTACAAACCATGATCATGTTCGTGCGAATTTGTGGCAATCATAACATAGCAATGGGTCAAATCAATATTTTCAGATTTCTTCATTGGGCAGAGAATCGGAAAGTTATTTGCGTATTTGCTTTTTCGTATTGTTCCTGTTGTCCTTATTTCATAATTATCAACATCTTACTTCGAAACGTCACTTTTACCATGGAGGTACCTCCATGCTTTTACATCAGACGATACAGAATTTCGGTCTGAAGAAATAAGACGAGTGGAAATTTGGTCATACAACAAGCTATTTCGAAATTGAGTGCTTTCTTGGACCGCGCTTGCTTTCCGATAGTCGATACTGTGAGATTGGACAAGCCGCTTAAAGGGGCAAACTGACTAACTGTACACAACTTTCAAAGGAGAATAAAGGACTAGAATCACATAAACAATCAATGTCAACAACTACTGATGCGAGAACAAGGGATTGAAGACTGCCCCTTTTAGCCTGTGGTTTGCTAATCTGCTGATTAAACTATTGAATAGAAAGCATTTACAGCGAATAAAGTTACAGTTAAAGCCCATATAGCTGTGAATTTTATGCATTATTTTCATGATATTATTTTCAAACCATAGCTGGTTCGTGTAAATGTGCTAACTGAAGGATTTGTATAGAAGTATCACTGCTCGTTGAATTGATTTGGACCATGCCTACACGTTTAACAAGCTGAATAATAAACGGGTGCTGCACTCATTAAATGGTGCCCCAATGGAAAAGTACAAAAACAGTATTTTCTGCACATACAAATTTAATTGTTGTAATCTTTATTTCGTCTTTAATGTAAAATGGCGGGAAATCTAAAATGATGTTAAAGCGTTTGAATTTACATGCCACTTTCGACACTGATGACAGTGTTATACACTTTTTTCAGTCTTTAATGGGTCTTATTCAAAGAAAAGTCTTGGAAAAGTGAGGATATTTTAGGTCGGTTTATTAGGGGCAACATCAAAAGTTCAATATAATAAATCTAACTTAATTGCTTAAGTTTGGCCTCAGACCCCCCCCCCCACCCCCCTTCTAACTTAACTGACCTAAAATTGAAAAACATTGCGGACTCATACCCTGTACTAATTCTTTCAAACGACGTACCAATGTACCATTGAATTAAATAAAAATTGAAAACCATTATAAAGTAACAAAAATACGGGTGACTGGATCGGTTTTAGCGTACAAAAAACAGCCTTGAAATCGTAAAATTTGCCAAAAAGACGTAAAATCGTTTTTGACTGCACAGAAATTAATTTGGCCGAAAACCCCCCACCCCCAAACTTAAGCAATTAAGTTTTTTTTCAAACATCGATCTTTTGACGTCGCCCCTTACACATTCGAAATTGACCATAAGCGACAATATGTGCCAGCAATTGCTGTCCAGTGTTGACTTAATCAGCGTAGTCCGCTTAGCGGCTTACGGTTGCCACAGGCCTACGGTGGCCTTTGTTGGCGATATAGATCAGTCAAATAATATGTGTTCCACAGACAAATCTATAGTATGTAAACAGGGGACAAAAGTCAGTCCCCTAGGGTGGGAATGGGTAGGGTTCTTTGTGCAACGGTTTATTTTTTTATTTTATTAATTTTGACTGTGATATTTAAAATAAAGTCTGACTGCTTTCTTTATTACCTACAAGTCCTTCTCCAAACTGTGTATACACCGTAATTGCTCTGCAAATATTGTCAACTGGCTAATCGGCTGTGCGTATCAGCGGATTTAATTCAACACCACAGCTGTCTGCGGGCCGGCGCTACATGCAGCCAACACGAGAGAAAAGTCATGCGCGCGGCCATTGGGCTATTGCAGCTAGGGGTGAGGTATAACACCGAATAAATTCAGTAGATTTTTGATCGGAATCTAAGCTTCATCAATTTCGCAAAATCATCATAGAACATGTTTTGAGGGCTTACACCAATTTTACTCCTTTTTTACCTTGACCAAAAATTTAGAGGGGAAAGTAGAGTTGTTCGTAACTGCCCTCCCACTGCTAGCGTACACGGAAAACGTGCCCTCCAAATGAGTTTTGATGCCCACTGCCCTCAAGTATCGATGGCCTGTCCGCTCCCCACTCCCCACAACCACGGTTACTCTGGAGTTAGCGTGCCTTAACACAACTTCCCACTGCCTCCCCCTACTACTGAATTTCCCCGACGTTGTACGATAAATTCCCACTGGGCAAACAAGATCAACACAAAACCGTACCAGCAGCTAACAGTATACTGAATATACTTAGGAACATTGCTCCCCTCTACGTTAGGCGCTTAATCTCCCCTCAAGTTATATCATCAACAACGGCTTTCCCCTCCCTCTATGTATTTTCCGGTACCCACTGTCAAAAATTTTCTCCCTGCCTGCTGAAGATAATGAAATTTCGTCGCCACCCTCGGTAGATATCGATTAATCCTACCCGCCCGCTGATTTAGTTTTGAAATTTGCTCGCCCGCTGAAAAACTTCGCACGAACAGCTTTGTTGGCGGCACAGCCATTTTAACTCATACTGCACGGCACCCAGTCAAGGGCCAGGCCTGGCGAAGACATCACAGTCGAAAGCGCTCCACCAAATCCCCACCTTTTAAAAGAGTGCATGGTTCAATAACCGAGCTAAGTTTAATAGAGTTCATGAAGCACTCGCATCGTGCCCTATAAGAAAGTCATTAGCCACCCTCAATACAGTAGCCAATCACACACTTTCCGCCGAAACTTCTGACCAATCAATAGTCAGTAAATTCCCGCCTCTGTTTACTTCATTTGTAGCAAGCAATCATACAGTAGCCGCCACAGGCCCGAAAATGGCCACTATACCGCCAGCCGTTATATTTCTTCCTCCAGTGCTCTACGCTAACTGCTCACTAAGAGGCCGTAGATAATGAAAACACGCTCATGTAAAAGCAATTTCTGTGTTCAGGGGGAGGAGGTTCGGCTGTATTTCGATTAGCGTGCGCAAAAATTGCACGACATGATTTTATATCGCAACATCTCGCTACACGTTTTTATGTTTCGCAAAATACCGCACTCTATTGTTCGGCGCGGCGTGTACCAGTCAAGTGCGCTACACCAGCATTCCTGTTTAGCGCGCGAGTAAAAACAAAAGGCGATCATTTTGGATACACTGTTTCAATTCATTTCATTTTGTCGGTTGCATTATTGTCGAGTTTGCCCTGAACAAAGATTGATTTTAGAGGTATGCCCGGGATGAGCATGATTTCATAGCGACAAATTTATCGATTGTTCGTAAGCTGATACAGACTGAGGCTTGGTTGGGATTTTCGCACTTCCAAACTTTCGTTCAGAGGAGGGGAGGGTTTAGGCCAAACGCACCTAGTTGCGTTCACTCAGTGTGCGCATGTTTTAATTATCCATGGCCCCTAACATATCTATACGCTGACTTATAAAAGTGTCCAGTTACAGATCTACAGCTATTGAAAAATATTTGTGCTGGGCGATGCAAAGGGTCGCGCAGGCTGAACATTTGCGGCAGTAACAATATCCCCGAGAGGCTCGGTCTTTGGTTTGAATACAGGAAGTCGGTCATACAATACTATAAGAGAGTCGAACTGCAAAAATTCGAAGTCGTGTCCAGCAGTCAATTGGAATTTATGGAAGTTTGCCGAGAAACAGACAGGGTAAGCATACAATTTTGTATCACGTCAAAGATCGCCTGCATGGAGTGAATTGTGAGATGTGGTCGATCTAGCACGTGTTCCGTATACTCGAAGCATTCACTAAAAACAGATTTTCGACAAAGCTCGTGTAAAGAGGGGTCATACATGTTTTCAATTGCCCTTTTTCAAAAACATCTCCCGTGTGTCATATTGTATTTTAGTGTATCGCGAACTAAACTTTATAACGGAAAGTGAAAACACTTCCTACTGCTCTCTCTCTCTCTCTCTCTCTCTCTCTCTCTCTGTAATTTTCGCACCCTAAGGCCTCGTCTTGTGTGTATTTGCTTTCCATAAATGTGCTACGGGAAAATTCAACGAAGGGGAAACGCAGCTATCTGTTGGCAGGGTAACGTGCGTCGCTATGCGGGTCATCAAAAGTTCAACTCCGCCACGGATCGGGGTTGACCTTTGATGACCCGCGTAGTGACGCGATCCTGCCAACAGATAGCTGCGTTCCCACAGCTAGGTTCTACCACTCCCTAAGGTTTTCGACGATCAGTGACGCGTCGGATGCGTTCACTTTGATCACATAGGACACGTCATTGCGTGTTTTCATGGCGAATGAATGTGTTCAGAAATAGAATATGTGCGATCAACCGTTTCCTCATTCTGTCGTCTGCTTCAATAAGGCTTAGCGTCTCTGAAACCATAAACACGATTGGAACTAATTTGGGACAATGGGGTTGTTTTAACTTGCAAATGTTAGCTCATCTACTTTTCTTTTTAAATTACACACTTTTTTAATGAGTAATTTGTAAGGGCGGAAAATCGTGAAATAACTTCAAGACCTCAGGTAATTGCACAACCAGGCCACCGAATTCTAGGGAAATATTTATCGATTTGGGTTGAGGTGTTGATGTACACATCACATGATCCACAAGATGCTTATTTTCAGTTCCTCGTAGGTCCTCGTTAAGGTAGAGTGCACATCGGGAACTCTGAAACTTTTCCAGTTCTTTTCTGATCTACCACTTGTAAGGGTTAATTTTGAAGCTCTTGGTGTAAGCAAACTTTTCACGTCCTTACATGTATTGTTTCGAAAGCCGAAAGTTGTATTGCTCTCCTTACAGTTAAAACAGGGATGGCGACCATTTTTAATTTGAAATAAAGGCACATCTTGGGTAATTTGTTTTTCTAGCACCACAATTTGCTGCTTGATCCCCGAATTTTATTCTTGATTTTGAAAGAGAATGGTTGAAACATTCCTTAGGAATGTAAATTTAAACTGAACTTTTAAGTTTTTTTTCACTTTCGAGGCGCATACTACCTTAACCAGTTTCCAGGATATATTTTCTGACGTTAGCGGTCGATGTTTTGAAAATGAAGACAACGACGAATGATTTAGGGTAAGAGTGACTGTCACATCTCTGTGTCCATTATATTTTGTTTGAAATATAGTAAATGAAATGAAAAGTGACACATGCGGGACTCGAACCCACAGCCTATTTTTTGTATTGTATATAATGTACTTTGAATTTTTAGCATTTTTAAGTGTCGTTCCTTCATTTTTGATTTGAATTTGGAAAAAAGTTTCATACTTGATGAACAATAATGTATTATTACTATTACTATTATTGTTATTCTTTTTCTTATTTATTGATGTTATTGTTGTTGCTGCTACTACAGCTGCTGTCATCTCCTCGTCCGCTGGAATATAATATAAAATCGTTCCCACATGGCCGCTATTTGACAGTTTCTGAACAGCTTTTGTGCGCGAATAGCTTTGAATTCCTGCAGCATGAAAGGCATTGCTCCGGGCGTTATTCTACAGCTAATGACATTTGCTTCATTGGTCTACAGAATTGACTCTTGTCTGCAAGGTTGGTTCTTTGTGAGCGATGACATGTAAAAATGGAGCTAGCTAGCAGTTTGAGCTTCAAACGCATTACCACACGTTTGATTTTCCCATATTCAGAATAGATGTGTTTGTTCTGTTTGCAAAAAGATCAGAATAGAAAAAATGTTACATAGAGAGGACAATGCCTAGAAATTTCGAGGCTACTACTATTTTCATGAGATTCAATTTTTGATCGAACATACTTTTCACAATTCCACTTTTAAACCGAACATTCAACTATAAACACTCACAAATAAGATCGATGAAGCCACTTTTTCTGAATGACTATTTGAATGTACTTTATTTATTGCTTATCAAACTTAATATATTGATCCGAGTACATACCTATAATAAATTTATATATTTCTTTTTTGTATATTATATATATATATATATATATATATATATATATATATATATATATATATATATATAATAACACAGATTATTTCAAGTGCAAAATATTATACCTATACTTATTTCTTATCCATGTGTAAATTTCACGCATATTGCATGCAAATATATATATATTATATATATATATATATATATATATATATATATAATATTATAATATATATATATATTATATATATATATATATATATATATATATATATATATATAATGCCCAAGTTCAGAGGTTGCCATAAAGCCATTATGGTGATAACCGGAGGGGCACATTGTATAACATTGTGTGTGTGTGTATATATATATATATATATTATATATATATATATATATATATATATATATATATATATATATATATATATATATATATATATATATATATTTATATATATATATATATATATATATGTATATATATATATATATATATATATATATATATATATATATATATATATATATATATATATATGGTGATAACCGGAGGGGCACATTGTATAATATTGTATATATATATATATATATATATATATATATATATATATATATATATATATATATATATATATATATATATATATATATATATATATATATATAACAACAAAAGCAATACGTTGAAAACCCTGTTACCTGAACAGTCTTCAAAATAACTCCGTATAAGCAGCACACCTGAAAAAATACGATGCATTTTACCCTAAGAGGGGACCCTGAAATGTTTAGCAAAAATGAGATGATTTCAGTAAGATTATTCTCTCGACTGGTCGGCGAGGACAAGAAAATTTCACAGAAGCATGAATACAGTCGAGGTGAAAGGTCGTTCGTTTGCTGACGGATAGAGTCAAATACTAGAGCGTCTTATGTGACAGCGACGGATGGTAAACGAAGGCGGACAGGACGGGGAAGCAGTCGGCAATTTCATTATCGTGATCCCTGAAGCTATGGACCGGAAATCTCTATCCGTTTTTGCAAAGTGTTAGCTAAGGATATAACTGCATGCAGTAAAGCGCTATTGTAGATAAGATGAATAAAATGTTAATGTTGTTGTCATCGTTTTGGGATTCATGGCAACGCTTTACTAATGCACGATGAAACGACGAAATAAACTCATTCATAAATTAGGAAGCGAAATGTGAGTATAACAATGGTGGTAAATAACACTTAGGAAATGTACACATTCATATTTTGTGTCCAACAAGGCAAAAAGACAACCCAAACCGCCTAGCATCGTCATTTTTGAGAGAGGATTTTCTAAGAAATTTGTGATTTTTTCGGATTATTTGAAAATATGGATGGGCTAACAGGCATACGTTCAGATAAATATTAACCTCAGTTGAACAAACATAGACATATGAAAGAAAGTTCATTATTATGCTAATTTTTTTCTGAAGCTACTGGGATCTGATTGGTAGGTACGGTGGATCTGGTGTACGCAGCTGGTAAAGCTCGCGCTGCATAGTCGTTTCAAGGAGACTTCGTCACCTCCCATGGATACCTATGGCTTTTTGGCTTATGGACACTGAGGGTGGTGTAACACGCGAACATTTCTGACAGGAGAGCCGTGACTGAAACACCTCATAATCGGGTAAATATCACCAACTGCGCATTTGTCTTTCGCAAGCAAAATTTTGACGCTTTCGGTCAGTCTGTATCGATAAGCAGTATTTGAACTCCCCCGTCAATACAACTATCTCAAGGACGCGTTGCCAAGCAGGACTTGCGAAGTCTATTCAGGATTACACTTGGGTAAAATAGATTGCCTCTTTCTGAAATATACTCTTTTACCTCACAGTCGGCATAAAATATTGATTTTAAGCGGTAAAAATACAGTTATCGTTCAGGACAGTAACGCGGGTATTACGTCGCATACATTATCGACCTCATCTTAAGGACATGTTCGTAGTTTCCGAGCTGTGCATACTCACCGGCTGCGAGCCAGCCCGCATTGTTGTCTAGAATTTAGACGTAGGTTGGGCCTTAAGCTTTCCGTTCAATTCTCCACGATAAGCAAACGGCCAAACAGATATCTACATTCTAGATTTGCCCATCGGCTGATAGGCTTTCTCGGTAGTGCATTTTCGACACAGATGGATGTCGCTGATTAAAGTTCGGGAAATGATGAAATACATAGTCTTGAAGAGATCAACCTGTATCCGCTTTTTCGGCTGATACTCTACTCCTGTTGACTACTACCTCGGCGATAAGAAAATGCATTTTTCAAAGACAAGCCCACGGGTTCTGCTCGAATTTGATATTTTGCCTTTCAGTATACAGCTCGATCAATACGCCACAGCACCCGTATCTACAGCTTCCTTAGTTTCTATGTAGTCTTTTGTTCAAGACTGTCTGACAACAGACAATCGCTCGATCCGCAAATAACCGTGCCAAGAATAAATTTAGCGGGTATTTTTGCCCTCTTTATGTACTGTGGTGTTGCCTTTTTTGCTATTGAAGCCGATCACGTCCACAAGGAGAACGAACCAAGTCAGAAATGTTCACGTTCAGACACAAAGGTGTTTAGAAATTTCGACTCAAAATGGCCGTATAAACTCAAGCACAAGGAAATAGAATGTGACGTCATCATGCAGATATAAATTCCACTGCGATGTCAATGATACGTCACTCTTTGCTAGTGGTAATGACCTTGCCAGGGAACGACTTTCTGCTTTGGGGTCAAAAATACTGGAACGAATTACAGAGCATACTACGGAGGTACACTTAGCGACTTGGAGATTGTCGAAATTTATTCTTTCAGAACGGTGACTAATAGAATTACTCTCCGGCCTCATTATTGTCCGATATGTTGTTCTGATCATGATCCTCATTATCATGGTAATTGTGTAATAACATTATTATTATTGTTTTTGTTGTTGTTGTTGTTTAGTGCCTTTTTCCTATGCATGCCAATGGATGACTTTTATGTACAGACAAATCGCTCGAATAAAATTCTTCAGGAATGTTTCACATTATACATGTACGTTTGAAGCTCATACTATTACGCATGCGCACACATTGCCACATTTATTATTTGTCCTCTGACTCTGAATGAATACCGGTTGATTATGTTTATGTTGTTGTGAAGAAGTATGTCGTGTAATGTAAACGCATTTGTACAACTGTAGAGCACTCCTCGGGGACAGATATTTGGACTCTCAAACTTTTTTATTTCTTTTTTTGATCTACCACTTGTGGGGGCTCATTTCTAAGCTTTTGTGTAAGGAAACTTTTCATCGGCTTAGTTTTTCGAATTCGATAATTGAAAATTTTATTTTTTTTCTCCGTAAAGTTAACACAGGGATGGCGGCCATGTTGAATTTCAAATATCGGTAAATCTTGAGTAATTTGTTTCTCTAGAGCCAAAATTTGCACGGTGACCCCCGATTTTTACTCTTGATTTTGAAAGAGAATGGTTGAAATATTCTTTGAGGAAAGTTTTGAGCAAATGTTTAAGTCTTTCACCTTCGAGGCGCATACTACCTTAATTGTTCAATGAAATTAATGCCGCTACTCCCGCTGATAGATGAAATACGCAAACTTAAGATAGAATGCGCCTTGGAGACACATACTGTGACTCTCAACTTGTAAAATATTCTATTTGTCTACCGGCTGTGGGGCTCGCTTTGAACCTTACGGAGTAAAAAACGTTTTCACCGGCTTAGTGTGAAACTCAGGATATTAATTATCCCCTATAGAGATACCATGGGGATTCCGGCCATTTTGAATTTCAAATATCGGTAAATATTGGGTAATTTGTGTCCCTACTAGTACAAATTTTTACCGGTGACCCCCGATTTTTATTATTGATTTTGAGAGAAAATGTTTGAAGTTTGCTTGTGGAAAATTTTGGGCAAAATTTTAAGTCTTCCATTTTAGAGTTGTGAACTACATTAAATCATGGAGGATATGCATGCTAATAATGGATTCTAGTGTTTTACAGAAATATCAGAGAAAATAAATCTCATTGAAAATGTCAATTTCAGCAAGGTTGAATGCATTGATATTACTTTTTTTTTGAAATGAGAGTCCGCAATACGATCATTTGCCGTCTTCAGGCTTGTGTAAGCGGTAGATTTGTGCGTGCGGGGAGTGAACGCTATCGGCAGTAGCATTAACGACAGCTTCACTACATCGCGGTCAGGAAAAACAGTTGCAATTACTCTACTATTTTATCGCATTGACTAAATTACTGTTTATTCAAAGACTCGGACCAAGTCAAAGTTTGCTGTTAAGAGCAAATGTGAAGGTCACGGTGCATTTAAACTTTATAATTTACATTGATCATGACTTTGGGGATAGATATGTTCTCCGAGAGCAGGATACTCATCGCGGCGTTTCCCCCCAATAGAGATATGAGTCTTTCCATGCAATCATACAGGGTCGACATGTCAGGCTTCGATGATGTATGAATTGTCATTTGTTCCCAGACAAATATAACAATAGCTCCCCGTTTATTTTAAAAGCAGCCGGCGAGTATACAATAGTTTGGCAGGTGGTGTACGCATGCCCGTGAAAGAGCTCGAGACAAGAATATTAATGCACAAATCTGTATGCATATTCACAGCGATGTAGCTAGTTTCTTTACCAGCACGGCACTGTGCCAGCATGAGCCCTCGATATCCAAATAAATACAAAGATAAATGTTATAAAAGGGAGACTACGAATTTTGGATGATGTGAATGCGCTACTGCCCGGGGGTACTGCTGTAGAAAGACACAGGGGCTTGGCATTAACAATGTGGTATACGCAGGAAGAATATGGTTTTTAGGTTACTCCACACTGAAAACTCTACGCGCCTGTCAAGGTTTTAACCCCTCTCTGGCTTCATGTAGACTTTTGACCAAGGGAATTATGATAAAGATCATCTTTCCACCGCTAGCTACTTTTGGCTGTAGCATGTTTTTGACTCTGAACAGGCACCATTGTCCATTCAGTTTAATCCCCCCCCCCCCGCCCCGATTTAAATTGCAGAGTTATGCTTCGTCCTGTGGAATGTTTAGTTTAACCCTTCATAGTGCTCGAGTCTGAATACCCCTCCCCCGGCCGCAGGGGGTTGGGGTTGGGGTGGGTGTACCTCAGTAGTTTTTCGTTCACCCATTTCTTCTGTGAACTGCAGCTTGGGTGTATTCATTTGGAGGCCTGTGGAGTGAATGAAGTTTGACGTTTACTTGTCATTTCAACCATTGAGTGAACTCATGCTATAGCTGCTATTCGAAATGTAAATATCGATGGAAAGTATATAATCCCGCACATGCCCATGCCATTTTACGGATGGCGAGGTATCCAGACAGGTGTGTTTACTGTGCAAAAGCACCGACGCTGTTGACCCTGGTCAAGTTGCTGCTACAACCTTTTTTTTTAATTTGAGCATCTGTATGACCATCAATAAACACAAAAAAATCCAGTATGACCATCAATGAACACCGTGGCATCCAGTATGACCATCAATGAACACCAAAGAATCCAGGATGACCATCAACAAACATCTAGTGTGACCGCCAATGACATCCCAGCATCCGGCATGACCATCAATGAACATCTCAGCATCCAATAGGACCATCAGTGAACACCGTGGCATCCGGCATGACCATCAATAGAACCACATACCATATTGTAAATACATTAATCAACATCATTGTAACCAATATGGCAATTAATGTATGACCATTAATTAAGACCACAGCATCAAGTGTGACCATAAATTAACACCATGGATTCTGGTATGACCATCAAGGAACAGAACAGCATCGAGTATGACTTATTATTAGGCGTCCAGTGTAGTGTACAAAGTATCCTCCGGTATGTCCGTAAGTGTAGTACATTATGGTATCCAGTATGATGTTGTGGCCATAAATGATGACGTGACATTCATATGATACAGCATTTAGCTAAGGGAGTGACATATGCATGATAAAGAAACCAGAGCGGCCTTCGAGTGACATTTACGTGATATGGCAGTTAGCCTGTAGGAGTTATATGCATGTGACATGGTTTTTGGTGAATATCACAACGCAGGGATTAAAAATGTCAATCCTGACTGTCATTCTTTGAAGCACTGGCTGTGGTAAACGTCAGAAGAAAAACTTTAAAACACAGCAAAGCCTTGTTAAGTGTTCAATTTACATTGAAAGAAGATTGATCGTAAATGGCGAAAACACTCTGAAAAGGTCCACTTGCTATACCTTGATCAGATTTCAATGAGTCATGGTACAGCATCATTTCTGTATGTCAAACCGGCGTCGCCAACATTTCTGAATATCAAGCAGAAGTGTAACGAAATATGAACTGAAAATGCTCACGTGTTTCAGTATATATTGCAGTTGTCTGTATATTTAAACTTCTGCAACTTGTTTGCAATTTCGCTAAAAGTATTCTGATCAACACCATGAACAATATTCACCACAGATTAATTACAACGTCATTAAGTATATATATGTAATTATCTGAACTAAAAAATACTAAAGACACCCTTCTCAATCCCTGGTTCTCGCTATAGCGAATGTGTCATCAGCCCATTAACCGTTTATCATTCTTTTGTTTTCCATTGAATATTTTATCAAGTTCAGATAATTGAGTGGGGGCTTTTAATTATCTTGCCTTGCTCATTCCAAATTCTGGCAGCAATGTCATCCGCTTTGGCCCTGCCAACGCTGTTGCTTGTGTGCCGTACTGCTTTACACGAGGCGCTGTCGTGGTAGCTGTCACTTCCTTGCACAGAGATTACCCCCTTTTTCACATCGATCTGTACACTTTAATAAAAATTGGGTTGAAAAAGCATACCGATGTCGCATTATTTGTGGTCAGTCGTCATGGTTGCTATGACGATCTTATGCTTAACTTGATCGTTGAAGCAGCATATTGTGAGTACTTAATCGTTTATGAAAGCTGCGGCGATAGAAACTTGTGCATTGTCGGAAACTACTTGTATACAATTTACCTATCTCACACCCGGGATATGGCTAATTAGGCCTAAAATATTGCCTTATCTTCAAGAACGTCAATTTAGAAATGTACATCAGTCTCCTTTAACGTCCTTCCTTCCAAAAAACATGCGCAACGCGAGCGGAACAGATTAATGTCGGTCAGGTTCACACGTGTTGAAATGTGTAAACGAATAGTGAAACTGTGATCGTCATATCTTGTCACGTGTCAGAGTTATGGTGGCACAGTCGAACAATCCTGTACTGCCATTTACAGTCCGGTATTTCATTCTTTTAACTAATTACAAAAAAGCTCTCTCGATGTGCATCATTTTTATAAGAGACCTTGTTGGTAAAATGACCCATTACGTGCCTCGGGGACAGATATTTGGACTTTCAAAGTTTTCCAATTCCTTTCTAATCTTCCACTTGTACACATGATCGAATTTAAAACCGTTTTTACAAAGAAAAATATTCACCGTCTTAGCTTTGGAAATTCGAAAAGGTTATTTTTTCGCCATAGAGTTAACAGAGGGTTGGCCCCTATTTTGAATTTCAAATATTGGTAAATATTCGGTAATTTGTGTCTCTGCTACACCACGCTTTGCACTGTAACCCAGTTCTTGATTTGTGAGAGAATGGAGTATTTTCATTGGGGAAATTGTGAGTAACAGTGCGAGTCTTTCACTTTCAAAGCGCATACTACATGGCATGGCACATCCAAGAAATTCTGGCTCTCCACGTTTTGCCTCCATTAACCTTTTCTGACAAACATCACGGAACACGTATCCTTTCTGTTTAGTTACTCGTGGCGTTCCTTGAGGAGGCGAGAACGTCATCTCTATACCTGAGATGGTACGCGAATACACTCTGAACACCATCTGCCTGACACGTGGTGAACATTAAATTGGTCAAGGTTGACATTAGCGTGGCCGTCCCTGCCCAATAGAATGGAATCTTCTATACCTATTTTTAAAACATTTGAGGTTGTATCCCGCATGTTCATTATGTGTTCTGTATTTCATTTTCAGCAGGCAACGACTGAGGGGAGAGACAAAAAAATGACCAACAGACGAATCGTCGCTAATGCTTTCATCATACTGTCCAGCTTTTCAATCGGGTACTTCCTAGCTAACTTAGGAGTGGTACAAAAACAATACACTATGCCTACGGACGCTACAATCGACCAGAAGGCTGTGAACGTAGCCGAGCTTTACCAGAGGTAAGTAACACGCTGTATCATAAATAAGACAAAACAAGTCTTGCCTCCAATCATGTGTGCAGTTAAAAATGGTGAGGTATAGCGGTTTTATCGTCTTCTTTTTTGTTACTTCGTAAGATCAAAATAACCGAAACAAAAACGACAAAACAGGAAATGTTAAAGCGCATCTGCAAACTTCACACAGAGCAAGATAACGACTAGTTCGATGTTCAGAACTGCACAATGTGTACATCAGACGGGTATTACATGTTACGCTGCCAGCCTTTTACTGCTATTTTTAGTCATCTTTTCGAACGAACGCGATGTGTTCCTGCTCAATCAGCACGTGAGCGCATGAAAACAGACGCGCCATGAAAATATGCTCCGGCCGAATGGGTCACTTTTTAACGAAAAAATCCCTAAACATAGGTCGATTTTTATCCCAAAAAAAACCCTTAGCATGGGTCAATAACAAAGCAAATGTCCTATGCTTCCGGAAAACTGTCACGTGCAACGGAATAAAGGTGAAATTCCTAAACTTTGCAAAGCACATCCCTAACAGTTGGCCATATTTTCGGAATATACATAGGTTGATGTAATTGGCAATTGGCCAGCACATCCCCGTATGAAAATATCAGGTGTAGGCCTACCCCTCCTTGGTGCCAATAACACGATTGCTGTTTTATTGTGATCGAGATCGATCGTCTAAACCTAGACTTTTATTCATAATTTCATCATTGATGATTGTTTACTGCTTTCAAACTTTAAAGGGCCATTATTGGTAACTTTTGACCATTTTTTACCTCGGAAAATTCCATGTTGGAGGCTCACATTTGTTGCAAAATGTTGTTTTACGAAGAAACAAACATGATTAGCGATGTTATAGCCACATAAAACTGCTTATTTTTGTTCAAACGTGTTGCCCTTCCGAGCTCGTTTGTTGACGTCTGGCATGTACAAGTTCACGCTTATTGCGGGATCAAAACAACATTGCGTCGTGGATTGCCAGACATCTGGCTACGCAACGTGCTCGGACAATGGACTACGACGTAAGTACCGGGCATAAGTAATGAATATTTATTTTGAAATTGCTGTAAATGGCTCGCACAGGTGCAGAAGAATGCCTACGTTGCAATCCGCGTGTCAACAGAGTTTGTATTTCTGTCCGGACAAAAATTGAAATTTTCGTGGTAAAATCACATGTTATTTAGTTGTAGGGCACGTAATGTTTCCGAATAATATGCGATTCGTTGTTATTTGACAGGCTTTTCAACATGAGCCAGTGCTCATTTCAATCAAAACTAACGGAAAAATCGCCAGAAGATACAGCTAATGGAACTTTAAAAACATGAACATCAAATTGCACTAGTATCCGTGGAGACTGAACCGCAAATACGTCGTTGGCTGTTATTTTCGATGCGTACACTCCACGTCATGCACGTCACCAAAGCTGAATGTCAGGCGATATTTTATTTTCCAAGGGATCATTATTTCTAGAAACAACAGCAAATTCACATGTCGCTACACTATGCGCTTGGGACACCCTCAAATAACAAATGGACATCTTTGCTTACTGTGTTTTGTGCGCGATTTCCGCGCAGTCAGTAACTTTTTCAAAGCAGACAATGGCTCGAAATGTGCAATTTGCGCAATGGCGCAGACGAGAGAAAACCCTGTCAGAATCTCTTTTTTTAAATATAAAATTTCAACCACTATGAACGTAATATTATAAATGATTATCACATGAACTGGCCCGTATCTCCACCTGTGTGACGTACACCAGCACAGATAAGAAATCCATATTACCGCTGTTGTACGTCATCAACCGGAACTTTTTTCTGCAATGGTACCGTTCGTACATGCACGTTGCCACACAGACCGATTTGTCGTGATCGATGCCGTGCTCTCATGACATTTTGACAAAAAGGTGACCCGATAAATCAAGATATGGAAATATAGAAGGCATGTCCAACGACATTTCGAGTCGCTAAAGCTTCAGCTATTCCCAAGAATCGAATGAGGATACCATC
This sequence comes from Ptychodera flava, assembly GCF_041260155.1. Taxonomy (NCBI): domain Eukaryota; kingdom Metazoa; phylum Hemichordata; class Enteropneusta; family Ptychoderidae; genus Ptychodera; species Ptychodera flava. The sequence continues at coordinate 2,446,861 of NW_027248355.1, read as the reverse complement.
GATCGTTATAATGGCTAAGCAACGTCACAGCTCAAGTGGTAAGGCTAAAAGTGGACGTCGTCGAACCTGGCGATCGCCAAGCGACGTCGTACCTGGCGATCGAGGTTGGCGATAAACCCGAAATACACACCTCAACGAAAGTTCAACTTAATAAATGAGTACCGTATTATCTTCGGGAAAGCGACATAGAAGGCACAAGCATAAAGTTATTTTACGAACAACGATAAATTTCCTTCATCACCCAAATTATTCCGTCGTTTCTCGATCGGAATCAAACCTGCAGCGTAAGTGAAAACATATAAGCTGTCGACCTACAGTGCAGCGCCGTAGAATCCGATGTATTTCGAAAGTTGACTAGGAAAACACTCACAACAGAACAGAGTTCCCGTCAAGTAACAAAATTGGGATGTACCTACGGGCGATATATGTGTCGCAGCAAACATCAAAATCCGTAAGACGAAAAATTGACGACCGAGATGGCCACCGGCGAAGACCGGTGACGGCAGTGCCCACTACAACTTACAAGCGTACACTCTGTGTGTGTCATCGATCTGAAACTTTCGGGCTCGCCTAAGGTCGTAAACTTGTGATATTTTAATATCCACAGCATCTCTAAGAATGGTAACTACTGTTTCGATCGTGTCGTTGCATTAGTTTCATAAATATAATTGTAAATATTCTGAATAAGTCAAAATACTATGGTTATCTGTCGCTAGCGCGGTGAAAGTCATGTCCGCCGATGGTAGACTTGCCCTGGCAGAGGTCCAGCGCGAGACAATGATTGACATGCGCATGTGACCGAATCCGTATGTCTGATTGGTGGAGATACCATTTCATGTATCAAAAGTTCAGCTTAATCGGATTTATGAATGAAAGTATGCCTGTAAACATTCGCACATCTCCTGGGTGACGGACCGCTTTACCCAATAAATGAAAGTAATCCGCGTAAGGAAAAACACAAAATCGCGATAAAAACCATGCAATTTGTTACAATAATTTTGATCCATCCACATCAAAGAAAAATAAGAAGACTGTTCATGTGATAAATATATAATCCCATGGAATTTTTCTCTGTTTGACGTCATCGTACGCGTATACTCGTGTTTTTCGCGGAGCCGTACAACTTCGAGCCGAAACACTCGTATACGATGACGTCAAACAGAGAAAAATACCATGGGATTATATATAGTAATGCATGCGTCGACAAGCACTGTTTGGCTTTCTGCTCAGCGTCGTGGTAATATTCAATAAGTGTAATTAATCCGTGATGTGAAACGGAAATGAGTATATGATATGAAAACCAGGTTCACTTTATTTTATGAAACCGGCAATAAATAATTTGAGGATAATAATTTTGCATCGGGGCTCTGAACCCAGAGGTAATGATTAAAAACTTGAACAAGGGTGCCATTTATGGACCACTTTACTCCGGTACCCACTCACATAGTTATACCAGCTTTAAGACCGACATCTATCGCTATTCTCCACGCATTAAACAGACTCCCCGATATACTTTCAAGTGAAATACTTTCAGTCTTATTCGGGTTGCGCATCGGTATTTTTGCAAGGCGTCGAATATAGTGGCGTTTTCGTAAAACAATGTACCAACAATTTACAACTTCTGTGAGATTATCTTAGTTTTGTTGTCAGGTAAGAGTCCTATTGCGATGTATTTTTCCATGTACATCGATGTAATCACAAGTACATCACAAGTAATTTCAATTTGCCAGCGACACATATCGCAATTCTAAGCCCTTCACAGGATTATAACCCAGATGTTGATGACCCACCAGTAAATGTTTGCGTATTGACTATAGTGGCGAATATCTGTTAACCAGCACATAAATAGTCACAGACCGTATTGCGTATTGGTAAAACGTCTTTCATTCAAAATATTTTGATTGCACTTTGAATACTGAGTGATAAGTTACTGCTACCAAAACCTAGGATGCGAGGTCAGGGCAGTATTTTTAGTTATAATTATGAAGCGATGTTCTGTCGTGCATTCTGGATAGTTCGTGCTCGCTGACACCTGTGGATTGTGGCACGGGTAGAGCTCGTGTGAATAATATACCTCTGTGTGTGTGTGTGGTGTGTGTGTGTGTCTGTGTGTGTGTGACGCTTTTTGTTAGCGCGCGACAAATATTTTGAATGATGCCGCTACAACACAGGTCCCGCTGCCGCAGTTGAACACCGTCGATCAATCACTGTGATGTCCCGAAAACAAAAGGTAGAATGTTGAAAATTTGTGTCATGCTTTGTGACTACTTAATCCTAAAGCTTAAAGGGCGGTGGTCGTCGGATCGGCGCTCAAAGGTCGCTAGGGACCCCTACGACCGATATAAACACTGTATCCAAGGTACGTTGGCGATTGATGAAAGTTAAAACATGTTTGTCTCAATGTACATTGTTAAATTTAAATGTCGCAGCTATTTTGACATGATGCATCTATATATAGTGCATGAAATACAATGTTTGTAATCAAGAAAGTTGCACATGCGCATTTCCGACCACCACCTCTCTTTAAGGTGAAAATATTTTGATTGCACTTTGAATACTGAGTAATAAGTTACTGCTACCAAAACCTTGGATGCGAGGTCAGGGCAGTATTTTTAGTTATAATTATGAAGCGATGTGAAAGACTCAGACATTTGTTCAACATTTCCTCAAATAAACTTTCGACAATTCTCTTACCAAAGCAAGAATAAAAATCAGGGGTCACGGCGGAAATTTTGGTACTAGAGAGATAAATTACGAAAAATTTGGTGATATTTAAAATTCAAAATGGCTGCCATCCATGTCTTAGCTCTACGGTGGAAAATAAAATTCTCGATTTTCGAAAAACTAAGACGGTGAATACTTTTCTTTAATCAAGAGCTTTAAAATGAGCCCACACAAGTGGTAAGTCAGAAGAGAATTGATAATTTGGAAGCCCCAAATTTCTGTCCCCGAGGCGTGTTCTACCTTAGTAAAGGGTGAACAAATGGAAGAGTTAAATTTTTAATTTAATTTTTTGTTATGCATTATAACCAGAAAGCTAAGAACATTCGTACTTTAAATTAAGTACCATCTTGTATCGATAGTTACAAGAGGGTACAACACCCTTTGGAGAAACATGCCGTTCAGAACGTTAATATTTTAATGAATACCATCTTGTCACAATAGTACCCTGCGAGACCATGGGGAGGGGTGGAATAAAATTGTGCGCTCTGCTGTCTTTTGCACTGCCGGCCAGCTGCACTACATTTGCAGGGTCTCAACCGTTCTCGAGCGCTTTTGATTGGGGCCTAAAGAAGGACACAGGAATCGTTCTATACGACTGATCTCGACTAATTGTATCTGTAGCCGAGTTAGAGGTCACGGACCAGTACCAGTATTTATTCAATTCAAAGCAATGTTGACTACACAGTGTACAATACTTTTGGCACCCGTATGCTAGACACCCTGATTGTCTAAGTATCTGGCATGTTCAAATAGGCAGAATTCATATTCCTCGTCATTGGGACGTTCGACAAAACAGACAAAATTGTGACAAAGTAGAGATACTTTTGTGAATAAACGGGGAGGAATGTAGACTTAAACCCTCTCTGGTTTTCAAACAAAAACCTGAGAGAGAGAGAGAGAGAGAGAGAGAGAGAGAGAGAGAGAGAGAGAGAGAGAGAAACGTCATGTCAATACCGAATTGAATAACTAGCCTTTTTCAATATGAGGACATCTGTGCAGACTATAATACGGTGGTTTCAATCGGGTTCGAACTCACAACGTACTGTACCCAATCACCTAATACGTACATAGGTACGTACGTACGGTACCAATGATTATTGCTGTCTTTCCATGTTTACCTCCACAACATTCTGAAGCGCACTCTCAACCTTTAAAAATAAACGAATCTCGTTCTTTAAATTTAATAATGGCATGGCTGTACATTTAAGAGTATAATTTGTCAGATTTTTAAAAAAGGTATTAACATTTGAAGGAATTTATGTTAAATTATTACTTCTATATTTTGACCTTTTAATGCAAAAGGTTATTTTTTGTTCATTTGGAGTATTCATAAGGTATTTTAATCCTTTTAGGGACCAGATGTTTGGTCAAATGACTCTCTTTCACGGATTGACATGATGAATAAAAACGCATGAATACCTAATGTTCCTTGATAGCACAACCACTAATAAGGCTTAGTTGATGTCAGTAAATTCAAAATTCAAAGAGATTTGTCAGACCTGACTGATTAATCGTTTGTTGTGTGCCATAACACGAAATGTATGTACATTTGTATCGTCTTTTCTGACATAAAAGCGATGTAGGTCAGACTCAATGTAAAGAGAGTTTGTAGACTAGCTGTATTTGAATTCATATCCGGTAGATTTAGTCCGGCAGCCAAGTCAACTTTTCTCACCCAACCTTTTTTTAACCTCTTACGTTTTTCAAACCAAATTTTGCTTGTGAACATCATCACATAGAAAAAATGTTACCGTCACTCTGTCAGCTTTGGGCACTTTGAGATAATGAGCATAAACAAAATGGCGGCCAAAATATCACAGATTTCCCAAGGAAATAAAAATAGAAATACAAATAGACTTCATATGGTGAAACTCTGCATATTTTTCTTAGTGCCACAATAGAAATAAGTTCGTAATCGTAATTAATCATATTTGAATCCTGATTTGCATAAATTAAATTTTGCTTATTTCATAGCACAGTGTTTTTTGACATAATAACTTAAAACGCACAAATACATATAGCGGAGCTAGAGCAAATTAGAGTTATTTCTCGGCGAAACATTTTATTGAATGATATAAAATATGTTACTTAGCATGAGTATTAATACCTTCATCACTTAGAGATAAAAAAGTTAGCTACCAACAATTTCCAGATGGTCGCCATTTAGCTGTCATTTTCCTGTATCCCCCCCCCCGTGCATGAATTTAAATGTAGTTGAAAGCATAGAACAACATTAAACGAACAAAATGACAATTTGTATGTTTTTCGTACTTTTGCACTTGATTTTCAGGATATGAAAGATTTGCATTGTGATTTATTTATTTTACTACAGAAAACACGCGTATTAGAGGACTTTATTCAATGTAACGTTCGCATACACACTGAAAAAGTGAACTTTTTAAGTTTGCAGATTTTTGTGCTTGAGAAACACATTACGAGGATTGATAAACAATTCAAATTCAAATATATGTGACAATTTCAAATTCATTATATATATATTCGATTTTAATAAGACAGTTAAAATTGCATTTACTTAAACATCTTAAAAAGTAAGCGGTAGATCAGAAACATATTGTATAACTCTAGAGTCCCAATATTTTTTCTTAGCCAGGATATTCTACGTTAATTATTATAACGGGGAATTATCAACATTTTTCATGACTTTTCCATATTTGCCCTGTGTGATAGGATCATCCATAATAGATGCAGTTAGTCATGCTCTTCATATTTGATTGAAAGAAAAAAGTACGTAATATAGGAATAAAAATCGAACAAGATAAAATACCTTCAGAAGAAACCAATGTAGACAACAGTGCAATGATCGATACACTTGACGTACACAAATGCATTGCGTGTTGAAGCGAGTAAATTCGTTGGTAAAGCATTAAACCGAGTATAATGACTAAATAGTTGAACCATATAGAGAATACATGTGGCAAACATGATTGGAACTGAATAGTGATAATTAAAAAGGAGTTAGTATAACAAAAGTGTAACGAAATCAAACATTTTACAGCTAAATTTTTACAAAATGATAGAATAGTGCAAAAAATGGATGTAATGTTTCATCGAACCGTTTATTTTTGTGTACATATTATGAAACGACACAAAACACATAACATCTGTGATTGATGATTTTTTAAGTCAGAGCATTAATAAAATGTCCCTGACCTTTTCGTCAGTTGTAGCTTAATTAACGCTGAATGTAGTCAGGGCGTTTTTGAAGGACCCTATAGCAAATTGATGAGAAAAACAGTCCATTTTGGTTTCCTATTACGGTATATATTATGTTCTTTTAATTGGGTAATGGTATTTGTCAGTGAGTTTTTCTCAATATTTTGGTTACCGTAGAAGCATGATGATAAAATTTCAGAAAACTCGAAGTCATCTGAGCTAAATTTTAACACTTTATGGCAAGATAGCAGTCCTACATCTTGAGGAAATAAGGTAGGAGATAGTTGTGTGAATCATGACAATTCTCTATTTTTAAATAGTTAAAATAGTTTTTTAAAAAGTATTAAAGGGGAATTAAACCGTGATCTTGTAACAGAATGGCGCCTCACTCCTCATCCATAGCTTAAGAAGACTAAATTTTATACCAGTCGAGACTGAGCGTTGGAGGCACTACTGAAGTATATCTTACCCTTTATTGCTTGTATGAGATGCTCTTTTGGAATAATCAAGGTGGCAGCCAGCTCTTTACTCTTCTTTATATTAAAGGGACAAAGTCGGCCATTTTTCAGGAAATTTTGTTTGATACGAGATGCTACTTATATTGTTTGACGTGTTGAAAGATATTGAATGAATGGGTGACCATGCATATATTGGATCCCGCTTTTAAACAATTTTGAAATTAAATTAAATTATGGCGGAAATGAATTAATGGTCATTTTCACGATGGTTTTATGTATCGTGTGACAGAATATTGAGAGAGAGAGAGAGAGAGAGAGAGAGAGAGAGAGAGAGAGAGAGAGAGAGAGAGAGAGAGAGAGAGAGAGAGGGGGGGGGGAGAGAGAGAGAGAGAGAGAGAGAGAGAGAGAGAGAGAGAGAGAGAGAGAGAGAGAGAGAGAGAGAGAGAGAGAGAGAGAGAGCATGTTACGGAGGTAACATTCCTATGAGAATTATCTGACACAAACGTTAATGCACGCACCAATCAGTCGTTAACACAAAGGCAGATTCGATATTTATGATCAATACACCAGGATCTAAATAAGAAGTCGATTTGCATTCAAAGCAGACACACCTAATTGGCGACGCGATAATAATTGTTTTTACCAGCCTTTTTTTCGAAGGTAAATCAGTTGCAATGTTTTATACGGCTTTGTTAGACCTTTGCCTTAAAGGCAGTATCATCACTGAGTGCTATAAGTAAATCATGAGTTGCACGATCACGTAGTGGCGTATTGATATTTAGGTTTGGATTATTTTCTCCCTTAGACCCTCTCTATTTTGATGATTGAAATCCCGCCTTTAATTTGTTGTTTGAGAACCCTTGCCTCTATGGGAGGATAACGAAAGACGTTCCCGCTAGCGCTCAACACCAACACAGATATAAGAGAATCTGCGTCTTGGGCGAAAGATATGCCAGTGTCATCTGTTTACCAAAAGTAAATACTATGTAGTTGAAACGAACTTCAGATATTTATGAGGTGAATACTTTGAAGCAGGTCATCGAAGCAAGCCAAACTATTTATCCCCAGGACTGAAGTCTCCCTTCTTTTATCTCCATTCCTGGCAACTTAATTGTAGCACGCATCTGAGGCACATCTGCCGTTAATTGTATTTCGAGATATCTAATCATATGCTAGTTTACTAAAAACGTACGGCCAAGAATTTGAATACGCCCGTAACAAAATTAAATCATAGTTTTACCAGAGTTAATCAGATGGCTTAAGTTCGACTTCAGGTGTGGGCCAAAGAGAGGGTCACCTGATCTCGACAGCAAAATCAATGTATTACGATTCCACAAGTCACTTTCGATCAAGTCATTTTTGGTGCCTGCGTCGATGAGTGAAAAGCGTTTATCAAGTGTTGTCTATTTTGGATTCGTTTTAAAGGGTGGGGTTTTATACAACGGGACAAGTTGCCATTGGTTGCACTTTTTTGTAGACGATATGAGAGAGAGAGACGGACAGACAGACAGACAGACACAGAGAAAGACAGTGAGAGCCAGACAGAGAAGGGTGGTAGACAGAGGTGCTCCCTTCATGTACATACATTTGAATATAAGCGACCAATTACATGGTCATATCAGTGGAGGCGTAGTATCATAGCTGTATTTAATTTTTGTTCACATGGAGTTTGCGATTTGGCATCCGACATAATTACAAGTACCAATTTTCTGTCGCATAAAGTCTATATGCAAAACTATTTGCTTCTAATTTTTCTGTTTTCTTGCTTCCCTTTACATCCGCGGCATAGCAATGGACAGACAAGAACTGCATTGTAAGAATACGTCATTGCTAGTATCAGTAGTAGTAGAAGAGGTAGTAGAAGTAGTAGTAGTGGCAGATGTGCTCGTAGTAGTAGTAGTAGAAGAAGAAGAAGAAGAAGAAGAAGAAGAAAAGCAGTACATAGTAGTGCATGCAAATCATGAGCAACTTTCAACGTTAATTTGTAACTTTTGTCACTTATACCACAGACAAATAGAGAAACAGACTAGCAACGCGGCATGCCTTTTGTTCCATGGTCGTCTCGGTAGACTATGGCCTTTTCATATTAAAATGAGCTTCAAAGGTGTTAAACGTTTTGGAGACTTTGTTTGTGGTTGATAATTGCACGAGATTATGCGAAAAATACGACGAGATGGCATCATGCTGCCAGTCGCGTAGCAACCATAGGTACTTTGTGAGCTCTCAGGGCAGAAGCACTGCTTCACGCCAATCAAAACATAACACGCCAGCAGTTTCATAAATATGCCCTTCCTTGACGAAAACCAGACATTATCGATAAAAGACTTTCAAATTTGGTTCAAACACACTCATTATATATTCATAAAATATGAGAGGATTTTTTAGAATGGTAAAACTCACTTTCCTGAAGCTCAAAACACTCCAATTCCGCTCAGCACCACACGACAACAACAACACAAACTTTGCCGAATATACTTTCTCTTAACAATTGGCAAAAATCCGAAAATTACGGAAGGATGCATGGTCGGCACTCTTCTGAAGAGAGAGGCGAGAGCTACCTGAGGCGAGGCGAACATTGGTGGGTTACGTAACCGCTTTACGCCTTGAACAATACCCGTTGCTAGTCTGTTTCTCTATTTGTCTGTGCTTATACGCGGCGAATTTTTACCGTTTTCTTGCTTTCCTTTACACCTAGGTACAGCAATGGACAGACAGAAACTATATTGTAAGCATGTTACATTACTTTTATCAGTAGTAGTAGTAGTAGTAGTAGTAGTAGTAGTAGTAGTAGAGAAACAGTATATAGGCCATTCAAATCATGAGCAATTTTTAACAGCATATTGCAAAATTTTGTCTTATCCCCGCCACGTCTATTTGTTAGTAAATCATAGAATTCGCACACTTCAAGAAGGTTATATGTTTGCTGCAATTTGCATTTGTGACATGAGCACATAACTCCCTTGTAGGAACTCTTTCCAGTACTCTGACGCCACTTCTCATAATATATAGTAATCTTTCCCCACTCATGTTTTTTCATAGTTCTCCTATATGCTATTATAAATTGATTATTCAATTGATGAACCGAAGCATGTAATCGCGTTTTAATTAAATAATTGATTAATTAATCAATAATTCTTTAGCTTGCTACCTAACTTATTAAGATTAATTCGTTCTTTCGATCATTCATTCATTCATTTATTTATTCATTCATTCATTCGCTCACTCATTTATTGACTAAACTTTACGTTTACTTAATGTAGACCAAAACCTGGACCAAGAAAGATATTGCTTGATTGCGGAGCCAACGTTGCTTCAACTGTCAACCTTTTCCGAGAAGCTTACCCGGATGCAGACGATTACATCATTCACTCGTTCGAGATCGACGCCGATTTGGCGCCATATTTTGCCTATTTCCGCGGGAAAGGCCATGTCCTTCACTGTCCCGTTGGTGTGGCTGATAAGGACGGTAGGTTAACTTACCAGATACGAAGGAATGCACAACAGTTTCTTGGAAGATGGCTGTCGGTAATAAAACAAAATTAATGTAATATTAGGGCTCAGTTAAATCATGGATGTAAAAAATAGATTTTTTACATCCATGGTTAAATGATCCTGGGGAATTAATGTGCGCTATTCACGCTTTTCAATTGGGCGCTTCCCGCCTATACCGGTAGGTTTTCAGAGAAAATTAAGAAAACTAACACAATGTTAACACTATTACAAATACAAATATAGCTGCAAAACAGCAATTAAGGGTTTCCAAGAAAAATGAGCAAATGGTCAATTAGTTATACTCGTTTACCAAAATTACACCTTCAGCTAAATAGGATAACTGAAAATGAGATACATGCACAATTAATGAGGTCAAAGAAGTCGCGGGTCATCTAACATTTAAGCTAGAAACATTTTCCAAAATTCATCCCTGTGTACAAAACATCTGATGTCTAGCTCTATTTGCTAGCCTATAATTACATATGCGGATATTTAATAGGGTACAGGATGTTAAAAGGTATCCAATGATGCAGAAGGTGTAGCACTTTATAGGTAAATACACGTAATTCTAAGGTCAAAGGTCATCGAGGTCACATGAAATTTTGTTAAAAGTTTTATCAAAAAGTTATACCTGTGTACCAGAAATCACACCTATAGCTCTATTGGCTAGCCAAGAAGTCGATATGCTCATAAATAGCGAGGTATAGGATGTTGCTTCATAAGGTCTCCCATCATACTAAATATGAAAGGTGTAGAACCTACGGTTAATGGTTGATAGGTATAAAGGTATAGTTGAGGTCAGAGGTGATCTAAGTCAGGTGACATTTAGTCAAAAGAAATTTATCCAATAGTTATCCATGTATACCCAAAATCAGACCTCTGGCCCCATTTACAAGCCCAGAATTAAATAGATGCATATTTCATAAGGTACCTTAAATCGGATCAGTTTCTACAGCAGATTTCATCAAATTTGGTGCATTTATTTCGGAGTTTTATGACTAAATACAAAACTTCATAAATATGCAAATGAGCTATTTATTAAGTTGGCACTGCCCAATGCTTCTCAGCACAATTGGATATTTATCAGATCAATTTCTTTAGCAGGTTTCATTAAATTAGGTGAGCTAATTTCAGAGTTGCATACCTAATTACAAGTTGATTCAATATGCATCACACACTAAATGCTTTACACCACAGTTAGATATCTGTCGGATCAGTATCTGCTGCAGCTTTCATCAAATTTGGTGTAGTTATTTCGGAGTTATACGACGAATTACAAAACTTTATAAAATATGATAATGAGCTACTTATTGACTTGACACTGCCCGATGCTTCTAAGTACAATTAGATATATATCAGATCAATTTTTGTTGCATGTATCATTAAATTTTGTGCAGGAATTCAGAGTCATGTCACCAAGTACAAAAGTTCATTAAATATGCAAATGAGCATGTAATTGATATGACACTCACAGTATCACTATAATGTTTTGAGATTGTCATTCATGAAATTTTGTATAGTATTTCTTAATATATGTCGATACTGTCATTACTGTCTCCATAGGGAAATCGTAATGAAAATAGAATGATATGTCATAAGTTCATTAATATGCAGTCCACACAAACCAAAATCTAATTAGTTTTGCAGTTAGCATATGGTACCTGTCTTCCTAACCTGACTTAAATCTTTTCAGGCGTTTATGAGTTATCGTGTAAACAGACAGACAGACAGACAGACAGACACACACACACACACACACACACACTCACACGGACAGACAGACAAGGCTATGACATTTGCTTACGTGTGTGAAGAAGTAAAGTAAAAAACAGAACGATTACAATAGGGTTTCGAGACAAGCGGTCTCAAAACCCCAAATACAATTTTTCCAAAGGAAACCAAACAAAGATTGAGCTTATATTAATACACTTGTGTTTTTGATCTGTGTTTTCCCTGGCTGCATGGTAGGTTTTTTCAACAATCCAAAGACCGCAAACAATTTTCTTTAAATCGCCTCAGTGATATTTCAAGTCAAGGCATGTATTTGCCTACTTTCATTCTGCTATCACAGTAATGGATGCCTTACAGTATATCGCGCCTCAGGGGCAGATATTTAGGCTCCCAAATGACCTTTTTACCACTTGTAGAGGGTCATTTTACAGCCCGTTGAGTAATAGAAAATCTCCGTCTTAGTTTTTGAAAAGCGACGCAAAGTGTTTTGCCCAACTTCAGAGTTGACACAAGGATGGCGGCCATTTTGAATTTCAAATATCAGTAAATGTCAGGACACCCCAGAGTTTATTCTTGATTAGAAAGTCAATTGATAAAACTGTCACTAAGGAAAATTGAAGCAAAACTGTAATTTCACTTTCGATGCAGCGTACTAATTATGCTGATGTGCAGCGTGTCCTTCGATTGTCACTATTCACAGCAACTTAGGGAGTCCATTTGTATTATTCAATTATAACAGCCAATTAGATAGCAGCTTCAGAGACGCTGCACACGAGCCCTACTAATTACGTGAACAGACTACTTCCTTTTTCTATTAATTAGTATAGAGTGCGATTAGAATGTATGCCACGTGATTAGGCAATGTTTGTGGACTGACTGTAACTAACAATAGAAGTGTGGGGTCAATTATTCAGAATTACAATAACAAGTTGAGTAAGGAGAGATGTACAGTCCCTCAATCCGGTGAAGGAACTGTGGGAGAAAAATGTTTATAACATGTCGTTATAAGAAATATCACAGACTAAAAAGGGGGTTGATAGAGCAAAGCCGTTGTCGAGAGCCATTTAACTGACCTCTGCGACATGATGCGATTGTATGATAGGAGTATGGATTAACCGATGCGTCATAATATCGTAATAGAGAGTGGTCACAAGGAGGCTACCGAGTATTTCTCTCGACTCGGGCTAGATGCGTTTGCAGAAAATTATAAGCTTGACAAGCAATATGAAAAGAGTTTTTTTGGGGGGTGGGTGTACGATCAGGCTATTATAATATACAATATGTGAAATCTTTGGAGGAAGAACTGTATTCTGTCATTCTTATCTAGCCCCCTAATATGGAATGGTCTAGTCCTGATCGATGCTTGCCCGTATTTTGTGCTAAGTACCAATATATCACACTTACTAATAAATTATACATGAAAACTCAAAGCAGTCGCAATGTATTAAAAATGTATTAAAATTATTTCATATTAACACTGCTGGTCATGAAAGAGTGAACTCAAAGCAATCCAATTGTATCACAATTGTACCGACTCCTGGGTATGAAAGAAATAATTCGAAGTCAAACATCAACAGAGAAACCCAAGTTTAAATCATCCCTCTGCTTCAATGTGACGTTTTAGTTAATTGCACTCTAAATAATGTCAAATTTACAGGTAGTCCCGTCGGATTGTTGTTGTGTCTGAGGGTAAGCTTGCAATCACCCCAGGGTCCAGACACAAACATAGCCATTTATTAAAATGCAAGGTTTGTATTACGTAAGAGCAATAAATTACCGACACAATATAATAGCACATCCAACCAAGAATAGACACGCATGACAAAACAGGACATAAAAGGGCTCTTTTCCTCGTATTTCCATTGCACAGCTGCGTATTGAAAGACCCTGAATACCGTATAAGCTCCACAGATGGCCATGTTTGCCATTGCTATTTAGGACTAATTGTTGTTCAGAAAAAATGTGCTATGTGCATCGTTTTCAAACACGAAATTTGGTTAATGCGGTCCACAGTCCTGAGTCTTCCTCGTTATGTACACGGCGGACGGCCCATCTGAGGCGGGAAAGGGGGCTAATATGATTTTTTCTACCTCAGAAGGTAGTAAACGATCTGTATGGGTAAAATGCACTGTTATTGTTTACATTTGAATTCAAGTCCGAATCAGAATTCACTTGTCAACAACAACAACAACAATAACAACAACGCACTTTGGACATGTACAGGCTGAGTTAACAAGCTGGATACTGTGTATCTCAACAAATTTTGGGGAGTAGAACAGTAAAACAAAAACAACAAGATTGGAACTAAATTGGGATCATCGGATTGCCACAATTTCTCAAGATTTTAAGAAATTTGTCTACTATTAAACCATTTATTCTTACAATCTTTATCATTTTATTCAAAATTTGCGATGCTGTTGAAATGTTATGAGTAAGTATCAGTGCATGATAGTATCTAATGCAATATTGTTCAAAACATATGAACAATATTCATATTTGAATGGAAATGTGTGAACTTGTCTGTAGTTTCTTCATTACTGAAACACTAGTACTAATCTCAGTTTGTCACTTTGCCTCAACCAAAATGAAGTTTTTAGATTGATTTACAGTTACGTCAGTCAGGGTCATTTAAAATGTGTCCTGACTCAATTTAGTGTTTGTGAAGTCCTAAATTCGCTTAAAAGTTAGAGACATATCAAAAGTGCCCTGACTCAAAAGTCATCAATCAGAAATATTTTAAATACTATGTCTCGTTTCTTTATAACATTTACACAAAATAAAGTTGTTTTCGTAAAAAAAAGAATCCAATGAAAGAAGTATGAAATAATCGATGTGTTTTTGTTGTTTTGTTCGATGAGAACAATATTTCAAATTTTACACTATTCTACTGATCATTTTGTAAAAATTTTGAGTTTGTTACGCTTTCCTAATAATTACTCCCATCCAATTTTCCCGAATTAGCTCAAATCTTGTTAAACAAAAATGCTGAAAAAATCTTCAAACGTCAACATCACTGGTCATTTAAGCTCCACGTTCATGGTTCATGATATCATTCTTAACATTTGGACGCCTCTCGCAGGATCACATCAAAGCCTATCCCTGAAGTAACTTTAATAGGCTTAGTGACCATTATGACACAAAATACATTTAAGACCATTATGACACAAAGAACTGCACTTGGTAAGGTTTTCAGACTCTGTATTACGTCTAGGTAATTGTGACCTTGACACTAATCTGCTGCACAATCAGGCATATTAAAATTGACATGCAGAGAAAGACAGTTATACGTAAAATGGCGATGGTATGAGCACCGTAGTGTAATCGCTAAAGCAAATAGATTCTGGCCAAAAATTGCGATACTGCGGTATGTTTTCGACTAAAAGATCCGTCGCTCGAGGGCGATCTCTATGTTTCCCTCTCCCACTGAGAAAGGCGGGGTTTAGAGAGCGCCCTCAAGCGACAGATCTTTCAGTCTGGGTATGCTTCAGTTCGTTACAAAGCTGGAATTTCAGGATCGCATTCATCTGATGCGCATAATTTCACAAACCACAACTTTTTCTTTGCCATTTTAACACCAGGTAACATGACTGCCTACAACGAAGGGACCTGGTTTCCTGGTAAGAGGAATCATGGTAAAGACATGCAATGGGGTGGCGGAAGTCTCTTCGTCAGTAACACTGAGGGAGTCGACAAAGAAGATGGCGGTTCCAGGAAGCTGTCCAAACATGACGTAATCCCGACGATTGACCTATCACAGTGGATTCAACAGAATATCAATAAGGAAGACTATGTCATCTTTAAACTGGACGTCGAAGGCGCAGAATATGGTATCCTGCGAAAGATGCTGAAAGACGGCACGATGGCATGGATCGATAAGTAATATTTCTCATATCCTTCTCATTTCTATCTTCGCTGTGTGACATGAGTAATCAATTCCCCTTCTGGTAATTTGTTAAGTTATTTGATTGATTGATTGATTGATTGAATTCAAAGAACTGATCACTTGTACGAACTGTCCGCTTGTATAGGTTTCGTTGCTGTTTTTTTAATTTTGCAGATTTTCAAATTATTTATTTATCTATTTATTTATTTATTTGTTTACTTATTTATTTATTCATTCATTCATTTATTAAATTCATTCAAAAGACGGATTAATTCGACAAACTCTTTTCTAGTATAGGTTTTGTTACTTTTTTCAGATTTTGCTAGCTGTTTTCCAAATTGTCAAAAAAATGAAGAAGAAGCAATGAATTAGGAATTAAATCCAGAAACGATTGTTTGAAATATCTTGTTATGATTGAAAGTGCTGAAAATCAAGTTTTCATATATGCAGACACATTGAAATCGTTACAGAACGTATTCCTTACACTGACACACCGATGAATGAGATGTACGATCAAATTCCTCGAATTACAATAATGTGCATCTCTCTAATTAAAGATTTTACGGTGAATATCACCCTGGTCAACCAACTGGCGAGACAGCCGCAGAAAAATCGCGTATTACAAAGGAAGTGGCTACACAAGTGTCCAATATCATCACATGGTCTGCAGAAACAAAGCAATTTAATGATTTCGACAGTGTAAACCCACCCAAGGTAGGACACGTACGATAATATAGCGTAACAAGCAGCAATGACGACTCGAAGTTTTACGGCTCCCCACCAAAAACAAAACTAACAAAAACAAGACAAAAAACACACACTCCTACACGATGACATCAAAGAGAAATATTCCGTGGGACTATATACACGTTGTTGTTGATATTTTCTTCGTTCAGCCATAGAGAAAGATAGATAGAGTGGCAACGGGTATTGTTTAAGGCGTGAAGCGGTTACGTAACCCATCCATGTTCGCCTCGCCTCAGGTTGCTCTCGCCTCTCTTTTCCGAAGAGTGCCGACCATGAATCCTTTGGTAGTTTTCGGATTTTCGCCAATTGTTAAGCGAAAGTATGTTCGGCAAAGTTTGTATTGTTGTTGTCGTGTGGTGCTGAGCAGAATTGACGTGCTGGCGAAAACGGGAGTGTTTTGAGCTTCAGGAAAATGAGTTTTACCGTTTTAAAAATTCCTTCATATTTTTATGAATATATAATGAGTGTGTTTGAACCAAATTTTAAAGTATTTTATCGATACTGTCTTGTTTTACTCAATGGTTTACGGTCAGTCGTACCCTCTTTTACACGTGCGTCAAGGAAGGACATGTTTATGAAACTGCTGCCGTGTTATGTTTTGATTGGCGTGAAGCAGTGTTTCTGGCCTGAGAGCTCACAAAGTAACTATGGTTGCTACGCGACTGGCAGTACGATGCCATCTCGTCGTATTTTTCGCATAATCTCGTGTAATCATCAACCACAAACAAAGCCTCCAAAAAGTTTAACACCTTTGGAGCTCATTTTAATATGAAAAGCCGATAGTCTACCGAGACGACCATGGAACAAAAGGCATGCAAGTGTTGCTACTCTGTCTATGTTACTCTGTGGTTCAGCGAATTAAAGATACGAGTGACGTAATGACGGTGTCACTACGAATGGATACCGTCATTATGTCACGAGTATTCCATGGTCGATACATTGATTAATTTCTGATATTTCCGGTAAACTTGTGTTGATTGGCTCCATGATGATTGCTCTCATTAGGGAAAATGCGTAACTCTAAAAGCCTCTATAATATACTGGACACTATTGGCCGGTAATGTTATACATTAATACAATAAAACAAACTTTTTAAGACAGGTCCATAAAAATGGCAAAACCATGATGTCGACGAGTGCTCAAAGTCTTGGATAATAACATGTGTTATTGTTAAGATTTGCGCATACCGCAGTGAAACAAGGCGCCGCACTCTACTTTATTCAATTCATTTACTTTATTATCCATAAAAATCATGCAGAAATTTGCCTTCAGGCTCATCATATTTAAAAAAGTACAACTGGCAAGAGAAATCTATAATAAGGGACGCTATTACACATTGAAATGGTTAAAAACACACAAAGTAGCGACATAGATACAAAAATTGAAACAGACGGAAACAACTAAGGACCAACTGGAAGTTTAAAACAATGACATCAAGTTTTAGTTTAAAAACTGCTGATGGAAGAAATGACTTTTTTGAAGAGCTTTTTCTTTGCATGAGGGACCCGATAACGTCTCCCTGACGGGAGCTTCTGGAAGTAACCATGAAGAGGGTGATCAGAATCGTTGACAATGTTGTAGGCTTTCCTTTTCACTGCTAGATGGTAAAGGTCTACAGGGGAATTTTGACGACAGTCAATAATTTTTTTATTTCTTCTTTGTTCCAGGTTCCAAGCGATACGCCCGGTGCAATGGGAAGCGTTATCAAAGGCTGTTTACCAAAGGCTGACAACAAGCGCGTTGTATCTATTGTAATTCAAGTGGGAATGAACGCAAAAAGAGCACGAAAACTGATCACTACAATAGAAGCATACCACATTGATGTGCCCTTGACCTTGTTCGTGTATGGTGACTTTGCAGAAGAACACCCGGATCTTGTTAAAGAGTGGAGTACAAAGTATGAAATTGGGATTCGATGTGACGGACCGATGTCACCTGGTCACTGGGAAATACAGTACTCAAATGCTATAAGACTTTCAATCGTCAGCGCCGAGAGGCGTTTATCTGACATTGGTCTCCAAGTTCGCTATATTCTACCCCCAGGGGTCGGTGACAAAACAGTAATCGATATTATTACGAAGAGGCAATTGAGACTCATACAACCTACGGCTGAATTTCCACCAACAGGTAATGTATAAACCTAAATTTAAGCTTTTGTAGTCGTCATCAGTCCTACAAAAATCAATCAATCAATCAATCAATTTATCAATCAAATCGATATCAAGCGCAAGTCCAACATGGATTAGTGTTAAGTGGCCCTCTACAGAGTCACAGCAGTGAGGCTGATATGTTCTGATGAACAGACGAGTCTTGAAAGCACTTATTAAAATTGTCAGAATACCGGGTAACTTGCGTATTTCTTGTTGAACATTATTCCACTATCTAGATCGCTCATTCAGTCTGCCAATGCATTATTCTACCGGTCGAACTATCTACAATAATATGCAACACCCAATTGAAATAAAAAGGTGAAAAGTCTTTGTTTCTGGTCATAACGCCTTTGCTAATACGATGCTTCAATTTTACCTGATCTGAATTCTTTCCGTTTCTTTTAAACGTTTCATTTATTTATTTGTTCCTTGTCTTTGCTCAAATATCTTAAGATTCTTCCGCCGACATGAAAACAAAACAGGCAAATTAACATGCACGGGTTGCTGTGACAGGCAGAAAGAAGATTGGATGGGTTCACTACTTAGTATCGGGCAATATAATGTATTTATGACGTGCCTCGTATATCGCATATCACGCGCTCCATAGGATCCAATTGTAACTCGTCAATGACGTCGCGGGCCTGAAAGTGAACCTGAATTATATTCAACTTGACGACTTTTGGATGTAAAAATGTTAAAATTTCATATTTTGCATGGGAAATCCTATTTTAGGAACAGTTTGCATAAAAAAATGATAAACCGCATAACAGTAGTGTAAATATATCAATGCGCCACTCGGTGATGAAAATCGATTCATTTTTAACGGATTTTCGTCTAAGACGGATATACAGTATTTTGCCATTAAATTTGCTAATAAAAATAAATATTTTGACCGAAAACTGTGTAAGAGAGGCATGTAATAAAAATACTATAGCCCAAACAAGTGACTGTGTAACCTCGAGGCAGGAGACCATTTGCCCTCCTTGCGTCGTGCAAATGGTCACCTACCCTCGGGCATACAGTCCCACATTCGGGCTGTAACATATAATAAATTATGAGACGATTATAAATTTATATAGCGCCCGGTATGCATCAAAATGTTCGCCGGCGTTTTACACAGGATCACATGCGTTAAGCTTTCTCAGAAAAGCAGTTCTCTGAGTCTTGATTTGAAAACTTAAGTACTTGATGCAGAACGAATATGACCATGCCACAACGCAGAATGTTGAAATGAACGATCGCCATAGAACTTGTGTCGTATCCGGGGAATTTTGAGAAAAAACATCTCCTGAACGGAGAGATCTGGAAGGGTTACTACGTTCGATGAGTGTAGTCAGGTATTCAGGCGCAGAACCCGATCTACATTTTCTATCTTGCGCACGTCTGTTCACGGTGATGCGTTGTCAAATGCAATTCTTTTAATCACTCGCGGTAAGATGCTGACGCAGCAGGCCTAGTTTGGCGCGCGCGCGGGGATGGGAAACAAACATGTTGTGCACAGCTTTTCTTATTGGCTTCACAGAGCAACAGAACGGTCAGATGCTTTGACAGTCCTAGTTTACTGTAGTAACACTTACACAAAAATGTGCGTTCATATCCGTTAATTTTTGTCCTCGTAGGTCGCAATCCTAGCACTGAGCGGACGTTGATGGCTGCCCTCTATCGTATGAAGCTTGTTACAAGCAGCTCACCCCAAGAGAGGGTGGTTAAACACGAGACAAAGAATTATGTTTGTCTGTTTGGTTGTCTGGTTCCCTGACCCATTTCCCCGGTAGAGGGCGTGGGGAAATATAGGGTCAGGTACCGGGTAGCCATCTTGAACAGAATTTTGTTCAAGATGGCGGAGGTTAGTCACCTGACAGAACATGCTACAACAAATATGGCTACTACCATGAAAACGCCGGTCAAAATTCGACTGGATCAGAATTATGTTCGAACACTGGTATCCGAACCAAAAACATTGGCACACGAGACAGGAAACATACACTGAAAGGATTAATCCAGAAGTACGGGGAAATAGAGGTGATTGAAGGCTGGCTGTGATATCGCAGCAGTACTTGTTGCGTGTATCGAACGCGCTAGGGTCATTGAGGTCATCGCCGACTGTGGCGTGACCCCAATGACCCGAGCACGTTCGATACACGCCACAAGTACTGCTGCGATATCACAGCTAATTGAAAGCAAACTTTGTTGGAATTGTGAACGGACGATTGATTTCGATGGATAGAATGGTGTCCGAATTTCGTGAAAAATGCCAGGCATCATGTCGACATTCTAAAAGTATTAGCCAAAGAGGTGTGCTAAATCACAGTGGCTAAATCATGGAGGTAGAAAGTCTTTCTTTCTACCTCCACGGCTTTGTGGTACAAACAAGAAGTTGGTGTCAAGTGAGCCTGAAAGTGCGAAACCCAAGAAAGATGAGAAAAAGTTACAAGTGTTACTCATCCAATCACAGCTTGTTTTATTTTAACCCAATAGCGTCCATGTTTACATTAGCCGGTACCTGACCCTATATTTCCCCACGCCCTCTACCGGGGAAATGGGTCAGGGAACCAGACTATCTGTTTGGTTGGTTGGGTTTTTTTTCAAGAAAGTTATAACACTATATCGATTCAAATAGGCGAATCAGAATCCAAGGCTTCATTTCTCACCAACACCATTATATACATACTGTAGTGTAATAATCCTTTTTCCTTATCTTTCCGAACTAGGGTCTACGCTACTCACGAAGGACAATTACCACAGATTTCGAGACGTTGAAAAAGTACCCAAGGCTCTGCAAGTTATTCATGACGGTCTGTCGCTGGCTGGAGGAATCCTCAGTCTGGACTCGGATTTTCCAGATAATTATATGATTTCAGTTTTTCTCTTGGACTACATTTACGAAACATCTGGATTTTCTGTAGTGAAATTGACGGAGTGTTTGTCATCATAAAATATAAATTTTGTGCAGTTTTTGAGTGGTTTTGACACAGCTAGCCAAATAGTACATCTTGCTTGATCAACTGGGCGTCTCTACACTCTACTGGGAATGGTGACAGAGGGCGGTATTACTCTGCAAATAAGCGACATAACAATCTACCTAAGTTATCATCCAATTCCTATTATGGTCGCACCTTTTGTTGATAGAATCAGAACAACTCTTATGCAAAAAAGGGAGAGATTTTTATCATACATGGAAATTTATTTTGAAACTGGGAGTGGCTTTGAACCGAACCTGAAGACTGGAATTGGGATCATGTTTTTAATTCTAAATAATTTGGGGAACGTGAATCGATGACCTTTGCGATGTTTTACTACATTATTGGAACTTGTTTTTTTCTTAATGGATTCCGCATGTGCCTCTATCTTCTAACTCTGTCCATTGTACATTTTGATATGGTCTTTTTTCTACTTGCAAGTCCTCACTTAAAAACAAAACCATGATACGAGAATATTTGATCGTCATAATATCACAGTACTGTAGATTTCCCAGAATTCATTATGATTTGAACCCTCGGATATTCCGCAGTGAAGTCTACCATGTCTCTCACGTGTAGACAAAGTCACAGACTAGTTCTAAAAAGTTTGAAGAAATGATATCGATTTTTTCCAATAGAAATGACAAAATAAATTTGCGTGCTAAGTTTCCTGACCCCTTCAACCTGACTTCGTAATAACTTGCTGCCCAAAAGTATAGCATTTGAAGTACCTGAACAATGTGGTTGTTTAATGCTAATTTGGAAACTTTCACTGAAATATCTAATCGTACTTTTACTATACCTTATTTAACAATTATTCTACAGCTTCACATTATTGCTTATATGAAGGATTGAGAAAAATATGAAAGTAAGCTTCAGTGATTCAAATCAAAGGGAATAGCGGGTAATTTCGTGTACTGTCATTGTATATGATATTACAATCAGGCATTGTTACCGGTACCGGTGTTTTAAAATAACAAAGACGAATTTGAACCATCATAAATCCTGGAAACTTATCCCCATGTCAAAACACCTCCCAATTTCGAAAGAGGGCGCTTTTATATCATTGAAAATCTTTATGAAATATCTGAAAGTTCTTCAGGGTGATCGAGTCATTTGCTACCTCATCATAGCTTCAAACATTAGAACGCGCACTATACGACGCGAGCGTCCACTGTACGGGACCGTGTTTACTGTTAAAATTACACCGTGGTTTTGATGGAAACCTATCTTCATACAACATATTGTCTGAGCTTTTGGCATGAAAGTGGACGTGGTCAGTGATCATTGAATGATTAATTATACTATCGTTGAGTTGTACGTTTTAAATGTTTGTAGATATATTTACAAAGTATTTAAAAATACCAACAAAATAATTTGAACAGGACATATTTCTCTTCATATTGTGATTTTTTTTATTTCACATATGGGGAGTGGGTGATGTTAAGCGATGTAGCATGTAAATAGGCTCGTGACCCCATATTTTTATTTGATTCATATAATGTGCAATATCTGAACAATAATGTATGTGAAAATAAACAAAATTGTTGGATTGGAAATCTAAATAATCCTACAAAGTATTGATAAGGCGTGGTCATTACTTTTAAGTTTGCAACAGCTTTAACTGTTGTTTTGGAAGGCCTGAGAAGTGATAATTTAAATTCTTATGCACACTTTCAGCGGAAAAATAGCGAACAAAAATCAATAATATAATTAATAAAATAACGAAAATTGTTGGTAAAAAATTTAGTGGCTCGATCACCCCTTAATATGGAGATGATAAAAATAGACAGTGCACCTACGACTTCTGTCTAAAGTGAAATCAAAGTGTTGAGGTTATTTCTTAAGGAAGAATGCGCCTTGGGAACAGATGTACGGACTCTCAAACTCTTACAATTCTTCTCCGATCTACTACTTGTGGGGTTAATTTGTAGGCTGTTGGTGTAAGAAAACATCAGCGTCTTAGTTTTTCAGAAAATCGAAACTTTTATTTTTCTCCATAGAGTTTACACATGGATGTCGGCCATGTTGGATTTCAAATATCGGTAAAAAAAAATCTTGTGTAATTTGTCTCTACAGTACCAAAATTTGAACGGTGACCCCGATTTCTATTCCTGATTTCGGAAGAGAATTGTTGAAAGATTCCTTAAGGAAAGTTTGAGCAAGCCTTTCACTTTCGAGGCACATACTACCCTAAGGTATACTGTCACCTGTTCCAATTTTGCCGCAGTTACCATGGAAAGAGAAAATCTAGCCAATCACTGATTTTAAGCGGGTGGCCGCTTTTTAAAAACAGCGCCCTCACATGGGCATTCGATCACCAAAGAACGCCGCTTTGACCATATATGGGCATATTTAGATTAGAGGTGACTGTATACCTTTAAGGTATAACGCTTCTCGGGGACAGATATTCGGACTCTATTCTGTTCCGATCTTCTACTTGTGGGGTTCATTTTAAAGCTCTTGGTGTGAGAAAACTTTTTACCATCTTAATTTTTCGAAAATCGAAACTTTCATATTCTGGACGCATACTACCTTAAATGCAGAGTGTCACTTCGGCCGTTGCACGTGCCTTAAATTTTCGGTTCATGCTACGATTATTGTCCATATCCTATACACAGCTGAACTATACGCTTCAAAGCTGCAAACTACTCCTACTGTGAAAATGACGTCAATAGATGGATAGGATTTATAACAGCAGTCATTGGAAAGTTTTTTGTATGTTATCAAAAGTGAAACGAAATAACTATTCGAAAGCACCGTTGGTGGAGTTATCACGTTTTCTTTTCTCGTCTCACTTTTCTGAAATCATGATCGTGCACTGCACTAACTATGCATAAATATTGTTTACACATACGTGTATGTATGTATGTATGTATGTATGTATGTATGTATGTATGTATGTATGTATGTATGTATGTATGTATGTATGTATGTGTATGTATGTATGTATGTATGTATGTATGTATGTATGTATGTATGTATGTATGTATGTATGCATGTATGTATGCTAAAATGAGGCTCGACATTGTTATGTGTCGTTGAGCACAACGTGGCTTGAAATTGTTATCTAAATGTCATTAAACCAGCAGACCGTGGCACCGTAGGGCAGTGGTTAGGGTACCGGACTCACTGTCGGAGGATTGTGAGTTCGAGACTCTGGCAAGGCACTTTACTCCTCATTGATCAATGTGGTAGTGGGTTGTGGATACCTCATCCTGTAATCGGGCCTTCGCCTGTTGGATGAGTAATATTAAAATAAAAAATAAAAAAACATACACATATCTGAAGCGTCCTTACGCAGTGCATATGTAAGTTAGAAGATATCATGGTTAGTTTAAGCTTAAAATCAGCAGTTTATTTTGGTACCCTAGTTTTTTACTATGAAGGCGTACTTTAACTGCTTTTAACGTTTCTCTCAAACAATCTTTACCCGGTAGTCATAGATTTGTTGTACATGTATTTTATCGACCGTTTCTGTAGATCTTGCCGTCCACTTCACCTACCTGTTACACAGAGAGTATTTTAGCAATTAAATAGTCAATTTATCAAGAAAGGAATCTGACTTGACCAGACAAACATCGACATGTTTCTAGGTACTTATCAAATTTAAAGTACATTATAGTGATACGCGAAAAATTAAAGTTACTCACAAAACCTCTTAATATTATGGATGCTGTCTCTCTATATCTTTTTCTGTGTGCATGTGATAGTATGCATGAGACCAAGAATGGATAGATTCATTTATCATCCAACATAGATATGCACTAGCCGCATCAAACCCTCTTTCCCGTTCGTTGATATACGTGGTTCAAGTCTTTGATTCATGAATGTGTGAGTGGGGTGAACGCCATGATTTTTGTTCTGTTTTCATGTTGAACGTATGAGTTGGGTGAACGCGGTGAGTGGGCTGTACTCGCTACAGGGGAGTTTTCACCCGGAACTCACATATTTTGTTTTCTTGCACGGTCTGAATTGCTATAAATCATTGATGAGATGACGTTTGTATTTACTGGTATATTATTCATAAGATGACATCATTGTATTTTGCTTATTAGCAGGCGTTACCTCTCGACCCCTCTGCAGATGGACATAAAACTCACGTGGCGTTGTTGATAAAATGTCGAGTACAATCACCCCCACCAAAGTCAGCACGACTTCTCAAAACGTGTGAAGTGTTTTGATGCATTGGTTTTTGTAAATAAATATTGCCTCGACTGTGTTTTGGCAACTATCAGACCGATTTCACGTTGCATGTGAAATGCTTGTTAACCTACGCCATTAGGATTCACATCTTCCATTCCGCCATGCCCTCAAGACACATTTTTTAGGGACTTGTGTATTTTGTCCTGCGCCTAGAGCTCCCTTTTGAGATTAGGTGCATTATAAATATTCTTAATTACTATTATTATATTATTATTATTACTATTATTTTTATTACCGGAAACGTTAATGAAGCGGCTGGCCTTCCCCTTCACCGGGCATATCAACTGCCTGGTCGTTCATGTACACAGCATTCATTCCTATTTCATTTAACATCGAGGCTTGCTCCTGCATCAGAGCAGTAAATGGGGAGACTTTAATTGTTTAAGTTTTAGCCTGTTCTCTTAAGTTTGCAAAGCGTTAAAAATCCAAACCATGAGTGGCGACTTTGTACACCAGTGATTTGCCGCTGCCAGTTGATAGGCAGAATTTTTTAAGAACACCTCTTTTCCCTGAATATAACTCTCAACAACTTTTCTCTTGTGCTCTCAAAGAATAATCAATGGTCGACCGGTCAGTTGTAAAACACGGTCGACGTATGAGCTTGACTGTATTTGCCGCGTAACGTATTCGATGTCAAAGTGTTTTCTTATAGCGTGAGGATCATTACAAATAACAGAAGTTCATTTCATTGGCAAGAATGATCAAGGGCTGTCAATCAGTTTGTATTTGCTTTACGTCAATGTGTACAAAGTCCGTTACTGTGCAAGGATGCAAAGTCGGTGATTCCGGCAGAAACTGACTCCCTCCTGCGCCGACTCACAGGTAACGCGTTCGACCGCTAGAAAAACCTGACAAAAGTCCTTGCTGTGAATACTGAAAACAAGGTAGAGGGGGACTGTTGACGTTGATAGAACTGATGGGCAGATTAAGCAGTCTCAGTGTTGGGGAGAGGGGCAGTAGGGACTTGAACTTTGGTCGGGAGTGGGGAGCGGGCAGACCAAAGGTAGTGGAGGGCATTGGATATTGCGATTCGATGCGAGGTCATAGTTGCCGCAAATGCCAGTTGAGGGGCTGTTATGAGCAGCTTCACTTCCCCCCTCCGAATAGTAAGGCCAATGGCAAAATATGTAAAATCAGTATCTCACTCTACGAAAAATCTTTTGCGATGATTTTGTAAAATTGACTGGATTGGCTGCAACTGTATCTTAGAACCGGGTTTGCATTGCTCAACAGCTGAAGGAACCCTTGTATCGTTCACTAACCGATTTAAAACGTACATAGTCTACAACCCATGTGGTAATCTAATTTCTTTAAAAAATGAGAGAAACTACATAAAACGGCAGCAACGAGGACCAGCGGTCAGTTTTATTAGTTGAACGATTAAGAATTAACGATGTTATATAATTCATGTCTTGGACTGTTTGTATTTCTGACATTTTGTCAGTCTACATACTGTTGTAACACCTGACTACCGCGCATTAGAGATATGAGTCAAGAGTTTCACGGACCATGAAAGTTTACGTTTGCCGAGGTTCCCACACTCGCTTCACTATCTCCCCATCAAAGCCGCAAACAAATGCCCTAGGACAACGGCAAGTGAAAGTTGACACAACCATGAATGTTGAACTCTGACCTCGTATTCGCCATGTCGTCGGCTTGTTCAAAATATCACGCCGTAATCAACAACGGAACTGCTTTTAACAACTGCGGAAAATTTTTATGTCTTCAGGCTTTGTATTATGGCAAGCAAACAGAATAGTCAAACTCTCCTTCTCTATTGTGCCAGCAGAAGGCCACAGCCAAAATATTGAATGCAGAAATATATTACTTCGAGCAAAATGTATCGACTCTATTTCCTCCCTTTAACCTTGCATATCCTTCATGTAAATAATTTTCTAATCCATTATACGCCAAGTCATTCTTTTCGACGTGTTCATTAGTAAAGCACCTCGAGGGACAGAATGAAACAGGAAACGTGATACGCTTGTGCAGGAGAGCATGAGACTTAAATCTGTCGAAGCTTTGTCTCATATATATATATATATATATATATATATATATATATATTATATATATATATATATATATATATATATATATATATATATATATATATATATATATATATATATATATATATATATATATATATATATATATATATATATATATATATATATATATATATATATACTGTCCCGGGTACATACATACATATATACTACCGTAGGGCATTGCGTAAAAGTCCGTCCCCCGGGGATTTGGACGGTATATAGATGCCTTGGTCACAGCCGAGGTTTCTTGTTACTAGTAATTAAAATATAACATGAACAGATTTATTCTAGCAAACTATCTTAGCACCGGTTTGGTAAGGATTTCCTTTTCCCTTCAAAGTGTCAAGTATTTGACTTTTTGACAATCTTATGCTAAAATTTTATCACGGTGTTGCATCTACTACGTGATCCTTTTGGTTGCCTAATTCGCAAATTTAAAGCAAGCAAGGGTAAGCTACTAATCTGTGGACGCTGTCACCATCGGATTAACTTTGGCAAAGTCAACAGCGAACGCAAGCAAGTCCCTATGACCCGTGATCATTCTGATAACAGACAAATCTTTCGAAATCTTTTGTCACGAATACCCTGCAATCAGTTAAACGACATCCACTATAGAAACTTTGGAACTCTATTCAACAACAAAGTAGACATAGCCAACGACACAACTACAGTGTATAAATTGTCCTATATGGCATGCATACCCGATAAGTCAAAGCCACATAAATGCTTCACAATCACTTTATAGAAGATCCATCAAAACAGTTACTTCTTGTAATATCTAAAGTAACTGAAGCTAACAACCTCCTTTGTCGTGATTACCCAGTCAAATATGCGGCAAACCGTCAAAAACTGCTGCAGCTCGCCTGTTTGCAAACATATGTTCTTATCAAACTCCACTTGCTGCTAGTCCAAAAACGCAACCTAACGTCAAAACATTAATCCAACTCTTTAGAGTCACTTGAAACATTGAAGAAGCAGCATATTGATATGAGTTCTCCCATCAGTTGGATAACCTCTTCAAGTCTGGTTCAAGTGACTGATTTCTATGTTTCATCACTGCAGAAGTATTATTCCCAGGTGCCAGTAAAATAAAAACGATTTTTATGGTGCTTTTTTTTTCTTGTTGGTGATGTCTTTAAAACCGCCCGTCGATCATCTCATTTCAGAGCTCATGTCCAATTGGACACGTTAGTAGAAATGTAGTCCTCATGCCCACGTATAATATGTTGTCGTTACATGCCTCCTGGGTTTGCGTTTCTAGTTTTGTCCTTGATTTTCGGGCAACAAGGTCAAATACGAGTAGTCATTGTAACTTTAGGAATGTGGAACAAGTTCCTGCATTCTCCAACAATTAGGAAATGAACAACCGTTGCTGTTACCTTTCCCGGTCTGGCATGGTTCTGCTCCATCTTACATATGCAACTTTTATCAATGTACAGATCAAATCACTGTGTTTGATCTGCAAAAAAGACAGAACATATGTACACGTACGTACTTGTAACATCCTATACTAATGAATTACGTTTACATCGTTTAAATATATATATATATATATATATATATATATATATATATATATATATATATATATATATATATATATATATATATAATACAGAAATAGCTTGTTCTGTCGGGGCGTTGTTAAAAGTTTACCAAATGAAATTCCATGTATTATGATTTTATATTTCCTGGTAATGCACTATATTGGCCGCAACTTGCCTACTTACAGTCGCGCAAAAATCATGACCTCCCTCCCCTAAAACTTTGGCCGTCGTGTTAGCCTGTCGATATTTTACGCAGAATTTTATCCATTATTTCAATTCTGTTCTATTCTGGCCTAGTTATTTCGTGTATCATCACTTTTCCATCAGACAACCGTCACCTTTGTTATTTTCTGTTCGGGTTAAAGTCTACGAACGCTAGCGATGATCTGTGGCGCCATCATTGAGTTCAGTGATACTATTATCGAATATTTTTTGATAATGGTGACCATTTGCTCGGAATTTCAGAACCTTGCTGTTGTACGCGCAGTGAGATTTTATTCTACATTTATTTTTATAATCCAGTCAAATATGGTCACAATTTTGTATTTACAGAATTGAGGCGGCTACCGGTGTAGCTGATCAAAATAGTAAATGAGTAGAATAAACAACAAACATTATTAAATTATTATTATTATTATTAGTTTATTAGAATAGTCTATTTCTTTACCGTTTGTGCGAAATTATTAGTTGATCCTTGATTCCAATCACACAAACACATCTACCCTTATTCAGTGTTGAGTTCTGCCTACTTACAGAAGGCGTGTCTTATTGCTAAGCAACCAGTGAACATGACTTCAATGTGCTTTGTGTTGGACGGAAATCCCCAAAAAGACGGGAATCGAGTGGAACATCTTCAGTTGCTGTAGGTTATCGACCGGTCAGTAGGCACCGGCAAATCACCAGTTCACTTCAAACCCTTCAAATCACGCATGCGTAGCAGTTTGTAGTCGAGCTTCTCAATTATTTAGCTTGAATTGATGGACGGTTTCTGAATTTACTAATCTATAGCTGCCGCAAACTATTGAAACGTTAAGCTAAAAATTCTGTTATCCTGTATATAATATGTAGTTCTTTGTTGTCATATGGACATGATATTCATTTGAATACGCCTGCCGGGATCAGTGCACATATTATTGTTGAAGAGTTTTTCATTTGTGAATGAAACTGTTTCAAAACTTTTGATGATAATGCTTTAATACAACAGTACGCCATCCTGTGATATCACAAAGGTTTGAAAGTCATAATGTAGTAATCTCTTGGCAGCAGCATGGACGATGATTTCTCCTATTTCGATTATAGTGAGATGGTTTCCTTAGCAAAACTGAAGACAGTTTTGCCCTTGACATTCTGTAGTATAATACCACACTCTTTTAGGGACAAGCTTGTATTTCTCCATAATAGGGGGCAAGGTATAATAGAAAATGACCTAGCACTTTTCAATGAGCCGATTTCTTTTCATCGAAAAGAAAAGCAAGACTTTTAAACACCACAACCAACCAACGCTCATTTGTTGAGTCTCATAAACAAAAAATAGAAAGCATGTGATTTACGTGTTGGTTGTTTTTGACCAACGTTTAACATTTATTATCACCCCATTGCCAATCTTTACAACTACTCTAACAACTACCGGTACCCTAAAATTGTAAGAAGTTTGAACACATTTCAACAAGTTTTAAAGTAGTATTCAGAATCAACGTTATTTCCCAGAAAACATTTTTGCACACTGAAACTAAGATTTTTGAAAGGATTGATATTTTATGAAAACCATTTGACCTCCTCTGTGCTGTTTTCATAATCTCCTTTGAAGATTCCCTATTTTTGATATCCCCTATTGACATTGTCCGCCCCCTGCCATACAAACGGAACATTCTCTATAGCTAAGCATGCTTGACGACAGCGTATAACATAAGCCAACTCAGGTTACGTAACAACTTTCAATTTCATAGTCGGGTTGTACTAATAGCCTTCCTACGTAGCCACCAGGTATGTGAGAGGCACGAAAATCGTAACCTCGTCGTTTTGAAAAGAGACGTTATTTCCGTCACAGATGTACGTGGCGTCAACGATTCAAATTGTAATATTTTTCAAAGGCCACTAATTGAAGATCTCTTCAAGCCACGTGGGCCCCTATATTCGACAGTGAGGCTATTATATATTGCGCATGCTTATGACGCCAACGTCAACATTTTCTTATTTTGTAAGCAATGTTGTGACAGAAATATCATAGTTCCTACCATGTTTCATTAGGGTATTATTTCTTACATATACAGAAATATTAAAACATTACATAACAACGAATGTTAGAAAATCTGCCGATTGACAGAATTAATATTGGTTGCACAACTGTTTTTTTAAAGGTTCAGACGATCTTACATTACGACAAAAGGAAAAACAGAACCAGTATATTCAGCAAATATCATTAATGTTGTAACCCCCTCCAAATTAAAATACTTAAAGGCCTGTTTCAGGCGTCAGATTGTCTTGCCAGGAAATTTACTCACTAGATTAAAATTTCAATGGGAAATAAAAGGCTATGACACCTCCATGATCTCTTACAGACTAGGACAAACTTACCCGGGGGATCAAGTTCCTGGCCCCCAAACTTCGAAAAGGCCCGGGATCGGGATTGTATTAACTATGGTGTTAAGGAGATAATGAGGTGTCCCTGTCTTTTGTTGTCCTTTGAAATTGCAATCGTTATATGAATATGTTGCTAGATTTTATAATTAAGTCCACGGCGGGCTTTAAGCTTTCTCTAAGAAGAACATTTCCTTTCAGAAAACAAAATAAAATTCCTGGACTTCGTGCTGAATTTGGTACCAGAGAATCAAATTACCCGATATTTACCGAAATTTAGACTTCAAAATAGCTACAAATCCCCGCGCTTAACTTTATGGGGAAAAATCAAAATTTTAATTTCCACAGAAGTAAGCCGGCCAAAACTTAATTTTCGCCCTGAGCTTTAAAATGAGTCCCTAGACGGGGTAGACAAAAGTAGTGTTACTGTTTGAGAGTTAAAATATCTGTGTCCTAGCCGTATTCTACCATAAGTGTGTTTTGTATTAATATATAAGGATACAATGATGTAATCATTACGTTTTGTCTATTCCGGAAAATATCCGATGATTATGTAGTGAGTTCTTGCGTTGGTTTCTTCTTGCAGCAAATAAGCAGAAGTCGGGACTTGATCGCCAATCTTAATGGTCGGTTGAAACTTCCATATATTAAGGGATTCAAAGCTGAGTTTAAGAACGTCATCACCGTGCCCAGTCG
The DNA here is from genome assembly GCF_041260155.1 of Ptychodera flava. Lineage (NCBI taxonomy): Eukaryota > Metazoa > Hemichordata > Enteropneusta > Ptychoderidae > Ptychodera > Ptychodera flava. Next base: position 2,414,462 of record NW_027248355.1, on the reverse strand, counting down.
TCGTACGAAGTAAGGCAAGTTGTTAGCCGTCTCATCGTCTCCGACGAATTCTATGGCTAGCACCGTATTGGACGGAATCATACACAGCAGATAGCAACCCATTATCACAAACAGGACAATTGTCGCCCGTATGTTCTGCTTTAGCTTGGATGCTTTGGACGGATTCTGGGACGTTTCCTGGGTCACAGCCGTTGCACGAATTTTGCGAGTTTGTTCCCGCGCATATTTGAATATACAACCGTAGAGTATGAACACGGTAGCAACTGGAAAATAGACATGGATGAAGGTGGTCAGCACATTTCTTTGCGATTGCTCATTGCCGTGGTTGTCTGTCTAATCGTAAATCTTGCCTTCAAACTCGTACGTTTTCCAATGCTACACCGATTACATAAGATTAGGTGTTATATGACCTTGCACTTCAACCGCGCAAGTCCGTATGCAATCGTTTGTTTTCTAACTGTTATTTATCAAGGATTATTGGCAATGTATATTCCCATGAGAGAAGGTTAGAAAGGAGTAAATTAAAATTTCCAGCTCAATGATGATAAATTTGTTATGGTATATCCAATCTTTTTCATGTCAAATGTCAAAGTCTTTGTCTGAAAAACAGTGTCAAGGCGTATGCAAATGCGTGTAGATCTGTAGTCCTCACGTGATCAACCACATTACTGAATGTTAGTCATATGAGTAGCTGGCCGGATTGAATGTTTCATATCTCATTTGCGTTACGAACAGTATAAGAAAACATATATCACCATATTTTATCAAGTATAAATTTTCGCTATACTAAATGTTGCCACTCTATTGTGTTATCTACAAAAGTTCGTGTTAGAGCCATATCCGGGCGCATGCCCAACTGACAACTTAGGGCTAGTTACCATATTCATAAGCTAAAACAAAGAGCAGACGAACAAACAGAATCACTGACCTGCAACAGTAAAGTTAACACTTATGGCGATTGCATAACTTTCCACGAAGAAGAGGCCGAACCTGCAGCTTCCAGTCAATGGCGTCATTAATATGGCGGCTTCCGGTTTACGCCAGCCAACCATCGGCAGGGTGCTCACAATCAAGGACCATAACCACAAGAAAGCAAGCAAGGAACAGGCACGCATATTTGTCATAATGGTTTCATATCTGCGATGTGAACAACAATATTGACGCTGGGGGTAAGGCTAGTGTACTAGCAGTGAGCCAAACATATGGGTATGCATCATTTTGGCTTGTACCTTTTAAAAATTATAGCATTTCATTCATTTCTCTTGCAAGATTATAGTCAACTACAAAAGATACATTTTAGCCGTGAACAACTGCCGAGTAATCAAACAAGCAATCAATTAGTGCATGAACGAGTACAATAATAAATATAATATTATGTATTCAATTATGTACATATTCGATTGATTAACTGATTATTCTAACTATACATCATCTATTTCTTAATAGAACAGCGATAGCGTGACGAAAACAAAAATCTTTAAAATGTGACATGCTATCGATAAAAAGTGGCAAATGAAATTAGACTAAAGAAGGCAACAAATGATTGATTTCTTGAAAAAACGGTTACACATGATAACATTATGAAGTACTGTGTTTTGAATGTAAATTTAATCTGTGAAGAAGAACGTTGTGGAAAATAAATATATATAAGAGAGAGAGAGAGAGAGAGAGAGAGAGAGAGAGAGAGAGAGAGAGAGAGAGAGAGAGAGAGAGAGAGAGAGAGAGAATGGACCGTGCACTTTAAAAACTGAAAAGTAAGATTCTTTCCAATCCTTCCTCATTTTAGACGGAATACTTATTTAGAAAACGAATTCAGTTGGTGGCTAAGATGAATGCAGCTTACCTCAACGCGTATACAATAGAAATGTATCTGTCAACGGCCACAAGCAATAAATGGTAAGTCGATGCAATGCCGAGAAATATTGTGAAACTGAGAGCTAAGATGCACTGGTAGAGATATCTGAACACGCTGAATTTTGATGCGATGTAAAGAGGAATGGTGACAACACCGACGAGTAGGTCAGTCACCGCCATACTGCAGACGATTATATTGGCTATTGTGTGCAGTTTTCTGTCCATGTAGACAACTGCAATCATGCCAGCGTTCAGGACGACACAGAACGCCGCAACAGTCAGGTAAATCGTCAGAATTGGTGCCGGCATAGTGTATGTGGAAACATCACCACTTGACGAGTTGGTGGTGCTTCCGTTACTGTCCATCTTTGGCAGCTTTGTGTTACAGCATGGTAGATGTCACTATTGTACATTGATTCTCTACTTATAAAAGTGTCTCATCTTGAGGCAATGCTCATAACGCCAAGTTTTCATCACTGCGCAAACCCGTCTTTTTTATGTATGAAATTGTAAAGGCACTGTCATGTTTTTCAACCTCGTGAAGAATAGGAGTGTCTATATTAATCTGTTTGCCATTTTTTAGGTTCAGAAACTGGAAAAAAATATAAGCATAATAAATGATGCTTTAGATGCACGTAGTCACTGATTTGCGCAAGGACCAAAGCCTTTTTCATACAGCCTGGGCTTGGGCGATGAAGTAATGTTACAACATCCGTTCGACGAAAAATACTGTGTCTTTCAAGACCCCCAATAAACAATCAAACAGGTGTTTAATCTTCACAATAGGAGGAATGAAAAATTATAATCATGGTTCGTGAGATCATTAACACCGTGTTCTGTCGTTGGGACTTTCTATCTTTGTGACATACAATACCGTAAATTAATAATAATGTGACAGAGTTTGCCAAGAGAATGTTTTGCAACCAGAGAACGGACATGGATGTTGCGGCGAAAATCACACAGAAAAGTGTCTCCAAGCGCTTCAAACGTTTTAGTCCAGGAAACCAAAGTAACGTGTAACAATACACAAACTCATTACAGATAAAGTGACGTGAAAAAAATCCATACCCGTGTGTATCACTGCTCACAGAACTGTTCCCCTCAATTTGACCACTTTAGCGATTTTTGGATTTCAAATCTTCCCAGACAATCTCCATCCTTTTTGCCATTGTTAAACTCAAAGATTCATCGTTTCAACGTGTTTTGTTGTTTTTCCCAGGATATAGGGCGCATCCCCATTCATAAACGTGTAAATAATATTCAAATTATGGGGAGCATGGATCTCACCTGTTACATTCAAGCCAAAATAATCAGTAGTACAAAAATGGCTATGTGACCAATTCAAACCAGAAAAACCTTATTTATAAACTCATCGAAACACAATTATTTGAATGTCGTAGCAAAGCAAAAATTTTCGAAGATAAAGACTTGTGGTAGTCACTGGTTAAATTAATGTTTGTGTGAACTCTAAAAATGTGTTTGTATTATGAATTCATTATTTTATCGACATTTAAAATGTCAACTAAAGTCACATCATAATTAAACTTATTAAATTAGAATTCACGGAAAAGTTAGGCCCAGAACAAGAAATACTATTTATAGAATGAGGATTTTTTGCATGTATTCATATCAACTGGTTGATGGAAAGCAGGTGACATTAGTTTTAATCAAAAACGGCGACAAAAGATGAAAGCGTAATCATAAGGAACATGGCAACAAAGAAGCAGCAATCCACAGCTTAGCTGTAAACAACTTGCGGCCTTCAATCCAAATTTTCGGAAACTTATAATAAGTGGAAACGGTTGCCATTGTTCGTACGTTTGTAAGAAACCAGGATGGTATCACGTGAGGTCGAGATTACACACTCTGATCAAGGCCAATACTTTATGGGCCGCGTTTTGCCTACTTGCAGTTGTGTAAAAATCATTACCTCCCCAAAAGCGGCATACGTGAAATTTAATTACCCTTCATAAACCCTTGCGAGAAAAATGGAAACATCCTCATAAAAACACCAGCCACCCTGTAATTTTTTGGCATTCAATGACTTTCTAAAAAAAATATTCCCTGTATTCTACATATCTCAAAACGTTCAAGAAGGCCACCCCCTCAATATGAAGTCGAAAACCTCCTTTCTGGACTTTTGAATAACATGTTTCGGATTTTCTAAAATATTCGCCTTCGTGTTAGCCTGTCGATATTTTACGCACAACGTTATCCATTATTTCAATTCTATTCTACACTCTAGCCTCGTTGTTTTCTGTTGACATTTATCAACAGCTTTTCCATCTGACGACCGTCATTTTTGTTATTTTCCCTTTTAGCTAAAGTCTACGAACGCTAGCGATGATCTGTGGCGCCATCATTGAGGTCAGTGATACTATTATCAAATATTTCTTTTTTATTATGGTAACCATTTGCTTACAATTTCAGAACCTGGCTGTTGTACGTGCGGCGGGCACTTATATACATTTTTTTCATAATACAGGCGAATATGAACAAAAGGCAGCCATTTAGTTCCAATATTGCATTTGCAGACGTCAGTCAGCCATCAGTGTAGCTGATCAAAATATTAAATGAGTAGAATGAACAACAAACATTTGGTTAATGGTTTATTAGAAAAGTCTTCCAATGTCTTAGCCGTATTTTTGCGAAATTATGAGTTTACCCCTGATATTTCTCACTCAAATACGTCAACCCTTATTCAGTGTTGAGTTGTGCCTCCTGGCATGAGGCATCTACATCACGTGTTTCGTTGCTTAGCAATGCTCCAAAGGCGGGAAATTAGTGGAAGATATTCAGCTGCTGTAGGTTAACGACCTGTCGGTAGGCACCGGCAAATCACCAGTTTACCTTCAAACCAATCAAAACGCCCATGCGTACTAGTTTATACGCCGAAGTTCTCTATTATTGAGCCTTGACGGAAGACCCGTTTCTGAAATTTCTGATCTTCAGGTAAGGTGCTGCAGGCTATTGACCTGTTGTAAAGGGTACGCAAATCACACAATCTTCTCAAATCATTCGAATCACGCAAGTATTGTAGTTTAGTTTATAGGTTTTCTGTTTTGGCCTCTCCGAAAGACCATACTATTTAAGTTTCTGATTGTGACGCCCAGTTACAGCCCCCATAAGAATAACAAAGTCTACTAAGCAAAATACCATTAAAACAAAACGAAGCAACATAAAAACATTGAATGCTAAAAACCTCAGACAACTTAGTTTGGAAAAACATCCATTAAATAGCATTATAGTGTTATATGGTACAATGTAAATCGAGACGCATAATATTTCGAAACTTTAGGTAAGAACAATTAAAAATATCCATGTCATGTTGACATACAAAACTGTTAGAAAGATTCATCGATCGTTGTAAAAAAGATGAAGAGTGATATGGTTTGAGTGTTGCTTTGAAACTGGGTGAATGAGATGATACTGAAAGATTGATACCACAAAGAATATCTGAACAGTAGTCAAAAGAATGTATACATTTAAAAAGAAAGATGGATCTAAAAACTTGGGACGTGGTTCTGGCTGAGCATCTGGAAAAAGGAGTTTAGAAATTTTTATTGTCATCAGAATAATCAATGGCAGTCTTCCAACACAGACATTTAATAATTTAAAACTTGATGTTGAACACGTTCGAGTTTATCAGTCAAATACTTTTGATATGGGACCATATTCGACTGGCACACTCCAAATGGGGCCTTACAATAGTGGTATACACAGTTCTTTAAGTTTTGATGTCTTGAAAATCTTGAGAGGTCCTCTTAAGAAAACCTAACAGTTGGAAAGCCTTGATAGCTATATGGTCAACATGAGTAGCATAATTAAGATTGTAGGTTAAGTATACTCCCAGATCTTTAACTGTATCAACTCTAGAAAGAGTGAAATCGTTAAGTGTATAGTCATGTAAAATAGGTGCTTTTTTCAAAGTAAATGAGATAACCATACATTTCTTGTAATTCAGATTATGTTTCAAGCTTTTACGCCAATTTTCGACAATATCAAGATCATTTTGTAAGTTACTATAATTTGATGTACGTGTGATACACTAATACAACTTGGAGTCATCAGCATACAGAGACATTGAATTGAAAGTTACCTTAGTACTGAGATCGTTTATATATAAAATAAATAAGAGAGGTCCTAGTTGAGATCCCTGAGGGACACCATATGTAACAATACTCCAGTTCGAAAAATGCCCATTTAGGGTCACATGTTGAACTCTTTTGTCTAAGTATAACTCAAACCACCTAAAACTGTTACCGCTCACACCATAGTAAGTTAATTTATGAAGCAAAGGAGGATGACTGACGCTATCGAAAGCTTTGCTGAAATCCAGATAGATTGAGTCTACCTGTCCACGTACATTTATAACATTTGCAATGTAATCAGTGTACGAAACTAGATTTGTTGTAGTACAACGCCCCCGTACAAATCCATGCTGATGACTACTAACAGAATTTTGGACATGATTACAGAAATATATACAGATTACTTCAAGTACAAAGTAATTATCTGTTACCTATGTTTAATGCGTCGTGCAATCTTCAGACAGAAGTGAAAGGATTCCTGGCTGTACACCCTCATTTCTATGTTTCGGACAAACCATTCTATTCGTAGGTGGTGGTAAATTTGATAAAATAATATTTGTTTTTGTGACGACATTTTGAAACCAACTCAGAGCGTTTGTTTAACAGCGAATCTGTCAACATTGATAATGTGCAGCTTTTCTGATATACAAAGACTACACCGCTTGTTTATGTTAGAGTAACTCTATGATTTATCAATTATTGACTACCAGACGTCAAAGACATGGTCCCTGTCTTCTAAGTTCCAAATAAACTTTGACATCTCTGTACTATTCCTGTATTTGCCCTTACGGAACGATTGCATATGGTTAGTGAAGCGCATGTTGAAGGTGTTATCAGTGAGGCAGCTGTAAACCTTCTCCGTATTGTCTCCCGTAGATACCTTGGCCTTGTAAACCAAGCCTCTTAACAGTTACCCCTCAAGGGGCCCGGCAATTACGATCAGGTGGTTGATCTTTACGATGGTCTGCGGTGATTATTCTCCTAAAGTGCGATTTGATTAAACTTGCCATATTCTTCATACAACTGTAATTCCCTTTAATCGTCTTCCTGCAGAAGATCTGGTGAAGTTTAGACCAATTTGAAAAGAGTTTGTCAATAAGCTGAAGAAATGTATTGCCGATATAAGTTTCAACGTTCTTGCTGACAGCAGGTTCGAACCAAGTAAGGAAACCTTCCTGTTATTGTTTCTCCACATGGATTGGTTGATCTTGACATAATTAATCTTTTAGGAAACTGATATTGGCAAGAAATTTCTTGAACTTGGAGAGAAACGCTTTCAAAAGGGGTCTATACTTCACAATATCTGAGATACAAACGCATTTCATCAATATCCAGTGTTGCGGGCATCTTTGAAAAATACAAAGGTCACTACAACACGGCGCTGAAGACAAGCGAACACACCGAATAGATAATAGGTCAGCACAGGTTACTGTTGAATGATGGAGGTTGTCATTTGTGAGAGAACCTGTGATTCATAACTTTTGACGATAATGCGATAATAAACACTATTATACACCTGCGTCTGTAACTTATGAAGTTTTGTCGTACGATAGGTATCGGTATCAGAGGACGCGGAGTCCAATAACTTTGACTCAGAGTAAAATAACTTCAGGTGTTATTGGACGTACTCTATTTGACCTTTCACTCCAATTCACCTTTACGTCAGCGCGGGAAACAAGATAATATTTTACATTTTTCACACACAAAAAAATACGTATAAACATTTAATAATTCACGTAGTGAATAATGGACAGTCCAAAACCTGTGACTTTGAGTGAAATTATTATGCCACTGAACTCCATGTGCACTGCGCTGGGTGGGTGGATGGGTTAGGGTTTCGTTCTGGGTTCTTAGCGGACTCGCTGAATGTATTTTCAGTCTGCTCGCGATCGGTCAGTGGAGCATCCTAAAAGCTTTCTTCTGGTAAAATCGGACTAAAAGGTAAATAATAATAAGGTTATTCACAAAATACAGGGATTTAGGCCCTCGTACATCCTTCGCGTCGGTATTGACCGAGATGCATAGCATCGAGGACAATAAGCTTACCTCAATTATATGGTGTATTCGCACATAAAGCCCGGTATTTTTTGAATAACCTTATAGTATGCTACGCGGGGAAATCACTAGGGTTTGACTTCATCAAGTACAGCTGTTTACCTTTTGACAGAATGGACAATGATTTCTCCTATTTTGATAAATGTGAGATGGTTCCTGTAGTACCGGTTTAACACCACCCTCTCTCAGGGACAAGCTTGTATTTTTTCACCATGGAAGGCACGGTATGAAAGAATATGACACAGTACTTCTTCAGATATGCCGATTTTTTCCATCAAACATGAAATCAACTTTTCTTAACAGTACAACAAACGACCGCTCATTTCTCGAGTCTCCCAAACAAAAATAACGAAAGCATGTAATTTACATGTTTGGCAGTTTTTGATAACATTTAAGATTTATTATTATCACTTTGGCATTTTAACAACTACTCTAAAATATAAGTGGTTTGAATACATTTGTACAAGTTTTAAAGTAACATCTTAAGGTAGTATGCACCTCGAAAGTGAAAGACTTAAACGTTTGCTCTAACTTTCCTCAAGAGATCTTTCAATCATTCTCTTTCAAAATCAAGAATAAAAATAGGGGGTCACGGTGCAAATTTTGGTAATGGAGAAACAAATAACCCAAGATTTACCAATATTAGAAATTCAAAATGGCCGCCATCTATGTGTTAACTCTATGGAGAAAAACAAAAATTTTCGAATATCGATAAACTAAGCCGGTGAAAAGTTTTCTTTCACCAAGAGCTTTAAAATGAACTCCCACATGTGGTATATCAGAAGAAAATTGTAAAAGTTTTAGAGTCCGAATGTCTGTCCCGAGGTGCGTTTCTACCTTGATTATACACTACCAAAGACACCAACTGTGAACTTGATGTAGGGAATATTTGCAAATGGCAGCTTAAAGCCTGTAGTGCAGGAGGAATATTTAAACTTTTGCTCAAATTTTCCTGAAGGATGCGTTGAACCATTCTCTTCAAACAAAAAAACCAGGGGTCAAATCTTGGAGAGATAAAAGTCATTATAAATTGACCGAGTTACACAAATAATTAGGAGTCAAATATTACCACGATAGCACTGAGTCAATAAGCTCGCGCAGTCACTGTTGCGGTTCATACTAGTTGATTTTTTGAAAAAGACAATTTAAAGATATTCCTCTTCGTCAAAGCGCATATGTAATACGCTTCATTCCATAGCCCAAACAATCTACTTGTGCTGCCAGGTTTTTTCCCATTTTTCTTAGTAATTTCATTACAACTGTATTGATTTCAAATCTTGATTAAAGTAAAAACTATTGAAGCTGGGAAATGGCGAGGATTGATGCAATCACAAGCATCATAGGATTGCAATGGCTTTGTTCTTATCGTACTGCAGAGACGCAAGCGTATAAATTAATTATTGTAATTAGATCTTACATTTATTGATCCATCATAAAGTTAAAAATCTTGTGTCAACTATCATATGTTTTGTGTCATAATTGGGGCTCCAGATGTATAAGGTGTAGCTGAAGCAATGTCGCATAGGTAAACACTTCCAACATTTTTATTACAAAGCTGCCGATGTAGAAACTTCAAATATAGCTATTGCAATAAATCTAATATCCTCATTAGATCTTACTTAAATACTGATCCTACTAGTAAATGCAGCAAAACCATCTATTTCGATAATTACCTTCTTGTGTTCTATGAAGCGTCAATATATAACCTACAGGTTAAGCCATATCTCAAAGGTAAGTATCTCCCGAAAATTCATGAGAAGGTTATTAATTGAATTTTCAGATAAATTCAGTGTAATAAATGTATCATTCTGAATAGATTTTACATGATATCGATTCCCCATGGATTAAAGATAATTTTTGTCCACTATCATATGTCAGTAATTTGTATCAAATCATGTCTTCTGCAATTGGTGCCACAATGAATGAGGTTCTGGCTCAGCTGTGTTTCATAGGTTAAAGGTATACTGTTACCTGTACCAACTTTGCCACAGTTACTAAAGAAAGAGAAAATCTAACAAATCAGATTTTAGGCGGCTGGCCGCTATTTAAAAACAGCGCCCTCACATGGGCTGTTTCATAGGTTAAAACTTCCAACATGTTTTTGAAAAAGCTCTTGACATTGAAACTTCAAATACATTTAGTGCAAAACATGCCAAAACATTTTACCCGACAAGATGTTACTTTGTACAATCCCATAAGAGATGGAAAATAATTTATGCCACAATTTGTCGTTCATTGGCCCCGTATAAAGGTATAAGGTAAGCCATATCTCCTAGCGTGAACTTATGCTTTCGCTAACGTCAGCCACGGCACGCCAAGAACCCGCCATTCAAACTGTGCTCTTAAAATCTCTGGTATGCCTATAGACATTGATTGGTACGTTGGCAAAAAGCTGGTAAGATTGATATATATGTATTTAGATTGTTGTATGCTGTATTCAGAGAATGAAAACTCAAGGAAAATGACTGTTTTTTTGTTCGGAATATTTTTACACTGAAACAAAGATTTGTGACAGCATCATCAACAGTGTATATTTTTGAAATCATTTGACCGTGCGCTGTTTGAAAAAGGCATAATCTCCGTGGCAGATTTCCTATCTTTGATATTACATTTCCATTGACTTTGTCGGCCTTCGCTTCTCCCTACTGAACATTCTCTAAAGCTAGGCATGCTTCACGACAGCGTATAACACAGCTAATCGGGGTTACGTCACATCTTTCAGTTTCATGATCAGGTTGCAATATTAGCCTCCCTACGTAGCTACCAGGCATGTGAGAGGCACGGAAATTGCTACCTCGTTGCTTTGATAAGAAAAGTTATTTTCGTCACAAATTTACGTAGCATGAGCGATTTTAATTGCAATATTTTTCAAAGGTCGGACTCTTAAAGTAATAAGCTACGATCTGCTCAAGCCACATGCGCACCTGCATTCGATGATGAGGTTATTACTACGCATGTTTTTTGACACTCACATCAATATTTTTTGTTTGGAAGCGACGTTGTATTAGAAATTTTATTATTCCTATATGAGTGTTTCATTACCGTATGAGTTTTCACACGTAACGAAATAGACTTGGTTCAAGTCTGTGATTTGTGAATGTTTGAGTAGAGTAAACGCAATGATTTGTGTTCTGTTTTAATGTGAAGCACGTGAGTAAGGTAAACGCGATGATTGGGGTAAATTTGAACGCTATACAGGGGAGTTTCTCCCGGAATCACCGGCACAAACAGATTAACAACTGCGTACACTAAAAGGTAACGCGTTCAATCACTAGGAAAACCTTGCTTGGGCTGCCAAATCCCAAATAGGTTTGTATGAAATAGGAGAGACATAAGGAAAACTACTGCAAATAATTTTATGTTTTAGAAATTCATCGAGTTAAACCAAGTTCAATAACCAAATCTTAAAACATTACGTTACAGGAAACTTAAAAATTCGCTGATTTACAGCAGTATTGTTAGTTTCGTAACTGTTTTTTGAAAAATTAAAATGATCTTACATTACGACAAATACAAATACAAAACGGCTATATCTCAGTAAATGTCATTAATGTTGTATAACTCTAAATTATGAAAACTTAATATTTTGGTGAAACTTTCTCTAAGAAATCTGAAATCATTTCCTTTTATAAATATATAAATAAAAAAAAATCACGGACATCTCGCAGAACTTTGTACAAAAAAATTAAATTGCCCGATGATTATGCAGTGAGATTGTGCGTTGGTTTCCTCTTGCAGCAAATAAGAAGAAGTCGGGACTTGATCGCCAGTCTTAATGGTCGGTTGCAACTTCCATATATTATTGGGTTCAAAGCAGAGTTGAAGAACGCCACCACCGTGCCCGCGAAGTAAGGCACGTTGTTAGCCGTGTCACCGTCTCCGACGAATTCTATGGCTAGGACCACATTGGACGGAATCATACACAGCAGATAGCAACCCATTATCGCAAACAGGACAATTGTCGCCCGTATGTTCTGCTTCAGCTTGGATTCTTGGGACGAATTCTGGGTCGTTTCCTGGGTCACAGCGGTTGCACGAATTTTGCGAATTTGTTGCCGCGCATATTTGAATATACAACCGTACAGTATGAACATGGTAGCAACTGAAAAATAGAAATAGATAAAGGTACTTACGCCACCTGACGACTAAAGACTATTTATCATATCCATATGCGAATTCTAAAATACAGAACAGTCGAGCAAACAGAATTACAAACCTGCAACAGAAGTGCTAACACTTATGGCAACTGCATAACTTTCCACAAGGAAGAGGCCGAACCTGCAGCTTCCAGACAATGGCGTCATTAATATGGCGGCTTCCGGTTTACGCCAGCCAATCATCGGCAGGATGCTCACAATCAAGGACCATAACCACAAAAAAGCAAGCAAGGAACAGGCACGCACGTTGGTCATAATGGTTTCATATCTGCAATTTGAACATCAATATTGACGCTGGGGGTAAGGCTAGTGTAATAGCTATATCCCAAACATATGGGTATGCATCATTTTGGTTTGTATCTTTTGATCATTCATTATAGCATCTCATTATTTCCTCTTGCAAAATTGCATCAATTACAAAAGATATAAATTTTGGTCTTAAAAAACCTGTTGAGTAATGAAAACAAGCAATCAATTAGTGCATGGACGAGTACAATGATAGATACATATTATACCAATGTCCATATCCACTCATCCTAGTAAAGTTTACCGTAAAATATCAGCCGTGATATATGAAGGTAAACATCGAGATATGCGCGATAAACATCATCGGTTTTGGAGTGTTCCCGAACTATATTTGCAGCAATTTGATGGTAAATTACGTAAACAAACAAAGTACCTGCTTATCTCCGCCTGCGGAGATCGGTGCCGCCGACGTAAAAATTGAAGGACTTTGAGGAACAATGATATTTCGGGTTGCTAATTTCGGAACTAACATGTCGAGTCTTCTCATGGTTTTTCTGTTAAATTTCTTGTATTTTTTCAGATAAGCTCGATCAAACATCCGCCGTTCGCACGGCACGGTATACCTCCGCACAAGTAGCAAGCGCGTGGCGTCACAGCGATGTCACGAGCGCGACACCTGTTGATGTGGCAACTCTCTGTATAACAAACAAACTGGAGGTCACTCTCTGTATCGTACGACGACAGAGCGCGATCGAAATCAGGATAGATTTAAAGGAGAGGACAATTTTTGATATGTTGCAATTGTAATAGCGTATTGCCCTAAAAAGTTCCTGTACAACGACTTTTGAATCCCGGTGTCTGTCTTTTAAGGGTTCATTGAGATATTGGGACTTGCAGTGATGTCGCTCGTGATGTTGACTTCTTGGTAAGGTCCTTGTAAGGACGCTTATAGTTTATAAATGAAACCTGTTCGCACAAATATTTCGACGTTTATGTGCAAGGCGAAATAAAGTAAAGCCTCAAAATTTAAGGCCTTTTTAAGCATAAGTAAAATTTAGGGGACTGGTATATGATAAATCGGTCATTACACTATATCGCCTGTTCCTTGCGTAGTACCAGCATTCGTGTCATTTTTTACTGCCTCAGACATGTGGAAGACAAATCACAGTTTATTTAAACTTTATATAGTAATAGACAGAAGATCGAAGAAAACATGTTAGATAATACCGACGAGGCCCAAGCTACAATGCTGCAAGCGAAGAATCCGGCGACTACATGTCCGAGATATTCGAGAGAAATGACAAGATCACTGATTTCATTAGAAACAACAAACCGGTCAATGCAAATGGTTCATCAGTGAATACCGCCAACGCTACTAAAAACACGTTGAAGTAAACGGTCGCATTACCGAAGTTCCAATTGAAAACATTTTCTGGAAACGTACTCGAATGGGTGAGTTTTTACGACACTTTCAAATCACCCGTCCATAACGATAGCAGCCTCGAGAACATTCACATACTTACGCAGCAATTTAACCAACGAAGCTGCCCGTGCCATTAGTGGTCTCGTCACCCTGACAAACTCAAACCGTGATTGTGCTTTAGAACTACTCATCGAACGCCATGGACAGAATCATTTGATCATTGATACGCACATGACGACACTGTGGCAGATACCTCAACCTACTAGTGACATCTAACAGTCTGAGAATGTTTTACTACACCTTGGAAGGTTGTATTCGCGGTTTACAATCACTTGGTAAAGAAGAGAACGCTTACGGAGAACTTCTCATTCCGATGATACGGAGAACTTCTCATTCCGATGATTCGAGACAAACTGCCTAACTACAAACTGCCTAGCTTGAAGAAAACATACAATCTTTAAAATATGACACACTATCGATAAAAGGTGGAAATCGAAACGACGAGGGCACGGTTACACATGCTAAAGTTATGAAGCACTATGTTTTGAATGCAAATTTAATCTGTAAAAGTAGAAAGTTGTGGCAAATAATATTTTTTTTCCTCTGGCGTGTATTTTTTTTTCAAATTGTGAACTTTTGAGCAAAAAGCATATATTCCAGGGACTGAGAGAATTTTTCAGGTGCTTCCTTTTGTATTTTCCTTATATGGACATTTCAGTCTGAAATAAAGAATAAATAAATAAAAAATAATAAATATATCGAAGTTGAAGAGAGAAATTGGACTTTGCACGCTAAAAACTGAAAAATAGGATTCTTGTCAATCCTTCCTCATTTTAAACGGAATACTTATTTAGAAAACGAATTCAGTTGGTGGCTAAGATGAATGCAGCTTACCTCAACGCGTATACAACAGAAATGTATCTGTCAACAGCTATAAGCAATAAATGGCAAGACGATGCCATGCCGAGAAATATTGTGAAACTGAGAGCTAATATGCACTGGTAGAGATGTCTGAACACGCTGAATTTCGAGGCGATGTAAAGAGGAATGTTGGCAACACCGACGAGGAGGTCAGTCACCGCCATGCTGCAGATGAGTATATTGGCGATGGTGTGCAGTTTTCTGTCCATATAGACAACTGCAATCATGCCAGCGTTCAAGGTGACACAGAGCGCTGCAACAGTCAGGTACATCGTCAGAATCGGTGCCGACATAGTGTGCGTGGAAACCTCATCACCTGACGAGTTTTTGGTGCTTCCGTTACTGTCCATCTTTCGTAGCTTTGAGACAACCAGCGTGGTAAATGTCACTATTGTACACTGATCCTGTACTTATGAAAGTGTCTCAAGTTGAGGTGATGCTCATAACCCCAAGTTTTCATAACTGCGCAAACCCGCCTATTCTAATTATGAAATTGTAAAGGCACTGTCACGTTTTTCCACCTCGTGCTGCTAGGACTTGGAGTGTCTCTTGTTTTCTGTTTGTCGATTGTGTTATATTTCTGAGTATCTCTAGGGTAAAGAACAATGGCAAAATGATTCAAGTAATAGTTAGTAATGTGAAAGCAACTCAACACATCGTTCATATGTTGGTAGTTTGCGTTTAATGTATAGTAGTATAGAATAACTTTTGACACTTCCTTATTATGTAATTATGAGTGTATGCCATTCCACTTTCTATATCTAATTGATTGATTGGTTTATCACCGTTTCCTAATAGCGTTCTTCATGACATGCCTTCGACATGAGATGTATCCTATCCTGTATTTTGGAAGGGAAAATTCGTATTGATGTTCAGTTTGGTTTTTTGTGCTCGTGTAATGCGACATATTTGTGATATGCATATTTTGTTCTCTGTTACTATGCCCGCTTATGATGTTACTTCTCGTATTTATTTTGTAATTTTATGTGTAATTTTAGTGTACATTTTAGTTCTGAGACATGGCACAGTGTTGATACGTTAACTATCCCTTTGAGTATATGTTGGCCTTTACAAAGGCCGTTTGGTATTGTGGTCCTTGTTTGACCCATGCTGTGTCCATTTATGTGCGTTGTTCACAACGTTTACTGTAGCTGGAATGTTGTGTAGTTTCTTGTCGATTCATGGTACGAGCTAGGATCTTGTCTTGCTGTTTTTCACTCGCCACAGTCCCATGTGGTCTATTCCGCTCCGCATCTATGCGCCCCATAGACGTGTGCAGATAGTACGTCATCTTCTCAGGCACATGTGCACACGTCCATGGCAGAGCGGAACAGACCACAGGCGACTGTGCACTCACCTATGTTCAAGACGTCTTCCATCACCAGTGCAGGATTTTCTGTTCGTCTCTGCGTAGTCTTATGTTTTATTCGTTTTTGGAGACAGTGGAGTTACCGTTGGTGTCTCTTAACATAAAATACTAACCGTTACGTTTTTGTTACCTTGTTTGTATTGAGCGTACCCTTGGTGTTGAATCTTGTTTCCACCTTCATGTTGATTGGTTAGGTTTCTTTCTGGTCGCATTTTATTGGCTGCTAACTTTGCACTGAAATTGGCTGTGACCTGTGTATTGTGATCAGTGTATTTTTTGTGATTTCAGAATCTTTTGTTTAAGATTAGCGTTGTTGACTTTTGATCTGCTGATATTGATGTTGGTATTTTCTATAAATCGAGCTGTGTATTGCCTAATCGGTACATGATTGTTAGGACAGCTAGTGTTACGATTGCATGTCTATATGACGATGGATACCTAAAAAGGTATTATCCTGTATGTAAGCCTTCGACTTAAACCTGGAGAGCAGGAATAAGTAAGAGTCACAGTTAGTAATGAGTCAATAAATACTTACCAAAACTCCACATATCGTTGATATATTGATGGTTTTACGTTCAATGTATAGTACTATAAAGGAGAGAGAGAGAGAGAGAGAGAGAGAGAGAGAGAGAGAGAGAGAGAGAGAGAGAGAGAGAGAGAGAGAGAGAGAGAGAGAGAGAGAGAGAGAGAGATTGAAATCGGGACTTGAGCACTACTTATAGTTTATCGAACATTCTTACGAATATACACCTCTTGTAGAGTCTTGAGGCATTGATTAAAAACCTGTCTGTCTATCTGCCTTTCCGTCAGTCTTTCTCATGTTATGTGCATTCGCGATGTTTTTACACACACACACACACACACACCACACACACACACACACACACACACACACATATATGGATATATACATACATACATACATACATACATACATACATACATACATACATACATACATATATATATATATATATATATATATATATATATATATATATATATATATATATATATATATATATATATATATTACTTGAAGTACAAAGAAGTAATATCTGTTACATAACTTCATGGAACGTGCAATCTTCAGACAGGAATGAGAGGATTTCCGGTTCAACACTTTCATTTATATGTTAGGGACGTACCATCCTATTCTAGATGGTAGTAAATTTGATAAATAATATTTGTTTTGCTAAAGACATTTTGAAACCAACTCAGAACGTTTGTTTAAGAGCGAATCTGTCAACATTGATAATGTGCAGCTTTAAAGATTGCATCGCTTGCTTATGTTTGAGTACCTCGATGCTTTGTCAATTATCGACTACCAGACGTCAAAGACATAGTCCTTGTCTTTTAAGTGCCAAATAAACTTTGACAACTCTGTAGTATTCCTGTATTTGCCATTACAGTACGATTGCATATGGTTAGAAAGCGCGTCTTGATGGTTTTATCGGTGAGGCCGTTGTAAACCTTCTCCGTAATGTCCCCGTTGATACCTTGTACTTGTGAACCATGTCTTTGACTTAATAGTTACCCTTCAAGGGGCATGAAGACTTGTCCCTGCATTTACGATCAGGTGGTTGATCTTTACGCTGGTCTCCGGCAATTATTCTCGTATTATGCCACTTGACTATACTAGCCATATTCTTCATACAGCTGTAACTAACTTTAATTGTGTTCTTATTGAAGATCTGGTGAAGTTTAGACCCCTTTGGAAAGTGTTTGCCAATACGTTGAAGATACTTCTTATGATAACAGAGCCAAAGCTCTTGCTGACAGGGGGTTGACCCACGTGATGTAATGTTTCCTGTTATTGTTTCTCCTCGCTGATTGGTTGGTCTTGACAAATTTAATCTCTTCGGAAACTAGTATCGCAAGAAATTTCTTCAAATTGACAAACGCTTCCCACAGGGGTCTAAACTTCGCAATATCTGAGATGTAAACGCTTTTCAACAATATCCAGTGATGTGGGCATCTTTGAAAAAAACCAAAGGTCACTACAATACGGCGTTGAAGACAAGCGAATTCATCGAACAGATAATAGGTCAGCACAGGTTACCGTTGAATGATGGAGGTTCTCATTTGTGAGAGAACCTGTGTTTCATTACTTTTGACGATGATGCGATAATACCTTTATTATATCATACCAGTAGATTGATTGCGCAAATACAGCGATCTGATTGGTCGAGACGCGAGAAGAACCATGGTATATTGCCGATACACCGCGGCTGGCATACGCCCGGGTTCTCAGCTTGAGGAAAACTCCATTTTTGACGTTCCAAGCCAGAATTTCAAGATACTGTTCTGATATGATAGCAAAAAGTCACACCCAGCGACGGTACATGTACACCACCAGATTTTGACCAGTTCACTTCATTTGCACTCGCTATATATCGCTCGTGCACATATGTTGTGAACAGGTCAAAATCTCGTGGTATACCGTCGCTAGGTGTGCTTTATTGCTTAATTACACCTGTGTCTGTAACCTGTGAAGTTTTGTCGTACAGTAGGTCCTGGTACCAGAGGACGCGGATTCCAATAATTTTGACGCAGGGTACAATAACTTTACGTGTTATTGGTTTCATCACACATCACCTTCACACCAACGCAGGAAAACAAGATAATATTTTATATTTTTCACAAAAATATACATCTAAACATTCAGTAATTCATGCAGTGATTATTGGCCAGTCAAAAACATGTGCATTTGAGTGAAATTATGCCGCTGAACTCCACGTGCGCTGTGTCCTTAGCGGTCGCGCTGAACGCGTTTCCCTTCTGCTCACGATCGGTCAGTGCAGTGCATGAGAAGCATCCTAAAAGCCTTCTTTTCAGGTAAAATCGGACTAACAGATATTATATAATAATAAGGTTATTCACAAAATACAGCGATTTATGCCCTCGTACATCGTACGTGTGGGTACTGACCGAGAAACATAGCGTCCAGGACAATAAGCTTTCCTCCGTTGTATGATTAACTCGCACGTAAACCCCGGTATTTTTTGAATAACCTTATAGCATGCTACGCGGGGAAATCACTAGGGTTTGACGTCACAAAGTACAGCTGTTTATCTCTTTACAGAATGGACAATGATTTCTCTTATTTCGATAAATGTGAGATGGTTTACTTGGCGAAACTGAAGAAAGCTTTGCCCATGGCATCCTGTAGTACCGGTATAATTTCACCCTCTCTCGGGGACAAGCTTGTATTTATTCACCTTGTAAGGCACGGTATGAAAGAATATGACCCAGTACTTTTTCAGATATGCCGATTTCTTTTCATAAAAAAGGAAATCAACTCTTCTAAACAGTACAACCAACGACCATTCATTTGTCGAGTCTCCCAATCAAAAATAACGAAAGTATTTAATTTGCATGTTTTGCAGCTTTTGACTAACATTGAATATTTATTATTATCCCATGGCCACTTTTCACAACTACTCTAGAAATATAAAAGGTTTGAATAAATTTGTACAAGTTTTAATAAGTCAATAAGTTCGTGCAGCCATGTTATCTGTATCTCAACAAAGTGACTGTTTACGGTTCATAGTAGTTTACTTTTCGAAAAAGACAATTTTAAGATGTTCTTTATCGTCTTCGTCAAAGGTGCTGAAGGTCAAAGCGATCATGTAATATGCTTTATCACATGCACAAGCCAAGTTTGTCGTCTCCGAACAAAAAATACGGGATTTATTCTCTGGTCGTTCTACGTCACGACAACCCGCGTCTATGTCATCAATTTTGGTGCGTCGGACCTTTTTTTTGTCGATCTTCGGTGTGCTCGTAAATATGTAAACAAACAACGTGGCGGCCGATGTTTCTCCAACGATCAAAAGTCATGTAATGAAATCGATATTTTCACAGACTACGACATTAATAATCCGAACAATGTAAACACAAGAGTGTACCGCCTGGATATTCCGAAGGTATTACGTGAATAATTTGCGGAAACAACGAACTCGAAGGTGGTCGCGTATACCGTGGGTTCCGTACGCATTGCAAACAGGGTCAGGCAGTATTCGCGCCGTCGAGATTCAGTCAATATTTGTTCCCAAAAAATAGCGTATCTTCGTCTGTGATAAATTTCTAGGACTATGCTATCTTTGAAATAGAGTATGACTTTGCGGAAGGTAGCCTACGTGTAGATCGAGAGCTGTCATTTGCTCCACACACTAACGAACGTGAGCGCTAACTCACACGACGGACGACTGGAAATGATTGACAACTTGTGCACGGCTTACTGTTATTATTCCTAAAGTAGTTCAAAAGTTTAAACGCGGAATCGTCATAGAAAACTTATTTTATTTTGCAAAAAATAACGAATTCTTGGCTTGTGCATGTGATAAGTATATTATTCCCTAATATTCTTCTTCGTTCAGCTCGGAAAATACTCGTGACGTAATGACCATGTCACCACTCGTCTTCGACTCGTGGTGACATGGTCATTACGTCACGAGTATTTTCCGAGCTGAACGAAGAAAAATATTAGGGAATAATATCTAATTATCCCAAAGCCTAAACGATCTACTAGTATTATCAGTTTTTTTTCAGTTTTCTCAGTAACTTTAGAATACCTTTATTGCTTTCAAATCTTGATGAAGGTAAAAACTATTGAAGTTGGGCAATGGCGAGGGATGATGCAATCACAAGCATCATGGGATTGCAATGACTTCCTTCTTATCGTACTTCAGTGACGCAACCGTATAAATGAGTTATTGTAATTAGATCTTACATTTATTGATCCATCATGAAGTTAAAATAACTTGTGTCAAGTATAATGTGTTTTGTGTCACAAGTGTGGCCCCAAATGTATAAGGTGTAGGCTTAGCCATTTCGCATAAGTAAACACTTCCAAAATTTTTATTACAAAGCTGCCGATGTAGAAACTTCAAATATAGTTATTGCAGTAAATCTAATATCCTCATAAGTTCTTACTTTGATACTGATCCTAAATGAAGGAAAATCATCTATTTCGATAATTACATTCTTGTGTTATATGAAGCGTCAATATATAACCTACAGGTTAAGCCATATCTCAAAGGTAAGTATCTCCCGAAAATACATTAAAAGGTTATTAATTGAATTTTCAGATAAATTCAGTGTAATAAATGTATCATTCTGAATAGATTTTACATGATATCGATTCCCAATGGATTAAAGATAATTTGTGTCCACTATCATATGTCGATAATTTGTATCAAATCTCATATGTCTTCTGCAGTTGGTGCCACAATCAATGAGGTTCTGGCTCAGCTGTGTGTCATACGTTAACACTTCCAACATTTTTATGAAAGCTCTTGACATTGAAACTTCAAATACATTAAGTGCAATATGTTAAAACATTTTATCCCCTGTAAATGCCCTAAATTTTACCCGGGCAGCTCCCACTTGCAGGTGATGAGCAACTTCTTTTACCCAAGAAGATGTTACTTTGATACAATTCCATATAAGATTGAAAATAATTTCTGTCATAATTTTTGGCTAATTGGCCCCATATAATGGTATAAGCAAAGCCATATCTCCCAGACCTTATGTTTTGGCTAACGTCAGCCACGGCACGCTAAGAACCTGCTATTCAAACTCTGCTCTTTAAATCTCTGGTATGCCCGTAGACTTTGATTATACTGTTGACAAAAAGTTAGTTAGATATAGGCCTAAATACATGTATTCGGATAGTTGTGTGCTGTATTCAGAGAATGAAAGCTCAAGGAGAATGACCCTTTTTTCCAGAATATTTTGTACACTGAAACAAAGATTCGTGACAGGATATATTTTTGAAATCATTTCACCCTTTTGTGCTGTTTGAAAAAGGCATAGTCCTCTTTGCAGATTTCTATTTTTGATATTATATTCGCAATTGACTTTGTCGGGCTTCCCCTTCCCCACTGAACACTCTCTTAAGCTAGCTAGGCATGCTTGGCAAAGCGTGTAACATAGCCAATCGAGGTTACATCACATCTTTCAGTTTCATGGTAAGGTTTGCAATATTAGCCTCCCTACGTAGCCACTAGGCATGTGGGAAGAACGGAAATTGCTACCTCGTTGTTTTGAAAAGAAAAGTTATTTTCGTCACAGATTTACGTAGCATGAGCGATTTTAATTGCAATATTTTTCAAAGGTCGGAAGTAATAAGCTACGATCTGCTCAAGCCACGTGCGCACCTGCATTGGATGACGAGGTTATTACTACGCATGTTTTTGGACACCCACGTCAATATTTTTCGTTTGGAAGCGACGTTGTTATAGAAATTTTAGTATTGCTACATAAGTGTTTCATCCCGGTATGTTTCCTCACATGTAACGATATAGATTTCGTTCAAGTCTGTTATTTGTGAATGTTTGAGTATGGTAAACGCGATGATTTGTGTTCTGTTTTAATGTGAAACGAGAGAGTGGGGTGAACGCGATGAATAGGGTCAACGCTATACAGGGGAGTTTCTCCCGGAATCACCGGCAGAAACAGATTAACAACTGCGTACACTAAAAGGTAACGCGTTCAATTGCTAGGAAAACGTGTCCTTGGCTGCCAGATTCCAAGTAGGTTTATATGAAATAGGAGAGACGCAAGAAAAACTACAGCATATGATTTTAGTTTTTAAATATTCACCGAGTTGAACAAAGTCTAATTACCAAATATTAAAACATAACATTACAGCAAACTTAAAAACTCTGCCGATTAACAGCAGTATTTTTAGTTTCACAACTGTTTTATGACATATTAAAATGATCTTACATTACGACAAAATGAAATACAAAACAGCTATATCTCAGTAAATGTCATTGATGTTGTATCCCTCTAAATTAAATTGTCCAAATTGTACTGACATTTGCAATTCAAAATGGCTACAAATCCCTGCGCTTAAATCTATGGGGAAAATCAAATTTTTATTTCTAAAAA
Organism: Ptychodera flava; assembly: GCF_041260155.1. Classification (NCBI taxonomy): domain Eukaryota; kingdom Metazoa; phylum Hemichordata; class Enteropneusta; family Ptychoderidae; genus Ptychodera; species Ptychodera flava. Next base: position 2,391,446 of record NW_027248355.1, on the reverse strand, counting down.
AGTAGGCTGGCTAAAACTTTATTTATGCAGCGTGCGTTTGAATGAGCGCCAACATGAGGCAGACAAAAATAGTATAAATGTTTGAGAGTTAAAATGTCTGCCTCTTAGACGAATTCTACCTTTTTGTTTCTTTTTCATTAATATAAACAACACGATTGGAACTAATTTGGGATAATTGGATGGTGAAGTTATGTCTGTTTAATCCACAAATGTAACCTTATGTGCTTTTCTTTTCAAGTTGTACACTTATTTTTATGAGTAATTTGTAATATAACAACATTCAGCTATATGGCACCTAGCATTTTTTTTATAAATTTGAAAAATATGAAGATCCGATTATCCCAAATTAGTTCCAATCATGTTAACATGTAATTAATACGTTTCGTCCATTCCTGAAAACATCCGATGATTATGTAGTGAGATTGAGCGTTGGTTTCTTCTTGCAGCGAATACGAAGAAGTCGGGACTTGATCGCCAATCTTAATGGTCGGTTGCAACTTCCATATATTAATGGGTTCAAAGCAGAGTTGAAGAACGCCATCACCGTACCCGCGAAGTAAGGCACGTTGTTAGCCGTGTCACCGTCTCCGACGAATTCTATGGCTAGGATCACATTGGACGGAATCATACACAGCAGATAGCAACCCATTATTACAAACAGGACAACACAAGTCCGTATGTTTTGCTTTAGCTTGGATTCTTTAAACGAGTTCTTGGACGTTTCTTGGGTCACAGCGGTTGCAAGAATTTTACGAGTTTGTTCCCGCGCATACTTGAATATACAACCGTAGAGTATGAACATGGTAGCAACTGGAAAATGGAAACAGATGAAGGTGCTTACGTTATATGGAGCCCCAGCACTTTTATTTGCGATTGCTCATTGCCGTGGTCGTCTATCTAATCGTACATATTGCTTTCAAACAGCCGTACATTTTCCGATATTACACTTGTTGCTACAGATAAGGCGTTACAGGACGTGGCACTTCAACAGCGTTAGTGGCACTTCAACAGCGTAAGTCCGCATTTCTTAGTTTTTTTTTTTTGTTTGTTTGTTTGGTTGGTTTTTGTTTTGTATTGCTTTGGTTTTGACTCGTGCATGACAGCAGATTTAACAAGATTAAATTGAATTTTCCGCTCACTTTTGATAAATTTTTTTTTGGATAACCCAAAACTTTGATTCATGTCAAAGTATTTGTATGAAAAAGCAGTGTCATGGCATATGCTAATGCATGTAAATCTGTAGTCCTAACGTGATCAACTACGTCACCGAATGTCTGTCATATTAGTTGCTGGCTGGATTGAATGTCTCATATCTCATTTGCTTTCCGACGTAAAAGGAAACATATAATAGCACATTTTATCAAGTATGAATTTTCTGCTAAGCTAACTATTGCCACTCAACGGTGTCATCTACAAAAGTTGGTGTTAGACTCACATTTTGCACATGCTCACCTGACGACTTAACATCATTTACCATATCCATATGCGATTTCTAAAACACCGAACAGACGAACAAACAGAATCACTTACCTGCAACAGAAGTGTTAACACTTATGGCGATTGCATAACTTTCCACGAAGAAGAGGCCGAACCTGCAGCTTCCAGTCAATGGCGTCATCAATATGGCGGCTTCCGGTTTACGCCAGCCAATCGTCGGCAGGATGCTCACAATCAAGGACCATAACCACAAAAAAGCTAGCAAGGAACAGGCACGCACATTGGTCATCATGGTCCCATATCTGCAAATTGAACATTAATATTGACGCTGGGGTAAGACTAGTGTAATAGCTATAAGCCAAACATATGAGTATGCATCATTTTGGTTAGTACCTTTTAATCATAGAGTATAGCATCTCATTATTTCCTCTTGCAAGATTGCAGTCAACTACAAAAGATATAAATTTGGGTCTCGAACAACTGTCAAATAATCGAAACAAGCAATCATAAAACAGTGCATGAACGAGTACACTGATAAATACATAATATACCAATGCCCATATCGCCTCATCCTAGTGACGATTACCGTAAAATATCAGCCACGATATATCACGGTAAACATCGAGATATGCACGATACACGTCATCGGTTTTTGAGTGTTCAGGAACTATATTTGCACTTTGATGGTAAATCACGTAAACAAACAAAATGGCTGCAGATCTACGCCTGCGGAGATCAGTGTCGACGACGTGAAAAATTGAAGTGCTTTGAGGAACATGGATATTTCGGGTTTCTAAATTCGGAAATAATATGTCGAGTCATGGAATGTTTTCTCATGGTTTTTCTGTTAAAGTTCTAGTATTTTTTAGACAAGGTCGAGCAAATATTCTGCCGTTCGCACGGCACGGTATACCTCCGGACAAGTAGCGAGCACGTGGCTCGACAGCGATGCCACACGAGCGACACCTGTTGATGTGAAAACTCTCAGAGTGAACAAACGATATGGTGGCTCCTCTCTGTGTCGTACGACGACAGAGCGCGATCGAAATCAGGATAGATTTAAAGCGGGGGACAGTTTTTGATAGGGTACAATTGTAATAGCGTATTGCCCCTTAAAAAGATGCCCCTGTACAACGATTTTTGAATCCCAGTGTCTTTCTTCGTAGGGTTCATTGAGATATTTAGGACTGGCAGTGATGTCGCTCGTGATGTTGACTTCTTGGCAAGGTCGTGGTAAGCTTATAGTTTATAAATGAAACCTGTTCACACAAATATTTCGACATTTATGCACAAGGCGTAATAAAATAAAGCCTCAAACTTAAAGGCTTTTCTTCAGTATTTGTAAAATTTTTGGGATGGGTATATGATAAATCTGTTATTACCCAATATCACCTGTTCCTGTGTCGTATCAGCATGAGTGTCATTTGTGATGCGTCAGACACGAGACGAAGTCGAGTGTCTGACGGATCACAAATGACACGAATGTTGATACGACACAGGAACAGGCGATATTGAGTAATTATGTACAAATTTATTGATTAACTGATAATTCTTATTATAAATCATCTATATCTAAATAGAATAGTGATAGCGTGCCGAGAATACAATCTTTAAAAGGTGACATACTCATACTATCGATAAAAGGTGGAAAACGAAAATACGCTAAAGAAGGTAACAAATAATGATTATCTAGAAAATACGGTTACACATGCCAACATTATAACGTACTATGTTTTGAATGCATATTTAATCTTTAAAAGAAGAAAGTTGTGGCAAATAAATATATATCGGAGTTGAAGAGAGAAAACTTGACCGTGCACACTAAAAACTGAAAAGAAGGATTCTTTTCAATCCTTCGTCATTTTAGACGAAATACTTATTTAGAAAACGAATTCAGTTGGTGGCTAAGATAAATGCAGCTTACCTCAACGCGTATACAATAGAAAGGTATCTGTCAACAGCTATAAGCAATAAATGGTAAGTCGATGCCATGCTGAGAAATATTGTGAAACTGAGAGCTAAGATGCACTGGTAGAGGTATCTGAACACGCTGAATTTCGAGGCGATGTAAAGAGGAATGTTGGCAACACCGACGAGGAGGTCCGTCACCGCCATACTGCAGACGAGCATATTGGGTATGGTGTGCAGTTTTTTGTCCATGTAGACAACTGCAATCATGCCAGCGTTCAGGGTAACACAGAGCGCTGCAACAGTCAGGTACATCGTCAGAATTGGTGCCGGCACAATGGAAATGGAAAACCCATCACCTGACGAGTTGTTGGTGCTACTGTTACTGTCCATCTTTCGTAGCTTTGAGAAAGACAGTGTGACAGATGTCACTCTACTTATAAAAGTGTCTCAACTTGAGGCAATGCTCATAACCCCAAGTTTTCATCACTGCGCAAACCCGCCTTTTCTAATTATGAATTTGTAAAGGCACAGTCACGTTTTTCACCTCGTGCTGCTAAGAGTTGGAGTGTCTGTTGTTTTCTGTTTGTCCATTGTTTTATATTTCTGAGTATCTCCAGGATACAGTACAATGGCAAAACTGTTCAAGTAAAAGTTAGTAAAGTGAAAGCAACTCAACACAGTGTTCATATATTGGTAGTTTGCGTTTAATGTATAGTAGTGTGTATTTTTTGTTACACTGTCTTGTATATAGAACCGATTTGGCACGGCGAGACACAGCTGTAATCTTTGTGTCGATGCAAACTGTGCTACAGAGTGGAGAGACTACGTACGACACTACGATCCTTACACGCTATATACGACACTACTTCGAAAGTTTGCCAGACTTTCTTCATCAGTTGCCTCAAGTTCATCTTCAGTGGATAAATTGTGTGGTATATTGGCAGAATGTATGTATTGCTATGTTGTCCCACTGGAAGTTTGTTCTTTCATTCTGGATGCTTTAGGATGTCTAATTTTGTTCAGTTGTGTTCAAGGTCATGTTCGTATTGTGTTTACTAGATTGACAGATAGATACATGTGACCGTCAACATGTTTAATATTGTGCGTTTCTGTCAAAATGTTGTATTTTTTCTGCGTTATAAGTTGTCAGTTGTAAACTTTGTTTGAAATCATTGGTTGACGAGTAACTTTTGACGCTTCCTCATTTTGTAATCATTAGTGTATGTTATTCCACTTCCTTTATCTTACTGTTTGATTGATATCTCACCGTTTTCTGATAGTGTTCTTCATAACATGCCTTCGACATGGGATGCATTCTATTCTGAATTTTAGAAGGGGAAATTCAGTATGGATATTCATTTTGGTTTGTGCTTGTGTAATGCGACATCTTTGTGATGTGCTTTTTGCTTCTCTGCTTCTGTGCCGCCTTATGATGTTACCCCGTGTTTATTTTTAATTTGATGTGTAATTTTAGTGTACATTTTTGGTTTTGAGGCATGGCACAGTGTTGATAAGTTAACTATCCTTTTTGAGTATGTGTTGGCCTTTAAAAAGACCGTTTGGTATTGTGATCCTTGTTTGGCCCATGCTGTATCCATTTATGTACGTTGTTCACAACGTTTACTGTAGCTGGAATGTTGTGTGGTTTCTCGTCGATTCATTGTACGGGCTAGGATCTTGTCTTGCTGTTTTTCACTCACCACAGTCACATGTTGTCTATTCCGCTCCGCGTCGATGCGCCTCATAGATGTGCGCATAGTTCGTCTTCTTCTCAGGCATACACCCGTCCATGGCAGAGCGGAACAGACCACAAGTGACTGTGCATTCACCGATTTTCAGGACGTCTTCCATTTCCAGTGCAGGTCTTTTACTGTTCGTCTTTGTGTAGTCTTATGTTCTATTCATTGTGGGAGAACTGAGAGAGTGGAGTTACCGTTGGTGTCTCTTTACATAAAATACTAATCGTTACGTTTTTATTACCTTGTTTGTATTGAGGGTGGTGTTGACTATTGTTTCCGCCTTCATGTTGATTGGTTAGTTTTCTTTCTAGTCGCATTTTTATTAGCTGTTAACTGAGCACTGTAATTGCTTGTTACCTGTGTATTCTGATCAGTGTACTATTTTTTGTGATTTTTGTGATTTCAGAATCTTGTGTTTAAGATTAGCGTTGTTGAGTTTTGATATGCAGATATTGATGTTTGTATTTTCTGTGGATCGAGCTGTGTATTGCCTTATCCGTACATGATTGTTGGGACAGCTAGTGTTACGCTTGCATGTTTATATGACGATGGATACCTAAATAGGGATTCTCGTATATGTAAGCTTTCGACTTAAAACTGCAGAGCAGGAATAAATAACAGTCAGTAACAGGTGACGCAAGCGTATAAATGAACTATTCTAATTGAATGTTACAGTTTACAATTATTGATCCATCATGACGTTAAAATAACTTGTGTCAAATACCACAAGTTTTGTGTCATAAATGAATCAGGTGTAGGCTAAGCCATGTCGCATTGGTAAACACTTCAAAATTTTATTATTATTAATCTGCTGATGTAGAAACTTCAAATACAGTTATTGCAATAAATTTAATATCCTCAGATCTTACTTTGACACTGATCCTAAACGCAGGAAAAAATCTATTTCGATAATCTCATTCTTATGGTATATTAGGCCTCAATGTTAGGTTAAGCCATATCTCAAAGGTAAGCACCTCCCAAAGCTCCATTAGAAGGTTATTGATTAAATTTTCAGATGAATTCAGTGTAATAATGGTAGCATTCTGATTTACATAGTATCGATTCCCCATTGATTAAAGATAATTTGTGTCCACTATCATATGTCGATAATTTGTATCAAATCTCGATGTCTTCTGCAGTTGGTGCCACAATGAATGAGGTTCTGGCTCAGCTGTGTTTCATAGGTTAAAGGTATACTGTCACCTGTTCCAACTTTGCCACAGTTACCATGGAAAGAGAAAATCTAACCAATCACAGATTTTAAGTGGGTGGCCGCTCGTTAAAACAGCGCCCTCAACGGCATTTTGAATACCAAGGAACGCCCCTTTGACCACATATGGGCAAATTAGATTACGGGTGACTGTAGCCCTTGATATTGAAACTTCAAATACATTTATTGCAAAATATGTCAAAACTTTTTATCCTACAAGATGTTACTTTGATACAATTGCATAAGAACGTGATCGGAACTAATTTTGGATAACTGGATGGTGTAGTAATGTCGTTTTGATCCGTAAATGTAAGCATATCTGCTTTTCTTTTAAGCTATACACTTGTTTTTATGGGTAATTCGTAATAGTGCAACATTCAACTATAGGGCGTCTTACACTTTTGAGAAATTTCAAAAACATGACTATCCAATTATCCGAAATTAGTTCCATGGAAAGAGAAAATCTAACCAATCACTGATATCAAGCGGGTGGCCGCTCGTTAAAAACAGTTCTGTTTGTTTGTTCGGAATATTGTTTACACTGAAACAAAGATTTGTGACAGCATGTATATTTTTGAAATCATTTGACCCTGTGCTGTTTGAAAAGGCATAATCTCCGTTGCAGATTTCCTATCGTTGATGTTATATTCCCATTGACTTTGTCGGCCTTCGCTTCCCCCTACTGAACATTCTCTAAAGCTGGGCATGCTTCACGACAGCGTATAACACAGAAAATCGGGGTTACGTAACATCCATACGTAGCCACTAGGCATGTGAGAGGCACGGAAATCGCTACCTTGTTGCTTTGATAAGAAAGTTATTTTCGTCACAAATTTACCTAGCATGAGGATTTTAATCGCAATATTTTTCAAAGGTCGGACTCTTAAGGTAATAAGCTACGATCTGCTCAAGCCACGTGCGCACCTGCATTCGATGATGAGTTTATTACTACGCATGTTTTTTGACACCCACGTCAGTATTTTTTGTTTGCAAGCGACGTTGTATAGGAAATTTTATCATTTCTATATGAGTGTTTCATTACGGTATGATTTTTCACACGTAACGAAATAGACTTAGTTCAAGTCTATGATTTGTGAATGTTTGAGTAGAGTAAACACGATGATTTGTGTTCTGTTTTAATGTGAAACACGTGAGTTGGGTAAACGCGATGATTTGGGTGAATTTGAACGCTATACAGGGGAGTTTCTCCCGGAATCACCGGCAGAAACAAATTCACAACTGCATACATTAAAAGGTAACGAGATCAATCGCTAGTAAACCGTGGCCTGGTCAGCCAAATCCCAAATAGGTTTGTATGAAATAGCAGAGACACAGGAAAAGCTACTGCAAATAATTTTTTTTTTAGAAATTCATCGAGTTGAACCAAGTCCAATAAGCAAATCTTAGATTATTACATTACAGGAAACTTAAAAATTCGCTGATTAACAGCAGTATTTTAAGTTTCGTAACTGTTTTATGAAAAATTTAAATGATCTTACATTACGACAAATACAAATACAAAACGGCTATATTCAGTAAATGTCATTAATGTTGTGTTCCTCTAAATTATGAAAACTTAATCTTTTGCTGAAACTTTCTCTCGGAAATCTGAAATCATTTACTTTATAAAAAATAAATAAATAAATAAATAAAATCAGGGACTTCTTGCAGAACTTTTTACAAAAAATTAATTGGCCGATTTTTACTGACATTTAAATACAAAATGGCTACAAACCCCTGCGCTAAATCTATGGGGAAAATCCAATTTTTATTTCCAAAAAATGTAAGCCAGCTAACCTTTATTTACGCGACGTGCGTTGAAATGAGCCCAAACATGGGGCAGACAAAATTAGTATAAATGTTTAAGAGTTGAAATGTCTGCCTCTGAGACGAATTCTTTCTTTATGTTTCATTTTCATCAATATATAAATATACAACAAACACGATTGGAACTAAGTTTGGATTATTCGATGGTGAAGTAATGTCTGTTCAATAATGTAACCTTATCTACTTTTCGTTTTAAGTTATACACTTGTTTTTATGAGTAATTTGTAATATTGTAACATTCACCAAGCATTTTGGGAAATTTGAAAAATATGAAGATCTAATTATCCCCAATTAATTCCATTTGTGTTAACATGTAATTATTACTTTTAGTCCATTCCTGAACATATCCGATGATTATGTAGTGAGATCATGCGTTGGTTTCTTCTTGCAGAAAATACGAAGAAGTCGGGACTTAATCGCCAATCTTAATAGTCGGTTGCAACTTCCATATATTAAGGGGTTAGCTGCTGAGTTTAAGGACCCCATCACCGTAACCGCAAAGTAAGGCAAGTTGTTAGCCGTGTCACCGTCTCCGACGAATTCTATGGCTAGGATCACATTGGATGGAATCATACATAGCAGATAGAAACCCATTATCGCAAACAGGACAACACAAGTCCGTATGTTTTGCTTCAGCTTGGATTCTTTGCATGAATTCTGGGTCGTTTCTTGGGTAACAACGATTGCACGAATTTTGCGAATTTGTTGCCGCGCGTATTTGAATATACAACCGTAGAGTATGAACATGTAGCAACTGAAAAACAGAAATGGATAAAGGTACTTACGCTATATGGAGCCCCAAAGTATCAATCATCGGGACTTCTTTCAGATTAACGTTTTAAAAAATATCAGACGAGCCATAAGAATCATACAGAACGCACGCAGTGTTTACCCGTGCCGAAAATATAAAAATGCCAATTCATCCAATTGCCTATAAATGACTCTAGTGATCGTACACCGCTCTCTTGCTCTCGTGCTCGATGTGTCGGCAACGCCAGTCGGAAGTCAAGTGAAGAGGTTGCTTGTATTCACTCCAATGCAGTTCTGCGCGTGACCAACACAACACCACATATGCTAGCACTGCAATGAAGTAGTGGAATGTTATCGGATACGTCTACTGACCTCTTGAGTGCAAGTCTCAAGGACAGTACGCAACTCGCTACTATAATTAAAACACAAACACAGCAATTAATAGGCACTTAACTAATAAGAAACCATAAAGAAGATGATTACAAATCCAGAGTCGTCACGGAAGCTTATGGGTCAAAGGTTAAAGACGGAAACGAAAACGAAAACGATTCAGCCTGTTAGCAAAGGTTCATTGTGCGCTCATTATGCTGGATTGTTTCAAATGTGATGACCGTCACCGTGCATTCTGACAGCATGGATTTGGCCTGAAAACAGTCACTTTCAAGGCGTCATTTCGGAAGGTTTTACGGGTGGTACATAGCTGATTTTGTACAAGTTGAAGGTTAGTATACTTAAAAGCCATACCAAATTCCGACAGGACTTTCTGTTGCTTTACTAAAATACGGAAGATGCTATTTTCGATGTCGCTCTACAACATCAAATTCATTTTTTATACTGAGCATTGCCCAAAAATTATACTATAAAATTTTGTCTTATAATGAAAAAACATACTTCGATGAGTGTATGCCAAACATTTAAATCTGTCCGACAATCAAAGAATATTTTTGTGCTTGGCTACGAAATAGCATGGCTGCCGAGAGTGGTGTTTACGTACAGCAGCGCAAGAATGCAGGGAATGCCAGTGCTTGGATCCAGCTACACATTGTGGCAAGCCATTCCGTCGCAGGCAGTTTTTACAACTACATTTGATTTTCACTTTTATTTGGTGCACAGAAATTGCACAATAGGCAGTTTCACAGTGAGAAATACTCGCTAGAACTCGGCGAAGAGCAGTGCCCTACTTTCCACAGGGGTCACAGAAATATGTCGGGGGGGGGGGGGGGGGGAGGGTCACCGGGCATATTATACCGCTCGATTGCAGAAATCAAGTTTTACATTCCAGCAAATTCATATTCATTTTGACGTAGTGGAATAACCAGATTTAGGCCACACTCGCCCAATCCACCACGTCAATTAATAATGGATAATTTGCCAAGTGCAACCATTCTGTGAATGGACACAATGGGAATCACCAGTGTTCCCTAAGTGGTAATCGGGATGTTGCCGTTCCAAGTAACTGACACCCCTGTAACTCTGAACCCATGGACTAAAAGTAGGGTTGAGTCATCTTTCCGTGGAACCCGACTGAAATCTGAGTGAAGGATGCTCCATCGACTGTCAGGGACAGCCAACTTATTCAGAAGTCATGACATAACAAAACGGGATAATTCGGCAATGTTTAATTTTGCTTTCATTAAGAGTCGAAATCACAAATCATGTGATCTTGCCTGTGTTCAAAGTAAAATACTTAATGCATACGCTCTATGTGTAACTGTTCAGAAGAATGACATTTCAGGTTGGTGGTCATTTTATTTTACTTAAGCACATTGTAGGCAAATGTTATAGAACATGTCATAAATGTGCCCGTTTCAGACAAAAAAATACATGTACATAATTATTTTAAAAAGCAATTTGCATTGTACTTTCTTTAAAAGAGACCCAATGGTGAACTTTGACCGTCGTTTAACATGTTTGAGTTCTACTTCATTACAAGGTAGGGATATTCTTATTTTAACTCATAACGGCCTTCTATCCCGTTTGCTGCCACGTGTGAAGCCACAGAATCATAACCTTCAACTTCTAATGTTGTGCTTGTCGCATTAGTCACGTAGGCAATGCATCTAAGCATAACAGGTTTTTCGTGTGTTTCTTTCATTGTGTTGTTTGTGTCGTAGTGAAATTACGTTTGCAATATTTTGAAACGTCTTTGGAAACAAAGTCGGTGAAAAACGTAGCAAATGAATAGCTTGCATGAGCTGTAATCTAAGCGTTTCCTTCATTAAATTTTATGAAAAGGGAGAACTATTATGACGGCTCAGTTGGCAGAAAACATGAACGATTCAGTGAAGCCGACGATCTTTGAGTACATTTCTTAGACTAGAGTCATGCATGCAAACAGAACTGTATATTAATTCAAGAAAAAAACCGCGGTGGAAAAGGAATCATTTAAATGTGAAAATCGGTTACTTGTCCTCATGACCTCTGAAGTTTTAGCGACCCCGGGGGTCAGGAAATACGGTCAGGAGAAGGGACCGACCAGTTTTATAAGAGAGGTTTTCATTGATCATATTTTAGTAGGGTAGAGTCATGTTTAAGTCGAAACTCAGTGAAATTCACGTACGGGATGATCCATTAACTGTCAGGGACAGCAAATCATTCAGAAGGCGAGACACAAACACTTGTTAGCTTGGTTTTCTGTTTCATGTACACTATTTTCCGCATCGTTTTACGTCCGGGACGTCAGCTTCCTGGTTACAGACGTGTCCAGCACGTCACAACGGAACATGATGCCCTCGCCCATGTGTATGTCAGCGCCTAACGTAGCAGGAACACAATGCGATGTGAGATGTCTGGTCAAAATTTCATCATTACATTCTCACTCCTTAACTTGCTAAGTTTCAGCATTCGGCCAACGATATCGTGTGATCGTAACATTATCATTTTGGTCAAAATGTTGAAAGATGGACATGCGTGTTTTTTTTTAAAGCGAAAAATAAAATCAAAACGCAAGCGAACGTTAAAAATCAAATGAAAGCCTAAGGAGGGAAAATTTGATTTTGGAAACAAAGTAAATGAAATCAGAACATAGATCGAAATGAAAATCTGAGCAAAGATCAAAATTACCACGATAATGACTTTTTACTTTTTAAACTAAAAATCAAAATGCAAACCAGCACGAAACTTAGAATGACAATGACTTTACTCTTAAAAATAAGTGCAACATCAAAATGAAAATTCTAACAAAATAAATCTTATTTTGCAATTATCTATGAAAACCAAACTGCCAAAAAAATTATTTTAATATAGAGAAAAAAATTCAAATAAACTTGGAATGCAAATGAATTTCATTTTGACAAAATAACAATGGTTTGAAATTTATCAAAAGAAATCAAAATATAAACGGAAGCTAAGGTCAAAATGGTCATAAGTAAAATGGCATGTAATCATGAAACGGATAATACAGTCACAATGGAAATGCCAATCAGTATTAAAATTAAACCTGCAGTCAGCGTTGGCGGGGCTCAAGCAGTTTTCATATTTGAAAGTACTTTAACTGATGATACTAAGTTCAAGATGTGACCTATAATTTGTCTTTTGGTTTTGTAAAGAAGGATTTTGAATATACTCTCGTGTTTGTTGTTGGTTTTTCTGAAAACCAATATGGCAGCCAAATCACATGACCGATCCAAATGACTTTCGCGAACTTAAAAGTACCCACATCAATTATGATAATTGAAACATTTCAGTTCAAAAAAACGTTGGATTCTGAATAAAAAGATTTTTGAATATGATTCGCTGGTAATCATATGTTGTTTGCAAAACCCATTTTGGTCGCCAAACCACGTGACCGATAGGAATGATTTTTGTTAAAATGATAGTACTTACACTGAGGAAGACATGAATAAAATTTCAGTTCAATCGGTGTTGGTTCTGCAGAAGAAGATTTTCAAAGTTTAAATTGGTATTTTTGCGAAATCGAATCTTGCCGCTATACCACATGACCGATCCATATGCCTTTTATAAACTTGAAAGTACCAACACAAAGGATGATACTCGGGAGCAAAATTTTATTGCAAATGTTAATTTAGTACTGGAATTTAAGAATTTTATAGATTAACTTTACTAAAATTCCAATATGGCAGCTAAACCATGTGACCGATCTTAAGGTATTTAGCAAACATGATAGTACACATGAGTAAAATCAAATGTTCTGTTTGTTTAGGAAAATCCAATACGGCGGCAAAGGTAACTTGAACTCTCGCGATTTCATTAGCAAATTTTAAAGAACGGAGAACGTGCTTGCTACCTACTAAATTTCAAATGGACCTGACCCCTAGATCATACTCGCCTTTTAGATTGCGGGAAAATCCAATATGGCCGTCAGGTCACGTGGTAGATCCGAATGACTTTCGCAAATTTGAACGTTCCCACACCAAGGATGATATGACAAACATTTCAATTGAAAAGATTACGTAGGTTCTCCAGGAGAAGATTTTTGAGGTTTTGGAATCTTAGGGAAATCTAATATTGCCGCCAAACAACATGACTGCTCAAGTAAGTAATGCATGGGTGTTTTGTACCCATCAAGCCCAAAAGTAAGAAAATGATCAATTATCTTTAAAAACCACCAGATTTGATTGATATTTGGCCTAATTATTGGAATTATTAAATTCTTTAAGAAAATGTCTGCCTAAATCTTGACGAGTTGAGTCACGTGACCAAATCTGATATTTTCCCGCCAAAAATTTACGTCTTTATTAATTTTAATATTCCAACCGTAAACCGTTAAATTTTCTTGATTTTCTTTGCACTTTTGGAAACAACATCTATCATATTCTTTCAAAAATACATGGCACTCATGAAACTCTATCTATAATTCTTTCTGATATTCAAAATATTCATGTAAAACGTCAAAAATATTGTATTTGTTGTTTTTGTGAAGAAATAATATTCAAAATTCAATAATTTTGTATCTGCCACAAGTTCTAACACAAGTTCCCATCCCATTTTACATTAATTGGTCATAATATTTTAAATATTTTGATGTTTAGCGGTTGGAATATTCAGTTATTTACAATATACAATTTTGGCGGGAAAATAACAGATTATGGTCACGTGACCCGACTTAGGTAATATATATGATAAATTTCAACTTAATCAAATGCGAAACATATTTGTGGCAATTTTCACAATTTTCTGACCAGGTCTGATTAAAAAGTATGTTCAAACTGATTTTACATGTATGTAAGCCTATGCCCATGCATTAACATACCTGAGTGATCGTCAACGCAAATATTCGTACGATGGAGCCCCTTTCATCATCACAGAATCTTTACCTTGTTCTCGAATCTGCAGCACACTAACTCAATGGTCTCTGTGATATGCATCTCGTCCGACAGTAGCCTCTTTAGTTTAAATTTATTTCCTTCCAAGTTTCATCTTCCTTTATTCCTCGAAAATTTAACACTCTTTTCTGTATATTTTATAACGACATAAAACCAGTGCAGACATCGAACATTGACTGGATGCCACACTGGTTGGGGTTACGTTAATTAACCAGATTTGTTTTCATTACTGTAACAAATCTTTTCTATTTTTATTCAGTGCTAAAGAGTTGACCTGTCAGGTCGAATTCAATACACGTCGTGTAAAACAACCCCGCAGTTATTGTTTGCGGTCAGCTGAGGTCAACTCTCAGTAGATCATAGGGAATCCGTCAATCACCAGGGATAACTGTTTGATTTTCTAATGAAACTAAATCAGCTTATGAGAGTCGGCACAGCTATACCAGTTCCTCCTCATTCACCTCTTGATCGAAGGTGGCGTATGGCAGGACGCAGATGTAGACGAAACTAAATGCGGACAGCGACAGTTGTCAATGCATCCGGGGTCATTGACTGGCATGTTTTAGTGATCTTTGTGGTATGTGTACACTGCTAGCCAATAATAATGAAAGACGTTCATGTGAAACAGTGGAGACTTAAAATTCTACCCATTTGCATGAATAATCGACTTTTAATCCGTAAACAGTAATAAGGTTGTGTCGTAACGATCAGACATAAAGTCGGTGAACAAATTTAAACACATGTCTCTCAATAGGGTCAGGCTAGGTCACCCCTTTATTCAAGTTCTCGTGATCGTAATGTGAATCATTTCTGGCTGATACTGGTATTCGTTATCCAAAGTTCAGAGGAGTGAGTGTACAGTCACGTAAATTCAAAATATATCGAAAGCTGAGTCTTTTCAGTCGAGGGTCTTGTTTCTTGCCATGGTTCTTAAACACGCAGATATATCGTCTACAATTTGATGTGTTTACGTGTGGAGGCCACAGAGGGCTAAAATCTATTCGTTAAACAAACAAACAAACAAACAAACAAACAAGCGAACAAAATTAAATAAACTGAAAATTTTCCATTTCAAACGAGTTAATCCGTGCTTGCCAAGACCCCTTGCACATGTTATATTCCTTGGTTATTGATAGGATGTATAACTTGTCAGACTTTCATTTGACATCGTAAAATAAATTTGCAATATAACCTTTCGCGCCTTTTAGGTAGGATTTTAGGTAAGAATTTAATGATGATAGATGTCTACATGTAAACATAGGCTTGTCAATCCAGTGTCGGCGAGCCGTACAGATGAACATATACCATTGAAATAAATAATCAGAAATCACGTGACCTTATTTGTGCTCAAAGTGAAAGACTTATATCATACGCTTTCTGTGTGACTGTCACAAGAAGAACATTTCGAGCGAGTGGTCGTTTCGTTTCCGGAGCATGTCATAAATTTGCACATGTTAGATAGAAAAGGCACATGTACATAATGTTAAGTTATCATCATAAGAGTCTCAAGTAATCTACATCTATAATCTTGTAAATTTACGTAAGACGTCTTTAAAAAAGGCCGTCCCTATTTGCACTGAATTTTCTCAAGCCTCTAGTGAGAGACATACCAGCTTTCAGATTTGTTAGGATTCCCGTTGAGGTCATAATGTTCGAAATATTCTACGCACTTTGTATTTTCTTCAAAGAAGATCCAATGGTGAACTTTGACCTAACCGACATTACGGTGCGGGATGGTCCATCGACTGTCAGAGACAGACCAATTATTCAGAAGGAGTGACATAAACACTTGTTAGCTTGGTTTTTTGCTAAGTATACAGCATTATCTGCACTATTTACGTTCAGGGGGTCAACTTCCTGGTTTCAGACGTGCATAGTACTTCAACGGGAGCACATGCCCTCGTCTTTGTCATCGTCCTTCCTAGCCTCGTCTACCAAGATATATGTAAGCCCCTAACGTAGCAGTAACGCACAACGCGATGTGAGATGTCTGGCTAAAAGTGCGACATTACATTCTCACTGTTAACTTACACAGTCTGATCAACAATATCGTGTGATCGTGACATTGGCAATTGGTAATGTAATGTTTATTGCGTTTCAAGGCCTCCGGCCCATATGCAAGGGAAGTATAAATATTTACATAACAAGAGAAATAAATAAACGTACAGGTACAATGCATGTGTTGTAATCAAATGAAAAATAAATAAATAAAATAAATAATAACAGTCACTCAATCATCGAGTTCCTAATCTCCATTGCTTTATGAATAAATTTACATAACTTCAATAACACAGACTCGTCTGGTGTACTCATCAGCTTTTGAAATTTGTGGTAGTTTGGGGCAGTATAAGTTTCATCGGGTAAGTATTCTGACCTTAGAATGGCATATTTAGGACATATCAACAGAAAATGATACTCATCTTCAATATCCTCCTTATTACAAATTTTACAGAAACGTAAATGTGACGGAATCCCATGATGCCTTCCTTCTTCCACCGCTAAAGGAAGAGATGAGCATCTGAATCGTGCAAGGGAGTGAATATATTTCTTATTACAATTCAGGTGCAAATATTTTTCTGGATCTAATAAGCTTTTAAATGTTTTGTAAGTTCGTAACTTTGGTTTGTCAATTAATTTGGATGCCCAGGTCTGTTTACATATATCAACAGCCCTTGAAATAAAAGTTGAAACAAACGCTCGTTTATCTCCAACTTCTTGTGAAATCCACACATGGCCAAATCCATATGAAAATAGGATATGCTTAATTGATGTGGCCCAGGTATGCCTACCCATATCGTCTAATTTATATAGCATGATATACGCATGATAAGGCAATCTATCAGGCGACATTTCCAGCAGTTTTAGCCAGTAACTTATGCAACGTTTGAGTGTAGGTATAAAAACAGGAAGACGGCCACATTCTCCTAACACTGCTTCATTAGTGGCATGACATGGAAGACCAAGTAAACGTCTGCACCACTTTCTCTGTACTTTTTCAATGACCTCATAATACTGGAAACCCCATATTTCTGCCCCGTAACACAAGATGGGCAAAATCATGGAGTCAAATATTTTGAAATGGCAGCTATATGGGATATGACCTAATTTGTGGTGTACACTGAATAAAGCACTTAACGCTTTACTTGCTTGTCCCGCAAGTGTTGAGACAGCTTTGGACCAAATATTTCTGGATGATAAAACCAAACCTAAATATTTGTAGTACGACACAACTTCAATAGCTGTGTTACCAAAAAGCCATTTCTCATTACGTGCACAATGACCACCTTTCCGAAACACAACAATTTTTGTTTTGTCTAAGTTTACAGTCATTCGCCATTTGTTACAAAATTCTTTCAGTATGTTGATTAGTTGCTGTAAATTACCAATGGAATCAGCAAAGATAGCAATGTCATCTGCATATAAAAGAATAAAGAGGTCGTACATTTCTTGTGTAAGTTGAATTCCCATTTCAGTATTAGAGATCATCAAATTCAATTCTTCTATGAAAAATGAGAATAACAAAGGACTTAAAATACATCCTTGTCTGACTCCATTTGGGCACTTAAAGAAACCCGAAGTATCATTTCCAGCTCGAACACAAGCCTTGATATTACTATACATTGATTGCAAGATACTGTACATTTTGCCATTTACACCCAATGATTTCAATTTAAACAAAAGAAGAGAATGGTTCACCCTGTCAAAAGCTTTTGAAAAGTCGACAAACAAACAATAAAATTTTCCACGTCTGGAACTAAGATATTTTTGAATCATGGCATGTAAGACAAATACATTGTCTATGGTACTGTGACCTTTTTTAAAGCCAGCCTGACAATCTGACACTACATTATTTAAATCAGACCAGTTTGAAATGCGGCGGTTTAAAATGGAGGTAAAATCTTCCCAAAACATTCAGGAGAGAGATACCTCTATAATTATTGGCGTCATTTCTGGAACCCTTTTTAAAAAGAGGTATTATAATGGCAGTCGTCCAATCACGTGGGAAAACCCCAGAATCTAAAATACAATTAAATAGCTCTGATAATACTGGAAGAATAATATCGGCAGAAAACTTATAAAATTCACCAGGAATTCCATCTGGTCCCGAGGCCTTCTCAAACTTTAGATTAGCAAGAACTTGAATAATTTCCTCTTCTGTGATCTTGGAATTAAGGATTTCATCACTATCTTCATCAAAGTCAGTGACATTCTCTGATGCAACACTAGATAAATTAATTGCATCTTCTACTGAATAAGAAACTCATTATCAACATCGTCCTTGTATGATTCATTAAATAGAGAAGAAAAATAATCATACCATGATTGCATATCAATTTCACTTGATGTTACACAACTCTTATGCATCATGCATTTTAAGATTGCCCAGAATCTTTTAGATTGTTACATGCTTCACTTAATTCACTTCTAATTTTGTTCTGATATTCTTTCTTACTGCCTTTACAACACTGTTTAAAAATTTTCTTCGCTGCAAGATATTCTCGAGCTGAATCATTTGACCCAGTTCTACGAAAAAGTTTGAGTTTTTCGTACATGCACCTCTTCATTTCTTTGCAAGTGTTGCCAAACCAGGGTGGTTGAGACACCTTTTTGTTGGGATTAATTTTACACCGCCCCTCCCCACCTGCTAATTTTAGAGCCGAGTTAAGGATAGAAATGGACATCTCAGTATTTGGGAGGGCGTCTTTTGCCTTATGCATTGACTCTTGGAAAGTTGAGGAGAGCAAGTTTTGTTTAAAAGTTGCAGAACACTTCTCTGACCATCGAAAACGGTTGCTTTCCGATGTTTTGTTTCTCTGACATTTCTGAGCTGAGTGCATGCTAGAAGCTTTGGTTGGAAGTTTACAGGTGAGTGGAAAGTGGTCAGATTCGGGTCTTGGAATGACATTGAAATACTTGACACAATTGAACATCTGTGATGACATGATGACGTAATCTACAACACTTGACCCATTGGTCGTAACACACGTCACATTGCCTTCTATATCTTCTCCAACCCTGCCATTGACAATGTGTACATCAAAACATTTGCATAAATTTAGCAAAGCAATACCGGCATCATTTATCACCTTGTCTTTGGAATTTCGCGGCAGCTTGAAGTTGTCGCATTCATAAGCAGATGGTTCAATCGGTAAATAATCAACTGAGTCATCAAAAATATAATCATCTTGTGTTCCAGTTCTGGCATTAAAATCACCACCTAATATTAAGATGGCGTCAGGATGTGAAAAATGACACTCAGTAAGAAAGGTTTCTAAACAATCCAATTTGTCTAGTGTATCATCAGGCCTCAGATAACAAAAGCCAAAAATGACGTCTTTTTGAAAAGGAAAAAGAGCTTTATCAAGACAGAGAAAGATGCAATTCTCAATGCTACAATCCATCCTACGAACATTTTTTGCAATTTTTCTGCTGATATAAACAGCTACACCACCGCTGGGACGTCCCCTTTGGCTGAGTCTAGAGGCATGTGATCTATACACTACATGGTTTACAAAATAATCGATTGAATCACGTTCCATACAAAATGTTTCAATCAGACCAATGATATTGTAAGTGTTACAAAACGGAATAAACTCTGGAATTGAAATCTTAGTTTTCAATCCTCTAATGTTCCATATTAAAACAGACAGTTCGCTTTCTTCTGGGCCTTGACCGCGATCCTATGGTGGCATAGTTTTCACCTTTACAACTTCACCAGTAGTTTCATGTACTTTGAAGATTGATTTGCTACCATTTGTCTCCGTACAAATCAGTTTGTCAAACCGGACTTGAGCTTTGACCGTTTCACCCTCCTGCATCAGTACTTTACGGTGATCGAATAGTTGCGAACGAATGGTACGCATTCTTCTTGAGAAATCCTCACTGATACTAACGTTGGATCCACGTAATTTACTGGCATTAGCGAGAATTTTACTTTTGACCTTGTACTTACTCAGCATGGCTATGATAGGCTTGGCTCCTCGCACCGCTGGGGCGTTTGACAGACGGTGGCACCTTTCGAAATCGACTTCGTCCGTTATTTCAAGACTATCTTTCAGAACTGATTTGATTTTATCTTCAGATTCTGACCATGTCTCACTCGGTTTCTCTTGACTTATTCCATAGAATATTAGATTGTTGCGTCTGCTTCGGTTCTCTAATTCGTCCTTTTCTCTCCTTATCTGTTCATTTTCTCGTCTTAGTCGATCGACAGATTCTTTCATTTCATTTAAGGTACTCTGGTTTTCTTCTAATTCACTCATCTTGGCACTATTCTGTGTGGTGAGCTCTCTCAATTCATGCATTTCATCTTCAATGTTGTTCATTCTTGTTTGCATTTTGTCAAATTTGTAATTTAAGTTTTCTGTGTCACGGATTAATACATCTAGTTTTTCAAGTATACTTGCCACATCTGCCTTTGTTGCCGAATCTTGGTCAGAACGCAGTTTTGGTGGACCTGGGTTCCTCTCCACGTTACCGCCGAGTACCAACAAACTGAACAGGCACAACTTGATGGCAAATGACATCTTGCAGTTCAACAAAGGAATGCGTAACGTGGCTACATGGCGTGGCTTGGTGTGGCGGGACGGATCCCCACCAGCAAATTTCCCGATTTTTGCTCGAAATTGTTGCAAGTCAATTCCCATATTGGAGCAAACTGCTAAGACTGGCCCTTAGTACCGTTGTTTGACCCAGTAGAACATAGAAGAGACCAATAAAACGGTAAAACTCTGAAATTTGGCGGAGCGACTTCAGTGTGCGTGTAGCCCATTTATCAAATCGTCTCAAAACGGACGAACTACGAGCAGACCTACGAGCTCGTACGGGCGAAGTACGAGTGACGTAATGTGCCGTACTTTCAAAGTACGAGTGACGTAATGCAGGTCCCAAAATCGACAAAGTAAGTGAGCGTCAAGCTGAGCGTGGAAAAACAAAAACAGCGTCGAACTGAGCGTTGAAAAAAAAAAGACAAAATAGGATTCGAAATGAACGTAGAAACATGCCAAACAGAATGTCAAAGTGGGGTTCTGAGTACGGGTGCTAAAATATAGCAAATATGCGAAATAAACACGTAATGACTTGACTGATTTCAGCTTGAATATAGCAAGTACGGGAACGAGTTCAAAACGTCTTTCACGTGGGTAGGCCTAGCTGTGATATCGCAGCGGTACTTGTGGCGTGTATCGAACGCGATCGGGTCATTGCCACAGACTGTGGCGATGACCTCAATGACCCGATCGCGTTCGATACACGCCACAAGTACCGCTGCGATATCACAGCTAGGGTAGGCCCTACTACTGACTTTGCAGCACTATATTTATAACACTGTTGACAAAATCTCAACAACAATAAATTGTGGGTTCATCGTAATTGGTATTGCATGCATTAGTGAATTTTCAAAAATGACATTCATAATTGCATATATTTCAACTTGGGTAGCAAGAAAACCGACGACTCTGAGTGACTGGCATTGGGCGTTCGTTCGTGTGCAAACATCGCGTGCAAGTTACAGACGATGGGCGGTACTTATAATAGCGATAAACAAAACGGCCAGTTTAGTCTACCCACGATATTGTAATACATACGTCATCCACCCTCTGATGTGATTTTCCTCTAATTAACGCCAAATAAATAAATATATTTGTAAAAATACATTATTACGTCGACGCCGACTTCATTGACGTCAACAAATCGACGTCAGCATTTATACTACGACTGATGCCTGGAACTTATCTACCGAACTGAGTGTAGCTAGGTAAGTTTGGAATGTGATGAGTTGGTTTTGAGTGATGTTTTTTTGTTGTTCAGGAGAGCGAACGAACGAATTGAATATAGAAGTATCGAGCATCGATATCTTGTATGGCTTCTGCAAGTTCCGCGATGACAAACATGAATATTGACCCCACAGTGACCTGACTATACCATTATTCAATAGGCGGGGCCGTATTCTCAACAATACACACCAATAATAGTGTGGTTCCGGTAATGTGCTTTTTCAAAACTTGAAGTTGAATGCGAGGTCAGAAAAATGTTAGTCTTTAAAATCATTGTTGAGTAGAGGTCATTTTCAAATAGACTGTACAATATGAGGTACACACGGGTGCCATGAAAACACCCGCCAACTCATAAAATCCTTCATATTATTCATTGTACACTGTGATTAACATAATGTGGTGATCAGATTATAAGCTGACTCGCGAGCCACGCAGGTTTTATGTATGTGAAATCATTGCACTTTCGAATTCGAGAAAGTAAAAAAGATTTACAACGGCGGTAGGTTCAAGTGCATTACAACCAATCGGGGTCGACCGGCGGTCAACAAAATGAGCCAAAACTTATTGTCTCCAGCGGTCTGTCGCCAATCTCATAAACCAAGCCGACGTCAGATATTCTATAGGTGTCAATTATTTGCCTGATTTGCTCTCGTTTTGACTGTTTGAGTTTTCTATACCCGGGTGTTTCGACGGGTTATCACAAAGCAAACGGTAACACCCTTACTATTGTTTGCGCAGAGTGACACACCAAAAATTGCTGTTTGAAAAGTTTTGACACCTCGTTAACTGATCATTATTTACGATGAGCTCTGTAATGAGAGTGTTACTTTTGTTTTCACAGCCTTACGTACAGGTATTTCGAACATGTATTGTTCGGAAGAGAAACCGTTTCAACCGTCCGATTTCTTTTGGCTTTGACATAGGCCTAAACGTAAATATACGTCAGAATCGGGCGCTATTTATTGCTTTTGGTCATACTAAATTCTGAAGAGAAACTTTCGATCGTCGGATTTCATTTGATTTTCATTAATACGATATTCGGAAGATAAAGTGTTTTGACTGTCGGATTTCATTCTCGTTAATGTATCTCAGTATCAGGCCTTATTTTATTGCTTTCGGTCGTACTAAATTCAGCCTGAGAAGAGAAACTGTTTCGATAACTTCAGATTGTCATGTTCGGACATTGCAACCTCTTCTTTGGTTCTTCTTTAACAGCTTAATGTTACAATCGACGTCTGCAAAAAAGTCTACCATCGTGGCGTATAATAAGTCAGAGTGTCGCGTCGTCTCCAGTCTTGACCCGTACGTACAGATTCGTCCGAAAGTCAAAGCCTAAAAGTATTCCTCCGCACTGCACTGAACCCGCTCTCACGACCAAAAAAATAATCATACGAAGTTTCCGAGTTTCGAATATACACAGAAAATGTGTCTAAGCGTTCGTTTGTCGTAAAATCCTTTCACATAAACAAAAATCTTTCATCCATGGAATACAACATAGTCCTAGGCGTATTCATAAAAAATTAGGTCAAAAGGCATGTGTGACTTACGTCACTCGTAATATGAAAGTACGAGGCCGTACTTCTGCTCGTACAATGTCAGTTTCGAGACAATTACATACCTCCAACTGAAGCCTGTACGAGAGTGATGACGTAACCCCCTTGGCAATTGGTCAAAACGTTGAAAGATGGAAATGAATGTGAATTTGATTGTAAAGTAAGTAGTAATGGCTGTGGTATAGTCCACACATCTCGCAAAATGCGAGAGTTCAAAGTCTCGCGAGACTTGTGGACTATAAATTTGGGAGTTGGTCCATGCATAGATGGGCCCCCCGAGGAACCTCCTGAACCCCAAGGACCCCCTGGCTCAGTGAGAATATACAACGTCAACGCACCCCACTCTGATTGGTTTATGCAAATGAGGCAAGACTATAAGAAGCAGGGCAATGCCAGGGCCACTGTCGCATTTCTGTGTGTCAGCCTCGGTGACGCAGCACTAAACACTAATTGCACTATTGGATCCATTCTCCGTTGGTGGGGCTCCTCCATCAACCTTACCATGGATGATAAGGAGTGGGACGATTTGTGTTTGACCAATTCTGAGGTGGATGAGGTGTTTGGATGGGCTGACCAGTACTATGGTTATACCGTAAGTGATACATTTTTTTTTTTTTTTTTTAATTTTTTTCTAAATTTTCTTACAGTCCATCATATGTATGTATATCTCATATCGTTTCTGAATGTTTTTGTTTTTTTTACCTCTGCAGAATGCGTCGACTTTGCAGCCATGCTATGGTACAGCCAATGGTCAACCCCTGTATGCTACACAGAATGACGATCTTAATGTGAGTACCTTTATATTTTGAAGCAAGTACGTGCTCTAGTCTACCCCCCCCCCCCGCCGCGCCGCCCCGTACCCCATCCGTTTCAAAAACAAGTTAGCGATAGTCACCCGAGAGGGGAAAAAAATGACATTCTCAGTTGCTGAGGTTGGATAGCATGCACGTACACAGCTCATGACATGTCTGGTGCATGCACTCTCTGACTGTGCCTGTCTGTCACAGTTCACGCCGATGATCTGTTTGTGTTACTTGCTACGTGATCACAACAGTCAAAGATTTCCTATGCTTAGTGTCAGGCAGGTCTGACCTATTGGAGTAATTAGGTCATGTACTTGGGTCGTGATCAAAAGATGTTGAAACAGTGTATCAAATTTTTGATTGACAGTCTCAGATTGCTGTGTGAGTCAAATGGAATTTTTTTTTACCTTATGCTATAAATAACCGGCGACCGGCCGGCCGCAGGGCAGTAGAATGTATGCAAAAAAAAAAAAAAAACCCCAACAACAACAATAAAACACTCAAAGTGAGTTTGAAAGCCGTAGGCAGTTGTAAAAATAAAATCATCACTTCTCGGGGAATGTACGTCTTTATGTGTGTTTTTTTTTTTATTTCCCTTTCTCTGCAGAATGAGTCGACTTTGCAGCTCCCCCGAGAAACAACTCCCGTTCAATGCGAACAGACACAACCGGTATCAGTACCGGGATCGCCGCGAAATTGTGATCCTGATCCTGTAAGTAATAAGTTATGATTTAATATTTGTCATTGGCTCTGTGATATTTTCTTCCACTTGAAAAAAAAAAATAATATATTGTTCATTGGAGAGGGAAAACAGGAATCGAAGTCAACATTACCGATGTTGGAATTTCTCCGCAGTAACTAATTTCGAAACATGTAAACAATACGTGACATGCCTGCAAGGTGCATGCACTCTCTGCCGGTGCTAGTTTGTGTCATTAGCTTGGTGCGTGATCAATGCAATCGACGGACAATGTAACAATTTTTTTTTGATTGACAGTCAGAGCTTGTGCTGGGTGAAAATGTTTGCGCGCCCTTTGTTGTATAGTCTGCTAACTGCTCTCCGCCACCCTAACCGAGCAGTCAAGAAAAAAAAAAAACCGGATGTAAACAAATAAATGATAAAAAGGTCAAAGTGAACTTTGAAACCTATAATTGAAAACATGACCTAAATCAATGATCACTTCCCCCCCCCCCGCGGATAAGTGTGTTTTACATATTTTTGTGTTCTTTTCTCTGCAGGATGGGCTGACTTCACAGCTCCACAGAGCAACTCAATATCGGCAACCCATGTCTCATCGGCCGTACGGGAACTGTGATGTGAGTAATATTTATGATGTACTATTTGTCATGAGACTTATGATGTACTATTTGGCTGAGATTTCCCCCGTTCAAAAAGAAAAAAAATTAGTTGTTCACTAAAGAGACAAAGAATGAAATTTAAAAATCGCTGAGACCATAGCCATTGCCTTGCTCAGAACATGTAAACAGTATAGGTGACTTGCAAGGTGCATGCACTTTCTGGCCGTGTGCGTGATAAATGCAGTCGACTGAATAAGGTCAACGATCTTTCCTTTCTACTCGTCACAACCTTTTGCAGTAATTGGGTCATGTTCTCCAGACGTGCACCCGTAATCAAAAGGTATTGGAACATTGTAGCATTTTTGATTTGATTGACAGTAAGGGTCAGAGGTCGTGTGCGTGAAAGGAAAATTCCACCTATTGTTCTACTGCCAACTGCACAAGCAAGCTGTCTGCTGGTTCGTCGGCTTGAGTCTGACCTGAGAGCTGACAAATCTAGGGGAAACCCCCTCGCATGTAAACAAACAATCAAACTAAATGAAAAGATTGGCGTGAGATATAAACCAGCAATTTACGGAAGGGGAAAATGATTGCTTTTTGCGTTGTGGAGAAAGGGAGGTTTAATCGACAAACTGAATGCATTTTAAAGAAAGAAAGAAAGAAAGAAAAAAACCCACACAGTGTGTATTATTTGGCGATTTATTTTGTGCATTGGAAGGGGTCATGTAAATGCAATCGTGATATCCGGCCATATTGTACTGAGGAGGTTTATAGCTTTGTGACATTTTTTTTTTTTGTTGTTGATTTGTGCAATCAAAGTATAGCCTCTACCACTATACAATTTTAATGAATTTGCATTCACTTCTGAATCAGTAAAGTAAATGATGCATCGATGCAGGACTTTGCAAAATTGACAAACACAGATTTACAATTCTTCAGTCTATGAGCTACTGTGCTGAATATGAAGATATACAGATTTATATAGGCAGTGCACAGTATACATGAGTGTATAGTGCCAACAGTTCTGGCCAGTATTTTGTGTTGAACTCAGCTTGTATATTTAGTGTTTTATGAAACACAACACAACCCCCCCCCCTCCCGCCCCTTTGAATGGAATATTTTTTTTTTATTTTCCCAAACTTTTCTCTGTGTTAAAAATAAGAATATGGGTTGTTTTACTGTTTAAATATTTATTTGTTGATTTTATTCTTATCAGGACAACACTGCCTCTGAGAGTGATCATGATAATGAAGGAAGGGGCAAAGATCATCATAATGAATTCATTATGTAAGTGTACAATATTTCCACATTTTTATTTTTTTTTATTTTTTATTTTTAGGTAATACATAGCAAATACTCAATTAACTTCATCATATATGATAAGAGGTCAACATATATTTGTCTTTGACACAAAAAAAAAGTAAAAGCAAGCACACACATATATTTTGATTTATCATGATAAAGTTTTTTTTTTCTAGGTTATTATTAGTATTATTTTCATTATGGTATTTCTGTGGGAGTAAATGAAGCAATTTTTTTTTGTCCCTTCATTTTAGGCAAAGAGCACAGCAACCAAAGAAGCAATATATCAGGCTGAGAAAAAATGTAATGATGGTGAAGAGTACATGGGATTTTCCTTGGGGTGAAGAAATTGGTGATAGTGAAGAAAACAGCTCCAGCAATGTGAACTCAGATCCGTCATGCGGTAGTAGTAGTAGTAGTAGTAGTAGTAGTAGTAGTAGTAGTAGTAGTAGTAGTAGTAGTAGTGAAGAAAACAGCTGTAGCAATAATTTGAACTCAGATTCTTCACACGATAGTAGTAGTAGTAGTAGTTGTAGTAGTTATGACAGTAATTATTTAGGCACTCAAAGTTTCAATGACAAATTACAAACTCTAATCAATCAATATACTCCCCATTCCCCCTTAAATACTGATGATAGTGTAAATTCAAAGGATTCTCCCACCCCCATGAATACCCAAGAATTCAATGCAAAATGGCAGATTCTTATTGCAAATAGCCGTTGCCCTCCTTCCTCTCAAAGTTCCACCACCACTACATCATCATCATCATCATCATCTCCATCACATCCAATAAGTCAAATTGGTCAGGGGTCAATAGATGACATGCCACCAGATGACTCGTCAGCAGATGAAGACGTCGGGGCTGAGTACTATCAAATCACTCGCGTCCGAGAACGTCAAGTACAAAAATTCAATGCTTTAGCGCATGATTATGAAATCAAATTCAATGATATTAAACCAGTTCGTGGTTTCATACAAGTCATGTCAGTACTACAAGACGTCTTTCGAAGCATCCTCGACAGGCTGACTAATGGTATCCCTGAAAGAGACCGTGTGCGAATTACTCTGGAAAGTCCATCACTTCCCTATCAAATTTGGTTACCTTTCTCACCTGTGCAAGAGCTTACAGTCGACAGGGTATTGGGTGAAATTGAATAAGAGCTGCAATCTTACAAAGAGTTCACTCTTGATGAAAATATCTACATCAACTTCAACTTCAAATTCATGTACACGTGCCTCAGGGGGCAGGAAAGGATTGGAGAAGGAGACTGTCAACATTGCCCGTCGACTCCGATTGATGAGGAGTGTCATCCGCATCGCTAACAACGATGAACTGTGCTGTGCAAGGGCAATAGTGACGGCAATTGCTCACATCAATCGCAACAGTGATCCTGAATGGGACTCAGTACGAAGGGGACGGCAGGCACAGACAAGACGTGCAGCTGAACTCATCACTCAGGCAGGTATTCCACCAGGGCCAAGTGGAAATGAAGAACTTGACAAGTTGCAAGCTGCCGTACCATTATACAGGATCCATGTCATTTCTGATGAGAAATCTGGTACACTTATTTATCAGGGACGTGACACTGCAGAACACAACATATACTTGTACCATCATGACAACCACTATGATGTGGTGACGTCGATGCCTGCATTTTTGAAGAAAGCCTACTATTGTCACAACTGCAACACAGCATACGAACACAAGCATGAACATGTTTGTGAAGTTTTCTGCAAATATTGCCGTACTCCCTCCATCTGTCCGCCTGCTGATGATAAAATCTACTGTAAAGACTGTCATCGTTACTTTCTTGGTCAACAGTGTTTCAACAATCACAATGCAACAAGTGGTCATGCTGTAAACACTGTATGTCAGGTCATCCGTCGTTGCAAGTTGTGTGGTGTAACCATCAATTGGGAAAAGAGAAGTAAAAAGAAGAAACATCGTTGTGGTGAGAAATACTGCAGAGTCTGCAAACAATACGAAGACAGTGACCACTTGTGTTTTATCCAGCCTATTGGCAAGAAAAAGAAGAAGAGGACCGGCACAGTAGATAACAGTGATGATCAGGGTGATGTGTTCGACTTCGAAGTCCAAGAAGATGATGAAGAAGATAGTGAAGAAGAAATGAAGTATTATTTCTTCGACTTTGAATGTACCCAAGATGGTGGAGTCCATGTCCCGAATTTTTGCATCGTCCAGTCTGAGTCTTGCTCAGAGCAAGTTTTCCATGGTCCTAACACTAAACAAGAATTCTGTGATTGGGCACTTTCTGAAGAAAACTCCCCCGGCACTTTCATAGCACACAATCTTCAAGGATATGATGGTCAGTTCATTTTGCAGTACTGCCATGAGAATAATGTTCAACCTGAAGTCATTATCAATGGAACCAAATCATCCGCATTTTCATCCCCAGTTTAAATATCAAATTGAATATGAAATTTCAAGATATGTTCAAACAACAGAATGGTGTGGATCCATTCAGGGATTGTGTGACCATCGCATCAGCCTGCAATGTTGTTCTACGCAGGAATTTTCTCGAGAAAGATACCATCGGGATCATTCCAGATCACGGCTACATCCACCGACGAAATCAATCTGTCATTGCGCTGCAGTGGTTGGAGTGGCTTGCATATAAGAAGAATGTCAACATTCAACATGTATACAACGGGGGTGAGAAGAAAATTGATCGATATTGGCTAGATGGGTATGATGAAGCAAACAACACTGCTTATGAGATGCACGGTTGCTACTACCATGGTTGTCCGCGATGTTACGAAGATGATGATATCGTCAACACCAAACTAGAGAAGACCATGGGTGATCTCTACCAATGTACCCTCGACAAGATGCGATTTCTACGCACTAATGGCTTCAATGTGATCGAAATGTGGGAATGTGACTTTAAGAGAGATATTCACGAAAACCAAGACCTGCAAGAATTCATCAAGTCACTTGATCTACAGGAGCCTCTTTATCCACGGGATTGCCTTCTATGGTGGTAGAACCAATGCAACGAGGCTTTACCATGAGTGTGAGGGTAACGAAGAGATTCACTATGTCGATTTCACAAGCCTCTACCCTTATGTCAACAAGTACTGTAAGTACCCCATCAAGCATCCGGAAGTCCGCACCAAGAACATCATACTGCCTGTTCAGTGGTACTTTGGTGTTGCCAAATGTCGAGTGTTGCCACCACGGCAACTTTACTTTCCTGTTCTGCCCCTCAGAGTGGATAAGAAACTGATGTTTCCCCTATGCAGAAGCTGTGCGGATACCAAACAGCAGGCACCGTGTGAACATAGCGATGACCAACGATCCTTTGTGGGAACTTGGACAACGCCAGAGTTAGCAAAAGCTGTGGAGAAGGGGTACAAAGTCGTCAAAGTGTTTGAGGTGTGGCACTACCGAGAAAGTGAAGAGTACAACAGAGAGTCTCAAACAGGTGGGCTGTTCACCGATTACATCAATACCTTCTTAAAGTTGAAACAAGAGAGCAGTGGTTGGCCTTCATGGTGTCAGACGGAAGATGACCAAGACCGATACATCCGTGAGTACCATGAGAGAGAAGGTATCCTACTTGACAAGACTAAGATTCATCGAAATCCAGGTCAGCGAGCATTGGCAAAACTGATGCTGAATTCCATGTGGGGCAAGTTTGCTCAACGTAACAACTTTCCACAGCTTCAGTACATCCAAGAACCTGCAGAACTCTTCCGTTACTCACAAGTGAGCAACACACCGTCAACAACTTGTCTTTTGTCAACGATAACATGGTCGCTGTACAACATTCACTTCGGGATGAATTTGTCGAAGGTGCCGTTAATACAAATGTTGTCATCGCAGCATTCACCACAGCCTATGCCCGCCTGAAGTTGTATGATCTTCTTGAAGCCATTGGTGAGCGTGTCTTGTACTTTGATACCGATTCTGTCATCTTTGTCAGCAAGTCAGACATGTATGAACCACCTCTGGGTGACTACTTAGGTGATCTCACCAGCGAACTTGAACCTCCAGGCAATTACATTACCAAGTTTGTGTCCGGTGGAGCCAAAAACTATGCCTTCTGTCTAGCACAACCCGACAGGAAGGGAAACCGCACTCTTTGTAAAGTCAGAGGGATCACCTTGAATTACCGCAACAGTTTAAACATCAACTTTGATGCCATCACTCGTCTGGTCACCACTTGCCCATCATCAACCATCACCGTTAATGACCCCGCCAAAATCCGACGTGTTGGATGTGATGTTGTCACAAAAAGTGAAAGTAAAAAATATGCCCTAGTTTATGATAAGAGAGCATTGATTGAAAATTACAAAACCCTTCCCTATGGGTATTAAAACTGTACTTTGTCCATGAAACACCCCCCCCCAAAAAAAAATAATTGAGAAACATCAATTGAGGGATGCCAACAAATGTTTGGCAAATGCTTTTCTTCATATTTTCCTCTCCCACCCAATCAAGCAGTTTCCAATACTTTGTAAGAAAGAAAAAAAAGGCATAGTAATTATAATTGTAATTCAATAGGCTTTGTTGATAATATCATTCAAAGAAAAAAAAACAAATTCAAGTTATCAAGTTGTATGTTAATAATTTTGGTGAAGCTGTTTTCACAATTTAATTGGATAAATTGCAAAAACAAAATTGAAATCTTCCTGATCAGTTTTGTGGCAATGGTATTCTGATTATTCTATTTGTTAGAGTTGTATAATTCATTCACTTTCAAAGTCTTGGAATGTATGTATTTGATATTTGGAGAATTTGTAAATGCAAGAAAAGAGACAAGAAGGTACATTTTTTATTTCCCCCTTTAAATTTTAAATATTGAAGACGACAGACCAACAGTTTTTGTTCAATTTTTTTCTTTCAACAGAATTATCTGTAGATTTCAACTTTCATCTTTCGAAGGTCTTTTTGTATGTTGTATGTCAACAAACAAAAACAAAACGATTATGGTTAAACCTTTTTTTTTTGTCAAGGAATGTAATAAACGCAAATCAACTTTGTTAATTTAAAAAAAATTCAGAGGCTGGTTTGAATTCATTTGTTGATGTTTGTGTATAAACATTAGCTGAATGCGTAAACATGTATGTATGTTTGTATGTGTGTGTCGTCTCTTCACAAGACTTCACCCAAAGGCCAAAAAGTGGGCCCGACTGCCCCGAGGGCCACCGAAGAAGATTGCTCTTGGTCAATGAGTTACATCACACTTTGTTTGGGTATAACACGCCCCTACAAACACTTTGAGGCCCTCTTGCCCCTCGGGCCTTTTTTGCCCTCCCTCTGTCAAGAAATGAGAACATCCTTAAGCTTTCCTGTATAAGTTTGTACTATTCAGCCTAACACTCATTTGGCGTGATGGGTCTCATTCTGCAAACACTCTTGAAGCTGATCATCAATAATCGAGATTTCTCCATCCTATGTTCTTCCTGTATTTGTGTGTGCTGCCATACATCATCTATGATAAATTTTCAAAAGGAAGCCAGTCTCATGTTATGAAAACATGATCTGAGTGGAGAGTTTGACTGAAAGGAATCAACCAAAAAAGTCCCTCACGGTGAAGATCAAGTTGGTCAACTTGGTATACCATGCCACGAATGCGAAAGAACTGTCCTTACCCTGGTTGTCATGCAAACATCTCGTAAGACTGGCAAATCATCTCACACAAGTGCATAATATTGAAGATAAAGTTGAAAGACAGAGATTTTTGAAACTGGCCAGACAATCTGACACTCATCAATGATGTGCCAGTTGATACGAATCGTTCGTCTACTGTCTGAACAGCATCAATCAAGTCAATCATGGATGCAAGACTACAACATCCATTCACTGCTCTCATATGCGGACCCACACAGTCAGGCAAAACTGAATTCGTCAAACGACTGCTGAAGGAACGGGAAACTATGATTTTTCCATCTCCTGAGCGTATTGTCTGGTGCTATGGAGAATATCAACCTGCCTATACGGAACTGGCTGCCCTTATCCCTAGCATTCATTTTGTTGAAGGCATTCCTGAAGAGTTGGACAGTACGTTTTCCCCTCACCAATCCAACTTATTGATTATTGATGATCTGATGTCAGAAACTGGAAATGACAAGAGAATTACCAATCTGTTCACCAAAGGTTCTCATCATCGTAATCTCTCTGTCATGCTTATCTTACAAAATCTGTTTCATCAAGGCAGAGAGACTCGAACCATGATCTGAATTCACATTATCTGGTCTTGTTTAAAAATCCAAGAGACGGATCACAGATCACTCATTAGCCAAACAAATGTACCCAGGACACACCCGTTTCATCCAAGAAGCTTTCACCGATGCCTCCCGTGACCCTATGGTTATCTCCTCATTGACCTAAACCCAACACACCGGAAGTCCTTCGCCTGCGCACGAACATCTTTCCAGGAGAGACTGCCTTTGTGTACGTCAGGAAAACATAAAATAGACATGATGACATGAAATGCCATCATTTCATCATGTCTCAGCGAATGAGAAAACATGCTCATTTCTCTCTGTGTTAGCCAAGGGCAATCCAAAGCAACAGAGGGGGATCATCGAGGGAGCCAGTAACGATTTAATTCATTGCCTCTGTGAATGTTGTCTGAACATTCTTCGGGGAAGTGTTCCACTGTCATCTGCTCAAAAGAAGAAATTGAGCAAATACAAACATCATCTTCGCACACTGTCAATAAAAAGGTTTCACATCAAAGAAGAAGAAGATACTTGTGCAAAAGGGTGGATTTCTCTCGCCGTCCTAGGGCCTGTGCTGTCTGTGTTGGGAAGTCTCCTCTTTAAGTGAATTGTCATCATGCCCATGGAACATGCCAAGAAGATGGCACTTGTGCCACAGGAATTACTAGATACCATACAACTACAGCAGAATCAAACAACAAACCCTGGTGACGAAGATGCTGTCCTCTCTGGATAGGAGATGCAACAAATCTTGGAAGAACAGACATCACCGATGATGAAAAGGCAAAACTGTACCAACAGACTCTTCAGCAGTACAGGGCTTACATTGATAAAAGGAAGGAACCTGTTCAAATCAGCATCCTCCCCTCTGAAACTTCAACGGGTACCACTACCGCTGTGTCTTCTTCAGGGTCTCTATTAGCTAAGGGCACGGAAGAGGAGGGCATAGACAAGCCAAAGCCCTTGGGTAGTGTGGAGCAGGATGTGATGGAAAGTGTGCCAAAATCCCTCCGACGAAAAGCACACTTGCTCCTTCAGAAAGTGAAACAGCATGACTCCGTGGATTGGAATGAGAAAGGGGAATTAACGTACGACGGCAACCCCTTACCTGGAACTCATATGGTAGACCTCATCAACGACACCTTACGTCGGAGGAAAACCTTCACTCCTAGAGGGTGGCAACAATTTGCCCGAGTGCTGTCTGACATGAATGTACCACAATCGATTGGTAACAAGGAAAGATGGAACTGGATTCAGTCTCAGCGAAAATCAAAGGATTGTTTCAGCCAAGAGGTGATGATGATGAAGAAGGTGATCATGGAGTATTTGCTGGACAATCATCCGCCAAAAAGAAAAGATCAGGAGGGAGATACGTCCTGTCATTTCAACTGCTGCAAGACCGCAACATCGACCATCCATGACAGGGAATTGGCTCAACTTTTAAAACATCACTCAACAATTTGATGATACTCATTCCAAAGGAGACCTCTGTCATGGAGTGTTGTCCACCTTCTCTATCCCTTGGCGATGTCCTCAAACGGGTGAGGTGCCTCTGTGCTTGCTGCTCTGGATCCATCGTCATCAAACATGAAACCTGTGACCAAATTGACGGACTTGGATCAGCACCTCAGCCAGGTGTATTACGATCCAAGTCATTCCGCAAGTTTTGGAGGAATCGATGCTGTTTACCGTGCTGCAAAAGAGGAGGGAATAAAGACCACCCGTCAGAAAGTGAGAGAATGGATGCAACATCAGGACACTTACACATTACACAAACCAGTGAGGTGGAAGTTTCCAAGGGCTAGAGTAATTGTCGGTGGAATGGATCAACAGTGGCAAGCTGATCTTGCAGATGTCAGTTCACTAGCAAAATACAATTCAGGGTTCCGATACATCCTCACCTGCATTGACATTTTATCCAAGTATGCCTGGGCCATTCCCTTGAAAGACAAACGAGGGGCCACTTTGGTGCAGCGTTTGAACAGATTTTGAAGACTGGACGAAAACCAGAAAAACTACAAACGGATCAAGGCAAAGAATTCGTGAACCACCTATTTCAGAAATTTCTGAAGAGTGAAGACATTCAATTTTTCACCACCGGAAGTGAAACCAAAGCTTCTGTGGTTGAGCGTTTCAATCGTACGCTGAAAACTAAAATGTGGAAGTACTTTACCAGAAACAACACCCTAAGCTACCTATCGGTGCTTCCTCAGCTAATGCAATCTTACAACAACACTTGGCATCGCAGCATCAAGAGAAAACCAGCGTCTGTCAACAAGACCAATGAAAAAGAGGTGTGGGATACTCTGTACAGTGACTATGAACAGAAAACAGTGAAATTCAAATTCAGTGTGGGAGAACAAGTGAGAATCAGCAAAACTAAACGTATGTTCAAGAAAGGTTATCTGCCAAATTGGACAGAAGAAATCTTCACTGTGTCGAAAAGGATCTCAAGTCGACCACCCCTTTACAAGCTGAAAGATTTTGATGAGGAGGAATTAGAAGGTACTTTCTATGAACAAGAACTACAAAAAGTCGTCAAGAAAGAGGACGATGTCTTCAGAGTGGAAAAAATACTCAAAACAAGAAAGAGAAAGGGCAAGACTGAATATCTGGTCAAGTGGTATGGTTGGCCATCCAAATTCAATAGTTGGGTCAGGGATCTGGCAAAACTATAAGAGGGATGACTCTGTTCGGAGAGTCACAGTCTGACCCTCCACTTTCATCATGGCTGAACATCCGTTTTTCATGACACTACCGAGCAATGCATCCATGGATGTTTCCCAGACAATGCAGTGACAGGCTACACTGTGAAATTACCCAAACACATTTCTCTGCGGGGCAACTGGGAAGTGGCCTTGATGGACATACACTACCCTTTCTCTTGGTACAATGTGGTCGAGGGCAGAAACGTGCTGGCGTACGAAATTCAAGACATAGAAAAACACTTGTCAAAATACCTGCAGGTTACTACGATGATTTTGGAAATATACTGACCACTCTGAGAGAGCAAGGTTTACCGGACAACATCCAGATGACTTTCGACCCAGTATCAAGAAAAGTAACCGCTGATGTGAGTGAGGGTAACAGCCCTCTACTTTCTACCAGGTCTGGCTGAAATCATGGGATTTTATCCAATATCATCCTGAGGCAGAAGAACGATGCACCTTTCATGTTCAGGTTCGAAACCTCTCTTCTCTGTATGTGTATTGCGACCTAGTGGACGACCAGTTGGTGGGAGATACCTTTGCACCCCTGTTGAGAATAGAAAATGTGGAAGGGATCCATGGACAGATATCAACCGCACCTTCCACACGCCATACTTTCTTCCCCTGAAACCGCGAATTTGATACGGTAGAAGTCTACATAAGAGACGACACGGGTCAGAAAGTGCCATTTCAAGGTGGGAAAGTGATCGTGACACTAGCCTTCAGAAAACGACGCCCTACACTACTGTAGCCTGAACCATGCCGTATCGACGGAAAATCTATGAAAGCAACCCGGCCACATACAAGAAGTTTTATTTGGATCAGGTGGGAAATGGAGCATCGTTCCAGGGGGCAGCCGTGCAGAGAGGATATGGCTTGGGCGGTATTTTGGAGGCCTCTTCCGTGCAGCCACACCACTGCTCAAACAAGGTGCAAAAGGGAGACAGATGTTGAAAACGGGACTCAACATTGCAGGGATGCACTCAGTGGACGTAACATCAAGCACTCGGCAAAACGACGGTTGGTAGAAGCCGGGAAACAGTTGATGGCAAGCAGGGGTTCCAGATACTCAGTTCCCAAGGCGGCGGTATAAAAACGTAAAACTCCGAAACGAAGAGTCATTTCCTCCAAAGCCAAGCGAAAGAGAAGATCTCCTGACATTTTTGACTAACATGGCATTTCTTCACGAACACTCCTGCGAGTGCACCAAGAGTGAACTTGACTTGTTCACAGTTCCTCCAACACAGACCAGTGTGGAAGAGGGACAATGGGAAGAAGTGCATCCCCTGACCCACATTGTGGAATCGGGACCCATCGAATTTGTGATTTCGGGTTCAGGGGAAGACTACATCGATCTGTCCCTCGACACTCCTTCTGATCAAGGCCAAGATTACAAAAGTTGATGGTACTAACCTCAGTGCAGATGCAGCAGTGGGTCCCGTCAACTTGTGGCTCCATTCACTCTTCAGCCAGGTGGATGTACACCTCAATGGCAAAATGATATCCAACCCTTCCCCTACTTACCCCACCGAGCCTTGTTGGAGACCTTGTTGAATTATGGTAAGGAGGCCAAAGACACCCATATCGGTTCAGCCCTCTTCTTCAAGGACTATCACTTGAAAATGGATGAAGTGGACCCCACTAAAGAAGGTGGAGAAGTGAACAAGGGACTGAAAACCGATATGCCTTCACGTCGGCAGTAAAGTTGTCGATATGGTAGGACCCATCCATTCGGATCTCTTCTTTCAGCCCAAGTACCTAATGAATGGTGTCGAATTACGTCTCAAACTCAATAGAAGCAAGAATGCCTTCTCCCTTGTGAGCTCTGCAGAAAATCCAGGCTTCAAAGCTGTAGTCACCGAAGCCACACCACTGGTCAGGAAAGTAAAACTCAGTCCATCGGTACAGCTGGGCCATGCAGAAGCTTTAAAGCAGGGACCGTCCAAGTATCCCATACATCGTTGTGTGATGAAGGTTCTGTCTATTCCTGGAGGCACCATGTCCTTCAACAAAGACCACATCTTTCTGGGACAGCTACCTAAACGCTGTGGTCTTGGGTCTGGTGGACAACGATGCCTTCAACGGTTCATACAAGAAAAATCCTTTCAACTTCAAACATTACGACATGACGTCGCTGGTCCTTAATGTCAGTGGAAAGCAAGTTCCGAGCAAACCCCTGAAACTGGACTTCACCCAAGTAGGTGGTCAATCATTCATCATGGCCTACTATTCCCTGTTTACCGGGACGAATAAAATAGGCAGGGATGAAGGAATCAACATCAATCGCTATGAATACGACAATGGATACACACTGTTTGCATTTGATCTCACACCGGACTTGTCTGCCGACGGAGGACATTTGAACCTGGTCAAAGAAGGCAACCTGGGCATCGAACTGCAGTTCAGACAAGCCCTGCCAAATACTGTGAATTTACTCGTGTATGGCGAACTGGATAACATCATTGAAATCGACAGAGACCGCAATGTCCTCTTTGATTACTGAAGTTGATTCCTTGACTCCAGTGAACGATGGACACGTTAAAGTTGAAAGAGATCTTGAGTACAGATCGACACACTGCATCATCTTTTGCCGGGGTGAAACCATCAGACCGACTGCCTAAGACCAGACTAAAGTCCTATCCTGCTGCCTTTGTGGCCAATGTGGACCCAAGTACCCAACCAGGGAAACACTGGGTGGCTTTCTACTTTGCCGATAGCAACCGTGGTGAATATTTCGATTCGTACGGACGTCCACCCAACAGGACACCTTTCAAGGCATTCCTCAACAGGAACTCCCTCGACTGGATCTATAACAGACAAAGGCTCCAGGGACCTCTTTCTTCAGTGTGTGGACAATACGTCCTTTACTATCTGCTACATCGTTGCCGGGGATGGTCCATGTCGAACATTGTGAAGCAGTTTACTGAGGACTTGACTTTTAATGACTTTCTTGTGAATGATTTCATTGAAAAATTGACTGGTGTTGATTTTGACATTTATGATGTTAACTTTTTACAGACTCGTTTGACTTAGAAGTCATATTCATTACATTGTTACTAGTTCTTGTGTTGGCTTTCCTGTTGGTGTTCAATAAATTTTCAAACTTGTTCAATTGAAAATACCAAGCATCTGCGTCTGATTTTTTTTCTCAGAGATGAGGGGCCATAAAGGGAGGAAGGGGGAGGGGGGGCAATTAAACATACTCATTCATCAAAACAATCATACAAAGAGTATAGACAGACAAGTTATAGATTTTCATTTTAAACAATAACAGTAAATTTTATTTTCTCAAAGTTAACAAAATTTAACAAGGCCAAAAACATGAAACACAACACCTTTTTTTTTTATTGCAAGTGTCTCTCAGTGTCCTAGGCAAACTTGAAATGTCCGAAAAAAAAAAATCATTTAGAACGTGAAGGAAATCGAAGTGATTAATTGCTTGCAGAACCAAATTTTGAACACACTGCGGTAATCATGTCATTGCATAAAACCATTCCGTAAACAGACAGACTGTCCGATAAAGCTTGATAACATCCTTCAGGGTCTTCACTCCAGCGATAGTACAGTAACTCCAAGAGATCATCAAGATCAAGTAATCCGAGTGGAACATTATGATCCAGGGTGATGTAACACAGTTCAGCCATGGCGAGAACAGACTTCTGCACAGCCAGCATGTTGACTCGTTTGGCAGCATCAGTAAAGTATTTGATGATCGCTTCCCGTTGACCTGCAGGGGCATTGCCATAGTACAGGCACTCATGGTCTCTCTGAGATGGGTAATCTTCCTTGCATCCCTCACAGTTTTGATTGATGATGGCATTGACTTGGTCCAGAATGAGCTTGGCGTAGACATATTTGGCCACTCTCCTTGCCACTTGCCTGTCCAAGTCATTTGGCATATCGCTGAAGGAAGGCTCTGAAAAAAGGACGAAAGACGGGTCTGTGAGTTCCAAGTCAATTGCATGTCAGTGTCTTAGCAGCATCATCAATACTCTGCATGATACATTTCAGCCGATTCCACTGATCCAAATTCAAATTGATTCCCTTCTTTGTTGGTATCAGTTCTCCAGTGTCAGGTTTCTTGAAGATTCACGTATTCCAACGTACACATTTCCCTTGTACATCTGCACACTCACAATCCGAGCTGACGTCTCTGTGTCACGCAGAAGAAATCTGAATTGTCTCTCACCTGCATGACTAGTTGCGCCAGGCTTGGAAGGTTGAGGGACCAAAGCAGCAACTGATGACTGACTGGACTGAGTCTGATCAGGCATGGGCACTTCCTGAGTAGGCTCTGGCAAGTCGGGGCTCTTCCTTCCAGGAACATCAGCAAACCTCTCATCTTGGTCAGAGAGGGTTGGCATTGTCCAGACGCTGGTGTTGGTCTTTACATTAAAGTAATACGGACGTTCAGCCTTCACTGAATAACACTTGCGCCATCCCTCTTCCAGTAGTCTTGGTGATAGTATAGGAGTAGCCATAGCTTGAATAGTTGAGCTGTTGTTGTTGTTTGGATGAACGCCTGAGCTGAATTGGCCCTCAGCTGGCCCTCTTGCTACTTATATACTCTTGTTTTGCATATATTAACCAGTTAAACAATCAGAAAAGGGTATGGCCATCCCAATATCCTTTGCGGTATTTAAACGGACCAATGAGAGGGACTCGCTAATTTCATTTTGCATACTAGGGGGTCTTTCTAAGGTCATGACCTCCATATAACCCCCTAGAAGCATGACAGTTCTCAACTCTCGCGCTACACGAGAGGACACAAATCTCGCGAGATGTGTGGACTATACCACAGCCATTACTACTAAAGTAAATCAGTGGAATTAAATCAAAATCAAATTAGGCCTAAAATGAAAAGTGAAACAAAAATAAGTTTGTTTTGCAATTCAAAATTAAAAT
Source organism: Ptychodera flava (assembly GCF_041260155.1). Lineage (NCBI taxonomy): Eukaryota > Metazoa > Hemichordata > Enteropneusta > Ptychoderidae > Ptychodera > Ptychodera flava. The sequence continues at coordinate 2,350,750 of NW_027248355.1, read as the reverse complement.
CAAACTGAAAAATAATGCGCTGCCACTTATTTCAATTCGGGGGAAAAATCTAAATTGAAATTAAATAAGGAATGAAAATAACTTTCATTGTGAAAAGTGAAAATGATTTACATTTTATCATGAAATTCAAAATATTAGGGAAATTTATATCAAACTTGTCATTAAAATAAAATTTAATTATGAAACGGATAATGAAGTCACAAAGGGAGTGGAATTTATACTAAAGTAAAAGTGATAGCTAGAAAAAATTGTCATTGTCATACAATTTTGAATAACCATTGACAAAGTCGGTCATTTTCTACAATTTGTCTATGACTGAAAGCCCCGGGCAACCCAATACACGACCCAATCGGTGACCATAGATGGCTTCAAGGGTCTATAAACCACTTTCTTGCTCTTTACAGCAAGGTTCAATGTTCGTCTGGGCGTCCCCGCGATTTGAACTCAAGCACATAACGAATATTAATACGTCGCGTACCTCTTTATGTCAACGCAGGGCGCGTGAGCTGTCTGTGACCTGCATACTAAATTCAGCACAATGGATATCGAGGAGCACCCGCATAAAGAAAGACACGTCTTACAAACTACTGTAAAGTAGTGAAACTAAACAGGGAATTTGCTTATAAGTTTGAATGACACGGACTGCGAAACAGAAATAAAACCATAGACCCAATGCAGTATTGGATCTATGACAACACTAAAATGCTATGGTGGTAGCGAAACAGGTACAGAGTAACACATTTTCGTTGCATTTTACCGTGATCAAATCTTGATTTGCATAACTCTTCGTCGACTTTAAAGTTTTTAGAGAGCAATTTCTTGCCATTCTGTTAGACTTTTTCAAACACGACATGATCACTTGTTGAACTTGGAAATATCGGAGAAGTGCGACTGAATGGTGTGGCGTCACATCATCCTGACACTGCGCCAGGTACTGTCAATCAATACTGCTCGCGATTGTTACTTTCCGCTCGAAACGCAAGATCTGTTTGAATGCTATTGAACGGGGGATTTCTCTTTGCATCGTATGATTATTTGTATCAGCTGAGCATTTCGAACCATAAGTGAGTACATCGCGATGAAAATGACTTGTGACGGCAGCAGTCGCCCTTGTCTTTCGGTCACTCGTATGGCACTCCTTGTTGACTGGCAGTGCTTAATCAAAGTCAAATGCCGCTAAACAAACACAAACGAAGGTTAAGGGAAATCGGTTGTGAACAACGATTGCTGTGAAAACCGTAAAATTCATACTACGTACACGAATATATCGTTTATCTGTATAATTTTGCGTTCGTACGGTTGAAAACACAAGACTACATCCCTGAGACATGCACCCTACTGGCACTGCAGAGCATTTTTGTTTGGACCAAGTCCAATTTGAAACATACACCCGGGGGTGAAACACATTTCTCAAGGCGAAGTTCTTTATCTCAGCATTGTTTCATTTAGACGTGCTTTAGAACATATATGAAAATCTTGGTATGGGATTAATAGAATCTCACACCCCCGAGGACATGGGATCAGATTTCTCACACGAGTTGGGGATATTTTGTCTCACACGAGCCGCAGGCGAGTGTGAGACAAAATATCCCCAACTCGTGTGAGAAATCTGATCCCAGGTCCTTGGCGTGTGAGATTCTTTTTCTCACATGACCACAAAATGCGTTAAATTCACATTGGACATGTACAACATTATCCAAAATCGTGACAAGTCTGTCGTCTGCCACTGTACTTTGACCTGCTTACTTTGTAGTTCTGGTCTGTGTATTACTCGTCGTGCCATTGGATAACATTTTGCGCGTGGAACAAAACAGACTGTTTATCATCCAATCAGAGCTCGTGTTATATTTACTGCAGAGTGTGGGACGGTTTCTGAGAGTGTGGGATCGATTTTTCCCACACTGTCGATCCCGCACTCCCAGCGGCCAGGAATGTCAGAAAATGTATCCTTATTGAAACAGTGTCTTACGGAGGCCGTTCTGGTTACTGACCAGATGACCGGGCCAGTCGATTAGGAACCTTGCAACCTGATGAACGGATATGACATGACAAAATTGGTCGTCAAGGTCTGCATGCAAATTAAAGCTGACCATTAAAATGCAACTAGACCAAACGGCATCGGGAATTGGGGAATCCCGAAACTGTGAAAAAGGTATATGACTCGATCTAGAGTCATACAATTATAAGCTTTTACATTGCCCTTTACTTTGTGTGTGTGTGGTTTTTTACACGTATGCTAACTGTGATGAGCAGTCGAATTAATGATACAGACTGTATATTCTTTCAGCAGACCTTTTTTTTATCGTATCTAAAACCGGGATGAAAGATATCCATGTCACTAATTCATTCAGTATTTCTCAACATGTCAAACAATATAAATAGTGTTTCGTATCAAACAAAATTCATGAAAAGAATGCAGAAATGGCCGACTTTGTCCCTTTCATATGAGTTCATGAGCCTCCTCAGTTGCCGCTACGATACTTCACTGTTCTCCACAGTACACCCTTGTACACTACCACCATTAAAATATTACGACGGGATATCAAAAAAGTTGTATCTGTATTATAAATCACACTACTTATCACGAATGTTTCAGGTTCACATAAAGTATTTATGTTTTTTTTGTACTTTTCTGTTTCCTGGTGCGTATACATAGTATTGTTTAAGATTTGAATTATCTATACTGTTCAATGTTTCCCGCAAAGATAACTTATCTAAAGGGAAAGACATGTTATTTTACGCCTGACGATTTGCTTTTTGGTGTATGTATTGAAAATACGAGACCAGAAGTTAACAATTTATCCGTAGTATACCTATCTTTGGTCGCGAGACCCCTCGAGTAACGTCACATTTTTTTTGACAGACTGAGAAGGTGCACGCCAATAAGGGACTTTGTTGATCTCCTGGCACTATCTATAAGCATGGCTGATAGCAATCATATGGATTCCCAGGTAAGCACATTTCACAGTGTTTTCTCGCCATTTTGCGCCTTTACCATGTACCATGTAAAGAGTTCATTCAACTTTGCATGTGTTTTTACGAGTACGCATTTTTTTCGCATAAACTACTACATTGTACAATGAATCTGTCAGACTTGAAAGCTCAGCTGTGCCATTAACAATATATAATTAAAATCTTATAAACATGGTTTTCTAGAAATACATAGAATGAAAGAAAAAAAGAAAGAAAGAAAGAAAGAAAGAAAGAAAAACTTTGTCTTATGCATTACAGGGTAAATTTTCGACAATGGTCATCGCTCTCCTTGACATAAATAGGTCACAGTCTGTTGTTGATATTCGTTAGATAATTACGTTCATGCAAGCATTTAGTCACATTCGTTTAATCATGGTAACAAATATTAGAGACGTTAGCTGCCTTTATTAGAATTAGCTGTCATTATTATTCTCTCCTTCTACGTTGTAGAGATGTGTAAGTTTCATGTATGCCTATCAATGTGCTGAAATATGACATTTTATAGGTCAGATGGTATACAAATACATCAATGCATTTCACTAAATTTTATGTTTATAGGGACAGCGTCTACCGTTTTTCATAAATTTTGTTTGATACGAGATACTACATATATTGTTTGACATGTTGAAAGATAATGAATGGGCGACCATTCATATATTTCACCCCGATTTTAGACACAATACATGAAACCATTGCGAAAACAGAATAATGGTGATGGCCATTAATTCATTTTCGCGATGATTTCATTTGATTTGTCTAAAACCGGGTCGAATATATGCATGGTCACCCATTTATTCAGTAGTTTTCAACATGTCAAACAATATAAGAAGTATCTTGCATCAAACAAAGGTAATGAAAAATGGCCGACTTTTTCCTATAATGTAACCAAACCCTGCTCTCGGTACTAAAATATGATTGAAACAATCGATGTGTACATTACATACATGCCTTTCGGAAATACGAGTAGAGCAGAATATAACCGATTGTGTACCATTGCAGGATCTCATCAATGCAGCCAGTCAAGGTGATGTTCAGAAGTTCAGTCCTTGATAGCTGACGTGTGTGACGTCCATGGTGGAGGTGATTATATCATTTGGGTGAGTAAAACTAATGTCAGCGAAGTCCACGAAAGTTGCAGTTGCAGAACTATGTGTCGGTCAATATTTTATATCGTATTTACCTCGGAATTACATTTATTAAAAAGCAAGACAGTTTTTCTTCTTTCTTTATCAAGCTTGTGCATTTGACATGAGATAGTTAGATTAAGAACTATTCTGTACTATAGTATTTGCACCTGCATGGTCAATTTAATATTAAAATTTAGAAGTGCGGAAGCTTTACAAACACAATTTATATATCGAGGCATCGATATATTTCTATAGTTTTTACGGTTGAATTGCGCCTTTGCAATTTTTTTAATGGCCATAGCAATCCAGGACCACATGAACATGTAGAACAACTGATTGTGTCTGACGCTGCACAAATAAAATGAATGCTGATACAACGCAAGGAGCAGGCGATATTGGGTATTATAAACGCAATAATGATTTGTTTATGTGCCCGTGGATATGAATAATATCCTTAACATCGTGACTTTTCAGCTAAAACGTAAATTGTAATAATTTATACAAAGACCATAATCAATCACAAAATAAAATGGAGCATGAGTGGGCCTAGTTTAGACACTTTTTTGAAAAAATCTCCGGATTTGCAAATTTTTTACAAGCGCGCGCACTACTCACTGGGGCCCCATTGTCGTTCGCGTTTTGGGGGTTCGTTGATAATATAATGGAAATAACAGACTCCGCTCTGACCATTAACGTTTGTTTATGGGCAAGAGCTAGAAGAAAGCCAAAAAATAACGTGTGAGGCTTGACGGGGTTTCCTCGAGCCCGCGCGTCGCCCATTATTTCTATAATAACCGATTTATCATATACCCATGTCCAGAATTTTACTAGTAGTACGAAAAACCTTAAATTATGAGGCTTTACTTTATTACGCCTTGCGCATAAAATTGAAATATTTGTGTGAACAGGCTTCATTCATAAACTTTAAAAAGAATTCAACATCACGCGCGACATCTTTGCAAGTCCCCCATGTCGCAATGAACCCCAAGAAGAGAGACAGCACGAGTCCAAAAATCATCGTACATGAGGAACGTTTTCAGGTGCAATATACCATTACAGTAACTGTTGTAACCGATCAAAAATGTCCTCTGCTTTAAATCTCTCCTGATTTCAATCGCACTCAATTGTCGTACGGCACGGAGAGGGGCCACCATTTTGTTTGTAAACACGAAGAGTTGCCATGTCAACGGGCTTCGCGCGCTTGACATAGCTGTCAAGCCACGTGCTCACTGCCTGTTCGGAGGTAGACCGTGCCGTGCGAACAGCAGAATGCTTGCTAGAGCTTGTCAAAAAAATACGAGAACTTTCAGAGAAAAGCTGTGGGAAAACATTACAAATACAAGACTCAACATGTTAGGGACCGTTCAGTTTTTACGGCTGGGGGGGGGGGCCGGCAAAATCTTGTCGCCGGTGTTCAAAAAAATGATGACCCCCCTGCATTTTTCGCGAAAAAATGATGACCCCCCCTTTGTCAGACGAAAAAATTTGATGACCCCCCCCCCCCACTGAAAAATAGCCAAAACCCATATGTCAAATTTACCTGCACGGTTTGGATTTGAACTCCGGTACGGGGCGCACTTTATTCGTGTAGCAGAGATGCCAGTGTACAAACTTCTCAGCCACATCCATGCAAATGTCTGTTAATTAGGACGACTGTAAGGCAATTTTTAACTTCATTTCCATAGACAACTTGTGTCCATGGACATTGTATAAAGTAAACTTCATTGGAGTGGTTCGCCAAAGGCAGGCCTCCGGTTAAGAGGGTCATGGGCCATTACGTAAAGTCAACCTTATTCTAGTGGGCAACCAAAGGTGACCCACTGGTAAAAAGAGGGTCGATCATGGCCATTGCATGAAGTAAACTTTACTGAACAGGGCCGCTGAAGGCGTCCGGCCGTTAAGATGGTCATGGGGTATTACAATAAAGTCAATTTATTGTAGTGGGCCGCCGCAGGCGGCCCGCCAGTAAAGAGGGTCGATCATGGCCATTGCATGAAGTAAACCTAATTGGAGTGGGCCGCCAAAGGCGTCTGCCCGCTAAGAGGGTCATGGGTAATACATAAAGTATATTTATTGTATTGGGCCGCGCCGAAGGCGGCCCGCCGGTAAAGAGGGTCAATCATGACCATGGCATAAAGTGGACTTTATTGTAGGTATTATGTTTTTGAAAATGTGGTGACCCCCCCTTTCTACCAGTGAAAAAGTGATGACCCCCCCTTCTTGGATTCCAAAATTATGATGACCCCCCCCTGGATTTTGCCGGCCCCCCCCCCGGCCGTAAAAACTGAACGGTCCCTTATTTCCGTATTTAGCAAACCGAAATATCCTTGTTCCTCAAAGCCCTTTAAATTTTTACGTCAGCGACATCGCATCGCAGGCGGAGAGCAGTAGCAATTTTGTTAGATCACACTGTTTACCATCGAATTGCAAATGCAGTGCGAGACTACTCCAAAACCGATGACGTTTGTCGTGCTTATCTCGACGTTTATCGTTAAAGGTATACTGTCACCTGTCCAAATTTTGCCACAGTTACCATGGAAAGAGAAAATCTAACCAATCACAGATTTTAAGCGGGTGGCCGCTCTTTAAAACTGCGCCCTCACATGGGCATTTTGAATACAAAGGAATGCCCCTATGACCATATATGGGCATACTTAGATTACAGGTGACTGTACACCTTTAATATCACGTCTGATATGTTACGATAACGTCATGATAACACCTTTAAGAGGGACTACACTAACCACATGTTATCGTTCCGTAAAGAGAAATATAAGAACAATACGGATTTGTCAAAGTTTGTATGGAACTTAGAAAGTAAGGTCCAAGTCTTTGACATTTTGCAGTCAATTATTGACAAAGGATCGAGCTACTCTAAAGTAAGCAAGCGATGTAATCTTTGTATATCAGAAAAGCTGCACATTATCAATGCTGACACATCTATACCATAGAATAAAATTTTATCACGTTTCATCCGCCCTTTTATATTACCAAGTTCAAGTAATAATGTCCCCATGCCATCTCTAATGTGTTTGTTTTCATCCGATGGACTCATAGTTTCTTCTTGACTTTGGTGAAGTTCATTTCGTAGGCTCTGTGACTTCATCATTTCTGATTGATAAATTATAAATTAAATGTTAACATCGTTTCCATTGTTAATCCCCACTGATACCGTCCGGGGGGATTCATAGATTTGGTCATGTCTGCGTGCGTGCGTCTGTGCGTTCGTGCGTCTGTGCGTGCGTGCGTGCGCCGTTCACGCAGTTATCTCAGAGACAGCTGGAGCGATTTCATTCAAACTTGGTACAAGGATTACTCCTTATGTCCTACATATGCACGTCGATTTGTTTTGCGATCCAATCTTATATGGCCGTGTGACGGAAAATTTATTAGAAAAGCGAGGACTCTGTCAATGACAATGACATTTTAAAAAAGAGTTCTGTTTCTAAAGCGACTGCACTAAATTTGATGAAATTTTGTAAAGATGTTCATCACAGAGCTCCGAGAGCACACTGTCAGTATTGCATCAATTAATTGCTTATTTGTATATTTCATCAATTTTCGTAATTAAGGTGATGTCTAGAAATACGGCAGCAGATTTGATAAACCTTGGTTCAGATCTTTAGCACACAATCTCATAATAGTGTGCAAAGACATTCAGCAGTGTCATAGGAATTAATTGCTAATTTGCATATTTCATGAACTTTCCTAAAAAAGTAGGCTTTCTCCAGAACCAGAGCATCCAATTCGACGAAACATTGTACATATGTTAATCTCTCAGTACTTTAATACTGTGTAAAGGCATAGACCCGGCAAGGGCTGCCGAGGGTTTTCTCCAGTGGCGTCACTTTGACTTCAAATTCACAGTGGCCACAGGAGGGCGCTAGACTTATGAAAAAGGTCTATTAAGCAGTATCATGGCAATTAATTGCTTATTTGCACTTTCGTACTTAGTGTGATATGTCTCGAAATGCTATATCAAATTTGATGAAACGTGGCAAAGATTTTGATCTTTTTGGTGGTGTAATGGCGTGTATAGATATGTAGTAATATCATGTCAATTAATTGCTGATATGCATATTTAATGAAATTTCGTAACTTGGCTGATATGTCACGAAATGGTTATCAGATTTCATGAAATGTGGTACAGATGTTGATTGCTTTAACATTTTTAATGGAGACATTTATCAGTGTCATTCAAATTAATTGCTAATTATCATATTTAATGAACTTTCCTAATTAGTGGGCTATGTCCAGAAATACTGCATCAAATTTGATGAAACTTGGTTCAGATGTTGATCTTTCAGTACTGTAATACTGTGCGAAGACATTAAGTAGATCATGCCAATTAATTGCTAATTTGCATACATGATTAACTTACATAATTAGTGTGATATGTCAAGAAATGCTGCATCAAATATTTTGAAACGTGGTACAGATGTTGATCTTCCAGTAGTGTTATAAAATGCAAAGATAAAAAGTAGTATCATGTTGAATAACTGCTGATTTGAATATTTAATAAATTTTCGTAATTTGGCTAATATGGCGAGAAACAGTTCATCAAATTTCATGAAATTTGCTATAGATATTGAGTTCACATTGCTTTAACATTTAATAGAGACTCTATGCAGTGTCATGTTAATTATTTATTAATTTACATATTTAATTAACTTTCTAATTAGAGTGATTTGCCTAAACTTTGTACAGATGTTGATCTAACGGCGCTGTAATACAATTCATTGATACTTTGTCGTATCGCTCATGAAATGTGGTACACATGATAATCTGTCAGTGTTATAATAGAATGTATAAATGTGTGGCAACATCCTGTCGATTAATTACTCATTGGCTTATTTCATGAACTTTTGTAATCACGGTGGTAGCCAACATTGGTTTTACGTTTTCACCACCATGGAACTCATCTTTAATCACAGACCCAATTTATGAACAGGATTCTATTCTCTCCAAGGACTTGTAATGAAAGTACCCGTTAACAAGTAGGGACTGTGTCATCAACGATGACTTATTTATTGTAGCGAGATTCCACAGCATTGCACGCGGCTTCGAGAGGAGGTCATGTAGACGTCGCTGAAGTGCTGATCGGACATGGTGCAGATGTCAATGCGGAGAATTCAGTAAGTTCGTGTGATCTGTTTATTTCCACTGATTCAGGAAAATTTGAAGATGAATTATAAGCAAGCTCTAAGCTATTTCTATGTCAGACATACATTGATTTATTGATTTACGTTCAGATGCAATAAATTGAAGAATTGGATATACGAGATATATAATTCCAAGGTATGTGAAGTACTTACCAAGTGGAACCTTTCAAGCTTGAAACGATGTTGCCATTGAACAGATATTTTTTCGTCGATTATTAAAATATCAGTAATATAAAGAGGGCCTTAGAGGACACTTATCTCAAACAATACATTTAATTGCACCTTATTTGAAATACTTACCGAGAATAACACACACAAGAACAAACATGCACATAAAATATTAGCCGAGTGACAGTTTTGCAGTACACTTGAGTCCAACATAATGAAACTGCTATAAATGAACAAGGGTCAATAGATTCGTCGGCAGGAGGTAACAGTTACTCGATCGTGGATTACAGTCAGCGTACGCGAACACGGGGTTTGGAGTTTCATTATGTCATCGATTGACTAATGCAAAACTCTTTTACTTGTTTTTCTTTTCTGAAACCTTGTTGTAAAAGACAAAAATGATTCACTAGTTAGTGATACTGGTATTTCATCACAGTTAATTATAACTTTGGAATTCAGTATGCAATTCAAGCCGCATGTTTTGTATACTTTCGACTCATGAAAGTACACTCTTTGATTAAGTAATGTGACTTTTATGTTCCCTTTATGATCAGAAACTATGCCAGTTTATGCCTTTTACCACGTCCAAATAATTTACTTTTGATTGATAAATGACCGAGTTAACATCGTTTTCAATGTTCATTCCAGCAAGAATCACCTTCATTGCATGCGGCTTCTGGAGGAGGTCATGCAGACGTCGCTGAATTGCTGATTAAACATGGTGCAAATGTCAATGCTAAGAATTCGGTGAGTATGTGTGACACAGTACCCAATAATGATATCTGAATCGTAGTGCTTCAACAAATAAATGTAACTATTACCCATTTATCCCTTAGTCACTTAATTGAATAATGCCACGCCATGACTTTATATTCTTCCATGGTCATACAATCGTGTTACAACACGACATGTAGCAGAGCAAACTATGGTTATCACGGCTGTGCACTGCAAGCAAAAGGGTATTTGATCATAACAAAATTTTACAATCCTTTGTGGATTCACCTCTTTTGGCATGGTGATTATTCCTAAATTGTATCGAGTCCCTGTCGGTTGGTTAGCATTTCACGCTATAGTAATAGCGCCTGCTTCAAAAAGCAAATAAAAGCCGGAATTTTTGGTGTCACTCAACTTTCATCGAAGTCTTGGCATTAAAGTTGTTTATTCACACTGGAAAATTTGAAGAATTATGAGCAAACCCTAAGCTGTAATATCAGACATAAATCGTTTGATTTATGCTCACAAGCAATAAATCTAATTATACTGCAACTTTAAAGTATTTAAAGACACCACTGCATGGTATTTTTTTGATAGGCATTATATTTTACTTCAATTGTAAGTGCATTCTCTGCCTTTGACATTTGTAGTGAAAGAGCGTTTTTGAAAATGTCAGAAATGTTTCAATGCTTAGGATTACTAATACATGCTGCATGCTCGTAAGGGAAAATACATGAATAAGAAAATATGTTAAAAATTCTAAACAATGAGTAAGGTATCACTGCTATGACTACAAATTCAGTGCAAAAGGCATTTTGCAGATGGAAACTAAAAACAAAGTAAAAAAGAGGGAAAAATCTGCCGACATATACCTACCCAAGCTTCAAACAATCTCACTCAGTAAACAGATAATTGTTTTCGTAGCCTATAACAAAATCTTTGACTAAAGAGAGCCTATGGGAAAGGGCGAGAGCACACCTCTCGCAAACATTGACCGCACGAGATGTCTAATGCCAACGTATTTGAAATACTTACTGAGCGTAACAGATACTCTAACAAACATATACATACACTTGAATTCAGCCTGATAATAACAGATACAATGCAACAAAGTCAGATTCGTCGTCATAAGGTTACATTTATCTAATGATGGAGTACATTCAGCGCGCTCAAAGACGGGTTTGGAGTTGTGTTATGTCATCACTGCAGTCTGCAGTAGCAAAAACTCTTTTGGTTTGTTTCTTTAAAGCTTTAAACGACAATGATTGACTCTTTTGTCTTCACAGTTACCTGTAGTAAGTCTTCGATTCAGTATACGTTTTCCTTGATTAATAACTGTGATATTTATGTTCAGAACTGAAACAGTGTCAGTTTGTGCCTCTTCCCACGCCATAATGATTTATTGCTAATTGACAAATTACAGTGTTAACATCGTTTTCATTGTGCATTCTAGCAAGAATCAACAGCATTGCATGAGGCTTGTAGAGAAGGTCATGCTGACGTCGCTGAAGTGCTGATTAAACATAGTACAGATGTCAATGTTAAGGATTGGGTAAGAAAATGTGACACAGTACTTAGTATGGGTATCTAAATCGCAGTCCTTCAACAAATAAATATAGCTCCTACACACAGAAACGTTATAGTCGCTTTAATCAATAATGCCACGCCATGACTTACAATGTTCTATAGTAATAAAATCGTGCTACAGCACGTCAAAATGTAGCAGAGCAAACTCTGGTTTTCCCGGCTGGGCTCTGCAAGCAAAACGGGTATTCGAACACAAAAAAAGCTTTAAAATGTATTGAAACCTGATACATTTCCAGACGAACTCCAGTCTTAGTACATCATTATTCCTAATTCGTATTTGGTCCCCGTTGATGGTTAGCAATTCAATCTATATTAAAAGAGTGTGCTTCGAAAAAAAAATAGCAGAAAGATTTAGTGTAACCTTCCGTTATCTTTCATCGACGTCTTGGCAGTGTACCTGTTTATATACACAGCCTCCGGTAAAATTGAAGATGAATTATAAGCAAACTCTTACATATTCTTTATAATAGACATACATTGATATTGATTTTCGCTCACAAGTAATGAATTTAAGCATCGAATGTACGAGACATTTAATTCCAAGACATTTGAAATAATACTAAGCTAACAGATACAGGAACAGACATACAGCTAAAATGTTAGCCGAGCGACATTTTTGCTTTACACTTGAATCCAACCTGATAAACAGATAGTTATGACCAAGGGCCGATAGATTCGTCGGTATTCGGTTGTATTTTCCTTATCTTGATTTACATTAGTTGTACTCGAAGACGGATTTTGACTTGTCTTATGTCGTTAATGGACTAACGCAAAAACTCTTTTTATTTGTTTTTTTTTCTGAAATATTTGAAAACATTGATTCACTCGTTAACGGTACTGGTTACTCATGAGGTTACTAATAACTTTTGGCATTAAGTATGCAATTGAAGCCTTGTGTTTTGTAAATGTTCCACTCATGAAATTACATTACTTGTTAAGTATCTGTGACTTGAATGTTCTTCATACGTTCAAAAATAGTGCCAGTTTGTGCCTTTTACCACGCCAAACTTATTATTTTCTGATTGATAAATTACCGAGTTAACTTCATTTACATTGTGTATTCTAGCAAAAATCAACAGCATTGCATGTGGCTTGTGGAGGAGGTCATGCAGACGTCGCTGAAGTCCTGATTAAACATGGTGCAGATGTCGATGCTCAGAATTCGGTAAGTGCGTGATACACAGTACCCAATATGGAATTCTGAATCGTAGTGCTTCAACAAGTGAATGTAGCGTTCACCCATTGAACCGTTATAGTCGCTTTATTCAATAATGCCAGGCAATGACTTTATAACGTTCCATGATCATGCAATCGTGTTACAACATACCTAAATGTAGCAGAGCAAACTATGGTTATCACGGACATACTCAAAAAGAAAAAAAGAGTATGAACTGAATATGCTCACGTGTTTTACGACAGGTTCATCAATAGTAGTACGCTTCACAGAACAATGAGATATACGTTATCACTATATGTAGCAGGTTTTTTCAACTTCGCACAGTACTCTCAGAGTTCAATAACTAATTACAAAACGTTATTTAATATGTAAATGAGCTGTTAATTAACTTGACACTGCTCAATGCTGTATGGGACAATTAGATATCCATCAGATCAACATTTGTAGCACGTTTTGTTTAATTTAATGCTATAATTTTAGAGTAATGTCACTAATTACAAAGTTCATTAAATATGAAAATAACCCTAAATTAACTTGACACTGTTCAATGATTCATAGCACAATTAAATATTTATCAAATCAATATCTGTAGCACATTTCACAAATTTTGGTGCCGAAATTTCAGCGTTATATATCTAATTACAAAGTTTATTAAATATGCAAATGAACCCTTAATTAACTTTACACTACTAAATGCTTTACAAAACAGTTAGATATCTGTCGTATCAGTATGTGAAGCAGTTTTCATCACATTTGATGCAGTTATTTCCGAGTATATGACTAATTATAAGACTTAATGAAATATGCAAATGAGCTAATTATTAACTTGACACTGCTCAATGCTTCTCAGTACAATTGGATATTTATCAGATCAACATCTGTAGCAAGTTTCATGAAATTTAACTCTGTAATTTTGGAGTAATATCACTAATTACAAAGTTCATTAAATATGCAAATGAACCCTTAATTAATTTCACACTACTTAATGCTTTACACTACAGTTAGATATCAGTCGGATCAGTATCTGCAGCAGATTTCATCACATTTGGTGAAGTTATAACGGAGTTATATGACTAATTACAGACCTTCATAAAATATGCAAATGAGCTATTTATCAACTTGACACTTCCTAATGCTTCTACGTATAATTAGATATATATCAGATCAATATTTGTTGCAAGTATCATCAAGTTTAATGCAGGAAATTCAGAGTTATCTCACTAATAACAAAAGTTCATTAAATATGCAAATGAGAAGATAATTGACATGACACTCACAGTATCATCATAATGTTCTTAGATTGTCATCTGTGAAAAGTTTCATGAAATTTTGTGCAGTATTTCTTGATATATGTCTACACTGTCATTACCGTCTCCATAGGGAAACCATTGTACGGAAAAAAACGATATTGCATAACTTCATTAATATGCAAGCCACACTAACCAAAATCTAATCACTTCTTGCAAGTAGCATATGGTACCTGTGTACCAAATCTGACTTGAATCCGTTCAGGCGTTTTTGAGTTATCGTGTAAACAGACAGACAGACACACACACACCACACTAACACACACACACACACACACACACGGACAGACAGACAGACATCGCTATGACAATAGCCCACGTGTTTACACACGTGAGCAAAAAAGGGTATTGGCTGTGTAACTGTTCATTCACACTGCCTCTTGAAAATCTGAAGGTTATTTACAAGCAAAACTCTCACCTATTCTCTACATCAGACTTACATTTATCAATTGATTTGCGCTAACAAGCAATACATTAATGCATTGAGTGTATGAGACATTAAAGTCAAGGTTATTTGACTTACTTTCTAAGTATAACAGATACACGAAGAAACATACACACAAAATATTAGCCAAGCGACAATTTTGCGATACACTTGTGTCCATCCTGATATAAAATAATATAAGTGAACAACGGCCGATAGATTCGTCGGCACAAGGTTACATTTATTTGATCACAGATTACATTAACTGTACTTAAAGACGGGTTTGGATTTGTGTTATGTCAATGATGAACTAAAGCAAACACTCTGTTAATTGTTGGGTTTTTTCCTGAATTCTTGTTGTAAATGACAACAATTATTCACTCGTTGACGATACTGGCTCCTCTTCTGAGATACAAGTTTATTATGCAATTCAAGTTTATTTTTTGTAAAATTTCCACTCATGAAAGTATATTCTTTGATTAAGTACTGTGATTTTTATGTCCATTTAATGTTAAGAAATTGTGCCAGTTTATATCTTTTACCACGCCTAAATCATTTATTTCTTATTGTTAAACTTACCGTGTTAACATCATTTTAATGTTCATTCTAGCGAGAATCTACTTCATTGCATGAGGCTTGTGGGGAAGGTCATGCAGACGTCGCTGAAGTGCTGATTAAACATGGTGCAGATGTCAATGCAAAGAATTCGGTAAGTACTCTACCAATTATGGGTATCTGAGTCGTAGTGCGTCAATAAATAAATATAGCCCATCCAGTAAAACATTATGGTCACTTTATTGAATAATGCCACCAATAACTTTATAATGTTCCATGGTCATACATTCTATATGGCTAAGATGGATATTTTGTATGTGTACGCATATACTACTTTGTTTTTGTTCCTTAGATTTCTCTGTTTATTCTGTAAAATACTTTTGTAATCCCACTTGCATTTAGACCAAAGGCCTTGAAACGCAATAAACTGAAATCGGAACTCTGAACAATCGTGTTACATCACATCAAAATGTAGGAGAGCAAACTATTGTTTTCACGACAAACAGGATTGGAATTAATCTGAGATAATTGCATATATTAATTGTTCACTAATTTATAAAAAAATTATTTGCCATATACCTAAACTCATACAAAACAAGGAATAGCAAAAATGAACAGTAGATAAGCTTACATTTGCTGATTAAACCAAAATTAATACGATATCAACTTATCCCGAGTTGGTTCAATTCGTGTTGGCCGTACTCTGCCAACAAAAGGGTATTTGAAAAAAAAACAACTTTACAATTTATTGAAACCTACTGGCCTGAGGACATCATTAGTCCCAAATTTTTGTTGGGTCCCAATTGATGATTAAGAATTCAATCAATAGTAATTGCGTTTGCCTCAAAAAAACAAATATGGCAGAAAGATATAGTGTAACCTATCATTATCTTTCATCGATGTCTTGGCAGTGTACCAGTTTGCCTGTTTACTTGTACCTGTTTATTTACGCTGCCTCCGGTAAATTTGAAGATGAATTATGAGCAAAGTCTCACCTCTTCTCTATATCAGACATACATTGATTAATTGATTTTGGCTCACAAGCAATAAATTTCAGCATTAAATGTACGGGACATTTAATTCCAAGATATTTGACGTACTTACGAAGCATAAAAGATACACGACCGAATATACAGCTAAAATATTAGGCGAGCGACAGTTTTGCGATACACTTGAATCCCACCTGATATAACAGATAGCAATGAACAAGGTCCGATAGATGCGTAAGCGTAAGGTAACATTTATTTGATCACGGATTACCTTTGCTGTACTCAAAGACGGGTTGTGATGAAAACCTGTTTTGGTTTTGGTTTTTTTTTCTGAAGCTTCTTGTAAAAGAAAACAACGATTTACTCGCTCCTCTTGAAAATTACTTATAACTTTGGAATTCACTGTATGCAAGCTGTGTGTTTTATAGGTTTTCCTTGATTAAGTACTGTGACAATTATGTTCAGCACTGAAACTGTGCCAGTTTGTGCCTCTTAGCACGCCTAAATTATTTATTTCTGATAGATATGTTATCGTGTTAACATCGTTTTTGGTTTATTCTAGCAAGAATCCACAGCATTGCATGCAGCTTGTGGAAAAGGTCATGCAGACGTCTCTGAAGTGCTGATTAAACATGGTGCAGATGTCAATGCTAAGAATTCGGTAAGTGTGACACAGTACCCAAAATTGATATTTGAATCATAGTGCCTCAACGAGTAAGTATAGGTCTCATCCACTGAAACGTTTCAGTCACTTTATTGAATAATGCCACGCCATGACTTAATAATGTACCATGATCATACAATGGTGTTACAACACATCAACATATAGCAGTGGAAAATATGGTTGCCACGGCTGTCGAGACGAACAACGGTTGAAGTAACACTATTATTCCCAATTTCTGTTGGATCCCGGTTGATGGTTGGAATTTCAAGCTAAAGTAATAGCGTTTGCTTTCAAAAAACTAAACAAATATGGCACAAAGGTTTGGTGTCATTTACTATTATTAATCATCAACGTTTTATTATTTACTCTGCTTCAGGAAAATTCGAAGGTGAATTATAAGCAAACTCTCAGTTTTTTTTTACATCAGATATGCATTGATTAAAGGGACATAAGCTGTAACTTATGGCAAGTTTTTCAGTTTTCTGCTTCTGTATATCAACTACCATGTCTGACCCTAATCCGTTTGTCATACTGAAATTTCGAGTATTCTTTTTGTCAACACAGCTTGTATGTGTGTAGTGATCATTGTTAATTGTTTACAAATGAGTTCTAGTCCGGACTTGAATACAATTTTCAAAAATAACAATGTAGATTATACTCATATAGGTTGTGTTGATATGCTAAAATACTTGGCATTAAAATACAGTTTAGGGATTCAATGCAGAAAGTGTAGGGAAACCACGAAACAAAAGTTCTGAAAAAATAGCCAAAAGATACAGCTTATGGAGCTTTGATTGATTTGCGTTTGCAAGCGATAAATTTCATCATATTGCAACTTTCATATTCAGACACCATTGCAGGGTAATGCTGTCTGTAGATAAGCATTATATTTAACTTAAATTATAATGCATTCTCCGCCATTGACATTTGTAGTGAAACAGCGCTTTTGAAAATGTCAGAAATGTTGCAACAGTTAGCATTATTGATACATGCTGCATGTTATTGTAAGGAAAAAATACATGAAAAAGAAAACCATGTGCAAAACATATTTTGAAAAAGACGAAGGGGAAAGCTTATCGACATATCTAGCAAAGCTTGACACAATCTTGCCCATTTACAAATAAATTTTTAATCACCTTTTAATAAAATAATTCATATTAAGACGGTCTTCCGTATACGGGCGAGAGCACACAACTCTTAAACATTGAAAATTCGAGCTATTTAATGCCGACATACTTACCGAGCGTAACAGACGCGCAAACAAACATACACATAAAATTTAAGCCCAGCGACATTATTTGCGATATAGTTGAGTTCACCCTATTATGACAAATATAAATGAACAAAGGCCGATAGACCAATCGGTATGAGGGTAATGTTTTGCTCTCATAGACTACATCGCTGTACTCAAAAAATGGTTTGGAGTTGTGGTATGTCATTGACGGACTAATGCAAAAGTGTCTTTGTATTTTTTGAAAGATTGTTGTAAATGACAACAATGATTCGCTCGTTCGTTCTCTAAGTTACCGATAACTCTGGTATTTAGTATATGCAAGCTGTGTATTTATGAATTTTCCTCGATTAAGTACTGTGACTTTATGTTGAGAACTGAATTGTGCCAGTTTATGCCTCTGACCAGGCCTACGTTATTTATTTCTGATTGTTATATTACTGTGTTAACATCGTTTTCATTGTTTTTCGTAGCAAGAACTCACAGCATTGCATGTGGCTTGTAGAGAAGGTAATGCAGACGTCGCTGAAGTGCTGATTAAACATGGTGCAGATGTCAATGCTAAGAATAAGGTAAGCAAATTTGACACATTACCAAAAAATGTATATCTGAATCGTAGTGCTTCAACAAGTTAATATAGCCGTCATCCACTGAAATGTTAGAATCACTTTTTCATTGTCATACAATCGTGTTATATACTATCGAAATACCGTAGAGAAAACTATGGTATCACGACTTTGCTCTGCGAGCAAAATGAGTCGTTGAACATTGACAAAATATAATTTTTACTATAACCCAAACGGTATTCAAACCCCTACACACTCACAGCAACATCGCCTAGCTGCTAGGCCTCACACACAACCAGTCGGCCACCGTTTCCAACTTTATAATTTATTGAAACCTTTTACATTACCACACGAATAATGGTCTTTGAATATTATTTTTCCAAATTTGTCCAACTTATTGATGGTTAAGGATTCAATCTACAGTAAAAGCGTTTGCTTCGAAAAAATCCAAATAGCAGAAAGATTTGGTGTCACTTACTGTTTTTCTTCACCGACGTCTTGGCAGTTTACCTGAAGAAGAATCATAAGCATTCCTGCTGATCGCATTCTAAGCTTGAAAGTTATTTTCCGGTGTTCAAATTGATATACAAATTTTTCAGCAGCTGTGCAGTTTTCTATGACAACTGATATCTCTCTGAGGTGCTAACTCTTTTGTTTATCACAGTAGAATATCAACTGAATAAAAAGGAAATCAATACTTTTACTTCTATTTTGTAATGCAAAAGTTATAAGAAAATTAACGGGTTCATTTTATTGGAAACAAATTACAATTCTTTGGATCAAAAACCTTTATATGCCACTTGATCATACTCTAATACAGGCTGGACAGCTGTATTCACCAAGACAATACTATATCCAATAGTAGACGCCTAACAGTGACAAAAAGCATGGATGCTGATAAACACACATGGCTTCTCTATTTTGAAATGTTCTATTGCAGGACGGAGACACGGCTTTGGACGCAACGGTAAAACGTTACAAAGAATATAGGCATTTGGTAAGTTAGAAGTATGTGTAGCAATAACGCTATATTTCTGGTTATTAAAGGGACAAAGTCGGTCATTTTTCATGAATTTTGTTTGATACGAGATACTACTGATATTGTTTGACATGTTGAAAGATAGTGAATGAATGGACCCCGGTTTTAGGCACGATGCACGAAACCATCGCGAAAATGAATTAATGGTCATGACCATTAATTCATTTTCTCCATGGTTTCATTTAATTTGTCTATAACCGGGATCGAACATATGCATGGTCACCGATTTTTTTTCAGTATCTTAAATTTCAACATGTCAAAAAATATAAGTAGTATCTTGCATCAAACAAAATTCATGAAAAGTGGCCGACTTTCTCCCTTTAATAATTGAAATATCTTTGAGTTTCTATGGCACTTTCTGATGCATTATTCATACCTCCAGTATATACATACATGCATAATTCTACGCGCGAATTCAGTGAACCTGTAATGTTTTCCTATATTGTTTCCCTGGAAACCGTGCATAAAACAAAAGTCTTGTAATCTACGTAAGAATAGTTTGACCTTTAGTGAGAAAAGAACGAGCAGGGTCACTTTGGTCCCAATGCATACTAAGATACAAGTTGTTATAATTCTTACAGGGAAACCGGGAACGGGGAAAATATTTGCGTGTCATCATTCTACTGCTCCGTCTGGGACCTGCTGACATCTCAATAAAGGTAAATATCTGTTATACTAGGATAATGTCAAATGTCATATCAAATGATATAACTTATATCCTTCAGCAGCAATGCATCAATAATGCAACTAACAATATTTGTCTACATATACAAGTAAACCAAATAAAATGTGTTTAATAATCTGCTATGAAGACGCTGCTTTTACAAAAGTCAATGACGTCATTTACTTTCACAGGAAAGAATGACTTACTGATTCAGAAATCTTTCCCAAATTAAGTATTCATTATCGCCGTAGTGCAAAAGTCATCAACACTGATATTATCAAAGGAATCCCTATCAAGTTGACAGAAATTATTAATTCATACCTTAAAGGTGAAATTTCAAATGATGATACTCCTTTTCATTATTCATTTGAATTGTATTATTTACTGCTATCAAATTCCCCTTTGTGCACAATCGAAAAGGGTACCATTTACAAATATTTGATCAATATTCTGCAAAACAAACGCCTTCCAAACACTTCCGACATCATTTGGTCCTTCTACGTCATGATAACTAGCGTATATTCATCATTTAAGTTGCACTAAAAGTGTTGTGGTCGATCGTGCGTTTTGAAGTTATGACAAATAAGCCATTCACTCACTCCACAACTTTTGAGTTTTGTATTTAGTTATGTCACCTAAGTTAAGGTTCGAGTTCATTCGCCTTGACCGCCTTATTAGCTGTCAACATTTATGCCGCGGACGTTTCTACCGGGTGGCACCATAGCTTTCCAAGTAATATAATATAACATAGCATAATATAATATCACATAATATAATATAACATATTATATTATATTATATTATATTATATTATATTATATTATATTATATTATATTATATTATATTATATTATATTATATTATATTACATTATATTATATTAATCTTCGTTCAGCTCGGAAATACTCTTTACATATTGACTGTAATACAACGGGTCGATGATCTTTACGCCACCTGTATTTTCCTCAGTTAAAGTGAGACATGATCTTGTGTAGTATACACATGCCCGTAATATTACCTAAGCGAGGACTTTTTACGAAGTAGTTACTGCTTTGGTTTTTTTCGATAAAATGTGATAATTAATTCGTTGTTTTCCCAAATTAGAAAAGTTTGAAGAAGATGGGAAAACTGAAAAGATTTGTGGTCGACTCGCCCGATGTGGATACTTCATCAGTAGACATTTTTGATAAGGAAGCATCCAGTTCTTTGACATCATGGTACGAGAATGGTCACACAACGTCAGTCGTGATTTTCAGTGACAACACAGCACTGTCGAAGCTATCTGGTATATTACCGGAGGAGCATGCAATAAGTTCGCTTATTTTATTTGACGTTGATATGAAGAATGTAAAAAATTTACCTGTATCTCATGCTGTATGTTTGTTCAGTATCAAATCATTTGATCATGGGACAGTGATGTCTTGGCTTTTGCCATCAACCAAGATATTTCGATGTGTTGATAACAACATAAGTGTACCATGGTATATCAAATTGTCTTGCTGCCTCGATATTCTTAACATTAGTCACTGCACTCTCAAGGTTGGGAAGCGCACTGCAACTTCTAATGAGACTAAAATGAAATATATCCACATTGCCTGTGACAGTGTAAAACAACTGATTCTCAATGACAATGGTTTGACTGCGCTACAAGAAGATATTGGTTCAATTCCCGGGTTAGAAGTCTTAAACGTGAGTAACAACTCAATTCAAAGAATGCCGCCATCATTGTGTAAACTGGTTGATCGCAAAGATTTGAATATAAAACGTAACCCCTCTCTGAACATACCTAGAGATATCATCAAAGACGGTAAGGATGCCATTATTAATTATCTAACGGAATTTTTAGACTTAAAGACGATACCGAATGACCATGTAAAGGTAAACCTTGTAGGTCATGAAGGCGTTGGGAAAACAAGTTTTGTAAAAGCGCTGACAGGAAATGAAAAACAAAAAGTTCAGAAAACAGATGGCATCGCAGTTTCTGAACTATTATTGGATAAGATGTCTCTAAAGTTAACGATCTTTGACTTTGCCGGAGATGTCGATTTTCTGGAATCACACTCATTGTTCATTACAGATGATAGTGTGTTCCTTGTCGTATTTGATCTGAGTAAATGTTCCATTGGCACATCTGTAACAAACACTTCCTGGTTACACCAGGTTGGCAGAGTAAAACTGTGGTTGCAGACAATTTTCTCTCACGCGCCAAATTCGGCCGTTTTATTGGTTGGCACCCATGCTGATGCGCCAACGTTAAACAAGGACATGCTAGATTTCATATGGCAGAGGTTTCGAGAGGAAATGTGCGAAGTGAGAAAACATCACCTTTGGCATTATAAGAAAAGCATCGACGGAAGTTGCCTTGTATGTAAAAACCTGGAACAATTATGTAGGGAAAGTGACTTTGGTGGATTAGCCGGCTACGTTGTCGTTCGTGAATCCGAAAGTCTTGACGATATCACAGAAACTGATTCCGAGGATAGAGTCGTTGTATCATTCCCTCACATTCTGGGATATTTTGAGGTTTCCTGTACAGAACAATTCCCGAGACGTACGTTTTCAAGTGAAAACAAAAGCATACAGCAAGTCAAAAGAGAATTGATAAAAGTAAGCTTCGACACCATCAAGTCATCATATCCAGAGATACCAGAAAGGTGGCATTTACTTCGAGGTAAACTTAAATCCGAAGGTTTGAAACGTACGAATCCCCTAATATCGTATCAAGAGTATGAAACTCTTGCCATCGATACTGGAATTGAGAACCAGAAAGCAATACTTAATGCAACAAGCTTTCTGTGCAGTCAAGGGGACATCATTTTAGACAGGTCAAAATCAGGGAATGGTTTCACGGATAACGTTGTCGTTCTAGATGCTCAGTGGTTAGCAAATATATTGAGAACGTTGATATCATATGGCAGGGAGAACGGAAGTACTGAGGAATACATAGACAGTAATGGAATATTAAATATGCAAAACCTGAAGAAAGCTTGGAAAGATATTGATGTTAAGCATCACGATGCTCTTTTGGAAGTGTTTGTATCGATGCGCATTTGTTTCCCTTATAGTGAGACACAAAATCAAGTTTCCGCCCCTGAATCAAAGCAGCAATATTTGTTTCCTTGCAAGCTACCAGTTGGCCAGCCTAATCGTGAAGATTGGTTTCCTCATCCGAAACCAGGACAGAGACAAGCTAGCCTGTTGTGTAGATTCGCTTTTCTACCACCTTTATTTTTCTGTGCTCTAATAGTTGCAGTGAACAAGGGAATGGAATTCGTACAGGGGATAAAACCAAAGTACACAAGAAACAACATTGTCTTCCAATGTCGTGACACAGTGGCTCCTTGTGCTGAATGTTGCAAATTAAGCCGTTCTTATGCTAAAGCTACACATCATGTTCGATATGAGATGCTTTACCATAGCAACAGCATCCTTATCAGTGCGCGAGGGCCACAGGCTTGTTGTATCTTAAATCAACTTAAAGACATTGCTATCGATGTTGGCAAAAGCAATTTGTACAACAATATCGACATGAATATCGCCGAATCACTGGCTTGTCCCCACTGTGTCAAACTGCGCAAAGACGACATCGGAACAATCATGACCAGTGGCGAATCTCAATATTGTTCAAAGTTTCATGACCACAACTTTGGCAGTTGGGATGATTTGTTACTGTGGAATGGCGTCGACAGAACAGATTTCTACAGTGCCACAATTGATGTGCATAATGATATGTATTGCCCGAGTTGTTTCATAATTTTACCTGTAAACATCAGGGTCATGTCCTCAATAGCCCGATTGGCACACAAGGTCATGTCTCATGTCTATGATGGCTATGCCGTTCACTTACTTTGCGAATGTCCTGGGTCATTGCACTTTTTATATTCTCCTGGATATCGAATCCGCAATGTGAAAAGTTTTATTAAAAAGTACGGCGAACACATCTGTAGGGTATTGAAAATCATCCAGAAGGCTAGCCGTTTGTTGAGTTTCATTCCTGGCCCAACATCGGCTGCAGCAACCATGTCCGATGTCGCAACAGTGGCTAATACCCTGCTTTCAGAATTCATAAACGATTTCGGAAGCCAGTGTCCTGCGTTGAATGGAATACGAAATGAACCCCATGAAGAATCTGAGAAAGAATTGAAGATAAGTACAGAAAATCTCAGTCGACGGGAATTTCAAAGGTTTCTCGGGAAAAGCGATGAAGATCGTAAATTTGGCGACCTTATCCCTGTAGCACATGGGGAAAGAATTGTTTGGGTCTGTGACGAACATCGCAAAATGCTTCAAACTCCAAGATAATATCTTACTGTGAATGTAAATAGACTGAATTACATGTAAGCATACATGATACTTCTTGACATTTCCCTTGTCCAACTATTCAACTTTTTGAATACTTTCATGTTACCTCCCTTCAATAACTGGAAAGCAGTGACGTCAAACCGGTAACACATTCAATAGACTTTGGTAGACCATGGAACACGAGTATTCCTTTCCGAATGAGTAATATGCATAATAGTATATTGTATCATATTATTCCTTATTACATTTGAATTGTCAACACAACAATGATTGTTCACTTAGTCGATCTGTCGCAATGAACGTAAGGCACTTTGAATATATACATGATTACCGGTACTTAGCACCAATATACACTTGTCTATATTAAGACTTACATGTAAAGGACTTCTTAACCTTGCATCGAAGTTACAATACACGAGAAAATGATAAAAACGATTGGAAATAATTTGGGATGTTTGGATGATGAAGTAATGTCGATTTAATCTCAAAATGTAACCTTAAAATGTAATCAATTTTTCTTTTAAATTACACATTTGTCTTCATGAGTAATTTGTAACATAACATTCAGCTATAAGGCACCTAAATCGTTTGAGAAGATCCAATTATCCCAAATTAGTTCCAATCGTGTTGATATAGATCAGTGGTCTAACATTGTACCGCAAGAAGAAGTTAATGATAATACAGTTTTATTTTTGTAGTTGATATACCATCCTTTTGGGATTTGAATGTAAGATATTACTGAAAATATTAAATATCGCCTTTTGTGGTGTCTAATTGTCTTTGTTGTTTGTGTTGGTAGATAAATTTTGAGTTACATCAACAATTAATCGCGACCGACTAAAATCACACGTGAAATTGAACAGATTTGCATTAATATAATGATAGTACCACATGCACAATTTATGCTTGGTCAAATACATCTTGACAGTTCCATGCAAGTTTTGTTATACTTCTACTTTTCACGAATCTAACGTTCAGCGTTATATTTTACGTGCATTTACATGTGAGGTTGTACCTATTTTTCAATTACAGAAAACTTAATATGTATTAGTAAGCAATTGTATGTAAAACCAGATTGACATTGAAATATATGATTTAGAGGTTATCATTTTCAATACTGAGTACCCTATAAATACAACTCTTTACCATGATACGTCATATCTTCTGCACATTTTATATGTAATAAGTGTAAAGGGTACCAGCAGAAGCGATTGCTATTTCGTATATGCAATCGTATATCTTTAGCCTTCCATTCGATACGGATAAGTACCCATAATAAGGTTATTAGTTAATGTTTAATCAGAAAGTTGTTATATGGCGCATTAAAAAAATTCTCGATTGAAGACGGTCGTCAAACTATTCCGCCCATAAGCAACATGAATTTAATTATTTGACGACGTAAATCAACATTTTTTATGCCAATCGCAAAGTAGACGTTGAATCTGGCTCTACTGTTCAGTACTTAAAGATAATGTTACACTAAAAGCGAATGGTTATTAATTCATTGGCATATCATATGAAAATCTAAGACTTCAACAGTCTTTGAATGAAATTAGTATAGATTTATTCAACAATTATGTAGGTTGATCATAAAGGTATATATTTTTATGATGTTTTCCCGATTTTTATGCTTTTAAATGTTTCTGTTAGAACATTAAACTGGATAATAGAACACTACAACAGTTTGCGTCGACAATATTGCATCGTTTATTTTCTATGAACATGTATTCTTTACCGGAAATTTTGGATGAGCATTTTGGCAACTTACGCTTCAGTAAAGGTTTTAAATCTTGACAGCGAAATGTTTTGGAGCCTATATTACCTAACAATATACATTTTTAACGATATATCTTACTTTTATTTGCATAATGACAAAGTTTAGGCTTCCCCGTTTGTGTTTGTTATGTACAAGCAAAAGTTTGATTCAGTGCGCCATGCTGAAAAGTTTACGTTTTGTCAGAGAAGTAATGTGTGCCTGTTCGACTTGTTACTATTGAGCAAGATTTATCAATGATATCTAGAAAGATGTTTCCCCGTCGGACTAGTTCAAAGCCAGGACTTAAAGGTGTTGTCTGTTGTCAAAATCATCATAGCGTGATATAATAAGTGCATGTAAAAA
Source organism: Ptychodera flava (assembly GCF_041260155.1). Lineage (NCBI taxonomy): Eukaryota > Metazoa > Hemichordata > Enteropneusta > Ptychoderidae > Ptychodera > Ptychodera flava. The sequence continues at coordinate 2,323,982 of NW_027248355.1, read as the reverse complement.
GGGACAGTGACTTCACACATCTCTTGTAAGCCGAAAATTGCAATATTCTTGAAAAACCTAAGTATGTTCTTTTCGTAAAAAAAGAAGAAAACCTATTTCCGTTTTGTAAAAGTCGATTTTCTGTGGGTAAAAACCTATTTTCTTTGTGTAACACGATTGGAACTACTTTGGGGTAATTGGATGTCCAAATTTTTTTTTATTTCTCAAAACTATTTGATACCATATAGTTGAATGTTGCAATATTACAAATTAACAAATTACCCATAAAAATAAATGTGTTACTTAAAAAGAAAAGCAGACGCGCTTACGTATTTTTTTTCTATAGAAACATTTCCTTTTTGTAAATATAGTTTCTTCTTGTAAAGAATATTTTATTTTTGTAACAAAAATTTTGTTGTTGTTAAAGTATTTTCTTGTTGTAAAACCTATTTTATTTTATGTAAAAAATTATTTTTGTACAAACCTTATTCCAGCTTTTGCCCGTGCAAATTTTGACGTGGTATCCGGTTCAGGCCCCGAGAACCGGATAACCACCTTGTCTATGAATATTAAGCGTGAACGAGGACGATAACAAAGAATGCTTCAGATCAGGCTGGCCGAAACGCAAACAGATTATCTCCACTTAATCCCAAATTCTACACTTGACTCTTCTAAGTATTTCTCTGCATTCCACCTTGTCACTCGTAACAACTGGATTTTAGGTAGCTTGAGAACGGCGACACCAAACGATGTGTCCATTGTCATTTAGAGTTGAAACAGATACTTGCAAACTATAAAAGTGCATGTTATGTTGTAAAATACCAAAGTCACCATTTTTGGTCGAAGATGAAAAGAAATGCGTTGCGACACATGATTATTTTGAATATTATAGTCTCAACTTCCCTCAAATCACGGCCATACATGAACGCGCTCGCGTATGTCCCGACGCTCTAAGCTGACATTGTATGCTATGCATTACAAGTCAGCGACGAGTGTTACGCTTGCAATTGTGTCGATCGGTACAACGGTACGACATGTATCAATGGCCAAGTTCAAGTTACTTGAATGATTGCAAAACTGATGTTTTTACTCCATTGTTATGGACAGGTGTCCAACATTCATATGTGCCGAAAATTTCGGCCAATGGGACATAACACTAAAACAAAAACTGACCGACTTTGCCTGTAGAAGTTCACCCAAAAACGCGCATGGCCTTCTGAGCGCGTCAACATACGCGCCAAACAACTTTGTTCACTATATGGCTTTCAGGGTGGCTCATCCCTTGTCGCCGCAGCCGCAGCTTAAAAAGAAAGCAGACGCGCTTACGTATTTTTTTTCTATAAAAACATTTCCTCTTTGTAAAAATAGTTTCTTCTTGTAAAGAATATTTCCTTTCTGTAACAAAAATTTTGTTGTTGTGAAAGTATTTTCTTGTTGTAAAACCTATTTTATTTTATGTAAAAAATTATTTTTGTACAAACCTTATTCCAGCTTTTGCCCGTGCAAATTTTGACGTGGTATCCGGTTCAGGCCCCGAGAACCGGATAACCACCTTGTCTATGAATATTAAGCGTGAACGAGGGCGATAAAACTTCAAAGGATGCTTCAGATCAGGCTGGTCGAAACGCAAACAAATTATCTCCACTTAATCCCAAATTCTATACTTGACTCTTCTAAGTATTTCTTTGCATTCCACCTGGTCACTCCGTAACGACTGGATTTTAGGTAGCTTGAGAACGGCGAAACCAAATAATGTGTCCATTGTCCATTGAGTTGAAATAGATACTTGCAAACTATAAAAGTGCATGTTATGTTGTAAAATACCAAAGTCACCATTTTTGGTCGAAGATGAAAAGAAATGCGTTGCGACACATGATTATTTTGAATATTATAGTCTCAACTTCCCTCAAATCACGGCCATACATGAACGCGCTCGCGTATGTCCCGACGCTCTAAGCTGACATTGTATGCTATGCATTACAAGTCAGCGACGAGTGTTACGCTTGCAATTGTGTCGATCGGTACAACGGTATCAATGGCCCAGTTCAAGTTACTTGAATGGTTACAAAACTGCTGTTTTTTTCTCCATTGTTATGGACAGGTGTCCAACATTCATATGTGCCGAAATTTCGGCCTATAGGACATAACACTTAAACAAAAACTGACCGACTTCGCCTGTCGAAGTTCACCCAAAAACGCGCATGGCCTTCTGAGAGCGTCAACATATGCGCCAAACAACTTTGTTCAGTATAGGGCTTTCAGGGTGGCTCATCCCTTGTCGCCGCAGCCGCAGCTTAAAAAGAAAGCAGACGCGCTTACGTATTTTTTTTCTATAGAAACATTTCCTTTTTGTAAATATAGTTTCTTCTTGTAAAGAATATTTTATTTTTGTAACAAAAATTTTGTTGTTGTTAAAGTATTTTCTTGTTGTAAAACCTATTTTATTTTATGTAAAAAAAAAAATTGTAGAAACCTTATTCCAGCTTTTGCCCATACAAATTCTGACGTAGCGGCTATCCGGTTCAGGCCCCGAGAACCGGATAACCACTTGTCTATGAATATTAAGCGTGAACGAGGACGATACAAAGAATGCTTCAGATCAGGCTGGCCGAAACGCAAACAGATTATCTCCACTTAATCCCAAATTCTACACTTGACTCTTCTAAGTATTTCTCTGCATTCCACCTTGTCACTCCGTAACACTGGATTTTAGGTAGCTTGAGAACGGCGACACCAAACGATGTGTCCATGTCCATTAGAGTTGAAACAGATACTTGCAAACTATAAAAGTGCATGTTATGTTGTAAAATACCAAAGTCACCATTTTGGTCAAAATGAAAAGAAATGCGTTGCGACACACGATTATTTTGAATATTATAGTCTCAACTTCCCTCAAATCACGGCCATACATGAACGCGCTCGCGTATGTCCCGACGCTCTAAGCTGACATTGTATGCTATGCATTACAAGTCAGCGACGAGTGTTACGCTTGCAATTGTGTCGATCGGTACAACGGTACGACATGTATCAATGGCCCAGTTCAAGTTACTTGAATGGTTACAAAACTGCTGTTTTTTTCTCCATTGTTATGGACAAGTGTCCAACATTCATATGTGCCGAAAATTTCGGCCTATGGGACATAACACTTAAACAAAAACTGACCGACTTCGCCTGTCGAAGTTCACCCAAAAACGCGCATGGCCTTCTGAGAGCGTCAACATATGCGCCAAACAACTTTGTTCAGTATAGGGCTTTCAGGGTGGCTCATCCCTTGTCGCCGCAGCCCTTCTGTAAGCGCACTGTATATGGGAGTTCATCCATTCGTATTTTTTTTAAAGTTTATCTTTCTTCATAAACTTTTGCCAGGCATTCGCTTAGATATTTACACTTCAGGTTTAGGTCACAGCTTCATTGCATCATCATCAGGACTTTGTGACAATTTTTAAGCCTCTTTATCAATATCAGTGTGTGTTGCTGCTATTTCAAAAACAGGCCAACCAACAGTCATCCAGAGATTTGTTACGTTTGACGTCTGCTTGCCCAAATGTATACATATGTATGTCAGGCCTTTGAGTACAATCAGTACTAATAGATGAAAACAAAGTATAGGTCATCAGTTTCAGATCAAGTTTTAGAAGAGCAAAAGTTCGAAGGGGCTACGGGGTAAGTTGTAGTTTTTTTCCTTGTGTCCCTTAAATTCTCTAGTGACAAAGTACAAGGATAAAATAATGTATTGTTGTGTTGTGAGGGCGCCGTTTAGAAATATGATAATGAAATACAGGAAGTTTCAGGGTCAGTATATGCGCTTCCTCCAGAAGAATAGTATCCATTTCACTTACGAACAAAAATTGTCCTCTCTTTTCATTCCATGCATTATTTTTTCAGAGAACATTTTTCCCTCCCAGAGGTTTTCCAATCTCTGGATTTTAGAGCGAAATCTCAATTTGCTTCGTCTTCAGCCATAATGGGAAAAAACAGGTTCTCAATTTGAGTTTTTTTGCCCCTTTATCCACAGTAGTAACAATTTGCTGAGCACAAAACAAATTTCTTACAATGATTAACATGCTGATAACTTTGAAATATATAAATTTGGCCAAAAATGGGTGACCAATTAACAGTCTATGAAATAATTTACCTACGTAGGTAACTTATTCAATCTTGTTCCAATCAAGTGGGGCCCAGACACAACAAGACACCCCTTGTGGTGGCGCAACAAGATCGAAGTCCAAGTCACTGCAGCCCCTGCGAATAGTGACTTGTCTCGATCATCAGGTTGACCTGTACGATGTTGAGAAAATTCGCAAATGACAACATTGCATGCTGAACAAGTGTATGCTATACATGTATTTATACTGGCATACTAGCAGTGTCTATCTCAAGATATGGAAGTTTATGAAAGAACCTTGAACAATTTTATGTTCAAATATAAAACTAACAATATCTGTGCATTTATGAACGTTAAATAATTTCATATACATGTACTTGATTAGACTAGGTTAATTTCACCAAAATGTAGATTCACTTTACATGTTAGTCTATGAGGAAAGTATGAATAATTGTTTTACGATACTAAACTAACTAAATCTGTGCTTTTATAGGTGTTTGACAGTTGATACAAATTTACTTGATTCAAAAAGGATGTTGGAAAGTTAAGACGTAGACAACACTTATGATGTATGAATTTCAACTAAAAGTATTACTTAAATTTTTATGGTAGTCTACAGGTTACTGTTAAATATTTTCCCTGACAAAACTTGCTATATCTCCCATGAGTAAGTACTGGGAATTGGTCATTGCCCTAAGTAGCCCGATTTACAAGAAGACAAGCCTCGGACGTGCCAAGGCAAGATGTTCATGTAACAGATAATTATACTTTTATTCAGATTTACAGTTAAATGACTATAGTGGATGAAATCATGCAGTGAATCATTTTCATTTCTCGGAATATTTTTGAACACCGAAACTGCGTTTTGACGGGACTGGTACTTATGAAAATTAAGTGACCCCCTTCTGTGCTGTTTAAAAAATACAGGATCCCCATATGCAGTTTTCAAATGTAAGCAGGACAACTCCTGGATTATGCCGGCCCTCACCTACCAGGCCTAAATGAACGCTCCCTTATGGCGCGTTGAGAGCTCTCAAGCTGGAGTTTGAAATTTGCGAGAGCTCAAAAATGTTAAGCGGCGCGCCGGTTTTCTTGTTGAGCATATAAACCCCGGCTCCAGCCAATCAGCTTGCCGGATTCCAGCAAATGTCGATATGGAAAGGATGTGAGTAACACCGTGCCTACATTTAAAGAAAAAAAACAAACTTTAGTAGCGTTTATAAAGTTGATAGTGAAATGCTGAAGTATAATTGCACCGATGTGTAAAGATATTTTTTGTACTTCAATCGTAACACATTTCCCCTCCGCCCTAACCCAGTCTTCGTCGTCATTCATCTCACTAACTGCTCGAACTTGAAAGACTTAAAATTCTTCCTCAACATTTCTTGACAAACGTTTGAACCATTCAAAGCCACACCAAGCAACTTTTACTAGCTGTAAAACCAATTACATGTCATGTTATAATTCAAAAATGCCTGGCATCTCTTCGTTAACTGTATGACTAAAAATGAAATGTTCGATTTTCGCAATCTTACGAGTGTAAAAATGATTACTTTCTCAGAGAGCTTTTAAACGAATGCCTGCAAGCGGGTGATAATAAAAGAAGAATGTTAATTGTTGGGAGTCCTAATATCTGTCCCGCAGGCGCATTCTTATTTAAAATGCATCATGTCAGTGTGTTTTGGTGTTTTTTCCAGCAATAAAAGTCGATGTCTCGTCAATAAACATGTTACTGAGAAATAATATTGAACACATGTCGCATTTCACTAAGCAAGAGAAGAAAGGCAGCGGGAGAATGATTTGACAAATTGAAATCATCAAATCTTTATTTTTCAACACACCAGAGTACAATTATCTATCAGAATGTCTATAGCAAAGTAGAAATGTTAAAAAAGAATGTCTTTGAAAGTTAAAGATAAAACGCATAAAACACAGCCGCCTTTTTATAAAAAAGTTGTCGGAAGTCAGGATAGCATTGCACTCCTATTATTGTAAACTATGTACACTGTTACTGTTTAAGTTTAATTTTTTAGTCAAGACTAATTGTCCTTTATGAAGGATGATAGTAGAGAAAATACACGGTTGTAAAGCCTGAGTTGACAAACTGAAATATTTCGACAGGCTCTTATCAGTAGAATAATAAAATGCAACTTGTATTTACAACTGAAAAAATGTAACCACCATCGAAACTTACAGATATAGTTGTTTTCAAATTGATATACTCCGGCCTTCACGTATTTCACAGCAGAGTATGATATGAGTCAGGGGCAGGTACGGCGACATGTTTCACCTGAAAGTTAGCGTTTGGCATCACGTCAAACGCCCATCGACGTGGCATGTGCATTAGCAATCGCCCAGTCGAGAGTATTTCGCCTTTGGAAACAAGCAACTGATCGACTGAAAGTGCCGCCGATAAAAACGCCATGAAAATAATTTCGGAAATGCCAGACTTTAAAAATAATAATTACCAGTACCTGATAGTGCTAGTATTAACAGTTGGGTTACAAAACACTGCATAGTATGCAGGGAAATTAATGGTACAACTGTTACATTTTGCATCTGGGCCTATGAATGCTTGGTAGCTGCTTGAAGTTACAGCAACCGGGGTGACCACCAGTAAAATTCATGACCAAAACGTCACACGAAAAGGACATAAAATAATCGACTTTGTTGCTATCACATATGAAGTATCGTGGCAACAATGAACCAAGCCTTTAAATTAAAATAAATTGATGTGATTAAATGTTACATGAAGACAGTCATTTCCACGAGAAAGTTGAAAAACCTCTCTTTGTTCGCTGGAATAAACGCGCAATCGACGTCACTGCCGACATAATGACTGCTTAGTAAATCAAATCTCCAACCTTTGAAACTAAATTCGCTCCTTGCCAAATTCTCATGCTACAACAAACGACTTGAATTTATAATCGTCGAAAATTAAGATCAAAATACTATCCCTTACTTTTCCAGTGACTTAGTGTGGTCTGGTCCCCTGCCCCAGTGTATACCGCTGGCTGCGCTGCTCACGAAAATAGGGTCAGGCATGCATGCGCTAATATTTCTGTCAGAATTTTGACTGAATATTTATTAGCACAGTCACCTGATGAGATCGTGTAATCAGTATATCTGTATATTGGCAAGCTGAAGTTGAAGTTACTTGCATGGTTTCACTCTAAAGTCTCAGAATCTGTTCTTCTATAATGACATTTAGTGATGAAATGACGATTTCCGTCAATGATTTTTTCTTAAACGTGACCTGATGACCATGGTTACAGATTATCTATCCCTTTTGCATGTTCGATGCGACAATGACTCAATAGTAAATGCTTTTTTTGTTTTCCATTCAATGTCAACAAAAGGTGCTCGGTTAGGGAAACTATGGAGGTAATATTACTCCATTAGCATACGAAATCTAAACTCGAAGGTAGCTCCAGCTTGGAAATAATGTCAACTCAATCACTGCACTCGTACTATTGACCAATGATAGTCATGCTTAAAATAGCCCATACCTGACTCTATTTTCATGACCAGCGCAGCCAGCGATAGAAATGGGGCAGGGAACCAGACTATTTATTTGTGGGAAATATACTCAAGGCCAACTCTCCAAGCAATTACGGGGCTCTTAGCAATACTCAAAACACTGGCACCTGAACATGACACATTGTTTTCCGCCTCATATTAGGGTGAGGTGTTCTCATGTTAGTTGAAAGTTGACACTTTTTCAGCATATAATATAATATTATGCCAAGTAAAGAAGGAACGATAGCTCACTGCAAGTTTTGACATCATTACATTTGTTCTTCAAAATAGATGTTTTGTGCCCAGTGATTTAATTTTAAATGAAACCAGATATGAACTGAATATGCTCACGTGTTTTACAACAGGTTCATTAATAGTAGTGCGCTTCACAGAACAATGAGATATATGTTATCACTATATGTAGCAGGTTTTTTCAAGTTCGCACAGTACTCTCAGAGTTTAATCACTAATTACAAAACTTTATTTAATAAGCAAATGAGCCGTTCATTAACTTGACACTGCCCAATGCTTAATGGGACAATTAGATATCCATCAGATCAACATTTGTAGCACGTTTTATTTAATTTAATGCTGTGATTTTAGAGTAATGTCACTAATTACAAAGTTCATTAAATATGCAAATAAACCCTAAATTTACTTGACACTGTTCAATGATTCATAGCACAATTAAATATTTATCAAATCAATATCTGTAGCACGTTTCACAAAATTTTGGTGCCGAAATTTCAGAGTTATATACCTAATTACAAAGTTTATTAAATATGCAAATGAACCCATAATTAACTTTACAGTACAAAAAGCTTTACAACAGAGTTAGCTATCTGTCGTATCAGTATGTGCAGCAGTTTTTATCACATTTGATGCAGTTATTTCGGAGTTATATGACAAATTATAAGATTTCATGAAATATGCAAATGAGCTAATTATTAACTTGACACTGCTCAATGCTTCTCAGTACAACTATATATTTATCAGATCAACATCTGTAGCCAGTTTCATCAAATTTAACGCTGTAATTTTGGAGTAATATCACTAATTACAAAGTTCATTAAATATGCAAATGAGCCCTTAATTAACTTCACACAACTAATTGCTCTACATCGCAATTAGATGTCTGTCGGATCAGTATCTGCAGCAGATTTCATCACATTTGGTGCAGTTATTTTGGAGTTCTATCACTAATTACAAAACTTCATAAAATATGCAAATGACCTATTTGTTAACTTGACACTGCCAAATGCTTCTCAGTACAATTAGACATTTATCAAAACAATATCTGTACCCAATTTCACTGACTTGGGTGCCGTAATTTCAGAGTTATATACCTAATTCAAAAATTCATTAAATATGCAAATGAATCCTTAATTAATTTCACACTACTAAATGCTTTACACTACAGTTAGATATCAGTCGGATCAGTATCTGAAGCAGATTTCATCACATTTGGTGAAGTTATATCGGAGTTATATGACTAATTACAAACCTTCATAAAATATGCACATGAGCTATTTATCAACTTGACACTGCCTAATGCTTCTAAGTAAAATTAGATATATATCAGATCAATATTTGTTGCAAGTATCATCAAGTTTGGTGCAGGAATTTCAGAGTTATCTCACTAATAACAAAAGTTCATTAAATATGCAAATGAGAAGATAATTGACATGACACTCACAGTATCATCATAATGTTCTTAGATTGTCATCTGTGGAAAGTTTCATGAAATTTTGTGCAGTATTTCTTGATATATGTCTACACTGTCATTACCGTCTCGATAGGGAAACCATTGTACGGAAAAAAACGATATTGCAGAACTTCATTAATATGCAAGGCACACTAACCAAAATCTAATCAGTTCTTGCAAGTAGCACATGGTACCTGTGTACCAAATCTGACTTGAATCCGTTCATGCGTTTTTGAGTTATCGTGTAAACAGACAGACAGACAGACACACACACACACTAACACACACACACACACACACACGGACAGACAGACAGACATCGCTATGACAATAGCCCACGTGTTTACACACGTGAGCTAAAAATGAAGTAGCATTGTGAACAGCATGCGTTGTGTAAAATATGTGATGTTATGCTTTGTAGTTGAACAAAGGAATATGTACACTATAATAGTTTAACTTGACAACAGCAAAGCCTATTAAGGTGCAGCTGCACTTGCAAACACAGTTTTGTTAAAGTAATATTTCTCATCTATGGTGACAAGGACATCCCCTCCTACTTTATATTTTCAGAAAGCAGAAAATCCAAAATTTAGTATGGTAGTAATAGTTTACTCGAAGGATGAGGTGGATGTATATTTTAGGTAAAAAGCTTAAATTTTGGTATTAATGATAAAATTAATCCTAATCAAAAATTGATACTATTTTATGTAATGCAATATTTAAGTTAAAGCAAGAGCTTGTGTAGAAAAAACCACTATTTTATTTTGCATTATCTATTCTCATTCTAAAATGGCAAGGGTTGAAAGACAGACACTCAAAAAGGGTAGTTAAAAACATGACGAGCTAAATCAAAATGCCTCTTTTTCAGCATGTAAAATCTTTATTGCCAAACAAAATAAACGTTTTCTTATAGAGCACTTAAAGCAAATAATGTGAAAGTCTAGAACATTTTGACCCTGCCAGAGAGGAATCTTCAAATAGGTGATTTGCATATATTTTCATAAGTTAAGTTACGACTGCTTAACAAGCTTCAAGGTAAACCTAACCAATATTTTAATTTTTGGTTATAAAAGTTATTGAAATGGAACGAATATTTTGCAAAAAAAGTGATTTTGAGCAAAACACGCTGTGTTGGATGCAGCGTCAAATTAAATACGAAAGCATAATTCGAAAGTACAACAAATGCCAAAGCGAAATAGCCAAAAGAACCATAAGACGGAATACTGATCACGTGAGAAGGAAATGCTAAACATTCAAAATCATTATTCTCGATAGACATAAATATCAACCTTCATGAAGTTCATTAACATATTAAAATATGTAAGACAAATTCCTCGTAGCCTGTGCATATTATGGGGACAGTCATTAACACTGCAGCGCTACCGAATACATTTAGAGAAATCAACAATTTCATGCCCTGATTTTTGGTAAAGATAGTCTAACAAGAAAACCGATATCATGTAATTATCAGAGAAATCAGAGTCCAGACTTAAAATTCCTCCAGACTTGGCCAATCCATCGTGAATCATTTTTAAAGCCTTGGGAACTTTCTCCACATCTCGGAACTTGTGGTAGTTTTCTGATGTAAGATTACCACTTTTAGCTGGAAAAACAGGAAAAGAATATGGAGAGTTAGTATTACGCGTCAGATGTTTATGAACCCAGTAGTATTGTTTGAAATAATATTAATAATATGCAAATGCCAATATGAATTATGATATATTAAACATGTAATATTATTACGTTTACGTTAGCAACGGCTCTGTCATTGTGCTGATGATGTGCAGTGCTGATGATATGCTCTGCTGATGATAATATATATATATATATATATATATATATATATATATATATATATATATATATATATATATTTATATAATCGAAGTATACAGATGTCCTCCTAGGATATTACAGTGCTCGATACTAAAAGTAGACGCTTATGAATAATAATACAAATTATTTCAAGTAAAAAGTAATATTATCTGTTACTAAAGATAGTATGTGCCAAGAAAATTTTTTGCTGACACTTTTCTCTAAGAATATTATATTTCAATCTTCTCTTTCAAAATCAAGAATAAAAAATCGGGGTTACCGTGCAAATTTTGGAATTAGAGAAACAAATTACTCAAGAATTACCAATATTTGAAATTCAAAATGGCCGCCATCCCTTTGTTAACTCTTTGGAGAAAAAAATGAAATTTTCGATTTTCGAAAAACTAAGCCGGTGTAAATTTATCTAACACCAATATCTTTAAAATTCACCTCAAAAAGTGGTTGCTCAGAAAAGATTTGAGAAATATCTGTCCCCGAGGCGCGTTCTACCTCAAGTTTAATGCATCCTACAATCTTCAGAGAGAAGAAAAAGTTTGCTTTTTGAAGATTGCACGATGCATGAAACATAAGTAACAGATACTAATACTTTACTTGATATCGGCGTTCTTGTCATTATGAGCGGAATGGCTAAAGAATATACAAGTTTAATTATAAAAAATGTACCTTGTGGCGGGAATGTAGTCCTGGGTTGTATCAATCGCAATTTTCTCTTTGTAATAACGTCAGAAACTACTTTGTTGACACCCGGCGGAAGAATATAGTGAGCTTGGAGACCAATGTCAGACAATCTCCTCTCGGCGCTGACGATTGAAACTCTTATGGCATTTGAGTACTGTATTTCCCAGTGACCATTCGACATCGGTCCGTCACATCGAATTCCAATTTCATACTTTGTACTCCACTCTTTAACTAGATCCGGGAATTCCTCGGCAAAGTCACCGTACACAAATAAAGTCAAGGGCACATCAATGGGATATGCTTTTATTGTTGCGATTAGTTTTCGCGCTCTTTTTGCATTCATTCCAACTTCTATAACAACGGACACGACAGTTTTCCCATCGATGACGTCACAGCTGTTGATCGTTTGCCCTACTGAACCAGGCGTGTCATCCGAAATCTGTGAAAAAACACAATCCACAAGAAATGTTACTCCCACACCATGGTATATAATATAATTGTTTTCCTGCTTTGCACGACTTAAAATGGAACAAGCCAATCAGTTTCAGTACTTACCTCGCAGGACAGCCTGTGTGCCAAACCACTCTGTTACGATACAGATGCATTTTGACGAAGTGATTTTGCTTGCTCGATATAAGAATGACATATATTTATTTTTCTATACAAACACCTTTTTTAAATATTTAAGCAAAAGAATGTTTGTGTAAACATTCTATATTAGAAAATTCAACCATTATTTTACCAAATTAATAGTAACAATCATGGGTCACCGTTAAAAGTTTGATAATGGAGAAACAAATTTTTGATATTTTACCGATATTTCAAGTTCAAAATGGCCAACATCCGTATGCTAATTCTAAGAGGAAAAAATAAAAAAAATTTCGATTTTATAAAATTAAGACGGTAAAAACATTTTCTTTCTGGAAAAGCTTCAAAATGTGTCCAATCAGTGAAAGTTCAGAAAAGAATTTAAAAGTTTGAGAGCCCTAATATTTGTCCGGAGTCACATTCTACAAAGAAGTTTAAAGAAATTGTAGAACATTCGATTTATTCATTGACAATTGAACACTTGTAAAGACCTGTGATTTTTGCCCAATTGACGAAATCTCACCATTGGTCTTCCGACAAAACCGTGAAAACTCTATAGGGATTAAAGGAAGGCGGTCGTCAGAACTGCGCATATACGACCTTCGTGTTTACAAACAATGTCTTTCATGCACTATATATAGATGCATCGTATAAACATAAACTGCAACATTTAAATTTACTATGTACATTATAACAGACATGTTTTAACTTTCATCAATCGCCCAACGTACACTATTTGCATCGGTCTTAGAGGTCACTAGTGACTTTTTAGCGCAATGCCGACGACTGTATCCCTTTAAAGTCACCCCTGCTATCAGGATGCTTGACCCATGTAGATTGGCTGTTGTGATTGAAAAGGGAAACTTCCATTACTTACCTTTGGTAAGTTCACCGTGTCAAAGTCTTTGAATTTTCTTGTCTCTGCCGACCACGTGATGATGTCTGTAAATTCCTTTGCCACAGCGGTAGCGATTCGTTTCTTTTCTTCAGCTTTTTCGCCTGTTGGCTGCCAGGAATGATATTCCCCATAAAATCTGGCAAAGGACAAAGATATGTACATGGTATCAATTATTTAACGAAAGACGCTGGCATTTTTAATTATAATTGCTTTCGATATTGAGTTTGTAAGAGCGAAACTGCACTCAGTCCAACTACAAAGAGGATTCACCAGTTTAGAGACATGGACTCGAAATAGGGTATCTTGAGTTTGGTAAAGGAGACAAGTCCGGTAGTCTACTACTATAAAGGCTTAACCGTAGACTTTCGATATTGCTTTTCTTTTTTACCGATCTGCCGGAGAGAGAGAGAGAGAGAGAGAGAGAGAGAGAGAGAGAGAGAGAGAGAGAGAGAGAGAGAGAGCTGGGGAGGTAGATAGACAGGAAAGAGGAATGGGAGAGCCAGACCGGCCGACAGAAACAGACAGAAAGACGCAAAAAGATAAAGACAGACTGACAGACAACGTCACAGAGCAACAGACAGAGGCACGGATACATAGAAACAGGTAGACATATGGATAAAGACAAAACCATACTGTGTGAGCGGTGGTAGGGACAATGAACTTTGATACAACAATACCTACTTGTCAATCCATGCAAATGTACCATCTTTTAGCATTTTTCGCAAAATGCCGTACTCTGCGCCCTCAACGTCCAGTTTAAAGATGACATAGTCGTTTTTATCGACGTTTCGTTGTATCCACTGTGACAGGTCAACCGTAGGAATGACGTCATGTCTAGACAATCTTCTACTACCGCCGTCTTTAGCAGTGCGTTCTTTTCCACTGACAAAAAGGCTTCCACCTCCCCACTGCATATCCCGTCCAGAGGTCTTTTTCCCTGGAAACCATACTTCCTCGTTATACGCGGTCATATTTCCTGTCGTGAATTATATGGTAAATATATTTAGATAAAAATATTTGCAGATACAAATATGTTCAGCGGGCCTTAACATGGTAAAGCTTTAAATAAGAAAAATATTCAGTTCTCGTAAATTATCTTTCTCTGAAATAGGAAATGGAGATTATTTCTACAAATTGTCCGAAAAAATATTTCTACGATTTTCTAGTCTCATTTACAAGCTTTAAATCAGACAAAATCCACTTCCAAGGCTTGCTTTTCCTATCATTTAAATTTCCACGGAAACAGTTCATTTTGTCATTAAATTAACTTTCCTTGATATTGTTAGCCTTTATGTTCGTAAACACTCATCATACAAGAGAATAGTGAAGAGAGTAAACTGTATATGTTTGAATGATGATGGATTGTCAAAAGTTAGTAAAAATGAAACATTTGTGATATAGAATAGTGTTAAATCCTTATAATTGCCAGTTGCGTGATCTTGGATATGCCATATGTGTAAACACGTTTTCCTCAATTACATGTTATTATTAGGATCACGTACTATTCGGATATAATATGTAAATGAGCTTTTTATCAACTTGGCACTGCTCAATGCTTCATGGATCAATTAAATATCTATCAGATCAACACATGTAGTACGTTTCATCAAATTTAATGCTGTAATTTTGGAGTAATATTACTAATGACAAAGTTCATTTATTATGAAAATGAACTCTTATTTGAATTGACACTACTCATTGTTCCATAGCACAATTACACATTTATCAGATCAATATCTGTACTAACCAAATTTGGTTCAGTAATTTTAGAGTTATATACCTAATTACAAAGTACATTAAATATGCAGTTGAACCCTTAATTAACTTTACACTATTAAATGCTTTTCACCACAGTTAGATATCTGTCGCATCAGTATCTGCAGCATATTTCATCAAATTTGGTGCAGTTATTTCCGATTTATATGACTAAATTCAAAACCTCATGAATATGCAAATTAGCTATTTATTAATTTGACGTTGCCCAATGCTTGTTAATACAATAAGATATATATCAGATCAATATCTGTTACATATATCATCACATTTGGTACAGGAATATCAGAGTTATGTCACTACATACAAAAGTTTATTAAGTATGCAAAATGACATTGACACTCACAGTATTATCATAATGTTCTGAGATTGTCATCTGTGAAAAGTTTATGAAATTTTGTGCAGTATATCTTGATATATGTCGACACTGTCATTACTGTCTCCATAGGAAACCATTACATGAAAAAATGATACGTCATAACTTCATTAATATGCAAGCCACAATAATCATAATCTCATTAATTTTTGCGAGTAGCATACGGAACCTGTGTACCAAATCTGCCTTTAATATGTACAGTCGATTTTGAGTTATCGTGTAAAGACAGACAGACAGACAGATACACACTTACACACACATGGACAGACAGACGGATATAGCTATGACATTAGCTCACGTGTGTGAACACGTGAGCTAGAAAGCAGTCATATTATAGGTACAATCTACATCAAGCGGAATGAGAAATTGAAGTGGAAAATTTATCAGAGGCCGCTTAGGACATTGACTTCCAAACTTACTGATGAAAGAGATGAGTGTCCAGGTTTTACTTGCAGGAGGATTTTAGTGGGAATGAATTTACTAGGGGAGAAATTAGAAGGCGTCACTGTCTTTAAAAAATATTTCAAAACAAAACAAAACGACTTGCAATAGTGCCTCTTCACAATTGAATTGTCCTTGTTAATGTTCTATGTCATATTGAAGAATTCCTAAGACACCCTCATTAGAGTCACTACATTATTAATGTTTTCATATTTACTTTCTGAGCACAGTAATTACTTTCATTTCTGCTATCATTTCGAAGAGTTCCTATAACACCCTCATTAGAGTCACTACTGTCCATTTCTTACCCATCTGTGATTTCGGTGGAGAAATCTGATCAGCAATGTCTGGATTTACCCACCTTGGCAGTGATTCTGTAGGGCTGTGGTCTTCACACAAAACCGAACATTAGTATCAATTTGAAAATACTAGACAAACTCAATGTGAAGGCCCTCTTTAATGAAAATCAGGGTATTGTGGAACACTGATTTAGGTTTAGGTTGCAATGTGTCAAGTAACGGAAAATACGAGTCAGTATATTTCATTCTGTTGTAAAAGAATATCAATGGTGGAAAGTTTAATCACTTTTTCCATAATGAGTTAGATTACACATCTGCCTATCAAATCTTCCCTAAAAAGTGTGGAATTGTCCTGAACTCTAAGCGCGAAAAATGCGTTTTTAAAATCCCAAACAAATGCTTAGCCATCAAATTGTATAGAAGACATCCACGATAATCTCCTGAAGGCTTCACCACTGAACGGGTTTTACAAAAACACAATTTGAGACATAAATTTTGTGTCAAAGGCGTAACCGCTGAATCGATGCCTTATCCAGTTCAAAAGGTCAACACAGCGTCTTTGAAGACAATGACCACAGCCCTGTGTGAGCTCAAAAGATTACAGTCTTAGCCTCAGGCTCCAAGCTTTCCTACAGAAGCCAAAGGTTATTTGCTATTGTAACTTGAGACGACCAGTGACAGCCATTTTACCTATCCTTGTTTGAGTAGTTCAACTACTGGGAGGACAACAAAACGTCCAGATTGGCCACTGTAAAATGTCTTTTGCCCACCACCGCTTCCAGAAATTGAGCTGAACTAGCATATCACATCTAAGCTACATTATGTGAAGTACCCCTAATTTTGACAGTGGTTATTGCAATATGCATGCCTTTTTATTCAGCTGCACAAGCACTACACTATAGTGCTGAAATACTATTTTAGCACTGTACTGGGCATGATATAGGTGAATTCTCAGCAACTTTGGTCCATTGTTTATGTATGCAATGCTATAATTTGTGCTAAGCCTTGGTTACATGTTTCTTCTTCTATCTAACTCTACTCCTGAGGGCGGGGTTTTCACTACGGGAGAAGAACATGCGAGAGACTGAGGGGTAGAGCGTGAGAGGCCCCCTCTTTCACTGAAAATTTTGAAACCTTGATGAGTGAAATAGTGCAGTCTGGTGTAATCTGTGAGGTGTTTTCGATTTAGAGAGCACGAGAGGGGGTGTTCCCATTTGTCGTATCGAAAATCTTGACAAAAATAATGTGTGATTTGATGCAATCTGGTGCAATCCGACAGGTTGTTCTGTTTGTTTTGTACTATCAGAGTAAAAATGTTTAAAAATGGCATTGAACACTGTTATTTTTATTACATTTTTTGCATGACCAGTGTTTGGATAACAATATTCATTAATCCAACAATGACATTACATTTGTACCTGGTAAAAACAGCTCTCAGTTTACCAGAGATCGTAGATCACATAATTTGTAGGGGAAAGGTAAAATGAAAAATATATAAAAAAACAATGATCATTATCCCCCAAAATATCCTATATTTTAATTGTACTCTACTCCATGGACAACACTACAGAAATGTACCGCTCATTCAGGCTCAATGTCACTGTATGATACAGGGACCGTCTCACAACGTAGCTTTACTACATTCATTAATTAAGTCCGAGCTTTATCTAACATGATCAATGAGACTCTCGTACACAAAAAAGATCGCTATCTAATTTGTGTACGAGAGTCTCATTGTCAGGAAAGTATCCGACCTTTACAGGCAGGTCTTGGCTGTTACCATGAATACAAAATCCAGCGCTGCGACACCGCATAGCGAACTTATGTAATGCGTGACTGCAGAACTTAATCACCAAATTCATCTGCGATTTTGTTGTGTCATTTGCAGAGTCTTACATTTCTGTAAACGCTATTAGTTGACCGACATTCAGAGTCAATATTTTTTATATCATTCACTATCTGTTTGCAACTTAGGGATTTTACAGCAGATGAAATTACCTTTCCAGCCGTGCAATTTCTCCCTTCTGCCGACTTCTATTGTAAATCCTGTTCCTGAGGTATGTTGAAATTCTCAGACTTTTGACATAGTGATTATACAAAGGGCAAACAGTTGGAAGAGTCCTGCGATTGATGTTGATAATTACTGTGACAACTGTTACTAATATCTTTACTTTGATAACATAAGTGTAGTATCTTGTTCCACCAAAGTGTTAGGGAGTTAGTTGGATATTGTGTGTATATTGTTAGTATGGGCAATGGAAAAAATGGAGAGACCAACATTTCAACAGGGCCTTTATAATTCACCAGGAAAAGGGAAAGCCATCTAATCACCAAGAAAGGACAATCTGGACAACCCCTAAAACAGAGAGAGAGAGAGAGAGAGAGAGAGAGAGAGAGAGGAGAGAGAGAGAGAGAGAGAGAGAGAGAGAGAGAGAGAGAGGTACAGAGGCACGATGTATTTTGCTGTCCCTGGTGGTAAATAGTAACCTGAAAGGGAAAAGCATGAATGAAGGTATTTGGTATCTACGTTCATTTAGTTTTACTGAAGCTAAGATTGTTCACGTCATCTGTTAAGCAAGAGGGGAATATTAATCTTTACATTTGTATGATACATATTTAAATTTGGAAATTCTGCGCATAATTTTTTTTATGAGGTTACATTGTAACATCACGTTCGTTCTGCAGTTACACATTGAAGTAAAACGCTTGACAGAATGTGATTAACCGTTTAGAATTTTAGATTGCTGTTTATTAAGTGTTTATGAGATGCTACGAGACAGTTCAAGGCCCAGTAGCTACGGCACTTTATGATATTTACCCAGTATTTTTGTTTCATGTCGACATCGCCCCAGCGTTCATACGAACCTACTACTTAAAGTCACAAACACACCTCGTACACTTCTATAGTGCGCTCTTTTTGGTGGCATTTTAATTAAAATGATCCTAACTTGATTTAAACTGATAAAAATATTAAAGGTTTACAGTCACCTGTAATTTAATATGCCTATATAAAGTCAAAGGGGCGTTCCTTGGTATTCAAATGCCCATGTGAGGGCGCTGTTTTTAAAAAGCATCCACCCGCTTAAAATATGTTATTGGTTAGATTTTCTCTTTCCATGTTAACTATGGCAAAATTTGAACAGGTGTCAGTATACCTTTAATGCAGTCAACACAAGTACAGCCTGTTTACAAGCTGAATACTGTGTATCTCAACATGCCTAGGGAAGTAAACGACATAGTTATTGTTAAAGTAGCAAAAAAGTAGAGCTACTTGACCCAACAATGCGACTTTCAGGCAAATTTGATATGCTATCCTACTGGATGTAAAATTTATACAACAAGCAAACGAGAACTTATGTTGGCATCTTGGTAGAGAAACATACAGTGCGATTGCGATGATTTTCTATCAATCCCTCTTTAGGGAGCCGTTACGGCCTGGTAGTCGGAGGAAAGAGGGGGAGAGGTGACTCAAACAAAATGTGGGGAGGAAGAAGGTGGTCATTCAATATTTTGTACGAAATAAATTGAAACACCTCTCAGATTGCACAAATGCACACATCAATTTATCAAAATTTTCTCTTGCTCTGCCCCTCGGAAGGCCCAACTTGAACTGTTGTGAATCCATCTTTTATATCACAGAAACATATGTTTTAATTGACTTCAGTTGAATAACCATTTTGTCATTTAACCATGCCATATTCAGGGTCTTCATTAATTTAGAAGTTGGCAGCGTGAGCAATGACTCAAGAAGACACAGGTTTTCCATTCCTGCGTATTCTTCAATATATGGCAAACTGAAAACTGTTTTTAACGAAATGTATTGTCATTGTTTGGTCGTTGAAAATTGTGACTCAAACAATGACCATGCAAAAGTTGAATTAAAGTAGTAGTATTCAATATTATTTTGAAAACGTTTTACAGAGTGCAAAATACATTGAAACACCTCTCAGCTTGAACCATTACACACATCAGTTTCTTATAATATTTGATATTAGGGGTAACGCCCACTCGTGATTTCCCCCTTGGCGTGTTCTAACAGTTTTACTTAAAAAACAAATTAAAAAAACCTCTCAGATTGCAGCAGACTGCACCACTGAACACATCAATTTCTCAAACATTTCCTTGGAAGATAGGTGACAGCCCCCTTCCATACTTTCTCCCTCAGCCTCTCGCGTATTTGCCCCTATACTTTCAAATTCTGCCTAGTCAGATACGCTAGTGAAAACCCTATCATGATATCCATCAAACAATATACTATATAGTTGGATAACGCTTATAACGTGTATTTTGTTGTCACTTGAATTTCATTTTTATGGTTTCACCTTTTTTATGAGATACACAGATGAAAATCTAGCAGGGTAGATCAGGATATGAAAGGTCTTTACTATTGCTGTATTGCGTAAATTCTACAGCTACATCAATTAGTTTTTAACTTTTCTAAGTAGAGGGATCGTTAAAAATTTCAGAGTTAGAGAGGGGGTTACTTAAATTCGATCATGGTTGGAAGCGGGAAGGTCACTCGAACCCAAACCCCAACCCCCACCCCCCACCCCCCCCCCACCAGGTCGTAAATAATGATGGCCGCCTGATGAGCAAGTAAATTTTAATTTTGAAGAGAAAAGTTTGACATGTAATCCTACGTTTAGTGAAAGCATGGACGTGCAAGAAAGTGTATTGCCTTACCGTCCTTGTCAGCAACACCGACAGGGCAGTGGAGTGTGTGACCTTTGTCCTGATAATATGCAAAATATGGTGCCAGTCCTGCATCAATCTCAAATGAGTGGATGATGTAATCTTTTGCATCCGGGTACGTTTCCCTGAAAAGATTGACTGTTGAAGCTACGTTGGCACCGCAGTCTAACAATATTTTCCTTGGTCTTAATCCATATGAGAGAGAGAGAGAGAGAGAGAGAGAGAGAGAGAGAGAGAGAGAGAGAGAGAGAGAGAGAGAGAGAGAGAGAGAGAGAGAGAGAGAGAGATTTTGTCATTGTTCCAGCGAGAATTTGCCTAATACAGTATTTTTATGATCATTTGACCCCTTTGAAAATTACTGCCCTACCAATAAGCTTTTAACCAGTATGAACATACGTTATGTGGATAAATTGATAAATAAATAAATGAATGAATTCATAAATAAATGAATAAGTATATCAATAAATAATTAGAAACATACATAAATAAATAATGATTACAAAATGAAAAAATGAAAAACAGATCTCGGCAAACCCCGGTATTTACAATTAATAACTTGTCATATTCACATACTGCTCAAACGCGTCACTATTATGTGCTTTTTAGTTTCGCAGATTCTTCGCTGACGTTAGACTGGGATTGTCTTGTGTTTCGAATATGTTGTCCTCATGCATTTCTTAAATACATAAGAAGTGACACTGACCAGAATATAAGAATTTACATGACAGATAATAGGTTTGTTGTGTATGATTCCTTTAACTAATAGCTTGCCATGCAACAATGATGGTGACTAATGACGCATGGATACAATCACACGGACGCTTGTATTAATTTTAAACTGTTACGAAGGTATATCAGACTTAAAATGAAATTAAATCAAGTCGAAAAGCACGAATTATGTTTATTGGATTCGCTTGATCGGATAGTAGACTTTTAATTGAATTATCGTCGGCACTAGTACTGTATTGGCCAGATGCGATGAAGGTAGTGCCTCGGAAGCGAAAGACATTATTTTGGCTCATAGTTCACTCAATGAAATCTTCAACCATTGTCTTACCAAATCAAGTTTAAAAATCAGGGGTCAACGTGCAAAGTTTGGTACTAGATAAACAAATTATCTGACATTTACCGATATTTGAAATTCAAAATGGACTCCACCCCTGTGTTAATGTAAAAACATCGTGCAGGAGCTGTAAATTAAGCCAATGAAGTGGTAGCTCAGAAAAGAAATGTTAAAAATTTTAGTCTGAATATCTCCCCTGAGGAACTTTCTACGTTAAACGTTCACATTTGATTAATATAAACCTGACCACTTCCATTTTTGCATGCAGTGTTTTAGTCATTGCCAAAGGATACTTACACTGTGTCTGTCTCTGTTGCTGGTTTGCCATTCGGCTCTGCTTGAAACCTGATTGAACAATGAACACAAAATTTGTTATGATCTGTTGCTTTATTCATGAAAAACCGTGTGTTTGTTCCGGACATCCTTCCGTGAAAACAGTTGGAAAGCTAGAAAGCACAGAACACAAGGCGCACTGGAATACGAAATACAAATACTCGGAGTCAGCATGTACAAATAATAATAATAATAATGAAAAATTAAAAAAAAATAATAAAACAGGGTCCTCGAATTTTCTGAACCGTGTGTTGCTGCTCTTATTTATGTCAAGCCGGACAACAACTCACGGTTGCATATGTATTGCAACGATACATGCAGAGCTAGAAGAGACTGACCGAAGGCATTGCTGCAGTGGGGTGTGGTATACCTGAGACCACTAACACCAAATGTTTTACCATTCACTGCACGTACCATTGTCGTAGGAAAAGATGGATAAAGATCACTTTGTGACAACCAATTCATTTGATTCCTTTCAATTATTTTGTCTTTATGATAGTTGGCATTCTCCTCAACCGCATAGACATACTCGACGGACTTCCCGAAGAATTTTAATTTCACTGTTTATGGTTATGTGGTAGCAGTTCTATCTGACTACATAACAGTACAGTCGTTGCCCGGCCGTAGTAGTGTGTGCCAACCTGAGCAAGCACTTTGGCCGTACAGTGCATTGCAGATATTCAGTCGCAGTTTATGTAGAGGGTCTATGATCGGAACAGAAGAAAGTTTCCAGAGTTACAGAAAGCAAAATAGAAATTGACGACCACAGAAAAAACAAATTTCATTTTTGATACTTGCAACAATTTATTTAATAGTCCACTTACTCCAGGACTCCCTGCATATTAATATTCCCTGCTTGTTCACGTAAGCTGTTAATGTCTTTCCTGAGTGACTTTTCCAAAAATTCTATGACCCACCTTTGGCATGTCTCAGCCTTTTTCAATATATCAGAACACATATGAGCACTGTCACTATCTTGGGATTGCATGGCGATGGGATTGTCATGCACTCTTAGGTGAGCCAACATATATCCGATACCAAAGCTGAAAAGAGTTGTCATTGCTAGGAATAAAACCTGTCTGCGTGCCATCATCTTATTACTTCGAGAGATAGCGACCCTGAAAACAGCAAAGTGGTGAATGGTTAAAAGAGAAACAAAAAACAATTATACTAGGGTGAACGAAACATTTGTTTTCGGCATAAAGATTCACCCAATGCGTATTGCTAATTTGTCTACATATGATTTTTTATCTACTTCTCATTGTCTTACATTGTCTTCTCCTCATTACGAAAATCTTCATTGCAGACGTAAAAGCTTTTGAAACATGATTATATGTCAAATAGTAATAATGTATGTAGTATATACATGAAATCAAGATACAGTTTTTCACGATCTAAGCTATCCCTCTATTCAAACGGAGTATGGTTAATTATATGATGATATTATTCAAAATACACCCTTTGTAAAGGTTGGATCTTTGTCTCGGTCTTAGATATATAAGCAATAAAGCACACCCAGCGATGGTATACCACGAGATTTTGACCAGTTCATGACATATATGCACGAGCGATAGCAAGTGCATATATGAAGTGAAATGGTCAAAATCGAGTGGTGTACCGTCGCTGGGTGTGATTTATTGCTATTATATCATAACAGTATATTGAAATTCTGGCATGGAACGTCATAAAAGGACTTTTCCTCAAACCGAGAGCTAGTGCGCATGCCTGCCGTGGTATATCGCCAATATACCACGGTTCCTTTCGCGTCTCGACCCATCAGGTCGCTGTATTTGCACCATCAATATACTGGTATGATATAATTGTTTTTTTATCAATTGAAGTAATTGTCCTTCATACACTGAGGAAGAAGGCACCTCAGTGACAGATACTCCGTTTATTGTAAAGCTCTTGGACAAAGAGAATATTTACTGTCTTATTTCTTTCAATAATCGAAAAATTTATATCTCCATTGAGTTAACACTGAGATGGTGGTTATATTAAAATTGAAATAAACATAAATGTAAAGTAATTTCATTATGTAGTGCCAACTTTGCACTGTTGCCCGTTATTTTTTTCATCATTTGGTAAGCGAACGGTTGAAAGTGTCATTGTAGAAAGTTTGAGCAAAAGTCTACGTCGCTCATTTACCTGAATTATAGTATTGTGACTCTGGCTTTTGAATTGTTACGCGACCATCTGACACCTGCTACACAGGAATTATTGTAGGATGGCAATAATTTGTGATGTGTACACACTCAATTAAACATACTAAAATGGATTTGTCTCATGGACCCCTAGCTTTGTACTATTTTCCTAATTCTTACAACTCCCTAGCTTCATGGAGATTGATGCGAAACTATACCCGTCTCCATGGTAATCAACTCTTTCAACAGAGTCAACCTTAAAGATGGAAGTTCAGCTGACCTATCCGGTAACCCAGCTATCTTTCTTCTTTTCACTAAGAGTTAAAAGCCTTTCCGTGCTTGAGTAAGGCTGAAAACAACACAATCAATCTTTATATAGTGAGCACAATGCTGAGCGACCAACTGTAAAATAATATTCCCAAGGTCACATGGAAGTCAGTTGAAATTGTTGCTCATACAGTCAATAAAATGAAGGTGAATTTTAATTTTCAACGTTATTGTGAGTCATTGCGGCATCGTTAATTTTATAAGATGACACCAGTGCTGATGCTGGTCATTTTGTCGATATTTACTGGTAAACTGGAGCATCATGTGAAAATTACACCGAAACTGCACCAAATCTTGATATTTTTCACACTCAAACAATGAAGGTCAAAACACTGAACGGAGTAGTGGACACTTTGTCAACCTGCAACCCTGCTGTGAATGGCCACGGTATGGGCAATGAGCGTCCGCATTTTTAACGACCTATTGACTAATGCATGGAACAAACTAGCACAGGAAACCCAAATCGATTTTACTTTTCACTTTTTTGTGATAGTGGCAAGGGTCTCCTCCAAGTGATGTTTACTTCAAACACGACTGTGCATTTAAGAATTTAGCTTGTTCTTGTTCTTAGGTAAATGATATCCTGAAGCAGGACCTCTTAACAAAACCTTATCCAGTTCTATAATTGTATTAGTCTACCAACAAGCCAAGTTTCCCAAAGTGTTGTCTCACGAGGATGACAGTATTCTGTCTGGTCTGTAGTAACGCTTAGGCCGCTGTTCTTGTGAATAAGGCGTGTCGCCTTTTACGGCGATGAATTTGTGAAATCCCAAAACAGGAAAATTGCTAAGAGTACACGTCGAGTTACATCATCCAAGACAATGAGGCCTTGCACTAAATATCAATAAAGGGTTATTTTGGTGAACACTGTACATATCTATCAGAGATTTACTATCAGATCCTTAAAGAGTGTATCCTGCTCGGTAAGCTCCAATAGAATACGTCTTTTCAGGAGAACGTTAATTTCTAATGCATGTCTATACTGTTGCAACCAACTCCTCATATGGCCACCATCTCAGTTTTAACTCAATCGAGAAAAATCGAATTTTCGATTTTCTAAAAAAATGAGACGGTGAGAATTTCTCTTTGTCCAAGAGCTTTCAAATAAACCCCTACAAATGTAGGACCAAACAACTACCCATCCCTTTACGTCTAAGCATTCCCCTTTCAGTAGCTAATAGCCTGTCACTGGTACTGACCAGCTGATCTAAATTCTCAGGTTATTTTGAAGTTTTACCCGCTTGCACTGCTTACTAAACCAGATCAGGATTCGTCTGGAACAAAATGGTCTGATATGCGTACACATAGCTTTTCAAGGAGTAACCTGAAATCAGTAGCAACAAGAGACACTTACCGCTTCTAGTCTTTAATTATGTTTTTGCTTAAAGGAAACTTCAATTAAAAATGTTCCTGTCTTCACGTAATGGCAAGAAAATCACGTGTTTCAAATAAGGGGTGCTGTTTTTAAAAGAATGACAATCTTACCCTTGGAGCGATAATTTAAATTCTAAAGCAGCGTTACCTGCACCACGCACGTTATCACCGTTTGTATGTATTTAAAACCATGACCAGACGTAGTGAACATTCAAAACTTGCTAGACATTCCTAGATAATAAAAAATAACTCACATGGTCTTTTGGTTATCAGATAATATTTAAAAGCTTATGTGAACCAACAAGATTCGAATGATTATTTCCTTGTCGTTAAGGTAGATTAGAAATATTCCCGTTATGACTCTGAATAAACTTACCTATATAGCTGTGACTGGTCACCTTCTATCCGTGAAAAAAACAGTTATCTTGGTAGTTTCATGGCGTGATTACAAAACAATATGTTTTACTGTGGCCACTCCTTTGGTTTCTGCGCTAAATGATTTCGGTGCATACGCATGCGCTAAACCGTTTCAAAGCATGTCGTATGTGAAATGGGAGGTGAACTTCCGAAACCACTTGTATCTCTTATGAAATGTAAGTACGCCATAACACCAAAACTTCAGCTTCAGTACGTCACATAGTCCATGAGTGATGTACGTTAGCAACGGTTCAAATACGGTCAGTTGACATGTAAGCAAGCGTTGTTATCGTTGCCCAGCAGGGACGACAAACTCTTCCGGGTCGTGCGTCGGTCTCGCCTACCTGGACCAAAAATAGTTTATTACCTCCTCGGTAGTACATGACAAAGAAGATATTACGATCTCCTCGTCTACTAGCAGCAATATTTGGAGTAACGTTTGAAGAGTTCGGTGATATTTGAGTTCTCTTTGTAACATGTACAATTATATTGAAGCAGTATTGGACCTTGCATTATAGTTTGTCAATACACGCCGTAAAAAATAAACATACGGAATTATATTTGATGTTCAAAGATACAGAAATAACCTCTAAATGTTCATGTTGAAAGGACATTTGACTGTAGATATTGGCTCTTCAAATATTGCAGTATAGTAGTAGCTTTATATTTAGGCTTAGGACCGTTGTTATCATTATATGTAAAAAATATTGCATAATAATTTATTTTAAGTCATCCTAAAATTTGCCATAAATCAGTTAATAGCAGAAAAATAATATGCGATGTACCACAATAGCGTTAAACAAATTTAAAGTAAGTTAAAAGCAGCATTGATAAATGGTCTGATAATAATAATAGAAGCAGTGTTCAAAACTTTTATAGAATCTGTCCTAATGTCATAAATTTATCACTGTTTCTCTTTTTGCTTATTGGTGTATTTATCTCCAAACTGATATTTCTCCCCACTGCTGAGTCGTATTAAAATAACATGCTTTAGCAGTTAGTCTCCCAACTACTCTCTTCTCATAAAATTTACAGAGAACGAAACATTTAGACTAAAGCTAGTACAAGCTACCTTATTTGTCACTTTTCACCCAATTTCCATTCTGTATAAAGGTTCAGAATACTGCGAACGAAATTTCAGAAAGGACACATACACAACCCTGTAAGCAAGGTATAGCCCTATCTTGTTATGAAGTAGGACTCATACATGGAAACCGTAGGATAAAGTTCAAAACCTGGGTCAAAGTTCACCAAAGGTCGTTTTGAAAAAAGTACAATGTCCTTACAACGTTTCAAAGACTGTGACTTCAAAGGAAAATAAAGTACCTCTGTCAACATGACAATGCAAGGTCGATGAAATGAACTATTTCCCAAATTAACGTATACGCCTATGAATACATGCTTGAGTAAAGTTCAATGCACATAGGTATGGCAGTTTTTTCAAATTTGTATTTGCGTATAAATGTACAAGATTATCTGGTACATTACTTGAGACACTTATGAAGGTGCGTTTAACTTAACATGTACATTTGACTTTCTTGTTTAACAAATGTACATTTATGACATGATCTGCAACAGTAGCCCAGAATGGTTTTAAAGAAATAAAATTACCAGCACCTGAAATATCTTTCTAGTTCTCTACAGTTATACAGAAAGCGCATGCGTTAAGTCTTTCACCTTCAACACAACCAAGGTCGTGTTATTCATGATTGCGAAACAAAGCCAAGCCAAGCCCTCGCCGTCCCAAGCAACTTACTATTCAGACCTACAAGGACAGCTCTAAGAAACTGTTCATTTCATTGTATTTGTTCATCTGTACAGCTCGCCGACACTAGATCAGAAGGAATGTAGAAATCTATTTTTATTTGATGCTTTGTTAGATAAGACTCATTCATCTAAACTTTGAATAAGGACTTCCAGATTCCAATAAGTACTCGAACAAAAGAATGACCTGCCATCGCCCTTATGGAAGGCGTGTGTTTTTCTGTCCATCGATTTTTGTCTAATCGTTACGACTCTTTTTTTACTCAGGAATAAAAATTTGCAGAACTGAAAACTATTATCTGTAAATGAAGTGTTACGAATTCAACATTTTATCATTTGACTTCTCACTTGTTTCTTACCAACTGAAATGTACAAAGTCGCGTACATAAAAAAACATTCCTTGAAGTTAGCTTTATTAAGGTATCATACACAGATGAAAATGGCCACCGTTAATAAGAAATGCGAATATGTGATGAATTGTTATCTAATTAAGAAAGAACGTAGCTAATAATTCTAGTAGTTGACCCGATTCCATCGAATTAGAAATGTTCACTATTTTAAATGAACATCTTCGTTGTAGAAAGCTAGATGTGTATACATACAACCACAATCACAATAACATGTCTGTCAAGCACCCATCACCATAAAGCATTGTCGATGTGAGCTCCTGCCACATGCCATCTTCTATAAAGAGATGAATGAGGAGAAACTGGTATCACCGTGCCAAGTTCTCGTGAGCTATATTATGGTCATAGAAAACCAAACGTTGTCCCTAGTGATAGACGATGTTACGAATTAGCAAACGGAACCGCACTATACTCTCTCACTAGAGTTGACCTCAACTGATCGCAAACAATAACTACCAGGTAGTTTCAGACTATGTATTGAATCCGACCAGACAGGTCCACGCCTAGGCACAGAATAACTAAATAGAAACGACCTGTGATGAATCATTCTGTTGAAAGCTCAAACAAAGCTGCTTACTCAACATGACCCAATCAGTACGTGACAAGCATTCAATGATCTGACGTCTGCACAGTATATATGTCGTTTGTATTCAACTCTCTCCTTATAAAAAAGGGAACAGAATTGTGACCGAAAGAGTAGCTAGTCTGCTACCACAAACACTATACAGTGTTACTTTCCTCTTCACGTTAATATGTCTATACTAGGGAGGCAAGTTGTCGATGAAGTTTAGCGGAAACGAACCGCTTTCAATGGGCAAATGCCGTGACAATTTCTCAGGACACAGTTACACACTGAAAAGTGGTAGAAATGACAAAATGACAAGAAAATGATCAGTCCCTTACAGAAACAAATCATATTACTTAATCAATTTTGAAGCATGACCTTCCAAATACCAAGGGATGCTGTTTCCCATGTCCCTGCTTATCGATCAAGAAACAAGTTAATAGCATAATGAGACGACGCAATTGAGGTGACAAATGATATTTGCAGTCTCACGTATTGGAAGTCCAACCAATCCTGGCCCTTTATCTACATTAACGAGAGCTTCGGGCGATGACACGACCTGACCGTTTCTGACGAAAGGGTATTCTTTAGTCATTAGCATGACAAAAGGGCGTCTCCACAAATGTTGTGACTTTATGCACTACAGCTCCAGGGGCAGCGAGGCCTTTGTAAAATTTGATATCAGAGTGTCAGTTTAGGTAGTAGGCGCCTCGAAAGTGAATGACTTCAACCTTTTCTTAAACTTCACTTAAAATTGAAAACGGCCGCCAACCTTGTGTCAACTCTACTGGGAAAAATATAAATTTTGTCTTCGGAGTAACTACGATGGTGTATGTATTCTTACTGAAAGAGCTTTAAATACAGCCCCTACGAGTGTGTAGATTAGATACGCTTTGGAAAAATGGAGAGTCTAAATACATGACCAGAGGTACATTCTATCCTAAAAATTTTATTGAAATTCTTGTGCATTACGTGTGAATTCGTTTGCATGCGTACTGTTCTTTACAATACGCTGTCAGAAAGTGTACACGCAGAGAATAATGGGACGGGTTTTGCTATTTGAAGCCATATGGTATAGAGCAATATCGCCGAAATATGTGGCTGCAAGATTTTTGCACTTTTCGTGAAATCTCTGTATCGTGTAATAGTAAGGAAATTTGCTTTATGAAAGTTTAATCTTCACAAAATTTGAACCTATGGCGCAATGTGACTTGGAAAAGACCTTTTAGTGAGGTGATTAAATAATTGAGCTGTTTGGTAATAATTTTCGCCGTCTCACCTATTTTCATCGAAATAACGGACATGAATATTGGTACAATGGCGAGGAACATTCGACTTTATACTTGCGCTTGGGATAAAGTATGGCGTACTTTAGCAAGGCACTTTGCTTATCATTAGTGAATTAGGTACCTTATCTGCTTGATAGGCAAAAGGAAATTGGTCAAGCAACAATGTGCTGGATTTTTTCGATAAAACTTGCGCGAACTGTAGAAATCTAACTCTAAATAGAATACTTAGTCGAACTGAATATGCTTGACAATTCTTAAGAGGCCCTTCTATAATTTTGTAAAGCAACATGTTGATTTATTCCTGATCAATATGTTCAGTCTTCCATTCCTAAGGTCACATAGGGCAGTGCAATGAAAAGAGTCAAACGGTCTTGTCACAGGAGCCTGAAGACAGATATGCTAACTTGAGCGGAAAAAACAGCGCTTTTGTGAGGTCAACCTTCTCAGTGAGTATGCATAATTTCTGTTTTCTGAAACAGCAATTTCAAATTATCCTTGTAGTAGCTTCCAAGGTATTAAATATGAATTATTCTAACTTGGTGTTCCTAATTACGTTTTAAGGACAGGTTCAGGAACTGCATATCTGTATCATTGAAGCAGGTCACGCCCTTACCAAAACAATGGACAAGGGCTAAGCAAAGAATTTGTTTGCTTGGATCCAATACATCTCCTGAAAAGGCCTAGAGGGCTAGTTGTATGAGTTAAAGGCAAATTTTATGTTCAAAGTGTCTGGGAGGAACTTTTCTTTTAAGAAAACAGTTTCCCCTTTCAAGTGAATCAATGACATCGAAATATTTATTGTAATTTATTCCCTTCGTAAAACATTTCACGACATCAATATTTTATCAACCATTATATTACAGCTTTGTCAATACCAGTGAGTTTTGTGACTTCTTCGTCGCAGATTATTATGGATAATCTATTCGATTATCCTGTACTTTGGGCCCTGATGTTTGCTACAAAGTCACTGGCTTTGCAAAAACTATAAAATAATATCAATAATGTACCCCTCTCGGCCCACAATTGACGAAAGCAAACTTTGTACGACATAATGTACGAGCCGAAGCCGACTACATTATGGAGTGCAAAGTTTACCACTATAGGAAAAAATTGCAAGACTGGAGCGAGAAAGTGACGCTTTCTCGCAATTGGTGAGAATCACCAGTGAGAATTCATAAATTCTCACCGGTGAGCTGTGAGAAATGCACTCATTGGTGAGAAAATAGATTCTCACCGGTGAGAATGGAAATTCTCACCAAACACTGTGAGAATAGTAATTTTTACGGTGAGAATCAACCAGACTCACAATTCATTGGTGAGAATCAGCCAGACTTGTTGTTCACTGGTGTGAATCAATCTCGTTAATTCTCACCAGTGAACAATGAGTTTGGTTAATTCTCACCAATGAACAACGAGTCTGGTTGATTCTCACCATCAAAATTACCATTCTCACAGTGCTTGGTGAGAATTTCCATTCTCACCGGTGAGAATCTGTTATCTTACCAAGGAGTGCATTTCTCACTGCTCACCGGTGAGAATTCAAAAATTCTCACTGCTGTAGCAGTGAGAATGACAAGAGATTCTCATTAATTGCGAGAAAGCGTCATTTTCTCTCTTCAGTCTCGCAATTTTTTCCTATACTGTACTGTCAATTGAACTTTTGATCTTAACATGTTAGATTTTAGTCACTTAAATATAGTCGCTTCATATTCTTGAAGTACACCAAAATTTTGTCTATGGAAAGTACGTAGCCTTATCCTCCTTACCACTTCGCAGTGTGTAACTGTATCTTGAGAAATTGCCATGGCATATGCCCATTGAATGCGGTTCCTTTCTCGCTTAGGACACCTTAACTTGATCGACAACTTGCCTCCCTTATATAGACATATTGACGCCACAAGGGAAGTAACACTGTATAGCGTTTGTTGTATGAGACTAGCTACTCGTTCAGTTACAATTCTTGTCTCTTCATTTTATAAGAAGAGAGTTGAATACAAACGGTATATATACTTTGCAGACGTCCGACCATTGAATGCACGTCACGTACTGGTTGGGTCATGTTCAGTAAGCAGCTTTGTTTGAGCTTTCAACAGAATGATTCATTACAAGTCTTATTCTACTTCTTTATTCAGTACCTAGGTGTGGACCTGTGTGGTCGAATTTAATACATGTTGTCCGAAACAACCCAGCAGTTATTGTTTGTGATCAGTTGAGGTCAACTCTTGTGAGAGAGTATGGGGCGGTTCTGTTTGCAAACCTCCTAACATCGTCTATCACAGTAGGGACCAACGTTTGGTTTTCTATACAGTTCAGGAGAACTTGGCTCGGTAGTACCAGTATCTCCTCGTGCACCTCTTCATAGAAGATGGCATATGGCAGGAAGAAGATAAAGAAGCATTGAAGTGCACACATCGACAATGCTCTATGATGATTGGCCCTTGACCGACATGTTTTTGTGACCTTGGTTGTATGTGTACTCGTCCAGCCGGTTACAACGGAAGATGTTAATGTAAAATAGTAAAAATTTGTAATTCGAAAGAATCGGGAAAACTTATAAGTTCCGATATCGATTTTTCGTAATCAGATTACAGTTCTTTCTTAATTAGATAACAATTCATCACATATTCGCATTTCTTATTAACGGTGGCCATTTTCATCTGTGTGTAATACCTTAATAAAGCTAACTTCAGGAAAGTTTTCAGTGTACGCGACTTTGTACATTTCGGTGCCTAAGAAACAAGTGAGAAGACAAACAGCTAAAAAGAGTTGAATTCGTAGCACTTATCCTGCAGATAATAGTTCTCCTTTCAGTAAATTCTTATCGGCAGAGTATTAAAAAGAGTCGTAAAAATGAGACAAAAATCTGTCGACAGGAAAACACACCCCTTCAAACGGGGTCATGCTAGGTTATCCTCTTGTTCGAGTTCTCAATGGAATGTTAATTGCTGTCGTTATTCAAAGCTTAGATAAGTAAGTTAAAACCAAAATTCAAAATACGTTTTAGGCTGAATCTTCTTTCTCGATGGTCTTGTTTCTTACTTTCATTCTCAAAACACACAAATATCGTCAAACTTTAACCCTTTCACCCCCAGTTCCCTGTATACAGGTCCAACTTTACCATAGAAAACAATGGATTTGGGACAAACCATGGTGGTGAAAGGGTTAAATACATAAGCATCCGGAGGCCACAGATGTCCAATCAGACATTAAACATATTTTTTGCCAAACAAACAAAATAACTAACAAACAAACAAGCAAACATATAACATGAATACCTATTGTTTTCAGACGATCAATCAGTGCCAAGACCACATGCGCATGTTATATTCCTTTGTTTGTGATCGGATGATAGATGTCAGACTTCTAATTGACTTTTGTGAAATAAATTTGCGATATAACCGGTAACGCAATTTAGGTTAGAAAGCATCCAATGAAGATACATTTCTACATGTAAACATAATTCGTCCAACCAAGTGTTGGCGAACTGTACAGATGAACAAATACGAGAGAAATGAGTAATTTGTTAGAGCTTTCATTTTTGGCCTGAGTAGTCAGTGGTTGGAGACGTTGAGGGCTTGGCTATGACTGTGTGTCGCAATCTTGAGTCATGCCACCTTTTGTGTGTTTAATTCAATATTTAATCAATTTAATTTAATTCAATTCAAATTAACGTTTTTGTCCATTAATGAAACACGCACAAATGGTAAATTTTCTCTTGGTACCACAAGGTCGCGACTGACAATAAAGTGAACCTGCCGCATGCGCTCTCACCGTAAATGTTCAAAAGAAGGATATTGCAGGTGAATGGTAATTTTATTTCTTTAAATAGTAGTTCAAACCTGATAAATGTTGAAAACCAGATAAATTTTGAAAAATATAATTATGTTTCTATGATGCGAGGTCCAATACTGCTCGTTTCAATATATATGTGCATGTTACAAAGAGAACTCAAATATCACCGAACTCTTCAAACGTTACTCCAATTATTGCTGAAAGTAGACGAGGAGGTCATGATATTTTTATCATCTGTTACCGAGGAGGTCACAAACTGTTTTGGTCCAGGGAGGCGAGACCGACGCACGACCCGGAAGGGTTTGTCGTCCCTACTTGGCAACGATAACAACGCTTGCTTACATGTCAGCTTGCCGTATTTGAACCGTTGCTAACGTACATCACTCATGGACTATGTGACATGCTGAAGCAGAAGTTTGGGTGTAATGGCGTACCCTCATTTCAAAAGAGATTTGAGCGCTTTTGGAAGTGCACCTCACGAGTTACATATGACATGCTTTGAAACGGTTTAGCGCATGCGTGTCCATCGCTATCACCTGGCGCAGGAACCAAAGGAGTGGCCATAGTGCGACATTTTGTTTTACAACCACGCCATGAAACTGCCAAGTAAACTGTTTTTACACGGATAGAAGGTGAAAAGTCACAGCTCTATCGGTAAGTGTATTCAAATTCATAACATTTGTCCTAAAACCGTCAATTTGTTTTGATACGCCAATATTTCTAATCATTAATCTACCTTTACCACAAGAAAATAATGGTTCGAATCTCGATGGTTCACTTTAGCTTTAAAATATTCTCTGGTAACCAAAAGACCATTATGTTTATTATCTGGGCATGTCTAACAAGTTTTGAATGTTCACCTAGTCTAGTCATGGTTTTACATACATAACACTGGGTGATAACGTGCGTGGTGCGGGTAACGATACTTTAGAATTTAAAATATCGCTCCAAGGGCAAGATTGTCATTCTGTTAAAAGTCAGCCCCCCTTATTTGAAACAAGTGATTAACTTGCCATTTCGTGAAGACAGCGACATTTGTAATTGAAGTTTCCTATAAGTAAAAGCATCATTAAAGTCTAGAAATGGTAAGTGTAGGTTGTTGCTACTTATTGCAAGTTACTCCTTGGATGATACCTATGTGTACGCATGACAGACCATTTTGTTCCCGACGTGTCGTGATCTGTGTTCATAAATGGTGCTACCAGGAAAACTTCCCAATTACGTGAGGACTTAAGACAGGCTAGTCGGTACTAGTGACAGGCCTTTAGCTGCTAAGGTGAATGCTTAGACGTAAAGGTACGGGTGTTTGTTTTCGTCTAACATTTGCGGGGGTTTATTTGAAAGCTCTAAGACAAAGACAAATTCTCACCGTCTTGGTCGTTTTTAGAAAATCGAAAATTCTATAATGTTCCCTTGAGTTAACACCGGGATGGCGGCCATTTTGAAATTCACATACCAATAAATGTTATGAGTGGTTGGTTGTGACGGTAAAGACATGCATTAACGTTCTCAAGACAAGACATACATTTATTGGAGCTTACCGAGCAGGATACTCTCATTGTACTTGGGTTTTGATTTGTTTCAGTTTCCATGGTGACTTTTTTGTTAAGGTGCTACAGCTTTTATTTTCCCCGTTTGACCCCTTTAAGGATCTGATAGTAAATCCGTTTATTGATATTTAGTGCAAGGCCTCATTGTTTTAAGGTCATGTAACTCGACGTGTAATCGAAGCAATTTTCGTGTTTCGGGATTTCACAAACTGCATCGCCGTAAAAAGGCGATATGCGTTATTCCCATGAACAGCGGCCTAAGCGCTACTACAGACCGGACAGAATGCTGTTATCCTCGTGAGACAACACTTTGGGAAACTTGGCTTGTTGGTAGACTAATACAATTATGGAACTGGATACTGTTTTGTAAAGTGGTCCTGCTTCAGGAAATTATTTACCTAAGAACAAGAACAAGCTTAATTCTTAAATACACTGTCCTGTTTGAGGTAAACGTCACTTGGTGGAGATCTTGGCCACTGTCACAAAATAGTGAAAAGTAAAATCGATTTGGGTTTCTTGTGCTAGTTTGTTCCTTACATACGTCAACAGGTCTTCAATAAAGTGGACGGTCACAGCCCATAGCATGGCTATTCATAGTAGGGTTGCAGTTTGACACTGATATCTGTTGTGGGGAATTGCCAACTCCTCTAGTCAGAGTGGTGCGCACGCATGGTTTTCACCTTCATTGTTTGAGAGTGAAAAATATGAATTTTTTAGTTCCGGTTTAGTGTAATTTTCACCTGATGCTCCAATGAACCGATAAATACCGATAAAGCAACCAACATCAGCATAAGTGTCATAAATCAAAGCTAATGTTGCCATAAAGATTCACAAATAACGTTGATAATTTTCATCTTCATTTAACTAACTGTATGAGCAACAATTTCAACTGGCTTCCATGTGAAGGGAATAATCTTCGACGATTGGCCGCTCAGCACTGTGCTTACTGTATTAAGAATGATTTGTGTAGTTGTATACCTTACTCAACCGCAGTCAGGCTATTAGTGAAGAAGAAAAATAACTAGGTTACCGAATAGGTCAGCTAAACTTCCACCTTTAAGATTGACTCTATTGAAAGAGTTGATTACCATGGAGACGGGTATAGTTTCGCATCAATCTCTATAAAGCTAGGGAGTTGTCAGGATTAGGAAGATAGTCAAAGCTAGGGGCCCATGAGGAAAATCCATTTTAGTGTGTTTAAGTATGTGTTGTGTGTACAAATCAAAAACTATCAATATCCTACAGTAATTCCTGTGTAACAGGTGTCAGATGCTTGCCAAACAGTTGTTAAGTTAGAGTCACAATACTATAAGTAAGGCTTAGTGAACGACGTATGCTGTTGCTCAAACTTTCTACAACCTTTAACTGTTCCCTTACCAAACCAAAAATAAAAATCAAAGTTTGGCACTAGAGAAACAAATTACCTAACATTTATGAATATTTTAATCGTAATGTTGCCGCCATCTCAGTGTTAACTCTGTGGAAAATAACAAAATTGTCGATTTTCGAATATATTAAGCAGTAAAAATTCGAATTGTCCAAGAGCTTTAAAATTGAACAATTAGTAGTGGTAAACAAAACAGTATTTCAAACATTTTTTAGAGTCCAAATATCTGTCACTGAGACATATTCTACTTCAATATATGAAGAACAATTACTTCAATAATCAGTGAAAAAATATCTAAGATCGAGACAAATATATAGTCTTTACAAATTGCGTTTTGTGAATAATATAATCTTGTAATTTATCATTTGCGGTTTAAATAGAGCGCTGGTTATGTTGTGAAAAACTGTAGTTTGCTTTCATTTATATACTTCATACATTATTATTTGTCATATGTTCATATTTCTTAAGCTTTCATGTTTGCAATTAAGATAATGAGGAGAAGACAATGTAAGACAATTAGAAGTACATAAAAATCATGTGTCGACAAAATTAGCATAAATTGCGATCAATGAAGATACTTTGAATGCTAGGCACATTTCGGCCAACCAATAAACCAATTTACACCATCAAGAAAGAAAATCGAAATTGAGCTAATTTTCAATTTTGAAATGGTTTTATCATCTTGATTATTAACTTTTAGGCCTATTTTGAAATTTAAAACCTTTGGCTTGAGATTGCAATATCGGAAACAGGTGTATACTGACGTGAGGATGACGCTTAGCGGTCATTCAAATTGCCCCCTAACAAAATCTATTTCCTAAAATGCATATTTCCGTTTTCCCAATCTTCAATTTACCAAAGATCTCATTTTCCAATTCTATTTTAGGCGTAGCAGCTGATAGTATTTATCTTTGGCCAGGAATGCATCAAACCGTAATAGTTATTTGCGCGGGCAACTTGTTCAATGGATCGAGAAACGAACATATCAAGAACAATTGTGTTGCAGCCTCCGGAGCGAAAGTCCGATACAATCAGTTTGATCTGACCTGCTAAAGTTTTGCGCGCTTCCCGTCAATGTCGCAAACTTGTACGTTGTAAAAAATTGTGACTGCCAATCAGAGTGCGGGATCCACATTTAATTTTATCTGATTTATTTACTCAGCTGATAATCCATGTAAGTAATGATGTTCTCCGCATAATGATCTAAGTATCCAACCATAGTTTTTAAACCGTATGGTGGCCCATTTTATGAATTACATCCGTAACCCGATCAAAATTTTGACCTTGAAGGCATTTGATATCATGTTTGAGACTTAGACTAGCTGTGGGCCCATAGCTGCGGTGTTTACAGACGGGATTCATGCCTTTTACGGGCTGGTTTTGACTTTTACGACTTTTGACCCCGGTGGCAGGGTCAAAAATCGTAAAATTCAAACAGCCCGTAAAAGGCAGGAATCCCGTCTGAAAACACCACAGCTATGGACCCACGGCTAGTTTGAGACTAGCCCTGCGTACGTAAAAAATTGTGACTACCAATCAGAGTGCGGCATCCACATTTAATTTTATCTGATTAATTTACTCAGCTAATAATCTATGTACTCAATGATGTTTTCCGTATAATGATCTAAGTTTCCCGTCATAGTTTTTAAACCATATGCTTGCCCACTTTATGAATTACATCCGTAACCTGATCCAAATTTTGACCTTGAAGGCGTTTGATATCATGTTTGAGACTTAAACTAGCTGTGGGCCCATAGCTGCGGTGTTTTCAGACGGGATTCATGCCTTTTACGGGCTGGTTTTGACTTTTACGACTTTTGACCCCGGTGGCAGGGTCAAAAATCGTAAAAGTCAAACAGCCCGTAAAAGGCAGGAATCCCGTCTGAAAGCACCACAGCTATGGACACACGGCTAGTTTGAGACTAGCCCTGCGTACGATGCTGTGTGTTCCCGGCGTGTGGTTGGAGGCCATACAACGCCGGAAGCACACAGCATCGTACGCAGGGCTAGTTTGAGACAGTATCGTCATACATATCGTTCAGAGATACCACTTGCACTTGGCAAAACATTTTGGAGATGAACACTTATTTCGCGCTGACTTCTTCCTTTATCTACCATTTCTTGAATTTCTTGCGGTTCAACGCACCAACTTAAATTTATTTCATGAAGTAAACGTACTTTACCAACCGAAGCACAGTGTTTGCTTCTCTTCCACTATAAATATGTCGGTCGTGAGACGATGTTTTTCCCGCTAATTTTTAAAATTATCCTGTACAATTATGTGTACCGAGCCCCCCTCAAGCACATTTATTACACCTTAATTCCAATTCGATACATTTATTTCTGCCATAGTACCCAAAGATTCCAAAGAAACTGCGCAACGCCCCAGATGAAACAGGAAAATTGGATATTTAGTATATTTGAAGTTGGGAAAACGGAAATATGCATTGTGGGAAATAGTTTATCAGAGGAAAATTTGAATGGCCGCATAGTGCCATCCTCACGGCAGTATAAACCTCTTTCCTATATTTCAATCCCAGACCAGAGATTTTAAATTTAGAAATAGGTCTACAAGTTAATGAGCAAGATGATTAAACCATTTAAAAGTTGGCTCCATTTCGCTTTTTTTAAAGGCGCAAATTGGTTTATTGGTTGGCCGAAATGTGCCATGAATTACATTGGTTGAATTTTTATGCCTAAAACTAAAGTCATGTTCACCTGTTTTTCGTTTCCCTTTTCACTATTCACCATTTGCTGTTTTCAGGGTCGCTTTCTCTCGAAGTAATATGATGATGGCACGAAGACAAGTTTTATTCCTGGCACTGACTACTTTTTTAAGCTTTGTTGTCGGATATATGCTGGCTCACCTAGGAGTGCATGAAAATGTCATCGCCATGCGATCCCATGATAGTGACAGTGCTCGTTTGTGTTCTGATGTATTGAAAAAGGCTGAGACATGCAAAAGGTGGGTCATAGACTCTTTCAGAGGCAAATTTCGTCTTTTTGAGCTATCATAGCCCCTCTCTTCGGCGGATGACCAATAGCAAAGTTCTTGGGCATCCCTTTGTCAGATGAAATTGGACAGGTCAGTTATGTTGGACGGGAACGGGGGGGGGGGGGGTCGGTGACGTTTGATTATTTTGCAGACATCAAAAAGTGCGGTACCCCTTCCCTGAATGGAATAAATATAAAAAATTATATAATTATATATATATATATATATATATATATATATATATATATATATATATATATATATATTCCCTGAATGGAATAAATATAAAAATTATATATATATATATATATATATATATATAATATATATATATATATATATATATATATATATATATATATATATATATATATATATTCCTTGAATGGAATAAGTATAAAAAATTACACACAAATGTATTTCACACTTTCTCTGCATGAACAGTTGACCGAAATTGTAGTACATCGATTTATATCAATATTTAAGAGACAGCAGCTGTATCTTCTGACAATTTATCATGATTTTATTCTACATATGAACGAAATAAATGCCAAGACTTCCGTTTGTAAACACAAAGTGTTGTGTGATATTGCCAATTTTTATCTGGGATGAAAATTTACGTTTAACTTTTAGATGTGGAGCTTTTTCGTAAACTAGCTTAGTACTTGGCACTGCCACATACCTTTAACCTTTTCACCATCAGGGTGGGCCTCTAGAGAGCAAAGTGGACTCGAAAAACTTCAGAGGGTACTCGACACTGTGGTTTACATTACAGAACAAAAATACCATAGAAGTTGTATTGATATAGAATACATGTACCCTCCTTTAAAGGAGAACTAAGACAAGCAACTTTACCCGCGTATCTTGATTGACTATGCAATATTTCGGTTCTCTGAAACCACACTTTAATGTTCCACAATTTTGAACTTTGAGCAGAGCTAAAATGAGGATGCACGAAAGGGTTTCAAGATCCCCGGGATAGTTTAATCTTATCATGGCACGTTTTTGATATGCTGCTCTTGGCAGCTATATTTATCTTTAACTTATCGATTTCTTACACAATGCGGCGTTTTCCAATATATGTCTATTTAGCTCCTACGAATGGCTAATGTAATCACGTGCGTGAATGGTAAACTATGGTTGACGTCAGAGATCGTGATGTGTTTTTTTTAGAACAGATGTAGTTAAGGAGATATAAAGGTTAAGGAAGACATAGTGAATATGCCTTCAGTTAGAATGGGCCTTCTGTTGTACGTTAAGACACAGATTGTTTAACAGCTACATCTCGAAACAAAGTGCTTGGCATTATAAAGTTAAGGATGCCACAGCACCATATATATAGACACACACTAGAAAAAAAACAGTTATTCTCCTTGTCTGTGATATAGCCAATGATGACAAGAACCAATGAGACAAGTAGGGATTATGGATTAGGGATTTGGACTAAAGCTTAAAATAGTTTCTCTACTTTCTCACGAGAGATGATTCTTGTAGCTCCACCACTTCCCCGGTTGTGCTAACAAAACATGCGATGAACCATGTGCGCGCTGGCTTAGGACAACATTACAAGACCAAAAGTTAGCAGTATTTCGCACTTGGCTGGTTGCACACCTCCTTGCGCGGAAATACGAGATAATTTAAATACTTCAGCTGCTTCCGTGTAAGATTGAAGAAAATGCATTGACAAAGTCACTCAGGAAAGACATAAACAACTTACGTGAACAAGCAAGGAATATTAATAGGCAGGGAGTCGTGGAGTTACTGGAATATTAAATAAATGGTTGCAAGTATCAAAAATGATCAGAATAGCGACCTCTTTCATTCAAGGTGTACTCGTATTCTATGATGTGAATGTTAGATTCCCGATTGTTATTGTCATATAGTTAAGTGG
Organism: Ptychodera flava; assembly: GCF_041260155.1. Classification (NCBI taxonomy): domain Eukaryota; kingdom Metazoa; phylum Hemichordata; class Enteropneusta; family Ptychoderidae; genus Ptychodera; species Ptychodera flava. Next base: position 2,281,795 of record NW_027248355.1, on the reverse strand, counting down.
TCTATTTGAAAGTCAAAATCCACGTTACCATGACAGTGGGTGCAGAACACAAAACGAGAGAAGGGATAATTTTCATTTGTCACAATTTGTAGAATTTACCAAGTCGAAGTTTGTTTGATCTCTATGCGTACTTATACGTAACGTGCGATATAGAGTTGTCTTCTGATATTTGTAGAAATTTGTTGATTAAAGATTTTCCTCAATAGCGATTTCCTGTGAGCAAACTATCCGTAGTTTTAGGGTGACTTCCATTTTGTTTTCTGTGGTCGTCAATTTCTATTTTGCTTTCTTTAACTCTGCAAAGTTTCTCCTGTTCCGATGATAGGCCCTCTACATACACTGCGACTGAATATCAGCAATGCACTGTATGGCCAAAATGCTTGCTCAGGCTGGCACACACCGCGAAGGCCGGGGCAACGACTACACTGTTATGTAGTCAGATAAAATTGCCATCACATAATCATAAACAGTGAAAATAAAATTCTTCGGGAATTCGATCGAGTAAGTATGTGGGATTAAAGAGAACACCAACTATCATGTCGACAAGATAATTGAAATGAATCAAATGAATTGGTTGTCACAATGTGATCTTTATCCAGCTTTTCCAACGTCAGTGGTACGTGCAGCGAGTGGTACAAAAGCTTGCATTGGTCACCGTGGCACTTAATGTTAGTGGTGCCGGTTATATATCACGCCACTGCAGCACTTAATGCCTTGGGTCAGTCTTTTCTAGCTCTGCATTTATCACTGCGATACATATGCAACCGTGAGTTGGTTGTCCGGCTTGACATAAATAGGAGCAACAACACACGGTTCTGATAATCGGATGACCCAATATTTTGGACACGCTGACTCCGAGCATTGTGTATCTCTCAGTGAAGCGGCTTGTGCTCTATGCTTTCCAGCATTGCCTTAGATGCTGCAGTAATGCCAATTCTGTCGATACAGATTACCTCACCTGTTTCACAGAAGGATATTTGGAACGAACACGGTTTTAATGAATAAAGAAAAAGACCATAACAATTTTTGTCTTCATTGTTCGATCAGGTTTCAAGCAGAGCCGAATGGTAAACCGGCAACAAAGACAGACACAGGGTAAGTATCTATTGGAACTGACTAAATACGGCATGCAAAAATAAAAGTGGTCAGGTTTACATCAATCAAATGTTAACGTTTCAAGTTATATTTACCTCTGAGACAGATATTTAGACTCTTAAAGTTTTAACAATTCTTTTCTGAGTTACCACTTCTCGGGCTTAAATTATAGCTCTTGGAGGCAGTGGGGCAGTATAAAACATTTTCATCTTTATGTTTCTCGTAGAATAAGCACAGGGGTGGAGTCCATTTTTAATTTCAAATATCGGTAAATGCCAGATAATTTTTTAATCTAGTTCCAAACTTAGCACGTTGCCCCCGATTTTTAAACTTGATTAGGTAAGACAATGGTTGAAGATTTTATTGAGTGAACTATGAGCAAAAATAATGTCTTTCGCTTCCAAGGCGCATGCTACCTTAATGGCATCTGGGACAACACAGTACTAGTGCCGACGATAATTGAATTAAAAGTCAACTGTCCGATCATGCAAATCTAATAAACATAATTCGTGCTTTTCGGCTTAATTTCATTATAAGTCTGATATATCTTCGTAACAGTTGAAAATTACTTCAGGTGTCGATGTGATTGTAACCATGCTTCTGTATTCACCGCGTGGAACCATGGTTACATAGCAGGCTGTCAGTTAAAAGAACCATACAGCAACATAACTAATATTCTGTCATGTAAAGTCTTATATTCTGGTCAGTGTCACTTCTTATATATTAAAGAAATGCACAAAGGCAAAATATTCGAATCACAGGACACTCTCAATCACACGCCAGTGATAGATGTAAGAAACTACAAAGCACATAATAGTGAGCACGTGAGAACAGTATGTGGATATGACAAGTTATTAATAGTAAACGCAACAGAGGCTTGCCGACGTCTTTTTTCATTTATTCATTCATTCGTTTAATCATCATCTATTTATTTATTTATTTATTTATTTATTTATTTATTTATTTATTTATTTATTTATCCACATTAAATTATAACTTATTTACATACACCTAGCGGGTAAAAGCTTATCAATAGGGAAGTAATCTTCAGTAGAGTGAAATAATCATAAAAAATACTGTATAAATAAAATAAAACTAAAATCTGGTTGGAACAATTACAGACTCTCTCTCTCTCTCTCTCTCTCTCTCTCTCTCTCTCTCTCTCTCTCTCTCTCTCTTCTCTCATGGATTAAGACCAAGGAAAATATTGTTAGACTGCGGTGCCAACGTAGCTTCAACAGTCAATCTTTTCAGAGAAACATACCCGGATGCAAACGATTACATCATCCACTCATTTGAGATTGATGCAGGACTGGCGCCATATTTTTCGTATTTTAAGGACAAAGGTCATACACTCCACTGCCCTGTCGGTGTTGCTGACAAGGACGGTAAGGCACTACACTTTTTTGCGCGTGCATGCTTTCACTAAACTTAGGATTACATGCCATGAATTTCAAGAAATAATTGAAGTAATTGTCTTAAAAATGAAAAGTAACTTTCAAATAAGGGAGCCGTCATTATTTACGGCCTAGGGGTCGGAGGAATTTCATCTGAATCTCTGAAATTTCGAGTAACCCCCGCTTCAAACAATGATTCAATTTGAGTACCCCCCACTTTCTAAATCAGAAATGTTGACTGAATTCTCCCCTCTCCGGCTTAGAAAAGTTAAATACCGATCCATATATTTGTAGAATTTACAGAATACAGCAAAAGTAAAGACCTTTCAAATCCTGATCTACCCTGCTAGACTATCATCGGTTATCTGAAAAAGGTGAAACTAACAAAATGAAATTCAAAGTGAGAACAAAATAGAGATGTAAAAGCTCACAGTACAACCATTATCCAACCATATTTTGTTTGATGGTGTCATGACAGATTTTTAACTAGGGTATCTGACTGCGCAGAATTTGAAAGTACAGGGGAGAGAACACGCCAGAGGCTGAGGTAAAGTGTCGGAGGGGGCTGTCCCCAATATTGCATGGGCAATTTAAAAAAAATGATGTGTGAATAAGTGCAGTCTGGTAAAATATAAGAGGTATTTTTAATGTGTTTTGTTACTAAGTAAAACTGTTAGAACAACCCAAGGGGAGAGCACGAGTGGGAGGTCGTCCCTCGTATCAACAATTTTGAGAAATTGATGTGTGGGATGATTCAATCTGAGAGGTGTCACAATTCATTTTACTCTTGGTAAAACGTTTTGAAAATGACATTGAACACTGATATTTTAATTACACTTTTTTCTTGATCATTGTTTGAGTCACACTATTCAACAACCAAACAATGACAATACATTTTGTTAAAAAAACAGTTCTCAGTTTGCCAGATATTGAAGACCAATGAATATTCTGGAAAGGAAAACCTCTGACCATCTTGTGTCATGTTTTCGGCTGCTAGCTACTAATGAAGAGCCTGAATATGGTATGGTTAAATGTTAAAATGGTTATCCAGTAGGATAGCATACCAAATTTGCCTGAAAGTCGCATTATTAGGGCCAGTAGCTGTACTTTTATGCTTCTTTAACAATTATAATGTCGACTTAAGTATTATATTTTAAACTCCCCTGGGCATGTTAAGATACACAGTATAAGCTTGTCAAAACAGGCTTCATTTGTATTTACTACATTTATATTGTGTTTCGTTTAACTCAAGTCAGGATCATAATAATTTAAATGCCACCAATGACACAATAGACGTGTACGAGGTGTGTCTGTGACTTAACTGGTAGGTTCTTATGAACGCTGTTGGGTGATATCGACATGCAAAACAAAAATATCGGGTGAATATCATCAAGTACCATAGCTACCGGGCCTTGAACTGTCTCGTTCTATTTGAGTTTAGTAAACACCTCATAAACAGCAATCTAAAATTCTAAACTGCGAATCTCATTCTTTTCAGCATTTTACTTTTAGTCCGTAACTGCAGATCGAACGTGATGTTTCAATGTAACCCCATAAAATAAATTATACGTAAAATACAATTCTTATATTTTAAATATGTACCAAATAAATATAAATATTAATATTCCCTTGTTGCTTTATACGCGAAGTGAACAATCTGAGCTGAGTAAAACCAGATGAACGCAGATACAAAAATACCTTCATTCATATATTTCTATTTGAAGTCACTAATTACCATGAGAGACGGCAAAATACATCATGTTACTGTGCTTGCCGACGTCCTGCTCTCTCTCTCTCTCTCTCTCTCTCTCTCTCTCTCTCTCTCTCTCTCTCTCTCTCTCTCTCTCTCTCTCAGGGATTGTCCAGCTTTTTACTTTCATGGTGATCAGATGACTTTCCCTTTTCCTAGTGAGTTTTACAGCCCCTTTTAAAATTATGGTCCTCTAACTTTTTTCATTTGCCACTCGAAACAACATAACATACATTCATACACACACTATCCAATAACTCTTTAACACTGCTGGAACAAGAAACTAATACACTTAATTATAATAATCAAAGCAAAGATATAAATTACATTTGTCACAGTGAGTAACAACATCAATCACTGGGCTTTTTCATTCTGCTTTCTCTTTGTGTAATTAATCTGTAAAAGTCAACATACCTCAGGGTCAGGCTTTACAATAGAAGCAGGCAGCCGGAGAAACTGCTCGGCTGGAAAAGTCATTTCATCACCTGTAAATCCCCTAGTTGAAAACAGATAATGAATGAAATAAAAATATTGACTCTGAATGTTGTTCAAATGATAGTCTTCACAGACTATTGTGCAAATGATAAAATACAATCGCAGATGAAAAGGGTCATAAAGTTCTTTATGCGGCGTGTCGGCGCTTGATTATGTACACTCCGTGACAGCCTAGGCCTGATAGAAAGTAGGTCGGGTACTTTCTAGAAAATGAGACTCTCGTACACAAAAAATGACTATAATCGGCCAATCAAATAAAGCGTTACAAGGCGTCATTGAAAATGATTTGACCTTTGGTAGAGATGGGATACAATCACGCTGCGTGAGCAAGCTATCTGTTTTGGCATGAGACTGTGAGATTTAGATCTCGGGAAAAGAAAGGTAGCTCTTTGTTTGAGGACAATTTTGAAACGATGAAAGTCGGTAATGCAATGTGATGAAATGACAACGTGTGTATTCGTGTGGAGTGGATACAATTAAACAACGAATGTCCAGATTTTTATCTCAAGTGTTTGTCAACTGTCAGTGTTTGCTATATGTTTGACGACGGCCCGAAATGTGAGCTTGTCGATCAGACACTGCTGCTTTCTAAAATTATTGTGACAGTATCTTTAGATTATTGCATTTGCAAAGTTGCCAGTGGTTTTAGATCGAAAAAAGCTGCAGTCAATTTGAATGATGAAACGAAGTTGGGCACGCACCGCAGCGTAGAGATTCGTGTTGGCGACGGAAACTTCATGGTAACTAATTTGACGGAATAAGGTTTAAATTTACGGTGTCTATACGACACCGTAAATTTAAGGCTTAAAAAAGAGAGTTCGCCAATATCGGACGTTTTGTTGTCATCGAAGTAGTTCAAAATGTTGGTTGGACAGGTAAAATGGCTGTTTGTCAGTGATCACTGGTCGTCTCAAGTTACAATAGCCAATAACCCTTGCTTTAGTTGGTAGGTTGAGAACCTGAAGCAAACAATGTAATCTTTTGAGATTGCACAGGGCTGTGGCCATTGTTTTCAAAGACGCAGTGTTTACTTTTTAAACTGGCTGGGGCATCGGTTCAGCTGCTATGCCTATGAAACCCGTCCAGTTGTGAACCCTTCAGGAAATATTCATGGACGTGTTCTAAACACTTTTATGACTAAACATTTTATTGATGATTTGAAAAACGTGCATTTCACACTTAGAGTTCAGGACAATTTTTAACACTTTTTAAGGAAGATTTCGGATTGGCAGATGTGTAATGAAACTCATAAAGAAAATTGTTATTATGCTTTCCGCTATTGATATTCTTTCATAACGGAATGAAATATATTTGTCAATATTTTCCGTTAATGGACATCTGGCAACCTAAATCTCGATCAGTCGTCCTCGCCACTTTCATCATAGAGGGCCTCCACAACCGGCTTTGTAGGGTGTTGTGGCATCAGTGTTTGGTTTTCTGCAAAAAAACGCAGCCAATACTTATCGACAGAATCAGTCAAGGTTGGTAAAGCCAGTCTTTACAGATTCATTATGCCCACTGAAATCACAGATGGGTAAGAAATGGTCAGTATTGACTCTGAAGACGGTGTTATAGGGATTCTTCAAAATAACAGCAGCAGTAAAATTAATTATATTTTTGAGTATTCTTACCGCCAGAAAGTGTAATAGATTTTTTAAACTGGCTATAGGCATCAGTAGTCAGATAGCATATGTAAATGCAGCAATAATGACATACAACATTTAACAGAACAATTTAAATTATAATAGGACAGAATTGCAAGTCATTTTGTTTTTGAATTAATTTAGGTTTCCGTCGCCCCTTAAAAAACAGTGGTGTTTCGCGTGACCCCTTTCAAGGGGGCGCAACACCAAACACAGCGTATTTTGCTCAAAATCACTGTTTTGGAAATATTCATTCGATTTGATTTTTGATTTTTTCACCCAAAATTAAAATATTGGTTGGGATCACCTTTTAGCTTGTCATAAGCTGCGTTGTAAAGAAATGTCAATTTATGCAAATATATTTAAATCACTCGATTTCGTGGCTTCTTTTTTCCCAATTTAAAGATTTCCAAAGAATTAGACTCTACTCTGGTTTGGACATATTATCTGGTCAAAATTTCTGAAATTTCACATTATGTTCTTTAAATGCTATATAATAAAACGACTATTTTCTTTGCCGATAAAATGCTTACATTTTGAATGAGATGCATGCATTTTGCTAATATTGTTTTTAACCACGTTTTGAGTGTCATTCTTTCAACCTACGCCTTTTTAGAATGAGGGTAGATAATGCAAAATAAAATAGTCGTTTTTCTTACATACTCTTGTTTCAAGTGAAATATCATATTTCAGAAAACAGTTTCAAGTTTTCGACTTCAATTAATTTTTATCATTAATACCGAAATTGAGTTTTTTTTTACCTTAAATATACAATCCCTTCATATTTCTAGTAAACTATTGCTGCCATACTAAACTTGTCTGCTTTTTGAAATATATATATTTAGTATGAGAGGGTTTCTTTGTCATCTTAGATGAAAATTTCTCTTGAAAAAACTGTTTGTAACGTGAAGCTCCACCTTAATTTCCTCTTTAGTAAATTCATATCTCAGTAAAATCCTCCTGCAAGTAAAATCTGGACACTTATCTCTTTCAACAGTAAGTTTGGAAGTCAATGTCCAAAGTCTTCCCCCATAAATTGTTAACTTCAATTACTCCTTCCGCCCGTCGTACATTGCACCTGTAATATGACCGCTTTTCTAAAATAGTCGGGTCAGTGATATCTAGGTAGATTAACTACTTCTTTCACTGTCTACCAATTGACTACTTATTTTACTGTCTACGAATGTCAGGCCTAAATTATTGCCATTGAGTTTGCGAGTCGTACAGGAGTGCAGGTGGTTTTATGATGATATGGCGATATGTTGAAAAAAGCAAAGATTCGTGAAGGTATGTTCGACCTTCAAGGAACCTTCAGGTCATAGCTTTTGTGATGTAGCCAAACAACAAGACCAGTGCTCAGATTGCCAACTAGTGAATAATCGTCCCGTCACAACAGATCACAGACTCTCGCTACATTTCTGGGATGGCAGCAAGCTCATTGAATAAAATTTATGTCTGATACACTGAGTCTTGCATGCTGCACAGGTGTTTCCAAAATAATCGGCTGCAGAGTAAGTACTGCGGATGATTAAGGCTGGCGTGAGTGACATGCAGTGGTGCGTGAATCCTGTATGGACCTATTATTACCCGTGGCCTCTTTAGTGTTGACCAAACCTACTTGACGCAGTTAGAAATTCTGCTTGTATAAAAGACAAAACAGACCCTGCAAAGGGTTGTAAATGAGAGCTAAAGATTGACATCCTGGATGAAGTATTGAGACACAAGATACCATCACGCAAACTTGTGTGTCCCATGCAGACAGTGTGTCTGGGGGAAATGGAAATAAACCAAAACTTGTACATGGACCAGTGCATGGTAGAGTTGCATTGTATCTTAATCTTGGACACAGGTGCCAATTGTAAACTCTCATTTACAACCCCGGGTAGAGCTGGTTTTGCCTCTGTACAAGTAACTACAAACATAATTTCGGACTGCATCAAATGGGCTTAATCAACAGTAAAGTGGCCACGGGTGTATCACTCATAAAATTTACTCAGTAAAATTATTATCATCCTAGAAATATACTAGCTCTTGTGGAAGCAGTGAACTGCATTTGATTACGAATTACCTGTGGTAGCGTTATCTTCATTGACTTGTACAGCGTTCCTGTCACACCTTGCCATGAAAGAGTACATGTTGACCTATCTCTCATGAAGAAAAAGTAGACATCAGTATTTTTTTTCCAAAATATAACTCTCGGTCCCATGTTAAAGAAGGTTGCAGCGTTTGCATATGGAATTTTCCAATGTTCACCGACACCATTTCTTGGCTGACTGAGCCACAAACCGTTGATGTACTGGCTGTCACCCTGCTGAGGAATAGGTTGACCAAGAAACCGTTTTTATTAATCAAGGTCAAACAAGGTTAAGGATGACAGTGTCGATTTTTTCGAAAGATGGGTCTTGAGTGGACGTTTGCTTAATGTTGTGATATTGTGGGAAGATCGTTTCTGTGGGCTTGAAAGGGACCTTAGGTTGTTCATAGTGACAAAGGACGTACTTCATAAATTGTGAGACCAAGAAATAACGAAGTAAGTGTCTAGGTCCTGACCCAATAACCTCCGCAGTGTCCCAATAGTTTGTCATGCGTCCTCTGGTTTGTTTCGAATTGAGAGGATTTCAATGTCTTCGGGATAGTAGAGGTGAATTTAAACAGTTTGCATTAGGTGTAGAGTGATCTGACAATATCTCCCCTTCCATTCATTTACATTTTTTAGATTCCACAGTTGGGTAGATAATTCAATACAACCATTGTTTCGTCATCGAATGGCTCTACTATCAACAATTACCGAACACATTGAGGAATCATTTGAAATCATTTAATTACTTCAGTTTAAATTGTATGATTGCCATCGAATTTTCATTAAAAAACCAAGTGACCTTGTAACAGGGGACAGAAGATACAACTGTTGACATCTTCCATACTTGTGTTCTGTGTTTAAACCAGAGTTTCTTATTGTATTCTCCATATCATGTATTAAAACACTGATTATTCACTTCCATTATCGACACAAGCTTTACACTGATATCTTAACAACCGAATTGCAGTCAATGCTTGTACTTTCTATCTATACTACCAACTGTCGACAGACTAAACCCTTGATTTCTGGGAGTAAAATAAGAATATACTACCATAGGCAAATATTGTCAAAAACTGCTGCTATTGTCCCTTTCACACATCACATATGAAAATAAACATCTCATGCAGACTGTGTTCGTCAAAGGGAATACCTTTGCATTTCAGCGTGGATTTTGAGTTGAATGTTCTTGATTAAAGGCCTGTGTCAGAGGTCAGATCATCTTACCAGAACATTTACTCACTATATTACAATTTCAATCGAAAACTAAAAGCTGTGACTGTACCTCTACAATCCTCTCACAGACTACAACAAACTTGGTTCCTGTGATCGTATCCCGTCCCTTTAAGAATTCTCCAAAGCGACTGACCAAGATGTGAATGATCAGTAACAATTTTAAACGATATTTTTCTTCAAGAACAGAAACTGTTAAAACAATTTTGACCTCATTGAAGAGCTTTTAATGAAACCTTACTTGGCGGTGCAAGTCGTGTAGACAAGGATATCAGCTTTTCCTTGAATAGTGGCAAGTCAGAAAAAGAATAACCTTTTTTTTCTCCCAGACGTCACAAACAAAATCATCTGTATGCATTCGGCAAAGGGATGATTTTTTAAGGACTAGTGACTTTGTCCCCTTAATAAATGTTAGGCCATCTAATATTTTAGGGAAAACATCGTTGATCATGTAGAAGTTGATTTGAAATATTTTGAGGGTATTGAGGGGGACTAAATGAATTAAAATTTCGATCCCCTCATTTCTATTCTAAAATTTGAAAGGGCATGGTTTAAAATTCGCTTAAGGAAATCTTCAGCAAAAATATAATCTTACAATGTCGAGGTGAGTACTACCTTATAACATGTTAAAATATTGCATTTAGGGAGGTATCATTTATTTATTGATTTTAAAAGGTAAACGGTGATATCAGTATACTTAAAATTTATTAGGTCCTCGAAAAAAATTACAGGGGGGGGGGGGCTGCTGCTTTTCAAACTCTGAATGCATAATAAATACTGACTTTCCCTTTGCTGGTCGCACGAAAATATACTCTCCTCACATGACAATGGTAATGAAGAGGAGACAAAGGAGGAGGAGAATGACAAAGGGGAGGGGAAGGAGATTGGGCTGATGAATAGGATATTGTTGACAGTAGCGGTAATGCTGATATGGCGTGGTTAGTGTTTATGGAATTAGTAGCAATGATGGAGACTGATTCTTTTCAAATTTGTTTTCAAAAACTGTAATATAATTGACCGAGACTGAGCCAGAGTTTAAATTGTTTTTTGTTTGTTTGTTTTTTGTTTTTTTGTTTTGTTTTTTTTTTTTTTTGGGGGGGGGGTGTTTTTTGTTCACTAATTGCTGTGACATTGATAGACTTTTATTTGACTCTTAATTATCATGAAGAGGCGTGTTCGTTTTTTTCCCACTAAACTACGTATTTTAATTTTCGAATGGTATTAATATAGGTTTATTGAAACATTAGGTAGAGTAAGATCATTTTTATCGGCATAAAGTTAAGTTTTCGTGAAAACAATCCTTAACAATGGATCTTGTCTGATTTAAAGTTTGTAATGATACTAGAAGGTTGTAGGAAAATGTTTAATTTTTGGACATTGTGTAGAAATGATCTCCGATTACCTATTTAAGAAAAAAGGCATTTTACAAGAACTAAATACTTGGTGTGGAGGGACATGCCCTCTTCAAAAAACTCACAATATTCTAATTTGTCTTATTTGAAGCTTTTTCAAGGTAATTCCAGCTGAACACATTTGTATCCGCAAATGTTTTTATCTAAACATATTTACTTCATAATTCATGACAGGAAATATGACTGCGTATAACGAGGGAGTGTGGTTTCCAGGGAAAAAGAACGCTGGACGGGATATGCAGTGGGGAGGTGGAAGCCTATTTGTCAGTGGAAAAGAAGGCGTTGATAAAGAAGATGGCGGTAGAAGAAAGCTGTCTAGACATGACGTCATTCCTACGGTTGACCTGTCACAGTGGATACAACGAAACGTCGATAAAAAAGACTATGTCATTTTTAAGCTGGACGTTGAGGGCGCAGAATACGGCATTTTGCGGAAAATGCTAAAAGATGGTACATTTGCATGGATTGACAAGTAGGTATTGTTGCATCGAAGTTCATTGTCTCTGCCACCGCCATACAGTATGGGGTTTGTCTTTATCCATTTGTCTACCTGTTCCTGTGTCTCTGTACCTCTATCTGCTGCCCTCTAGCATTGTCTGTCAGTCTGCCTTTATCTACCTGTATCTGTCTGTCTGTCTATCTGTCTCAGTGTTTCTTATCTCTCTCTCACTCTCTCTCTCTCATGAAGAGCAGTAAAAATATAACAAATTTATTATATGCTGATATTTATCCAAGTGTACTGTTAGTCGACGAAAGTGACACGAATTTTGTAATAATGATATCTTATGACTGCCTTTATTGAAAGCAACTAAAATTGAAATGCCAGCGTTCCTTTCTAAATAATTGACACCATGTACATGTCTTTGTCGGGTGCCAGATTTTATGGGGAATACCATGCTGGGCAGCCAACAGGCGAAACAGCCGAAGAAAAGAAACGGATCACTACCGCTGTGGCAAAGGAACTAGCAGACATCATCACGTGGTCGGCAGAGACAAAACAATTCAAAGATTTTGACAAGATTAACTTACCAACGGTAAGTGATAGAAGTTCTCCATTTTCTTTTTAAATCACAGCATCTACGTCGTTCAGGCATTCTGATAGCAGCAGGCGAATTTAAAGGGATACAGTCGTCGGAACTGCGCTCATAGGTCTCTAGGGACCTCTATGACCGATGTAAATAGTGTATCCAAGGTATATATAAATACTATAAATACTGAGATTTATAAGCTTTTGTATTCATAAAATATCTAGATAAGATGGATTTTAAGTCGACGAATAAAACGTTTAAAAAAGGTGTTTGTATAGAAAAATAAATGTTTGTCCTTTTTGCATCGAGCAGGCAAAATGATTTCGTCAAAATGCATTTGTAAGTTAACAGAGAGGTTTGGCACGCAAACTTTCCTGGAAGATAACCTACACTGAGCGGCTTGTCCCATTTTAAGTCGCGAAATGAAGGCAAACAATCATATTACATACACTGGTGTGGGAGTAACATTTCATGTGAATTGTGTTTTTTTCTCAGATTTCGGATGACACGCCTGGTTCAGTAGGGCAAACGATCAATAGCTGTGACGTCATCAATGAGAAAACTGTCGTTTCCGTTGTTATAGAAGTTGGAATGAATGCAAAAAGAGCTCGAAAACTAATCGCTACAATAAATGCATATTCCATTGATGTGCCCTTGACTTTGTTCGTGTACGGTGACTTTGCCGAGGAATTCCCGGATCTTGTTAAAGAGTGGAGTACAAAGTATGAAATTGGAATTCGATGTGACGGACCGATGTCGCCTGGTCACTGGGAAATACAGTACCAAAATGCTATAAGAGTTTCAATCGTCAGCGCCGAGAGGAGATTGTCTGACATTGGTCTCCAAACTCGCTATATTCTTCCGCCGGGTGTCAACAAAGTGGTTTCTGACGTTGTTACGAAGAGGAAATTGCGATTGATACAACCAACAACAACATTCCCGCCAGAAGGTACGTTGTGTATCATAAAACTTGCAAAGTCATCAGCCATTCAGCTGATAGTGATAAGAACGCCCTTGTGTATATATATATATATATATATATATATATATATATATATATATATATATATATATATATATATATATATATATATATATATATATATATATAATATGAGTACCACATCAAGTATGTTTGGTGTCTATTACTCGAGTTTCACGCACACAACGGATCGTCAGATAGGTAGATTTTATTGTACAATTAAATCTGACAATCGCGTGAGTGCGTAAAACTCGAGTAATGGGTACCAAACATACTTGATGTGTTCTCATATTTATTGTAATATTGCTCTGCATCCCTGCATCGAGCACCTTACCCCTCCTCTGGGAAGATACAAATAGATTTTGATATATATATATATATATATATATATATATATATATATATATATATATATATATATATATATATATATATATATACACACACACACTCGGCACAATGACAGAGCCTTGCTAAATTAAACGTACTATTTGCATAATGTTACAAAATTAATAATGACATTTGCGTAATAGTATTTATAGTATTTGTATTTTTCCACAAATTCTAATGGATTCATAAACATTGCACACTTAATACTGACTCTCCGTATTTTTCCCCTGTTTTTTTTCAGCGAAAAGTGGTAATCTTACATCAGAAAACTACCACAAGTTCCGAGATGTGGAGAAAGTTCCCAAGGCTTTAAAGATGATCCACAACGGATTGGCCAAGTCTGGAGGAATTTTAAGTCTAGACTCTGATTTCTCTGATAATTACATGATATCAGTTTTCTTGTTAGATTATCTTTACCAAAAATCAGAACATGAAATTGTAGATTTGTCTAAATGTATTCGGTAGCGCTGAAGTGTTTATGGCTGTCCCCATAATATGCACAGGCTACGAGGAATTTTGTCTTACATATTTAAATATGTTAATGAACTTTATGAAGGTTGATACTTTATGTCTATCAAGAATAATGTTTTTGGAGTGTTTTGCTTATGCGTACTTTAAACAGTAACGGTGCACACAGTTTACAATAATAGGAACGCAATGCTATCCTGACTTCTGACAACTTTTTATAAAGAAGGCGACTGTGTTTTATGCGTTTTATATTTCATTTTCGAAGACATTTATTTTATACATTTGTACTTTGCCACAGACATTTTGATAGATAATTGTACTTTGGCTTGTTTTAATAAATAAAGGTTTAATGATTTCAATTGGCCAAATCATAATCCCGCTGTCTTTCTTCGTTTGCTTGTTGAAATGTGACATGTGATCAAAATTGACATGTTTATTGCCGAGACATCTACCTTTATAGTTACGGAAACGCAGCTATCTGTTGTGCGGGGTAGCGGGGATCGCTATGCGGGTCAAAGGTCAACCGCGCCATGGATAGCTGCGGGCCAACTACCAGCGAAAGTGGGTCTATTACGACGACACAACATGTCACGCTATTCACGTTCGAACGAGTGACGTCCTTATAAGCATATGAATAGAAGTCAAAGTTCGCTGGAGTGAAAATCTTGAGTACTCCTTGGAAAATCAGCCGAATTACGTAAATGAACCAGAAATTTTGTTCACAAAAGGAGTTAGGGAATGAGCAATAATTAGAGTTCAGGCAGGTATAGGTCATTTTATTGAACTACGCTCACTTTGGTTTATTTTAAGTTCCGATACATGTTGTGTCGTCGTAATAGACCGGCCCACTTTCGCTGGTAGTTGGCCTGCAGCTAGCGAGGTTGACATTTGACACGCATAGCGATCCCCAATACCCGCAACAGATAGCTGCGTTTCCACAGCTACTACCTTTATTGCTGGAAAAACACCAAAACCCGCTGACATGACATTTATTATTGAATTGTTTGTCTGTGTAAGTCAAGTAATGGCTTCTTTTCAAATCTCTGGTTTGATGCTTTTAAATTTAGTGAGAAGGGCTTAAAAACAGATGTACATATCTGATGCTTCAGGCTTCTTACATATATATATATATATATATATATATATATATATATATATATATATATATATATATATATATAATATATATATATATATTGCGTTTGGAAATTTTCCCCTTTCTCTTTTCTCCTTGACACTGCAATGCTTGTTTAACTTTGTGGCAATTTGGGACATATCATTATCATGTAGGTGTGGCAGCATTATTAACAGTTGAAGCTCTGAAGAATGCCAATTATTACATTTTACCTTAGCCTTCGATTGTGCAGCCATAGACCGTAGACAGACCAAATATTGTCTACATTAATTTTATGCATTACAGTATTGTAAGGGGCACCTTTAGTTTAATATAGCTGATTTTATCACCAGTTATGCTGTACTAGGTTTGTGGTATTGTGTAAGTGTGTGTGATCAATAGTTGCAAGTTGCTAACCATTTCATACTTCAATGGACGGTGTATCAAAATTTGTTTCCACGCTCTTAACTATGAATTTCACAAGCTAAGGTACATAGCAGCTATTAAATATCGTGTATGCACTCATTCTGGCTTGCCACGTGTAAGCAAATGTGGCCAAATTGTCATTGACGCTATTTTAGTTTTCTGATGTGACGTATTTCATGAATAGTACACACTGCCTTTTTGTTCTGCCTGACTGCAGGTGATGGTATACGGACTGACCAGGTGTGGACTTGAAGTAAAATGTAAGCTGTGTTATATAACTTCCGGCTACCTGAGTCAAATATAACAATTTTCTTGAGTGATATCATAAATTGGCTTCTAAGGTAAAGAAGCTTATAGATGTGAAGCAGCGAGCTAACCAAATGCAAAACCTACCTGAAATAGCACTAAAGTCCCTTGTTTGCATGGTTGTACCAGCTAGCTTAGCCTAGGTGAGGGTCACAATGTACAGTCAACCAGGGAAACTAAATGAGACTAATTCGTCAGCCACTATGTTCAGAGAGGTAATCACTATACAAAATCAATCTGTGACGTCGTCACAAACCTACAATCTGCTCTGGTCATTTTCAAAAAACAGCTGTGCTCCGGATTTCATCTAAATTATGTCTGCCTCTCTTTCGATATCGACGTAACAGACAGACAGGAAGTGGTCAGACACAATGCAAATTATTCGTGTGATATTTATCTACAAGTGTGAAAACAGAAGATCAAAGGTAGCGTAATCACAATACCTTATATTTATACAGGTCAAGAAAAAAATAACACGACGAGGTGATAGACTGAACTCGTGGAACTTTTATTTATAAACACACCGAGAGAACCTTCACACTGAAATGCAACTTGAACCAAAAAAAAATCCAGAAAAAGGTCTTTTTAGATAAAATAAATTGTGAGGTCAGGGGTGACTTTCGATGACTTTTTAAATTTTTTTCTGTTTTTTATGTCAAGTAAAGTTTTATTCCTACTATCCAAAACATGTTGCAACAACGGTTTACTTTGCCAAACAGGGCTTCTGTACGTGTAAAATGTACTGTTATTGTCCATATTTGAATCATATATAGTGCAAAGTAGAATTTACTTGTCAGCAATAACAATGCAGTCCACACATGTACAGCCTGAGATGACAAGGTGAATACCCTGTATCCCAGCATGAATTGTTCGTATAGTAGTAAAATAAGCTTTAATTGACAATAAGAACCTAACCAGTGAAGCTCATTAAAAGTTACAGCTGTCGTCCGTTTAAATTCATGATATTTCATATTATCAAATTGTAACAATTTTTTTATTTGAATTTGTAATTTTAACAAAATATATATCAGCCTCGATTCTGTGTGACAAATTGATTCACCTGTCACACGATTATTTCTGCAAGTTTACTGTTTTTAAGCTGTGCAAACAAAGCAATATTTAATAGCATGCATGGATTAAAAAATAAACACAAGCAAAACTTAAGTACCTTTTCTGAAACACACATAAGTATATTTTCGTGATAAGAAATAATACCGGAAGTTCGATCAAACATTGATCTGCCATGTCTATAAATTGAAAACTACTGTCGCAAAAGCACAACGAATCGATTCAGAGGTGTTATAATCAATTGCAAATACAGGCTTATTAAACTGATCATCTCAACAGTTGCTCTTTATAGCATATCACAGCACAACAAGTTTTCATCGAAGATAAAATTGAAGAATAGCTGTCTAGTCCTGATCACGTAAACATTTACGGAGTAACTTGTGCATCCTCTAAAATGCACCACCTTTTGGCCCGAACGCAGGACTTGTTTAATCAATAGATGCAACAACGTTATTTGTGAGGATGTGGTGTGCTTTCAAGATCCCTCAAGGTCGACAGAAGTATAATACTAACAATTTGATTGGAGTACGTGGCCAGTTTACCAAATCGAGTTGTGTGTACACCTTGGTGTGTATTATTTTGTTAGGGGCAGAATTTTCGATCGATTGATCGTGTAAACATCAAGCCAACTATGTGTTGAAGTCACCATGGTACATGGGAAAATGCGCTGAAGGCTAATTCTACAAACGTTGGTGGCGCTGTCACGAGGACTCTGACTACCACTGCAGATGACACAGTCTAACAAAAGCAAGTGACCATTACTACCTCATATGCCGCTCGAAGGCTGCCATATTTAAAAAGCAATTAAGTCTTCACAATTCAGTATATAACCAAGTTGAAGTAGTTCGCACCATGGAAGTGAAAGACATTAACTTTCGCTCAGACTTTCCCAAATGAAATATTTCAAGCATTGCCAACGTATTACCGAATCGAAAATAAAAATTAGGGGTCATCGTCCGATATTTGGTATTAAAGAAATAAATTAACTAACGCTTATGGATATTTATGTTTTAAAATGGCCACCTCCCTATTTTAATTCAAAGGGGACAATAATATTTCGATTTTTTAGAAAACTAACACGATAACTTTAGAGCTCATAAATGAGACCCCACAAACTGTACTAATATGAAATATCCCTGGTGTGCATTCGCTGTGTGGCATTGGATAACATTTCAGATCATTTTCCGCAAATCTTGGGGACACTGTGTTAGCTCTGGGAATAGTGTACACACTCTATTTCACAGTTGAGAACTCAATTCATTTATTGGTAAAATTCAAGTTGTCAACAATAATACGAGCTGTTACATTAACTTTAGACTGTATTGACAAGTTGACCAACAATCACGTCGACATGATTAAACAAGAAAATGTAATAAACACCACGGACAAAAATACTGGAAAACAATAACTGTGTAAGCGAAAGAAACTTTTACACATGCATAATTGTGATCCAACAGAAGAAATTAGTGGGATTCAACTTAAATGACTGCCAACGATATGCAACATACTAATTTAGCGCAATTCGCAGTTAGTGAGTGTATCTGCTTGGGGATCGCTTCAACATTGCAATACACTGTCTCGATTTAAGGCACATGTTAATTTCTTCACCGATAGACAATTCATAATACCAAACTCGAAAATGTAAGAAAAATACAAGATAATCTTTGAATAATGCCGGGTCATCCTGAAAAAAATCGGCGCTATCGAATACATTTGGAAAAATCCACAACTTCATATCCTGATTTTTGGTAAAGATAATCTAACAAGAAAACTGATATCATGTAATTATCAGAGAAATCAGAGTCAAGACTTAAAATTCCTCCAGACTTGGCCAATCCATCATTGATCAACTTTAAAGCCTTGGGAACTTTCTCCACATCTCGGAACTTGTGGTAGTTTTCTGATGTAAGATTACCACTTTTCTCTGAAAAAGAAAAAACAATTAAACAGTTAGAGTGAGTTGTTTCATGGAAATAAAATTTCGATATAGGAATTAAATAAGAAATAATATTCATATACATACATACATACATACATACATACATACATACATACATACATACATACATACATACATACATACATACATACATACATACATCTGTCTTGGGCACATGGTCATGATATTTTATCTTCGGAATTTTAATATTTCAGCTCACGTGTTAACACACGAGAGCTTATGTCGTAGCAATGTCCGTCTGTCTGTCCGTGTATGTGTATGTGTGTTTGTCTGTCTGTCTGTTTGTCTGTTGACGAGATGACTCAAAAACGCTTGGACTTTTTCAAGTCAGATTTGGTAGACCGGTACCATTTGCTACTGACAAGAACTGATTAGGTTTTGGTTAGTGTGGCTTGCATATTAATGAGGTTATGAAATATCATTTTTTTTCATATAATGTGTCCTATGGAGACAGTGATGACACTGTCGACATATATCTATAAATACTACATGAAATTTCATGAAACTTTTCACAGATGACGATGTCAGAACAGAATGATGATACTGTGAGTGTCATGTCAATAATCTGCTCATTTGCAAATCTTGTGAACTTTTGTCATGAGTGATATAATTCTGAATTCCTACACTAAATTTGATGATACCTGCTACTGATATTGAGCTGATAGATATCTTATTTTACTGACAAGCACTGGGCAGTTTTAAGTTAATAAATAGCTCATTTTCATATTTGATAAAGGTTTGTAATTATTCAGATAAATCATAAATTAACGGCAGGAAAATTTGATGAAATCTCCGGCAGATACTGATCCGACAGATATCTGACTGTGTTGAGAAGGATTTAGTTGTATGAAGTAGACTGAGTATTCATTTGCATATTTAATAAACTTTGTAATTAGTGATATAACCCTGTTATGAACGCACCAAATTTGTTGCAATCTGCTTCAGATATTGACCTGATAAATATCTAATTGTGATGTGAAACACTGAGCAGTGTCAAGTTAATGAAAAGCTCATTTGGATTTTCAATGAAGATTTGTGATTAGTCATATAAATCTGAAATAACTGCACCAAATTTGATAAAATCTACTGCACATACTGATGCGATAGATATTTGAGTGTGGTATGAAGCATTCATGGCGTGAAGTAAATTATAGTTCATTTGATGAACTTTGCTATTAGTGATATATATATATGAATTATTCTCACCAAATTTGGTGAAACCTGCTACAGATATTCATCTGATAAATATCTAATTGTCGCGTTAAGCACTGAGCACTATCAAGTTGATGAATAGTTCATTTGCACATATAAATATATTAGTTTATTTATAGTTTCATATATAATTATAATTAATATCAATTAGTTATATCACTTCAAAATTAGAGCATTGAATTTGATGGAAAGTGCTACAGATGTCAATCTGATATATATCTAATTGTCCAATGAAGCATTGAGCAGTGTCAAGTTAATGAAACAGCTCATTTGCATATTAAATTAAGTTTTGTTAACAGTTATTTAACTCCGAGAGTACCTTGCAAAAGTTTATGAAGCCTCCTACATATAATGATCTGACATATGATTGATTGTTCTGTGAAGTGCACTACTATGTAATGAACCTGTTGTAAACCACGTGAGCACATTCAGTTCACATCTGGTATTTATGCATAAGATTCGACTGACATCGTTATTTTCTTGCTGGTCACCGATTCGTCGAGTGACACCAAAGATTTGCAATTTGTCATTTCAGACAAGTTTGACACCGTAAGGTTTCTGAATGAAATACAAAGTATTAAGGAGTGTTTTAGTTCAAGACTAGGTGCTCCTTGGATAGACAAAATGAAAGATATTTTGAATGAATGGTGTTGAAGGGATACGTTGGAAATCCTAGAATCATTTAGTAATTACCGTTAAATACAACAACTAAACCATCAAACTTAACATATTCGAACAGTCCCAGTTGTCTTTCATTTACAAGTTAACATTTAAATTGATATTACATTCAGTCGGCATTGTTTTAGGCAGTTTTTAGGAACAAGTGAATTCAAGATATTTTAAGGCAAATATGTACCTTGAGGCGGGAATGTAGTCGTTGGTTGTATCACTCGCAATTTTCTCTTTGTAATAACGTCAGAAACCACTTTGTTGACACCCGGCGGAAGAATATAGTGAGCTTGGAGACCAATATCAGACAATCTCCTCTCAGCGCTGACGATTGAAACTCTTATGGCATTTGAGTACTGTATTTCCCAGTGACCAGGCGACATCGGTCCGTCACATCGAATTCCAATTTCATACTTTGTACTCCACTCCTTAACAAGATCCGGGAATTCCTCTGCAAAGTCACCGTACACAAACAAAGTCAAGGGCACATCAATGGGGTATGCTGCAATTGTAGCGATTAATTTTCGCGCTCTTTTTGCGTTCATTCCAACTTCTATAGCGATGGATACAAGAGTTTTCTCATCTGTGACGTCACAACCGTTGATCGTCTGCCCTTCTGAACCAGGTGTACCATCAGGAACCTGTAAACACGAATAAACATCAAAAAGAATTTTACATTTTTCAAGCACGACATGAATGAAATCAATGTAAAGTAAGAATGGGAGAAGGCAACTTCACACGTCGGTGTGTAGATTTTAGTGATATGACATAGTGAGAGTATGACGCGTTGTCAAGGGTTAAATTCAAACGCCCCATTTTTTATTCTTATGTCGCATTTTCGATTCGTAAATTGAGATTATAAGATCGGCATACATGTATATTAGATTTTGAGTTGAATAAATTCAATTTGGAACGCTGGAAATGTCTCTTTGGCATCGTTTTGACGTTCAAGAGCAAGAGATAGCCTCTTTTAACTAATAAGAATTCTTTGACGAATACTGGGATAGAAACCCCCTATAACTTACACGTGAAAGCCTACATAATTGGCAACCCAGCTTCGGTAATTTCTTTTTCATTTTATACAGAAGGATCACACTTGAGAAATAACTTTTCAGTACCTTCATCGACAACTTAAATTGCGATATTTCCGACCAAAATTTGCACCTTCTCAGAAAAGTGTATCTGCAATTCCCATTCATTGTTGTCTTAAAGTTAAAGCAATTAAATTTATGTTTCAGACATACATTTAATTGCTCAAAAGTATATATTCTGTTATTAAGAAATATTGAAAAATCTACTTTTCAGGTAGTAGCACTCAGATGTATTCTAACTGGCCATTATATAAAATAAAAGATAAGAGTATTGCTTTCTCATATTTTCAGAATTCTTATCAGGATGAGAAAGGTGTCCCTATGCCAAAAATATGTTGTGACGATATGGATTCCAATATTGCAATACAATACAAGGCAGCGTGGTCTATTTTGCAAATAAATAAGACAACATAATCGCTTTTTCAATGTCAAGCCCACTTTTACGAAAGAGTAGATCATAAAATAGAGATCAGGAATAAATCAAACATTTATCAAATGATCAAATTTATCAAAAAATTATCAAATGTATTAAACAAATATAAAAGACGTAAATATAGCATATATATAGCATATCGGACACCGTAAGCTATGGTTAACGCGAATCATATACCACACAATAAAATGATAAAGAGCTATCAGAGAGAAAGTGGTTTCAGGTTCCGGACCAAGTTGCATCATTCGCACATGCGCGGGAATGATATCGACAAGGTATAAAAACGGCATTGCACCGGGAACACTTGAACGAGCTAAACGACACGCTCACCACACATTTCTATGGCATTTAACTGAGACAAAATCCAGCAAGATTCTCACAGCTATGTGACACAAACCCTCATCTAGCAGACTAGTCAAGGTCATGTAGCAGCGTGGATAAACTGCTACTGACGTGGTCACCAACAAATTCGACGTCGTCCGTGTCAAAATAACTTCGGGGTCACCAGGTATTCGGGACTCCCTAACAAAGTGGTGAATAATTTCATTTAAAATGAGACCTTAGAATTTTGCAAACAGCATTTGACCATTCGTAAGCACGTTTTTGGCTGCGTTCACTCGCTAGTGTTCTTGGGGACCTCTACAAGTTAGTCAAAATGAGAGTTCGAAAGTTGAAAATACGGTATACAAATCCAAAATTGAAGTTACTCAAAATGGGAGTTAGTCAAAAATGTGAGTCCAAATTGTTGAGTTCGAAAGTTGAAAATGGGGATTACGAATCCAAAATGCTGAGTACGAATCCAAAATGTTGAATTAGAATTTTGGCCTTGATTATTGAATCATTGAATTTGTGTAATTTGTGACATTACGACACATTATAAGACATGCCAAAGATTCTTTCATTCTAAATTATTGCTATCTCGAATTTTAATAGAATTATTAACCAGAGACGTTGACCAGAGACGATCTTTATTTTTGCCTAAAGTATAACAACATACAACTTAGTCTTAGATCTATGAGAAATGTTTGCCGGAGTGACATCTTCTCATCGTCGGTCTTCAAACAAAACTTTTGAAATTGTACAGGCCTTAAATTCAACACTACCAGGATGCCAGAACCAGGAGAACACGATTGGAACTTATTTGTGAGAATTGGATCATTATATTTTTCAAATTTCTGAAGAGTGTTTGGTTCCCTATTGCTGAATATTGCAGTTGCTCATAAAAACAAGTGCATTGCTTAAAGAGTAAAACAGATGACGTTACATTTGCAGATTAAACCGACATTAATTCACAATCCAATTATCCTACATTAGTTCCAATCATGTTTGAGACTCAATGCTGTGATTGGACAGGAAAAGTTCGAGAACTTCTATTACTTACCGTTGGTAAGTTAACCGTGTCAAAATCTTTGTATTGTCTTGTCTCTGCTGACCACGTGACAATACCTGTTAGTTCCTTTGCTACAGCGTTAGTGATTCGTTTCTTTTCTTCAGCTGTTTCGCCTGTTGGCTGCCCAGCATGGTATTCCCCATAAAATCTGAAACAGAACAAAGATATGTATACTATGTGACGATATCAGTTAGTTAGTGAAGGATTTTGGCAGTTTTAATTGTAATTGCTTTCAAAAATGGAAGCCATAAGACTCCTTGTTATTACAAAATTGGTGTCACTGTCGTCAGCTCAAAGTGCAGTTAGATATACATCAGCATACTATAGGTGTGACACTTTATCACTGCTCTGAGAGAGAGAGAGAGAGAGAGAGAGAGAGAGAGAGAGAGAGAGAGAGAGAGAGAGAGAGAGAGAGAGAGAGAGAGAGAGAGAGAGAGAGAGAGAGAGAGACAGACAGTCAGACAGACAGACAGACAGAGGCAAAGACACAGACAGACAGACAGACAGACAGACAGACAGACAGACAGACAGAAAAAAGGGTGTGGCAGTGTCACAGACAGACGTAAACGACAGCAGTAGACTGGTAGGGAGAGTGAAAAGCCGGAAAAGGCAGAGAATGAAAACAAGAAAGGCAAGGTCTCAGGTATAGGGAAAAAGTAGAAGTATCATGAGTGATTCTGTTGATTGATACTGTAATACCTACTTGTCAACCCATGCTAATGTACCATCTTTTAGCATCTTCCGCAAAATTCCGTACTCTGCGCCCTCAACGTCCAGTTTAAAGATGACATAATCTTCTTTGTTGACGTTTCGTTGAATCCACTGCGACAGGTCAACCGTAGGGATGACGTCATGTCTAGACAATTTTCTCCTACCGCCATCTTCTTTATCAACGCCTTCTTTTCCACTGACAAACAGGCTTCCACCTCCCCACTGCATATCCCGTCCAGCGTTCTTTTTCCCAGGAAACCACACTCCCTCGTTATACGCAGTCATATTACCTGTCATGATTTTTATGGTAAATAGAAATTCAAATTGTAAATTGAAACGCAAACGATTGCGGGTACAAAACAAACTTGTAAACGAATAAGGTTTTAGATTCTCGAAAATGTCAGCTATTGGCAAGAACGTGCTCCATGACCACATGTACAGGTCATGAGATATTTACTCTCTTACAGATATGAGAAAAGAAGTACATTACAAAAAAGATACCAATCTTTCAACTTTTTGACCCTCGTTTAAAGCTATAAATCTTGTCAACGACGCGCTCTGGAACTAAAAATAAAAATATGCGAAACGAAAACTTCGTTTTCAATTCACGATGAAATTTTATTTAACAGATATTTCGAAGATAAATTTGGGAAGTACAAAAAGTGATACAGGTATTTAGGTCAAACATTATTCCCTAAATCCGGTCCTCATAATTTTGACAGGGTGATAAAATGTGCATGTGAATATACTAAACTTGAGTATGTCGTCGAATGTTTTTTTTTTTTCTGCAAATTACCGATCACAGATGATAAATATGGTACATTGACGTACTTCCTTTACCACTGCAGTACAAATACCAAAAAGACTATGCCATAACTTTATGTTAATGAGCACTTGTTACCTTGCTTTCTTTTGTTTTTAGACAATTAGTATCTTATTGCCAACTCAAATCGTCTTCTACACAGTCAAAATGCATGCATACCCTGTCCGCAGTGATCTAAGTCAATACAGATATCAAAGTCAACATACAACTTATCAGATAACCGGAACAGACGACGAAAAATTCAAAAAAAATTATCGCCGTAATGGCGGCGTTTCCTTCTATGCAGCGATAGACAAAACAACTGTAACTAAATAAATACACATCCGCACACTATGTGTGGTCTTGTTAGGCCTCGCTTCTTTGCGCTTTGGTTCACTACGGGCCCGCGGATTTACAGCCTTAGCAACCCTGATATGTCTGCCGCTAAAATAAATTGATACACAGGTACCTGATGAGAATGGTCAACTGAGGTCATTATTCTACAGTCGACAGCAGAGGCCCTTCGTACAAACAAGAACTAAAAGACTAAATTATTATCAACATTAAAATCTACACCTGTTTTAATAGACACGTCTTGGTAACCCAAACTATTCTGGGGGTCTCATCCCGCCGCCCCAACACAGTCTAGGGAAGTCCCATTAAAGTCCCTTAGCAAGATGACGCGACACTAAGAAGAGCGATGCATCCTAGAGCAACTAATCTTTGAGGCAATTATAATGTTTTGAGACAAAGTCACGGAAAATATAATTATTCAAGGCTATGTAGACGTGGTATTCGAAGTCACTCCGTAGTAACGACTGTGAACCACGATATCAATGGCGTCTATGTCTAGGATCAGGTTATGGACAGGTATGATACAACTGACCCAGGATAGACAAGTCATAGTTCACACTCATGCATTACCAGCGATGTTTAAGGGTTGCAGAATGAGAGTCTCTCAGAGCAGTCTGGGTAACCAGGAATTAAACACAGGACAGAAAGTTTGAAATGGTAAAACTGGGACACGACTGAGAACAAGATGTTGTCGATTTGGAAGAGAACTCACATTAAGCCCCAGCGTTGTGCGCATGCGCTTACGGTGAAATGGCAAAGTCATCTATAAATGGATTGAATAATTTATTTTTTCACTTAATGCAATGCACGAGTCGCCATAACATGAACAATTCTCTGAACACCGTACCTATACTTTAAATCGAATTGATCAAATCAGTGGTTTTGAGGAATGTGCTCTTGTGCTGGATGTTCTAGGCTCGGCCGAAAAAAAATGTTTCCCTTTAAAACATTATTGGGGTTTTGAGTACCCCGGTGGTAAGTGATTAATACGTAGATTGCAAAGTTCATAAGTTTACGCTAATAATGACGATTTGGCACGCTAATCACGTTGTTGGGATGGTAGGAAGTGTCTTTTTGCTTGAAAAGTTATTCCTCAATTAACAAAAACCATCATGTTGTCTTTGTCAGCTCCTACCTCAACTGGAGACACATGTCCCTCATCAATATTAAAACTGGCACATTTAAGAGGAATTTGAAATGTGAGTACAGGTGATATTGACTCAGAAAATTCCCTTTAAGTTGATACGTTTTGAACTGATAAACAAATAATAGACATGTACAAACGTCTCTGTTACGCCCCAAACAGCAATTGTTAAAATCACTCTTTACGCCTTGGAGATCTGTTCTACCCTTCTGTCACATTGAGAGTTGCGCGTTGTACATATTTACCAGCAAGTTAAAGTTGCAGGTGGGCGTACCTAAAACGCCTACTCAATCAATTTTTTCGCCTTTTCAAAGTTCAGTTGACGGAGAATTTAAGTTTTTGGACCGGGGAAATAAATGTGAATTGCGACGTCTTCCTTTTAATAATTTACATACTTCCTAACTTTCTCACTCAGTAGTATTCCTCCAGTGACCGCGGCTGAACGATGATCGGTTGGGCTTGGGGTTCTGTACTGGATTAGTTTACGGACAGATACAACACTACTGATCTAGGATAAAACAGTCGTAGTTCACACTCACCACTACGGTGGGAATAGCCACTTCAATATAACATCGGACATGTTTAGGCTACATTTCCTATGACCTTGTCTCAAAACATGATAACTACATCATAGATCATTTAATACCATGATGCATTGCTCTTGTTCATATCAAGCAACCCAGACTGTGTAGGGGCGGCCAGCCACGCAGAACAATCAGGCCAACAGACAGTTAAATAAACAAGGGAAAGTTTAAAACGCAAGAAAAGGACAAGAATCTGGTTGAATAAAGATTCATTCACACTTCAAGTCAAGGAACATCAGTGCGCAACATTATATTGATCACGTCAGTGGTTTTGAGGAAAAGTTGAAAATACTGAAATTGACCTAAATGTTTAAAAGGCCACTTTCAAATAATTCAATCAAAAGGAAGGAAGAATCTCCAGTAGATATCTGCCCTAGTTACCAACAAACTAGACTATCTAGCTGTAAGCTATTTCGCGACTCCCATTTACCCTCAAACTTTGTTATATTCTCCCTCTCGAGTTCATGTGTTGTGTAACTAGCTTTTCAAATCTGGTAAATAAATAAAACCAATTAAAAAAATAATGAAGGGGTTTGAAATATTTCATTCTAAGGCATACGCATAAACAATCACATTTACTCATCTGTTTGACCTTCGATCAAATAGACGAAAACAGTCTGTAGGGAAGTCTAACAGCGACAGAAAAATATGGCAACATACGGCGAGGTAATAAATCACATCAAAACGAAATCGCAGAGCGGTTGTCATGGCCACTACAGATTTGCCTTAGTGTTTGCCAAAAGGCAAGTAAAACATGTTGATGACAGGTACAGCATAAGAATTCAACAAAAAAGTATGTCTTTAAAAATAAAAATTAACGGTCAAATCATCATTTCTTTCATTGAAATTTAGATTCGATCAGAGTGTTGAACACAATGACACGTAAAGTTAGCAGTAAGTAGAATGACCCTTCACAGTTAGGGTCAAAGAAGCCGATATTTGCCAGATGCACTGATGAAAATATCGGTAGGACACTTAACCTCCCTGGTTATGCTCACCTCTGTGATAAAAATGTTTCTCTTTAAAACATTAGAGGACATTTGAGTATCTCACACGCACCATAAGATAAGGAGAACACATTTGAAAAAAATCGGTAAGTTGCCATTTATTTTGACGAGTGGGCGAGCTGATAAAATAGTAAGGATGAGGGGTGAATTTTTGTTTTTTCAAACGTTAGTTCTTATTTAACAAATACCAATCTGTTGTCTTTGATAACTCTTACCACAACCTGAGAGGCATGTCAATCGCCAATTCTAAAAAATACCCCAAATAATACGGTGTTGCTCACATTTGATATGCATTGGTACATACTAGTATTGGTACCAAAGATAAACAATGGATGTTGTATCTCTCTGTTCAGTGTAGCAAAATTCTACGTTATTGTAACAATGATTTTTACACAGTGCAACCAGAAAAACAAGAATGACAAAAGCAAATAAGGTCTACAACTTATGTACTTGGGGTCAACTTAAATACATGCATATCAACTTCTATAGCAATGGGACTAGCAGATTCTACATACATTTGCACATGTCAATCAAAAAATCAGCCAGGGAAGGCTTGACAAAAAGAAAAGGTGGGAGAGGATCAGGTAAAAAAATAATTCTACCTCATCAATCTTCTACAACCCCCTGCATAAAGAGCTACGATGGCCAGATGATGTATTTACAATCTTGGGAATTTTTAGATGCTATCAGTGCTGTCATTCGTATGTAAACGGCACTTAAGTTAGTTACACAAGGTGACATGCGTTTCACTGTGGGGTAATTATGACATCTGGCATTATCCTGGATATAAATTTCCTATCAGTTCTTGTGTGTCTTACATTGCAAAGTTGCAAAAATTGGTCAACAATAAAAAATAACCTTAACTTTGTTTTCTGGATCAAATCTTGCTATAAATTGATAATAAATGTGACAAAATTATGTTCACAGCCTTCGCCGCTGTCTTACAACATATCCTGGATTGGTATAGGTCATTTAAGGTTACACACTGATAAAATTACCTAAGTTATAAAAATTTGGGGTTTCCCAACACTTTGAGCAGAAGATTTATCTAACTAATAACATCCTTCTGAACTATCAGACAAGTAGTTCACAGGAACAAGTTTTCTTGACCAAAATGACAAAATTGTCTAAAAATTACGTTTTCTTGGCCGAAAATGACAAAATTCTCTTAAACATAGGAATTTGCATATTTGAGGACAATTTCCACATATCCAACTATTGTCATCCCTGTGCATCTGTACATCTGTGCATCTGTGTCTCTAAAGCCCACTCAGTTGAATTTTTCGCCTTTCCAAATTTCACCCGAGGGTTAATCCAATTTTTTCGATCCTCGTAAATCTTACCCTGAAAATAACTGTAAACTTCGAGGGCGTCTGTTTACATAATTTACATTCTGCTAAAATTCCTCACTCAGTACTATTTCTCCACCTACCTTAGTTGAACACTGTTCGCTCAGTGTTAGGGTTAGGGTTATGTCTTGGATCAGTTCGGACTGGTTAGATACAGCTGACCCAGAATAAAACAAGTCATCGTTTAAACTCATCCCTACGAAGGGACGTCTAACATTTTAAATTACATTTCCCTTGGCTTTGTCTCAAAACACAATAAATAGATCGTAGATCGGTTGCTACAGGGTGTATCACTGTCGTTCCTACGCGCAATCTTGCCAAGAAACTTTTCACTGGGATTTTTCCAGACTGTGTAGGGGCGGCGAGATAAGAAGTCAGCAGAGCAATCAGGCTAACAGAGACTTAAATGTACGAGGGAAAGTTTAAAACGTTAGAAAGGGACAAGACAGAGAATTCAGGATTCAGGAACTCACACTTACCCCTAGCAATACGCGCATGCGCTTACGCCAACAATAGCAAAATAATCTGTGTAGCTAAAATGTTTAGGAAATATACAAGTCATGAGTCCCTATAAGACGAACAATTCAAGTCAAGGAATACCGGTGCCTAACATCAAGATTGATCTAAGCAGTAGTTTTGAGGAAAAAGGTGAAAATATAGTGACCATCAAACCAATTAAAAAGATAAGTACAGGGTGTTTGAAATACCCTAGTCCACGGCATACGCAAAAAAACAATCTCATTAGTTGGTCGGACCTCGATCAAATCGACGAAAAAAGTCTGTAGGGAAGTCTATGAGCAACCGAAAAACACGGCAACATACGACGAGATAATAAATCACATTCAAACGATATAACCGAGTGGTTGTCAGTTTGGCCCCCACGACGTTTGCGTCAGCGTTTGCCAAAACGCAAGTCAAACATGCTGATGACCGGTACAATATAAGAATTCAACAAAAATCTATTTTCAATAGCCAAAATTCATACTCAAATTTTTCATCGGAATTTCGATTAGATCCGACAGTTGTAAAAAAATGATATGTAAAGCTGGTAGTAAGTCGGGTGACCCTTCACAGTTAGGGTCAAAGAAGACGTTAAATATTTACTAGATGCACTGATGAAATATATTCGTAGGACTCTTAACCTCACCCTATAAAAAATCCCTTTAAACAATTAGAGGGCATTTGAGTATCTCAGGCGCGCCGTATGATAATTACTAGATGGCAAAATAAGTGTGCGATTATATTGATTACGCACGCAGATGAAATAGTAAGGAGGGGGGAAGTGTTTTTTTTTGTTTTTAAAAAGTAAGCAGTTATTTAACAAAATGTTACTTTTGTCTGTGTTAGCTCTCGCCTCAACTTTAAGGCATGTCCACTATCAGATAATTTGCCATCACAATTTTAATTTCGTAAATATGCAGATGATAACTAACCGTACAGGGTCTTTACATACATCAATATTCCGACAGCAATTTATCGGAATGTAGACTGTCTGGTTGTTGCAAAAGATAGAACGAAACCCAAGAAATTTCGACTTAATGATGGCAAAACAGAAATCATCCTAATTCGTTCACGATTTGATAACTCAAAAACCACCATTGACAGCTTTCGATCATGCTCAGTTCAACCAGCAGACATTGTAACATTTTCAATGTCTGCTAGTTGAATGGTTGAATGCATTGTTGCAGCTCAGGTACATGTATGCTGTCCAGTCGAAAACATATTACTACTTTAATTATTCTTCAATGCGAATTCACATATTTATAAATGTACAATGGCCGTCAGTCTTGCCAATCTTGTAATGGCCACAGGGTGTGGCTAATCTCAAAAGTTAGTAAAGCAGATAAGTGTGGTATTTCGGAAAAATATTTCATTTTATGATACAAACATGAAACTGTGCAGAAACCATCAATGGTGTATCACTTAGTTACAAAATAACGCTAGACACCAGAAAATCCAAGATGGCGGCCGTATGGCAGCCATTTTCAAATATGGCTGCCGAGAAAATATTTTAAGATATAAAAAGCACAATCTATTACCGATTTCAGTGGTTTCTGTGACAAATTGTATGTTTGTATGTGCCTGAGACTGTTTTTGCAGGTCTTAAGGCATATTTTGTGATTTGTCCATCAAAGATGGCGGCCTTATGGCGGCCATTTTCCAATATGGCTTTCATGCAAATCCATATACTAGATTTTAGGCATATAATGCACAATTTATCATCAATTTCAATGATTTTTGTGTGAAATTGCATGTTTTATGTGCATGAAACTACTATTGCATGCTTTAAAGGTATATATTTTTTATTTTGTCATCAAAGATGGCAGCTGCATGGCGACCGTGGGCTTCCAAGCAAATCCATATACCACATTAATGGCATAAAAAGTACAGTTTATTACCATTTAAGTGGTGTTGTATTAAATTCTACGTACCTTATGTGCCTGGGACTGTTCATGCCGGTTTAAAAGGAATATTTTGTGATTTTGTTCATCTAAGATGACGCGTACGGCCGTATGGTGGCCTTTTTCCAACATGACTTCTAAGCAAATCTATATACCATATTTTAAGGTATAAAATGCAGAATTCTTTATAGATTAAAGTGAATTTAGAGTCAATGTCGAATTGTTTGTTTCCATGTGCCTGAGACTGTTCTTTCAGGTTTCAAAAGTGTATTTTGTAATTCCGTTCGTCTCCTAAAATTTAACTATTGAACTAGCACCTATCGAACCATAGCCAACTTTCAAAAAAACTGTTGTGTACTTTTTCAGACCTAATACTAAAACTTTATTTTGTCAACATTAGCATGTTATTACTTTAGGCAGACCAACTTCAAAGTACGGTACTGTGCAAATTAGACCACTGCGATAATACCCACACCTACCAGCACATTCTATATTAAACAGCCGCATTTTGTCAACTCTTGACAACTTTAAGGGAGATGGAGCTGTCCGATAGATGCACTAAGTGTCACCTTGTCATGCCCATGCCCTGTCTCTTGATGTAGGTGTATTTGGCAAATTATACATTTCCCGTCCCCATATATGACCTGCCTAATATGCATCACCTTTGACATGTTGTATGAGAGTCAACTGAATTGGAGGAATTAAATTGTTTGACCATTGCTGCTTGCAAATAGGTCCACTCTTGCATCACTCATATGTGTAGCTGTGATGGATCTACCATGCATATATTCAATAAACGTTTCTAAAACTGTAAGGCCCTCATCATTGGCTGATGCCAGTTCTTGAGTGTGTGTTCTAAAGATGTCAGACTATATTCTCAAAGACATTCCGTGCGTACCATGCAGATTTATTTCCCTTTCCTCGGAAAGCAGATACAGTGTGAAAACAGGAAGTGAAGGCAACTTCACACATTGTTTCTATCTTCCTTAGTGATATGGTATGACAACGGCAAACATGGTAAGACACTAGTGAATCGATAGTGCTTTGACCCTCGTCATGAGATGTGGCTCCCCGGTAAAACGGTTGTATGTTTATGTGATTCGTCTAAACGGTGTTTCAGG
Organism: Ptychodera flava; assembly: GCF_041260155.1. Taxonomy (NCBI): domain Eukaryota; kingdom Metazoa; phylum Hemichordata; class Enteropneusta; family Ptychoderidae; genus Ptychodera; species Ptychodera flava. Next base: position 2,248,682 of record NW_027248355.1, on the reverse strand, counting down.
ATGAAAGTGGGGTCCCTTTATCATGGAATGGTTTTTGTATCCCCGCATATTAAGTTAGATGGTAGTCATTGTTTATTAAAGACAGCTGCTAGAATCGCTATGTTGTGCTCTGGCTGTTGCATGGTTTGTTGCTCGGACCGTTCATTTAAACTGCCCCCGTGCTGGATTTTTTTAGTCCTTTTTATATACTGTAATAGGTTTTTTCTGGAAAATTGTTGCCAGTGTTTGATTGCCCTATTTTCCAGTTTCTTATCAAACCCATTGATTGATTAGGATGCTTTTGCGGCTGTTGTGTAGATAAGTTAAGTTGTTATGTCATTACTCTTATCTTTGTCAATAACGTTTAGCGAAAATATTGACCAAACGGCAAAACCAGGCAAAAACGATAGGAAGGGAGCTCTTTAACAAAATTCATGGAAGCAAGGTAAGCTAGCTTTCAAAGACAAGAAAATATAATGTTCTCTTCACTCAAAAATAAAACCAAACGGCTTTATAATATAAAGGTCACCAAATCCTTCAAAAAGAGAACTACCGTTGCACTAAACCATGTATCCGGCACAACATACACAAAGACATAAACACAAACAGAAAACTCAACAAACGGAAAAAATCTTCTTAAACAAAGAAAGCAAAAAACAATAACTATAAAAAAAGTACACGAAGCCCGCAAAAAAGGAAAGGTTAAATAAAATAAAAGGAAATGAGAAAGAACCTCAGATTCATCAAAAACCTTTCAAATTAAATGTTAAAAGCTGTTACATCAAAGCATTAAGCAAAGGCTTGGATTATATACGCATTCCAAATTGCCCTCAAAGAAAAACTCTCGTACGAGACACAAACATATTGATGCACATCATGAGATTGAGTTACCAGTATATCATGAGAAACAGTCAATCAATCAGACATCCGTTCAAAGATAAATCCACGGGGACACCAGTGACAATGAATAGGCTGAAACTGGAAACCTATCTGGAAGCAACTAAGATCATTATATAGGGAAAATTCCTTAGTTTTGAAACCCATATCAGAAACAACATGACTCGAGCAGAAACGACTCCTCTGAACAATCTGTCATAAAAACAAACACATCGCAATAAAGCTTTCGATAAAGGAAGAGACAAAGCAAATGTGAATACGATAGACAACATTAAGGAAAATAAAAGAGAGCTTCAAAATACAAACTATTACATTAAAGCAATACATGGCGACATTAACAATATGGTGGACATGGAAAGACTTGAAAACATATGCGACAAGAAAATCATTGAGGGGCAGTTTTCAGCTCCTCTTTCACACAACCAAACAAATATGTACACCACAATGGTATCTTCTACCAAAATTCACAAAACCTCACCAGAAGGAACAATCTTTATCGGATGCCTTATGCAGCCAACAAACCAAATCTCAGAATTTCTAGACTCTTTCATGAAAACAATAGTCAAAAGGGACCATCAACAAAGGACACAGAAGGCTTCTTTAACAAGCTAGAATCAATAAAAATACAAGAAACCCCTATTCCTATAACATTAGACGTGGTGTAAATGTACACTACAAAAATGCCACAAAAAGGAAGCTATAAATGCAGTGATCGTGGCGATGGACTCTAAAATACGACCACCCAACAAAAACGATTTCAAAAAACCCACAAAAGCCTGCATAAAAGCCCCACTGTCGATTATTCTCAAACAATTATTTGAGTTCAACGGAGAATACTAAAAACAAATCTGTGGAGGCAGAATGGGTTCAACAGCCGCACCAGATGCAACACCCTGCACCCTACATTCAAATTCATATTTGAGCATTCTATCGACAAAATACCTTGACTTAGTGGTCTTCAAATATCGGAAAATCCTAGCTAATTTGTATTTTTAGTACCAAACTTTGCACGGTGACCCATAATTTCTATTTTGACTTATAATTTGTTACAGAATGTTCGAAAGTTTGAGCAAAAGTGTGTCCTTCATTTTGAGGCACATACTCTACCAAATCTGGCTGTCGGCAGACATAAAAATCTTTGTGTATTTCTGTGTATGCCATTATAATATTTAACTTGTGCTTTGAGCAAACACTCATGTGAAAGTAATTTCACTATCTTGGCAACCTCCTGCAATTTAGTATCATCTAGTGTTTCTTGACTAGACTCAAATCTATAATTTATAGCATTCGTAACTTCGAGTGTTTGTTTGGGTTTTGCCGAGCCTCATACTCATACGTATACGCCTAAATTAAAACATGTCTAAACTCTACTGTTCTATAGTCAACAGATACAAAACCTTTAGCCTCGGTAGTTGCCTGAAATTCATGGAAGTAGGTCCAACGTCATTTAAGGTCATCAAAACGGTTACCCAAGAGATAGGTGCCTTGCAAGTCAATATGCCAAAGAAACTTTATCTGTAGCCATTGGAGATACAAGAACGTTCGGTAAAGGTCAACCAAGGTGATATCCAACTTTAGTAGAGTAGGTTAATGTTCAACAGAGAACAAACATCTAACCTTTGGAGCTGCTGAGATATGTAAATGAAGGTACATTATCATCTAAGGTCATTCAAGAGACTTGGCAAAAACGTGTTTCAAACAACAAGACCCGTATAAATGTATTTCGTAAACATGCAGTACCCAATTTAATTAGATTTTAGCAAAATTTAACATACATGTTAGCATTTACACAAAGTATGATTTTGGCAAAAGTTAAACTCAAAAACAATGTTGATACAGGAGAAGAAGAGTCTTAAAATACTACTTTTGTTGGTTTTTATGTGAACCAAGTAAGCTTTGTCACCTACAAATCAAGTAAGAGCAGTGAGAGCCATACCCAGTTGGCTTTGCTGCCTAACCCCCCAAAAAAAACTTTAGTAAAAGATAAAGGGTCTCCCTGCTAAGTGGGGCTTTGGCCCCAAAATATCTCAGAGATAAAGGTTACAACGAATAGAATGTTTTCGGCATCACGGCTCACACAAAGCAAACAGATATATAATTTTGGACCAGTATAAGGGACACTTAAGTATCTAAACCCGAAAGGATCATGAATTCAATGATTTGCGGCCGATTTTCACCGAAAGGTCGTCTTTTATCAAACGAAACCAACATTTTGTCTAGGATTGAACACCAACAGAGGGTGACTCACCCCACCGGCATATCATGGTCACTGTTGACTGTAATTACACTGAATAAGATTCATGTGTATTTTGAATTTTCCCGACGATGGTTTCCAACGGATTCGAACTCACAATATACGGCACCCAGTCGCCTAGTAGAAAAGCCACAGAAAAAACCGCTCGGCCCAATCCCCCTTCTTAAAAGATTGGTTCAATAACCGAGCTATTTTATTGCACACAAACTTTATAGTGGTAATAAAAGCGGAAACTAACTGGGACATCAACGGCTGTAATTCACGGCGACTATCTCATTCTTATCTGCGTTCAAATTAATTCGGTTAACCAAACATGTGCCTTACTGTCACACAGAGGGGACAAACTAGGATACTGCGAAACTTCAGTTTGAGGGCATATCAGGTGTAAATGTTAAAACGACAGAAATGTCAAGAATTTCAAACTTAAACTGAAATTTACAACAACAAAGATGGCTTTACATAGAATGTGACAACATTTAGTGAACATATAAATGATCGTCAGTGCAAAAACATGAAATAGAGTAGATCATTACAGAGATAGATCATACTCAAATGAAAATTCTTTCAAAAAAGGCCAAAAAACAAAAAAGGCCAAAAAACAAAACAAAAACAAAACTATGGATACTATTCTGTTGTGAAAAGAATTCACATTTTAGAACATAAGGTCAAACAGGACCTCACAGAGAACTCGTGTGGGTTTGAAATAGACGAAACATTAAAGAATGTGTTCAGATCACCATCCTAACAAAGGCCAGGATTCATAATTTTAACAGCTATCTTGAATCAAAAATGAATTAGCTAACAGAACTGATATGCAACCTGAAAGTAGGCATTCTAGCTTACCTACTCGAAACTGTCAACGTCCATGCGGTCAGCTGATTCAGGTTCTTATGTAAGTAACATTGAAACTGCAATTTTAAGGCCTAATAAGCCGTATAGGTCACAAAGATTCTTGATAGTTTCAACTTTTAAATTATATTAAATACTGGAATACATATCATATAACTCTGCCGGAACATGTCTGTTATTCATCTTGATAACACTTCTGTATTCCTGAACGTGATTTCAATTTATACTTGAATTGAATTTCGATACCATATTCGCAATGTTTCGAGAATTTGATTTCGTTTGGATTTCGTGTCTTGCCTTGTGCTGCCAGTGCTAAAGACTCGTAATTTACACGTTTGCAGTTTGCAGCTCCGTGTAATAGTAAGGCTAGCGATTTTCGGCTTATCAGAGGCAAGATCATTTGCCACGGAAGGCGAGTTATATCTCGTTATCTTTTGGCCTTTTCACCTTTTAAGAACTTATCATCGAAGCATATTAATCTACTTGATTGATAAATGTACTCCCAGAATTAATATATCTTTTTGCTATGAGATGTTGTTAATATATGTCAGCTTCCTAAACGATGTGTTGGCAGAAAGCAGCCGCCAAAAATTTATGATACATATTTTGCTCACTTAGTTTTCATTTTGACGTGTGTGTAGTAAACATTTAAGGGAGGCTAATATGTTTTAATCACAGATCGCTGAAACTTGTACGTATAGTTTTGTTTCAGTATATCGGAAGACCTCGTCAGAGCACTCATATTCATTTGCATCGAACACAGAGTAGATTTAATGAAATGAAAGGCGCTTTGTTGGCCGTGTTGAGGTCGAGGGTCAATACGTGCTACATATGGTGATAATTTAAATCTGCATATGAATGCAAAGTATGATAAGCTTATTTTTTCACAATGTCGCACCTTGACGAGGGGTGGGTAAGACTTGATGACCCATTTAAGGTCAGCTAGGATAAAGTTGATCAACTCACCGTTCTTGTCAGCAACGCCAACAGGGCAGTGAAGTATGTGACCTTTGTCCCGGTAATACGCAAAATATGGTGCCAGTCCTGCATCAATCTCAAATGAGTGAATGATGTAATCTTTTGCATCCGGGTATGTTTCCCTAAAAAGATTGACTGTTGAAGCTACATTTGCACCGCAGTCTAGCAATATTTTTCTTGGTCTTCAACCATGAGAGAGAGAGAGAGAGAGAGAGAGATCACAATATAAATACCGGAAACCTGTCAATTCTTCGCTAGTGTTGTTTTGTCTATGCCCATTTTGACCTGCCTACAGTGCAAATGTTCATTTCTCGTTAGATGTTTTCCTATGCCCTGTTCGACGATATGGATACAACATGACATAATTTTGCCACGAATATGAGGTTCTATTTGTCACGATTGTTCATAGTGTAACCATTTATTGAATGTGTTTACATATGGAAGGTAATATCACACTAACATCAGTTGTTTCCGAATAATACAGGACCAATCTTCAGTACGGAACAATCATATTTATTAACAAGGGCCCCCTAGCTTCGAGGAAGCAGCGTAGAATCCCACAGCTTTGTGACCTTATTCAGCTCAAGGCCTGCACTTTGTGGCCTTGCCAGGCTGGCAAAATTACGTTTTACATTCAATTAATTAGATGGAAATAGGTGAAAAAATTCATCATCAAAAATGGTAAACCAGAGGTGTCATGACCAAGAATGCGACAAAAGATGGTAGGTAGCTTCAAATTTCGTTTATTAATTTTGGGACAACACGTAAAATGAATAAACTCTTATCAACTCATTGACAACTAGAATGTCAAGTCGTTACTTTGTCGCTGATATCCCGACAATTGTATTGTTGTGCAGAGTTTAATATTTGGAAATAAGACATTTTCATCTCTCACAATCTCTGACAAAACACGGTATCCTTTTCACTCGTTATCCCATTGCTTTTTTCAATTTTACTCAATTTTTATCAATCCATCCATCTTACGGCGAGAAAACCCTACCACATGATAAGATACACACTACCTATATTCCAATTGTGCAATGACGATTAGAGTGCCTTGCTCGAGGGCCCAACACCATGCTCTAGGTCAAACTGACTATCTTTCAACTGACTGGCCTTAACTTACAATTTACCGTGCCTTTTCATTCTTCTTTAGTTAGTCTGATACTTTAACCGCTACCCTATTATGCAACCATTGTTTTAGCATAAGGTAAACATACTCTTAGAATGATTTTGCCCTTTTAGTTGAAACATCTTCTTATCTTGTAGCCTATTCAATTCGATAAAGTGCTTTTGATTGCATCAAGATCTATATAATAATGGGAAATTTGTTTATGGAAACCGACTGCACTCGTTCGCGCGGTAACTTTCAAAATGGATATGTTGTTTTTTTTCGGATGATGCAACTGACGCAACTGACGAAAGTTCATAATTAAATATGTTGGTCAAGATTATATATTTGGCGAAAACATCACATTTCTTGCAAATTACACCCGTGGCCACTTTAGTGTTGATCAAGGCTACTTGAAACAGACAGAAATTCTGTTTGTACAAAGGCAAAACTAGCTCTGTCTGGGGTTGTAAATGGGAGTTTACGATAATGGCACCCTGTGGTCAAGGCTGAGATACCATGTAACATTACCATATGCTGGTCCTTGTACAAGTCTTGTTTATTACAATTTCCCCAGACACACTGTCTGCATGGGACATACAATTTTACTTGATGCTATAGCAGTGAGCTCATAAAAGTGTGTTGCCTCAACAAACTAATTATCGAGTAGGCTTTTATGAATGGAAGTGGTATCTTATGTCTAAATTTTTAAGACAGAGTGCCAATCGTTAGCTCTCATTTAGAACCCTTGGCAGGGTCTCTTTTGTCTTTATACAAGCAGAATTTCTGTCTGTGTCAAGTAGGCTTAATCAACACTTAAGTGGCCAAGGGTGTATATCCGATAGCTTTTAAATCTGCTCTCTAGCCATGGTCTTCATGGTGGAATTTGATTTTGAAATAATTACAAACTATGCATATGTACGTTTTTTCGCTATGTTTACATAAAAATGAAGGCAACCGATTGAAATGCCTTTTCTGTAATTGTCTCATCAAGATAAGGTTATGAGATCCATGTTTACAATCTCCAACCAACAAATTTAAACCTATATGACGGCAGGTGTACAATAATTGTGCCGTTATATCTGATTTTCCATAAATAACACAAAATCAAAACATTTTTTTCTCTTTACTCGCAGTTCGATTGATTTTGTAAATGCTCTGAACTTTACTAACAAACATTTTTTTAAATAGAGTTTAGCTCATTAGCCAGTTAAGGGTCAATCAGATTCAACAGAGGCTTGACAATGTGATAATCCGTCTTGAATCCCAATCATTTACTACATTTGCTGAATGCTATGACTGTTGTTACTGCATACAGTGGGCCCTACCAGTCTTACACAGCTAAGCCTTGAGTGTCAATCGTTCAAACTTTGAATGCTGGTTTTCATTCCTTACCCCTTTCGTTCCACTGCTGGTTGTTTTCCATCCGGTCCTTCTGCAAAGCTGATGAAACAAAAGAGTACAAGCAATCATAATATTTTTTTTCATAACAAAATTTAAAGTAAAAATATTTCACTCAACACCATGCAGTGAAGTTAATGAAAGGATGTATCTAAACGAGCAGCTTTATAGACTATGTGCCTGTAGCTTGGGAATTCACAGGAAGGGATAATGAGGCACAGGGGTTGGATATGAACTGCAGGCAGATTACTTATGATTCGCGCCCGTTGAGTTGTAAACATACAGTAAGCTACTCTGAGCAAACTCCGATGTCGTCATGCGTGTGAGAGGCTCCCTATCTTTGCTGCTATGACATCAGAAACTTTGTCAGGCGACCTATGCCCTTGCTACGCTATTGATGGATGGCAAGCTTGAAGACATTGCACAAAGTTTGCTGCCACTATGGTACTTGAAATATTGGAGTAAGAATCACAAAACCTGCCAAAACAGTCTGTCACCGTAGAACCAATATGACCCCATATGTTCCAAAGACGAATCAAAAGCTTTGATACTACTCACTGTTCACTGCAATGATTTATAAAAAGCTTAGATGGTATTCCTAGCGTGTCACGCTGCTTATCAGTATGAAACGTTCGGAGGTCATAATGTGAAAACGCACATGCTGTCGTTCTGGACTTGTAGGAAGTACGCACCTCTAAGGTGGAAGATACACTTTTGTTCAAATTTTTCTCACGGAAACTTTAAGCGACACTCTCACAAAATCAAGAATAGAAATTAGGACCCACCGTGAGAAGTCTGGGCCTAGAAAAACAAAATACCGGACATTTTACGATATTCTAAATTCAAAATGGCCGCCATTTTTTGGTCAACGTTATGCTGAGAAATACAATTTTGGACTTTCGAATAACTAAGACGGTGAATTTTTCCGTACCCAAGGAGCTTTAAAATTAGCTTCCACAAGTGTGAGATCAACAATAAATGACTGTCCGAATATCTGTTGCCAAAGGGCATTCAAATATCCAACCATAAAAACTTCTAAAGTTAAGTATTCGCACTAGCATAATTGAAAAAATCCTTATCGCCAACAAAGGAAAACTATTACGTACGATTACGCACTTTGATGGTCAGAATCCAAGAAAAGTTCCTATTAAGCTCAAATATGCTGTCTTGGTCAGTTTCCCAACATATTGTCTACTAGGCCCGCGACGATCTTATTGAAACATTTGTATTATTAATTGGCTACTCTGAACCTCTTTCGGTGGCCTGCTGCGTAAATTATTTATCCAAGCACTGCAACGGTCACAGTCCAATAATAATTGACATTAACCTTAGTGTGCTATCTGGATCAGCTGCCCTGCATATCTTCGACCAGGCCAACATGCATTTTATTGATACATGCGTATTAGATCGACTCTGACAACCGAAATTCACATTAACAGATTCGTATTTAGAGAGAAAGTCTAAGAAACCCACGCAATTCATCATCAATGCAATTCTATTTATAACATATGTTTGACATACGACATTTTAAAATCTATCCCAAGAGCAGTCCTTTTAGCCCAAACACAATATTTTCTTATTAAAAATAGTGTCGGTCAAAATACAGCCCTAGGCACCAGATAGAGTGAAACTGGGTCTTGAGAGTAGTATTGAGTTGAGGAAAAGCAAGAATCTGTTCCAAAATACAGAGTTTATTTCTTAAACTTCAGCGATTTGATTCCACTAAGGGAATCTTCATCAGGAATTAAATTCAACAGAAGAAATATGCAGCAAAGATTAAAAATTGTAAACGAAGAAAATAAAAAATAAAAAATAATGAAATAAAAAAACCCGTAAAAATGCTAAAATTTTGCTCGACAGAAAGAAAATGAAATAAATATGAACTTGCAAACCAGATGACGAGTAGATGTGCAGGCTAAAAGTAGCGATGTGAACGGTCGGATGATACAAAGCCAATAGCGCGAAACGAAATGTGAGGCTTGGGTGTCCAGATCAGTAAAAGTGGTAAAGCGATGAAAGAAAGATGAGACTGCCTTAGCGATATGTCCTGGCCCTCTTTGTCTGGAGCGACCGAAGATGTAAACATATTCAAATGTCGTCATTATTTGGCACAATCGGCGTCCAGCAAGTACGAATATGAAAGCAATCTAAGGAGTTAATTTGAAGAACAAATGGCTTTATACAAATACTGCTCTGTTGTCCGAAACCTTTACGTGCAAACTTTACCATCACATGAATGTTCGAATGTTACAGTAGTTAATCTGAGGCAATCAAAAGGTTCAGAACTTTTGCCCAATGTTTAGAAATACTGATCAGTGTTATTGTACATCATATCACCCTGATTGCATCGGATTATCTTCAATTTTAAAATAACGCCTACAGGTTGCACCGAATATCGTCAGTCGATTAGGATTTTCGACCGAGAAATAACCACCATGGATAATTACTCATTATTATTTGATTTAATATTTGCATGTTAAGATGGAGCTGCACCTTGCCAATACAGTTTTTCAAAGGAATATTTCTTTTTATCTCAGATGACAAGGACACCCCTATAATATTTTAATTTTTCAAAACGCAGGGAATCTAAAGGTAAGTATTGTAGCAATAGTTTACTTCAAGAATGAAGGGGTGTATGCTTTTGGTAAAAAAATCCTGAAATGTTTTATTAATGATAAACTTCATACTGTTTTCTGAAACGCAATATTTCACTAGACACAAGAATATATGCAGAAAAAACGACTATTGATTCGTCTTACTCCTTTAAAAAGCTTTTATTTCTCTCACGATGTTGTGAAGATTTTGTTGCCTACCTGTTGCGTATCTGAGCCTTTCTCCAGTCATCAAGATAGCTGAGTGCATTGTTGATATATTTGGTTTGTACGCCGTTGTGATTTGTACGCTCTCCGAGTTGAGCCAGCATATATCCCATAAAAAAGCTCGTGAACACTGTCATCCCCAGGAATAAAACCTGCCTACGTCCAGCCATTGTCGTATTTTGAGAGATGTCGCCACTGAAGACAAAAGGAGAAATAAGTTATTTAATTAGCATAAATATAACGACTGTTTATAACACAAGATTCAACCAACACGGAGCAACATCTACGACTTACGTTTGAGGGACATAAAATTACGATGAAAAGTTATATTTTCAACATTATTAAGAAGTGGACATTTAATATCATGAACTGTTGACTGAATAGAGAAATTTACTGTCGAGGACAGGTACGTGACCACAATTGATCCTCTGCTATGAAAGTAAATAAGGAATCATGACTCGAACCCGATTTGATATCTACCAGATTCCTTGTAGTAACACAAAAACGAAACTAAAACAGAGACAGATTACCCAATATTTAAAGACACTTGCAAATAAAAAATAACTACCAGCCCCCTTGTTAACTGAATCGGGAAAAAAAAATATTTTATTTTCAAAGAAAATAAGCCAGTGAAAGATTTGTTTACTACATAGGCTTCAAAATGAACCCAAAACAGGTAGCAGACCTTACACATAACGTAAAAGTCCGAATATCTATCTCCGAGGTGCGTTCAATCTTATTTACCTTGTTGTAAGTCGAGGTTTACAACAGCCAGACGGTCAGTAGGCTACCGTGAATCACAAGGGTGGCTGGAAGTGGAGATTAATGGATACACACTTTCACATGCAAAGATTTCTTTCGCTAGTACTTGTCTCTACCTACATGCTAAACCGAAGAACTCTATCAATTAACAGTATGTGACACTAGTGTAGAGACAGAATTACGCTCTCCATTCAGATACTGATCCGACAGAATTACGCCCTGCCACCGTACATACAGTAATTACACCAAATTGTGCACCGATTTTCACATCTTGTGCAAACATTAGCGAGGTATTAAATTGAAAGTTGGGATTTTCTGGATTTGTTTGACAGAAGGATAATCTAAATTTGTCAAAATTTCCTTGTAGATCAAGACACGTCCTGTAGATATTCAACATATCAAATGCTTTTTTGAAAGTATTGCTTAACACAAAGTTGCAGTTTATGTTGAGGTTTATTTCACTACACACTAATGATGATAAAAAGTCTACAATGGCTTATGAACTTCTAGGTTGGTTTTCACATTTGTTGCAATACTGAATTTGTAACGTGTTTCATGGTGTATTTTTGAAGTTTGAGACCACACCCATTGTGAGGCAGATTGGAGGGGCCATGTGCTTTCCTAATTGGACTGTGAGCCATTCTGAATCTCAAGTTTCCATAGTAATAGTCTAAGATTGATTTGTTTAGTAGTTTTGTACTTTTTGTTTTGATTTTTGAATACCAATAGTTCCACAGAAAATGAACTTGTTCAACTTGACACAGTGACTAGAATGGCATTGCCATGCCGTGGATTAAGATCCAGGTGATATCACGATCTGCTGACTCAAAAGGGTTATGTAACTTGTAAGTGCTCTTCTCTTTTTGCATGGCTTATGAACTTCTAGTTTCCCGACATACCAACCCATTGATGGAAGCGTTTGGACTGCTAATGAGTTAATCCCAAAGGAGAACTGTCTGGAGGACGTTTTGTGTGAATCAGTTTCCCACCCGAACTGGAATAGGTTACATCACGGAATTGGTAACCGTAGCAATAGGATCGACGTGGACTCTGAACCCTGAACAATTCTGGAGAGTGTCTATTGAGTGAACACTGTAATTGATACGAACTTGGATAGGGGCGTGTCTAGAGTTTCTGAATGTTTAAACAGTATTGCCGGCTAATCATTGTAGACTTTTTATCATCATTAGTGTGTAGTGAAATAAACCTCAACATAAACTGCAACGCAAATTGTACGATAATCATTCTTTCCTTTGTTGTTGATTGGATAATATGAACTTGGGTCCAGGTTTAGTTGACTGACAGTTTAACTACCTGGGTTATATATATATATATATATATATATATATATATATATATATATATATATATATATATATATATATATATATATATATATATATATATATATATATATATATATATATATATATATATATATGACCAGAACACCACGATAATTTTGCTGGATAATAGGAATTTTTTGAAACATGGGAATATGGCAGCCATTCATACTCCAAAGCCGCCTGGCTGGAGTGTACTCAGTATGAGATGTGCAGGTTGTAGGGGTATAAGCTTTCTGAACTCTCCCCAACTGCATGTTATTGATGTAGATGAAGAAGGTATTGAAGAAAAAATCAAAACGTTCCAGTAAAAATTTTGCTGTTATTTTGCTTATTATCTATTCAAGAATACTTATCATATCTTTACTAAGTGTGATTCTAAAATTTGTTTATCATTAATACATCCTGGTTGAAAATATAAAATAGCGACTGATATTTATGACATATAAAGTTATTTTTCTTAACTCTTTATTCTTACATAGACCACATTTATAACACAATAGGTGTAAGACTGGTTTTAATATTATTTTTGATTTTAAAGCAAATTTCACTTAAAGATAGGTTGCTATGGTAATGACGTATGGTTTAAATTACACGAGACTGAAAAGTAACGACTCAAGGACAACAAATTCTTGATCTTGTACAATACTTAATTGGTGCTACTGCAATGAAGATGACAAATATAGGCAAGGAAGTCCTGCGCTCCAGTAAAGCAAACTGTTGCCCAGAAATCAAATATAACATAATCTTGAAAAAGCGAGTTTTATAACCTTCCATTTTTCTTCATTTTTGAAGTAGTAATTCAGTCAGCATAAGTAACAGAGTACAGATCACAGTTCTGGTACTTGGCTGTCTTACGATTTAATAGACAAAGAATTGAAAAATGACGGGATAACAACAAAATGTTAGCCTACTTCTATTTCTCAGTTGGTGCTTCCGTTTTATAGACCACAATACTCGGCTCAAAGGGCAAAGAAGTCCTCCATTGTTCACAGTAATACTTTTACCTTTTACTCATAAATTTCATTATAGATATCCCCAATTAATCAAATTTTATATCTTCCGATTTTGTTCTACTTTTAGTATGTTACTTGGCAGTATCCCCGAGCACAAATCTGCATAAATGATTTGTGTTGCAATTTGTTTGAGGTTTGACTACTTCTTCGTTATTTTGACTGGACTACATGGCTTTCACAGGTTTCTTGGCCCAAATATCTGTGCAATTCAATGCGTCGTTTTCCAGATTTAAGATTCACAACTTTCAAATGAGATTTGTCGTTACTTAGAATGACTTTCACGTTGTGTAAAATAAAGCGATCTTTTTTCGTATGCATATTTTATGGCAGATGTTCATATTTTATTTCATCTTTAAAGTGTCGGTGTCTGGTGATTATTTCAATCGTTTTGGATTACGCTTATGTACATATTCTCGGCAAGATTTTTAAAATTTGGCGTGCAGGTATTCCCTGAAAAGACTTTCGATATAGATTTTTCAGTTAAATATATTTTTCAAATATTAGCAATGACGCGTGTCTTGTAACGATTCTTAATTATGACTTGGCTGTTTAAACATAATCCCAACGATATTGTTAGGAAGGAACAAACTGTACACTAAACTTTTCCTAGGAAACTGTTATGCGCCCTTCATTTTTGCTGACCTTTTCAGGTGGTAATGTCACTACCACCTTGTCGCACCGAAGAACATGATGGATCAAACATTCCGGAATTAGAATCAGAAGACACTTCCAGGAAGGTAGTGTGCGCCTCGAAAGTGAAAGACTTAAACTTTTGCTGAAATTTTCCTCAATGAAACTTTCAATCATTCTTATCAAAACAACAATAAAAATTGGGGGTCACCGTTCAAAATTTGGAATCAGCGAAACAAATTACCCAACATTTTGCGATGTTTGAAATTTAAAATGGCCACCGTTCATGTGTTAACTCTATGGGGAAAATGGATTGTGACAGTAAGACATATTTTGACAATAACACATATTTCTTTCTCCAAGAGCTTTAAAACGAACCCCTACAAAGTGTAAAAATATGAGAGACAACTTTCTGTCCCCTGGGTGCGTTCTACCTCAACCTGTGGTCTTGTGGTGATAGCAACAAGTTAGAATTCACTGTTGGGTAACAAACCATTTCAGATAGCAAAGCTATACAATGGCGCAAGGGTAATCATTAACTAAAAGTCAACCTTGCCCTAAGAAGCGGAAAGAGTATTTATAACTCAATCCGCAAGCGGCCATGACAGTTTCAAGTGATAAAATCTGAAAACGACGCAAAATTCCTATTAATTCACCTCTGATATTTTCTTTATCGTAATCACATTACATCGTTAAACCTCTTGAAACTTATAGGTGCGGTATTTTCAATTAAAGAGAGCAGTGTGCGGATTAACGTGGCCAGGTACCTTTTTGATAAATCGGCGTCGTTGAGACCGGCATGCTTTATTCCTGCGGAACATCAAACAGTTGTATGCAGAACCGAAAACAAAATGCGGATTACACAAAAGTTTGTCATTCACTAGTGGTTCATTTGGCGAAAAATTAGAAGTGGCCACAAAGCTATATCAACTACTTCTATTCCAACCTTTCAACGTTTCTGAACATACGGGAACATTTTATGACAGATTTTGCTGTCTTAGAAAAAAGGAATATAGTCAGTCAGTTAAAGGGACAGATTCGGCCATTTTTTCATGTAATTTGTTTGATACGATCGCGAGATACTACTTATATTTGACATGTCGAAAAATACTGAATGAATGTTTGACCATGCATATATTCCACCCCGGTTTTAGACACGATACATGAAACCATCGAAACAATAAAATAATGGTCATGACAATTAATTCATTTTCGCGATGGTTTCATGTATCGTGTCTAAAACCGGGGTCGAATATATGCATGGTCACCCATTCATTCAGTATCTTTCAACATGTCAAACAATGTGAGTAGTATCTCGTATCAAACACAATTCATGAAAAAATGGCCGACTTTGTCCCTTTAATTAGTTAGTCTACGATGGTGACATGCGGTCAACGCTATTTTTACAACAAAAGGAACGATGTGAACGGAGTACCTAACCTCCCCATGGGATATAATGAGGCACAAACTGATAAAATTTTCAATGTACGTTATACCTGCCATAAAAAAACACACCCTGAAGTAAAATTGTAGGTATATTCATCAAATTTGCAGCCGCGAGCGATAATTCCTCCAAGTAAACAAATGTTACGAACACTTACTCGTATTAAATCTTATTCAACAGTTGTATGGCATGTAAAATGTTATTCTGAAACAACCTACCGATACTGCTGTAACTTCACAGGATCTTCACAACAAAGAATGTCCACAACATAGTATTGTACGATTTCCACCTGCGATAGTATCCGTAACCAATCGCACTTTGACTTCACTGTTATAGGAGTTGCTCCAAATGATGTCGTCATTCGCGCATGCGCGTCAACGCCTTGAGGAAACGTACCTGGAATTTAGGACCTGTGCTTTTGAAAATGCTCCTAGCCGTTCTATTTGTGTGCAGGAACTATTGTCATATAGGCTATGTGACCAGCAGCAATTATGACCCATATTACTGTACGGTCTTACTGAACAGACTATAGGTTAAAGTCATAAAAATGAAGCAGCTTTTTCATGGGATATATGCTGGCTCAAGTCGAAGAGCTTGCAAATTACGTCGGCGTACAAACCAAATATATCAACAGGGGACTCAGCTATCTTGATGACTGGAGAAAGGCTAAGATACGCAAAAGGTGTCAAAGAATTTTCAAAATTTCGTGAGACAAATTGCATCAGTAGTTAGACATCTCAACATATTTGTGTATATCAATAATATATCCCAATTAATCTCAGCGGTGAATAACCATAACTCAGATATTTGATATGGACGTATAAAAGAAGCATTTTGTGTAAATTGTAATCACATTATAATCACAGGGTTACTATTGCCGAAACGTCTTGCGTACTCCAGTCTTCAAATTCCAAACTTTTTAATGGCTTTGGTGTAGATGTGTCTGAATTTTGAATTTTTGTTTTCAACAATCCATTTGAAGAGTTTGCAATAGTGTCAAGTAATTGCAATAGCAACGAAGATTTTTGACTTCATATGAACTTTTGTGCTGTTTTTCATACCTGTTCACAAATCACTAGGAATTCTGTCAAAATTCCCCTGGACCTCACGAGGTGTAATCTTACCAAGAACCACTCTAACACAGCAGACATGATGTGAACATGAGTAATGGGTGTGTCGGTTATCTTTCTATGTCAACTTTTTTGTGCGATATCTACATTAATGTTAGCTGTACTTCCAAAACCATGGGACATTGTGTTTGTGTCTGACACGAACAAAATGACACTCATTCTAATATGACACAAATGAAAGCGAGAAAAAAGTTGCCAAAGGTAGAGTACCACTAAGTAAAAATCAACACAAATATGGATCGACGGGTCCTTATCGTTAATTCTAGATTTCCATGTATTATATTGATTACCTTTGTGCCCTGTTTTAAAGGAATTAACGATTCAAATATTTAACATGTGTTGATATGATATGCATATGTGGAATTCTCGCGACGAAACATAACTGCCCTCTCATAAAACACTTATAGAGGAAAGGCTACTAATATCTATCCATTACCATGTAAATGGAGCTACAGTAATCGGTTTTATTTTGCACTAATAAAACCGTTTACAATATTTTGGTTGCGATTTGTCAATAACCGAATGGATTCCAGTGCTTTCGCTTTATGTTTATTTCTGGCAGTGCACTCCATTCAAACAGCTTAGAATATATACATACATATATATATATATATATATATATATATATATATATATATATATATATATATATATATATATGTGTGTGTGTGTGTGTGTGTGTGTGTATACATATATATATAAATATATATATATATATATATATATATATATATATATATATATATATATATATATATATTATATATATATATATATATATATGTTTTCCTAATAAATATATGAACTGCACTGTTGCCTAAACTTTACAACACTATTTGGCATACCACCACATCTGTCGTTATCACATGTCCTCTAACCATGCTTTTATTAAACAATTAAATTGCGTTATATCTGCAATGCTGCTTAGTAATGTATTAAAAACATCTTGAAGGTCAATTGCTTTGAATATGTTGCTTGGTTGTAAACTCTGCAATGGCATAGATTTGCTTGTGACGAGTGCACGTAGGAAGCGTACCTTACGTATAACTCGGCTATTGAAGCTCTTCTTTTAATGGTAGGTATACAGCCCAGTAGTTTTGACTGTGATGTCTTCACTTGGTGACTGGGTCCGTACGTTGTTAGTTGGAATCATATCGAGACTTTACTAAAATTACTTAAAATACAGGTGGGGTTTTCATTTGACATAACTTCCGACTTTTCCTATGGGTGACTAAACATTTTAGATGTGAAGACGTTTCAACTCAAGGGGGAAAACGCACACACAGTTGTACATTACCAAACTGATATAACATGATTCACTTTACATATCACTTGAAGTTTTGATTTTCATAAAATAAGTAATAAATTAATTGTTGTCCAAAATATTGAAAGAAAATGTATTTGGATGTGAAAATATGAAAGAAGCTTCACATCTATTCTGTTACAGATCACACATGATGGTGAGTTCTGTAATAACATTAAAAGTTTCTATAATTAATTAATTCAATTTACAACTTAATCTCTGGATAGGATTCGAGCAAATTACCTATAAATTAAGCTACAGTGTCGCCACAAATACACTATAGACCCATTTAGTGCAATCAATCTGTAGAATTTGCTTTCAAAGATCCACTTAGTTTTTTAAACATATAGCCGATGAAATATCGAAAATACCTCCTGAAGAGACTAAGACCGAATTAAAAGTCTTGTAACTTAAGCTGGTAATCCATCAAGGATATTTCAAATATTCACTCATTTTCAGTTTTGAAGAGTCAGCTTAATCACTGTTTGTGGCTCAGTCACTACAGTAACAGCGGAAAGGTCAGTGTTGGTAACTTAAAATACATCACTGAGCTTTTAGGGGAGACGATCATGTTTATACATTACACACTGTCTTGTAACCAGTTGTCAGTACTGCTGGAAGTATCACGTGTCCCTCTAACGGCCCATTGTGCATCATCCTCGGGCTCAGGCCAAATTGACGCGAAACCCTCATTGCGAGGTAGCCTCACACGCATTTGCCTTTGCGTAAGTGTATACGCATTTTGAAGTGGTCTCTTTATCTTTTCATGTCTTTCTCTGTCGCACGGCAAGGGTCTGTGAATACAGGCACTAATCTTTCAAATGTGGTCATGCACGCTGTCCTCAGAGGATTATTACTCAATTGTCAAGACGTCTCCAGATTTTCCTCTCGCCTCGCCAGGCCATTCCATCTTGGACAGCAGTTTCTGTTAATAACTATACACAGAATAAATCATAAGAGTTTTAACATTATTTACGTTGATTCTGTATTGTTTTTGTTATCATCATAAATTATCATGTTTTAAGATTCAAGAGACACTTTCTGAAACTTTTACCTTTCTTTTAGTATTATGTCTATTGCAGTCAACAACAGTTTTTTGTTCTAATCCCCAAACAATCCATAGATGCCAAGTATATTGTTATACACAAAGTATAATCATAGTCGTTAATGTTTTAAGTATTGACCTGAATGCAATTTTTGATAATATATTACAGTGGTAATTATAAACACATTGTCTATGCTGAAAAATGAAACCTCGGCGTTTCACCGTGCGGTTGAGTGTTAAACAAAAAACTGAACATGCCAAAAAGTACAACAAGTAGCCTTGTGGCCAAGAGAGCCTCGCTCTATTATGTAGAAAATAAATCTTTGTGCTAGAAGGTGGAAATAATAGCCGCAAAAATACACAATGAAAAGTTCATCACAATTTGCACATATACCATTAAGATTATCCGAAGGGACATGTCTATCAAATATGAAAACTATCAGACAAGTAGTTTTTGTAAAGTACATTTTTAACATAAAAATTGTCCAAAATATGCAAAATTGCTGATATCATCATAACTTCAATATATGACATTTATACCTTCCCTATGATTATTATACATCTTTATTGGACTACATAAAGGTGCATAGTGTTAAAGGGCTTGTTAGACTTTTCATACAAGTGCATAAAGATGCATATTGTCACCACCGCTGACTTCCTGTATATACACCATTGTGCACTGCAAAAAGGTGGTTACACGAGCTGACCAAGTTTATTCAGCTTTATGTTTCCTTAGATTTCCACAAAGTCCAACGACAAACTAAATCCTCCATAACCAAATCGCTTGAGGACCGGTGCGATGCTTCGTAAATAAACATATGCACTCTGCTGTTGACTATTTTTACCACACTGTTGGGCATGTCATCATCTGTTGTTATTACATGTCCTCTCACCATATCTGGCCATACTTCCTTAAATAAGTAAATTGAGTAGTATCTGCAATGTTACCCAGCAAATGTATCTGTAAATCCTTGAGAGTGAATCGCTTCTAATAAATAATTTGTGTGCCTGAAAAAATCTGCAATGCCCCCGTGTGGCTTGTGATGGCAAAGTTCTTATACGAAGCGTACCTCACCTCCAACGCGGAGGGCGCTCTCATTGACATCACTTCCGACACTGCCTACGCTAAACCAAATATGTCAGGCAGGAAGATATTTCCACATAAAGGGAAAAAAGCATTCCCACGTATATATTTACCAAATGCCACAGTTAAAGTGGCAGCATAGATTGGCGATTTTAGTGTCAAACTTACTAAAGGAGGGCGATGTGTTCGAGACCCAGTTAATCGTACGTTAAGGACTCTCTGTTGGAGGATCGTCAGTTCAACCTTGAGCATAGCGCAAGTTTGCCCATGCAGCAAGGCACTCTACGTAAAATTTCTCATTTTGGTAATTGATAGTGAGTATCTGATCTCGTTGTAGCGTGTTAGATGATACATTATATGAAAACTGCATAAAAGAATGAGACACTCGCGTGAAAAAGGATATCATGTTTAGTCAGAGACAGATTAATATAAAAATTTCGACAATAAACTCTGCAAAATAGACTATTGTCATGACATTAGCAACAAAATAACGATTTGCCATTCCAGTAATGAATGACTTGATAAGGAATGACTAGAAGGTACGTGTTCAGCTCAATGAAAATAAATCATGGCGACTTATTTTCGAGGTTTTCAGGTACTTGCGAAATTCGTAAACTTTCTTTGCGTCTGAAAACAAGTTCTGGTTATATGATACATGATATTTATCAATACGTAATTCTGGAAACTTTTTTCACCGATTTCCGTCAAATTTATTGGACATGAAAGTTAACCTTGCAAGTCTGGTAATCCTGACAAATCCAGAGCCACACTGAATCATTTCAAAAATCACCATGATCCTGCGTCATTTGCACGAAGCTAGGGAGGCTTCTTTGCGAATATCTGATTGATTAATAGTAACAATTTGGTCGGGTGTTCTCCAGGTGCACCGCGAACCATGACATCCAAATACCTGTCTCCGTATTTCGTAACCTCAAATGTTAATCAAATTCCATCGGTATCAAATCAGTTCTTTAGTGCAAAACGTTATGCAGATGGACAGAAACATACACCCTTACAATCTAATACCATTGCGACATTAGCTGGCCGCATCAGCACATTAACTGAATTGCAACACCATGGATAAACCTTTTTGAATATATAGTCACGTGATCTTTGAGACAACTGCACATTCTTGAAAAATGTATGGGGACATATACATTGATGACAATGATGTTGAATCCCTGAACCAATGGATATTTATTGCCTGTCATATTCGATGTTTGGCGATACACTTATAATGTAACTCCTGGTAGATATCCATCTAAAACGTCTCAACGTTCACTGCACTAGATCAAAACAGGCCGTGCAAAAACGACTATCGTGATAAAAGTTAGTAAGATTTTGGCTGCATGACATCATTCGTGTGACTTGCGTATTCGCTAAATTCTTGAAAGGTATATAAGCAAGAAAAGACACAGCTGTGCTATAATTATTTTGTGACTGAAGTGAAGACTGCCGGAGCTCGCTTGTTCGCTCTAGATAGGAATACCTAAAACACTGTGGTCTGAAAATATCTAAACTTTAAGGTAGTACGCATTCTATATAGGAGAGCGCCCTCTTTTGTCCAGAAGATGTACATGTTCCTTTTAGACTACCTAACCTGGTGAGCGTGAATACGGTGCCTCGAATGAATACAAGTGAACGAGATACGCATCTAACCTCGATATTTTCAGAATACCCAAAGTCTATTTCAGGTAATTGTGAACAAAATACCAAGTTGCCACAAAAGACTGGAGAACAGTCAAGCATTTCAAGTGTTGTAACACGAGAGGTTTCAACTCCATCCGAGATACCGACTTCAGCCGCTACATCTGATGTATTTGAAAATTTGCAGCCCGCACCTTGTACAGCGCAGTTGACGCGGGGGCCGATTCCAGAGAAATCGCAATCTGGTAATTATCCATCTCACTCAGCAATTGCTAACTCTCGTGGTGACACTGACTTTGGTTTTGAAGGTGTTTCTCAAAGACCTCGAACACAGAGAATGTACGTTGGCGGCATCAAAGCCGGCACCTCCCGTGAGCAATTTGAGAATCATTTAAAGAAACACAATATCGAATTTACGATGGTAAGAATTATTGCAAGCAAACGTATAGTAGCCGTGGCGGCTAAGATTAATGTACGTTTAAAGTATGTAGATGCTCTCCTTACCACAGACTTTTGGCCCCGCAATGTATTTTGCAGAAGGTGGTTGGGAGAACAAAAATTTCAGAACATTCGAGTTTTAGACGAAATCAAAATACACAAGCAGGACAACAACCTAACATTCAAAGCACAGATAACTAGTTATCTTACCTTTGCGTTTGCTGCACTCTGTTTTTTTTTATTTTTTAATGCATTCAAATTCTGAATGTAATACGTTGCGGGTTGGTTGTTGGAATGTTTGTGGGGTGATGACTACTGTTCCATACTTGACTACAATGCTTCACGACATTGATATTTTAGCTATAAGTGAGCATTGGTTGTTTCCGCATTCAATTAATTTTCTAAATTCTATTGACCTCAACTTCACTTCATTTGGTGTTGTTCATAGAGCGTTGGAAGACAACGCAAATATTGTTTCTCTTCGGGGACAAGGGGGAGTTGCCTTCCTCGTAAGAAAAACCTTACTTTCATGTGTTGACTTTTTAGATCTGGGTGATGACCGAGTTATTGGCCTGAAAATTCATTACGCGCCTACTAAATGTGCTTTTATTTTCGCGGTTTACTTGCCACCTGTTAATTATGCAGTTGATGATTATGCAGATTACATTACCTTTCTTGATGACCTCTATTCAACGTACTCGCCTGATGGTGACGTCATTTTTCTTGGCGATTTTAATGCTAATTTATTCGGGCCTCGCCGCCCTGGGCTTCCAACTTCAACACGAGATAAAGCTCTTCAACAGTTTGTTACTTCATGCGATCTTCTGCCAACAAATTTACTGAATGTTTGCACAGGTCCGATAGAAACATTTTGGTCGTTCAGTGGACAGAATACGTCCACAATAGACTCTATACTTGTATCGTCCAATTTTGCAGAAGGGATAAAGTCATGCAGAGTTCTCGATGACTCTGCTTTAAACCTTTCAGACCACTTTCCTATTGTATGCAACTTAACTCTGCAAATTTCGCACAGTCAGCCCATTATTTCGCATAAAACACGTCTGGCATGGTCGAAACTCGACCCTGACCGTATCAAAGATTCGTATACCAAGTCGCTCTCTGAAAATTTAGATCGGCTTGCCCTTAATGCAGCTAGCGGAGAGATGCTTTCTTGTCCCCCCGACATTGATCGCTTCACAGATAAACTGGTCAATGTTATGCGCGATACTGCACAGCAATGTATTCCAGCTTCTCGTTCTAAACCGTATTTGAAGCCCTATTGGAAGGATATCAAACAATTTCACAAACGGGCTTGGGAGCTTAGAAATAAGTGGATTCAAGCAGGGAGACCTCGTGGCCTTCAACATGAATCCCTACGCAAGTACAAAGATTCTAAACGCCAATTTAGAAGAGAATTAAGAAAACGACAACGCCAAGCTGAAAGGGAAAAGTATGACTTTATTGAAAACTGTTTAGAACTTGATCAGTCTCTCTTTTGGCGTAGCATCAATCTTCGCAGAAAAAACAAATCTGACGCTATCCCAGTTCTGAAAGTTAATGGCGTGAAAATCTCTGATCCCGACTTTGTTGTAAATGCTTTCGCACACCACTTCAAGCAACTTTACGAACCGTCTGAAGATGAAGTATTCTCAGCTCGTTTTAAATACCAGATCGATAACGAAATTCGTAAATTGGTTAACGACAGCCAACGTAATACTGACACCATTCTTTGTAAACCCTTGTCAGCTGATGAAATCACGCGTGCTATAGGGAAACTAAAACGTGGTAAGGCAGGTGGCCCGGATAATTTAACGTATGAGCATATTATCTTCGGAGGGCTTCACTCGTAAATTCTTTGTTACACCTGTTCAATTCAATCATCACCGTTGAATATGTTCCCTTTTCGTTCAAAACTGCTTTCCTTGTTCCAATTTTCAAGGGTGGTGGCAAAAATCGTGTCGATGCTTCAAATTATAGAGGCATTTCTTTGCTTTCTTCACTGCAGAAACATTTTGAACTTTGCATTTCACAGCGTTTACAGCCCTGCCTTGCAGAAAAACAAATTCCGCATCCTTTACAAGCAGGATATCAACCGGGTCAAAGCAATATCACGACAGCTTTCTGCATACTAGAAACAATTTACTACCATGTAGAAAGACGCAGCAAAGTTTTTCTGTGTAGTTTAGATGTTCATAAAGCATTCGATTCAGTATGGTGGAACGGACTTTTTCATAAATTGTATTCTGGTGGCCTCAACTTAAAAGTTTGGAGGCTTCTGCGAACCATGTTCTATGGCCAAGAATGTCAAATTGCCTTGGGAATGTATGTTTCACACAAATACCCTATTTTCCAAGGTGTGCGTCAGGGAAGTGTTCTCTCGACTTCTTTATTCCTACTTTATGTAAATGATCTTTTCAAAGAACTGGAAAACAGTAATGTGGGTTGCTTCATTGGCTCCTCGTTTGTAGGCTCGCCCTCCTTAGCGGATGATATTTCAATTTTAGCGCCAACTCGCGCTACTTGCCAGAAATTACTTTATATAGTTTGTGCTTATTGTTCAAATTGGAGACTGCAACTTTCCGCATCAAAGAGTAAACTTTTAGTTTTCGGGGAAACAAATCGAGAACGCCACCACCAACGCAATCTTTTGTTACATAATTCTCCTGTCACAGAAGTTGACTCTATCACCATTGTTGGCATGCAAATTACCAATACACTGTCTTCGATAGATCGCACATTATCTGCCTGCAAAAAAGCCAGGAGATTGATAAATTCGCTTCGCAGTGTGGGTATTGGACCGCATGGTCTAAATCCAATTCTTAGCTGTAAAGTCTGGAAACGTGTGTGCCTTCCAGCTGCTCTTCATGGATGTGAGCTTTGGTCTCTCACAAAAAATGAGCTAGTTATGCTTGAGAAAGTCAGCGTTATGCTGCTAAAATCATACAAGGTTTCCCCATCAGAACTGCCACTGACTTTGCTTTAAGTGCTTTAGGTCTAATTTCAATTGAAGCCTATGTTGACAAATGTAAACTGTTATTTTTTGGAAATCTTTGCAACTGTAATATTTTTTCAACAAGAAAATGTATTTTTTACATCGTCTTTTTGAATTCAAACTGTCTTCTACAGAGAAATCTTTAGGATTTATCGCTGATACTGTTAAGATCATTTCAAAATACGATCTGACATGCTTTCTTGATGAATTTTGCGCTACTGGCTATTTCCCGACAAAACGTATTTGGAAAACAATTGTGAATGATGCCATCCATGAGAATGAAAATAATTACTGGAGACCGTCCAAAGATTGGAAAGTAGAGATGATATGCTTGATTACTCTCGATTGCACACAAAATTAGCTCCATTTCACTTGTACACATATTACGCAATTTCCTGAACGCCGTGAAGTTGTTTACAGTATTATGAATCTTCTCACTTTTCCTAAGAATGAAGTCTGTTTTAAGTGTCAAAATACAGTTGATGATGTTTTGACTCATTTGTTAACTTCCTGTTGTCATACAACAATAGCAAGAGACTCTTTTTGGAACTGTCTTTTCGACAAAATGAGCATTACTGTTTCTGCAACACTTTTCAACTTAAATGACCTTGACTTCATTGGAAATATTTTAGAAGATAGTATTTACATGATTGACTACCAGGAGTCTGGTGAACAAGCAACTCTTCAAGAAATTGTGCTGGACTTTGTGCAAATGTGCCTTGAGAACTGAACATAGTACCGTGTATCGCCTTCTGACAGAAGCTTACTTATATAATTTAGTGTTTTTTTTGAGTAATTTTTTTCCCTTACTACCTCTGTAATTTAATGTGTTGATGTAACTCTTCTCATGTTTTGAGGAGGAATAAAGAAACAACAACAACAACAACAACTTTTGTGGCTTAGTCACTACAGTAAATATGTTGTAGAAGCGTGCCAAGTTGGACCTTCATGAGTAAAGTATTTTTCTGGTCAGCAAAGTTCAACAGCGGAAAGGTCAGTGTTGGTACCTTAAAATACATCACTGAGCTTTTAGGGGAGACGATCATGTTTATACATTACACATTGTCTTGTAACCAATTGCAGTACTGCTGGAAGTATCACGTGTCCCTCTAATGGCTCATTGCACATCATCCTCGGGCTCATGCCAAATTGACGCGAAACCCGTATTGCGAGGTAGCCTCACACGCATTTGCCTTTGCGTAAGTGTTCACGCATTTTGAAGTGGTCTCTTTATCTTCCAATGTCTTTCTCTGTCGCACGGCAAGGGTCTGTGTATAAAGGCACTAATCTTGCCAATGTGGTCAAACACGCTGTCCTCATAGGATTCATAGTCAATTGTCAAGACGTCTCCAGATTTCCTCTCTCCTCGCCAGGCCATTCCATCTTGGACAGCTCCGACTGTAGGTGCTTCAGTTTCTGTTTATAACGATACACAGAATAAATCATCAGAGTTTTAACATTATTTATGCTGCTCCTGTATTGCTTTTGTTATCATCATAAATTATCATGTTTTAAGATTCAAGAGACACTTTCTGTAACTTTTACCTTTCTTTTAATATTATGTCTTTTGCAGTCAACAACAATTTTTTGTTCTAATCCCCAATCAATCCTTAAATGCCAAGTATATTGTTATACACAAAGTATAATCATGATCGTTAATGTTACAACTTAATTTAAGTATGGACCTGAATGCAATTTTTGATAATATATTACAGTGGTAATTATAAACACATTGTCTATGCTGAAAAATGAAACCTCGGCGTTTCACCGTGCTGTTGAGTGTTAAACAAAAACTGAACATGCCAAAGTAGCCTTGTGGCCAAGAGAGCCTCGCTCTATTATGTAGAAAATAAATCTTTGTGCTAGAAGATGGAAATAATAGCCGCAAAAATACACAATGATAAGTTCATCACAATTTGCACATATCCCATTAAGATTATCCGAAGGGACATGTCTATCAATATGAAAACTATCAGACAAGTAGTTTTTGTAAAGTACATTTTTAACATAAAAATTGTCCAAAATATGCAAAATTGCTGATATCATATAACTTCAATATATGACATTTATACCTTCCCTATGATTATTATACATCTTTATTGGACTACATAAAGGTGCATAGTTTTAAAGGGCTTGTAAGCCTTTTCATACAAGTGCATAAAGATGCATATAGTCACCACCGCTGACTTCCTGTATATACACCATTGTGCACTGCAAAAAGGTGTTAACTCGAGCTGACCAAGTTTATTCAGTTTTATGTTTCCTTAGATTTCCACAAAGTCCAACGACAAACTAAATCCTCTGTTACCAAATTGCTTGAGGACCGGTGCGATGCTTTGTAAATAAACATAAGCACTCTGCTGTTGACTTATTTTTACCACATTGTTGGGCATGTCATCATCTGTTGTTATAACATGTCCTCTCACCATATCTGGCTGTACTTTCTTAAATCAGTAAATTGAGTTGTATCTGCATTGTTACCCAGCAAATGTATCAGTAAATCCTTGAGAGTGAATCTCTTCTAATAATTTTTGTGCTTGAAAAAAAATCTGCAATACCCCTGTGTGGCTTGCGATGGAAAAGGTCTTATAAGAAGCGTACCCCATCTCAAAAATGGAGGGCGCTCTCATTGACATCACTTACGACTCTGTCTATGCGAAACCAAACATGTCATGCAGGAAGATATTACTTCTTTAAGGGAAAAAACATTTCCACGTGTATATTTACCGAATGCCGCAGCAAGAATGGCATCATAGATTGTCGGTTTCAGTATCAAACTTAGTAAAGAAGGGCGGTGTGTTTGAGACCAAGTAGATCGTACGTTAAAGACTCTCTGTCGGAGGATCGTCAGTTCAAACTTGAGCATAGTGCACGTTTTCCCCTTCAGCAAGGCACTGTACTTAAAATTGCTCAGTAGGGTAGTTGATAGTGAGTATCTGATCTCGTTGTAGCGTGTTAGATGATACATTATATGAAAACTGCATAAAAGAATGAGACACTCGCGTTGTTTTGTCAGAGAAGGATTAATATAAAAAATTTCGACAATAAACTCTGCAAAATAGACTATTGACATGACATTAGCAACAAAATAACGATTTGCCATTCCAGTAATGAATGACTTGATAAGGAATGACTAGAAGGTACGTGTTCAGCTCCATGAAATAAATCAAGGCGACTTATATTCGAGGTTTTCAGGTACTTGCGAAATTCGAGAATTTTCTTTGCGTCTGAAAACAAGTTCTGGTTATATGATACATGATATTATATCAATACTTAATTCCGGAAACTTTTTTCACCGATTTCCATCAAATTTATTGGACATGAAAGTTAACTTTGCAAGTCTGGCAATCCTGACAAATCCAGAGCCACACTGAATCATTTCAAAACTCACCATGATCCTGCGTTATTTGCACGAAGCTAGGGAGGCTTCTTTGCGAATATCTGATTGATTAGTAGTAACAAAATGGTCGGGTGTTCTCCATGTGCACCGCGAACCTTGACATCCAAACACCTGTCTCCGTATTTCGTAACCTCAAATGTTAATCAAATTCGATCGGTATCAAATCAGTTCTTTAGTGCAAAACGTTATGCAGATGGACAGAAACATACACCCTTACAATCTAATACCATTGCGACATTAGCTGGCCGCATCAGCACATTAACTGAATTGCAACACCATGGATAAACCTTTTTGAATATATAGTCACGTGATCTTTGAGACAACTGCACATTCTTGAAAAATGTATGGGGACATATACATTGATGACAATGATGTTGAATCCCTGAACCAATGGATATTTATTGCCTGTCATATTCGATGTTTGGCGATACACTTATAATGTAACTCCTGGTAGATATCCATCTAAAACGTCTCAACGTTCACTGCACTAGATCAAAACAGGCCGTGCAAAAACGACTATCGTGATAAAACGTCTCAACGTTCACTGCACTAGATCAAAACAGGCCGTGCAAAAACGACTATCGTGATAAAAGTTAGTAAGATTTTGGCTGCATGACATCATTCGTGTGACTTGCGTATTCGCTAAATTCTTGAAAGGTATATAAGCAAGAAAAGACACAGCTGTGCTATAATTATTTGTGACTGAAGTGAAGACTGCCGGAGCTCGCTTGTTCGCTCTAGATAGGAATACCTAAAACACTGTGGTCTGAAAATATCTAAACTTTAAGGTAGTACGCTACCATTCTATATAGGAGAGCGCCCTCTTTTGTCCAGAAGATGTACATGTTCCTTTTAGACTACCTAACCTGGTGAGCGTGAATACGGTGCCTCGAATGAATACAAGTGAACGAGATACGCATCTAACCTCGATATTTTCAGAATACCCAAAGTCTATTTCAGGTAATTGTGAACAAAATACCAAGTTGCCACAAAAGACTGGAGAACAGTCAAGCATTTCAAGTGTTGTAACACGAGAGGTTTCAACTCCATCCGAGATACCGACTTCAGCCGCTACATCTGATGTATTTGAAAATTTGCAGCCCGCACCTGATACAGCGCAGTTGACGTGGGGGCCGATTCCAGAGAAATCGCAATCTGGTAATTATCCATCTCACTCAGCAATTGCTAACTCTCGTGGTGACACTGACTTTGGTTTTGAAGGTGTTTCTCAAAGACCTCGAACACAGAGAATGTACGTTGGCGGCATCAAAGCCGGCACCTCCCGTGAGCAATTTGAGAATCATTTAAAGAAACACAATATCGAATTTACGATGGTAAGAATTATTGCAAGCAAACGTATAGTAGCCGTGGCGGCTAAGATTAATGTACGTTTAAAGTATGTAGATGCTCTCCTTACCACAGACTTTTGGCCCCGCAATGTATTTTGCAGAAGGTGGTTGGGAGAACAAAAATTTTCAGAACATTCGAGTTTTAGACGAAATCAAAATACACAAGCAGGACAACAACCTAACATTCAAAGCACAGATAACTAGTTATCTTACCTTTGCGTTTGCTGCACTCTGTTTTTTTTTATTTTTTAATGCATTCAAATTCTGAATGTAATACGTTGCGGGTTGGTTGTTGGAATGTTTGTGGGGTGATGACTACTGTTCCATACTTGACTACAATGCTTCACGACATTGATATTTTAGCTATAAGTGAGCATTGGTTGTTTCCGCATTCAATTAATTTTCTAAATTCTATTGACCTCAACTTCACTTCATTTGGTGTTGTTCATAGAGCGTTGGAAGACAACGCAAATATTGTTTCTCTTCGGGGACAAGGGGGAGTTGCCTTCCTCGTAAGAAAAACCTTACTTTCATGTGTTGACTTTTTAGATCTGGGTGATGACCGAGTTATTGGCCTGAAAATTCATTACGCGCCTACTTAATGTGCTTTTATTTTCGCGGTTACTTGCCACCTGTTAATTATGCAGTTGATGATTATGCAGATTACATTACCTTTCTTGATGACCTCTATTCAACGTACTCGCCTGATGGTGACGTCATTTTTCTTGGCGATTTTAATGCTAATTTATTCGGGCCTCGCCGCCCTGGGCTTCCAACTTCAACACGAGATAAAGCTCTTCAACAGTTTGTTACTTCATGCGATCTTCTGCCAACAAATTTACTGAATGTTTGCACAGGTCCGATAGAAACATTTTGGTCGTTCAGTGGACAGAATACGTCCACAATAGACTCTATACTTGTATCGTCCAATTTTGCAGAAGGGATAAAGTCATGCAGAGTTCTCGATGACTCTGCTTTAAACCTTTCAGACCACTTTCCTATTGTATGCAACTTAACTCTGCAAATTTCGCACAGTCAGCCCATTATTTCGCATAAAACACGTCTGGCATGGTCGAAACTCGACCCTGACCGTATCAAAGATTCGTATACCAAGTCGCTCTCTGAAAATTTAGATCGGCTTGCCCTTAATGCAGCTAGCGGAGAGATGCTTTCTTGTCCCCCCGACATTGATCGCTTCACAGATAAACTGGTCAACATGCGCGATACTGCACAGCAATGTATCCCAGCTTCTCGTTTTAAACCGTATTTGAAGCCCTATTGGAAGGATATCAAACAATTTCACAAACGGGCTTGGGAGCTTAGAAATAAGTGGATTCAAGCAGGGAGACCTCGTGGCCTTCAACATGAATCCCTACGCAAGTACAAAGATTCTAAACGCCAATTTAGAAGAGA
Source organism: Ptychodera flava (assembly GCF_041260155.1). Classification (NCBI taxonomy): domain Eukaryota; kingdom Metazoa; phylum Hemichordata; class Enteropneusta; family Ptychoderidae; genus Ptychodera; species Ptychodera flava. The sequence continues at coordinate 2,217,398 of NW_027248355.1, read as the reverse complement.
ATTAAGAAAACGACAACGCCAAGCTGAAAGGGAAAAGTATGACTTTATTGAAAACTGTTTAGAACTTGATCAGTCTCTCTTTTGGCGTAGCATCAATCTTCGCAGAAAAAACAAATCTGACGCTATCCCAGTTCTGAAAGTTAATGGCGTGAAAATCTCTGATCCCGACTTTGTTGTAAATGCTTTCGCACACCACTTCAAGCAACTTTACGAACCGTCTGAAGATGAAGTATTCTCAGCTCGTTTTAAATACCAGATCGATAACGAAATTCGTAAATTGGTTAACGACAGCCAACGTAATACTGACACCATTCTTTGTAAACCCTTGTCAGCTGATGAAATCACGCGTGCTATAGGGAAACTAAAACGTGGTAAGGCAGGTGGCCCGGATAATTTAACGTATGAGCATATTATCTTCGGAGGGCCTTCACTCGTAAATTCTTTGTTACACCTGTTCAATTCAATCATCACCGTTGAATATGTTCCCTTTTCGTTCAAAACTGCTTTCCTTGTTCCAATTTTCAAGGGTGGTGGCAAAAATCGTGTCGATGCTTCAAATTATAGAGGCATTTCTTTGCTTTCTTCACTGCAGAAACATTTTGAACTTTGCATTTCACAGCGTTTACAGCCCTGCCTTGCAGAAAAACAAATTCCGCATCCTTTACAAGCAGGATATCAACCGGGTCAAAGCAATATCACGACAGCTTTCTGCATACTAGAAACAATTTACTACCATGTAGAAAGACGCAGCAAAGTTTTTCTGTGTAGTTTAGATGTTCATAAAGCATTCGATTCAGTATGGTGGAACGGACTTTTTCATAAATTGTATTCTGGTGGCCTCAACTTAAAGTTTGGAGGCTTCTGCGAACCATGTTCTATGGCCAAGAATGTCAAATGCCTTGGGAATGTATGTTTCACACAAATACCCTATTTTCCAAGGTGTGCGTCAGGGAAGTGTTCTCTCGACTTCTTTATTCCTACTTTATGTAAATGATCTTTTCAAAGAACTGGAAAACAGTAATGTGGGTTGCTTCATTGGCTCCTCGTTTGTAGGCTCGCCCTCCTTAGCGGATGATATTTCAATTTTAGCGCCAACTCGCGCTACTTGCCAGAAATTACTTTATATAGTTTGTGCTTATTGTTCAAATTGGAGACTGCAACTTTCCGCATCAAAGAGTAAACTTTTAGTTTTCGGGGAAACAAATCGAGAACGCCACCACCAACGCAATCTTTTGTTACATAATTCTCTGTCACAGAAGTTGACTCTATCACCATTGTTGGCATGCAAATTACCAATACACTGTCTTCGATAGATCGCACATTATCTGCCTGCAAAAAAGCCAGGAGATTGATAAATTCGCTTCGCAGTGTGGGTATTGGACCGCATGGTCTAAATCCAATTCTTAGCTGTGAAGTCTGGAAACGTGTGTGCCTTCCAGCTGCTCTTCATGGATGTGAGCTTTGGTCTCTCACAAAAAATGAGCTAGTTATGCTTGAGAAAGTCAGCGTTATGCTGCTAAATCATACAAGGTTTCCCCATCAGAACTGCCACTGACTTTGCTTTAAGTGCTTTAGGTCTAATTTCAATTGAAGCTATGTTGACAAATGTAAACTGTTATTTTTGGAAATCTTTGCAACTGTAATATTTTTTCAACAAGAAAATGTATTTTTTACATCGTCTTTTTGAATTCAAACTGTCTTCTACAGAGAAATCTTTAGGATTTATCGCTGATACTGTTAAGATCATTTCAAAATACGATCTGACATGCTTTCTTGATGAATTTTGCGCTACTGGCTATTTCCCGACAAAACGTATTTGGAAAACAATTGTGAATGATGCCATCCATGAGAATGAAAATAATTACTGGAGACCGTCCAAAGATTGGAAAGTAGAGATGATATGCTTGATTACTCTCGATTGCACACAAAATTAGCTCCATTTCACTTGTACACATATTACGCAATTTTCCTGAACGCCGTGAAGTTGTTTACAGTATTATGAATCTTCTCACTTTTCCTAAGAATGAAGTCTGTTTTAAGTGTCAAAATACAGTTGATGATGTTTTGACTCATTTGTTAACTTCCTGTTGTCATACAACAATAGCAAGAGACTCTTTTTGGAACTGTCTTTTCGACAAAATGAGCATTACTGTTTCTGCAACACTTTTCAACTTAAATGACCTTGACTTCATTGGAAATATTTTAGAAGATAGTATTTACATGATTGACTACCAGGAGTCTGGTGAACAAGCAACTCTTCAAGAAATTGTGCTGGACTTTGTGCAAATGTGCCTTGAGAACTGAACATAGTACCGTGTATCGCCTTCTGACAGAAGCTTACTTATATAATTTAGTGGTTTTTTTTGAGTAATTTTTTTCCCTTACTACCTCTGTAATTTAATGTGTTGATGTAACTCTTCTCATGTTTTGAGGAGGAATAAAGAAACAACAACAACAACTGTTTGTGGCTTAGTCACTACAGTAAATATGTTGTAGAAGCGTGCCAAGTTGGACCTTCATGAGTAAAGTATTTTTCTGGTCAGCAAAGTTCAACAGCGGAAAGGTCAGTGTTGGTAACTTAAAATACATCACTGAGCTTTTAGGGGAGACGATCATGTTTATACATTACACACTGTCTTGTAACCAGTTGTCAGTATTGCTGGAAGTATCACGTGTCCCTCTAACGGCCCATTGTGCATCATCCTCGGGCTCAGGCCAAATTGACGCGAAACCCTCATTGCGAGGTAGCCGCACACGCATTTGCCTTTGCGTAAGTGTGTACGCATTTTGAAGTGGTCTCTTTATCTTTCAATGTCTTTCTCTGTCGCACGGCAAGGGTCTGTGAATACAAGCACTAATCTTGCAAATGTGGTCATGCACGCTGTCCTCAGAGGATTCATACTCAATTGTCAAGACGTCTCTAGATTTTCCTCTCGCCTCGCCAGGCCATTCCATCTTGGACAGCAGTTTCTGTTAATAACGATACACAGAATAAATCATAAGAGTTTTAACATTATTTATGTTGATTCTGTATTGTTTTTGTTATCATCATAAATTATTATGTTTTAAGATTCAAGAGACACTTTCTGAAACTTTTACCTTTCTTTTAGTATTATGTCTCTTGCAGTCAAAAACAATTTTTTGTTCTAATTCCCAAACAATCCATAAATGCCAAGTATATTGTTATACACAAAGTATAATCATAGTCGTTAATGTTACTACTTATTTTAAGTATTGACCTGAATGCAATTTTTGATAATATATTACAGTGGTAATTATAAACACATTGTCTATGCTGAAAAATGAAACCTCGGCGTTTCACCGTGCGGTTGAGTGTTAAACAAAAAACTGAACATGCCAAAAAGTACAACAAGTAGCCTTGTGGCCAAGAGAGCCTCGCTCTATTATGTAGAAAATAAATCTTTGTGCTAGAAGGTGGAAATAATAGCCGCAAAAATACACAATGAAAAGTTCATCACAATTTGCACATATCCCATTAAGATTATCCTAAGGGACATGTCTATCAAATATGAAAACTATCAGACAAGTAGTTTTTTGTAAAATACATTTTTAACAAAAAATGGCAAAAATTGTCCAAAATATGCAAAATTGCTGATATCATCATAACTTCAATATATGACATTTATACCTTCCCTATGATTATTATAAATATTTATTGGACTACATAAAGGTGCATACTTTTAAAGGGCTTGTTAGACTTTTCATACAAGTGCATAAAGATGCATATTGTCACCACCGCTGACTTCCTGTATATACACCATTGTGCACTGCAAAAAGGTGGTTACACGAGCTGACCAAGTTTATTCAGATTTATGTTTCCTTAGATTTCCACAAAGTCCAACGACAAACTAAATCCTCCATAACCAAATCGCTTGAGGACCGGTGCGATGCTTCGTAAATAAACATATGCACTCTGCTGTTGACTATTTTTACCACACTGTTGGGCATGTCATCATCTGTTGTTATAACATGTCCTCTCACCATATCTGGCTATACTTCCTTAAATAAGTAAATTGAGTAGTATCAGCAATGTTACCCAGCAAATGTATCAGTAAATCCTTGAGAGTGAATCGCTTCTAATAATTTGTGTGCTTGAAAAAATCTGCAATGCCCCTGTGTGGCTTGTGATGGCAAAGGTCTTATAAGAAGCGTACCTCACCTCAAACGCGGAGGGCGCTCTCATTGACATCACTTCGGACTCTGCCTACGTGAAACCAAACATGTCAGGCAGGAAGATATTTCCATATCAAGGGAAAAAAGCATTCCCACGTGCATATTTACCAAATGCCACAGTTAAAGTGGCATCATAAATTGGCGGTTTTAGTGTCAAACTTACTAAAGGAGGGTGATGTGTTCGAGACCCAGTTAATCGTACGTTAAGGACTCTCTGTCGGAGGATCGTCAGTTCAACCTTGAGCATAGCGCACGTTTGCCCCTGCAGCAAGGCACTCTACTTAAAATTGCTCATTTTGGTAGTTGATAGTGAGTATCTGATCTCGTTGTAGCGTGTTAGATGATACATTATATGAAAACTGCATAAAAGAATGAGACACTCGCGTGAAAAAGGATATCATGTTTTGTCAGAGAAGGATTAATATAAAAATTTCGACAATAAACTCTGCAAAATAGACTATTGTCATGACATTAGCAACAAAATAACGATTTGCCATTCCAGTAATGAATGACTTGATAAGGAATGACTAGAAGGTACGTGTTCAGCTCAATGAATAAATCATGGCGACTTATTTTCGAGGTTTTCAGGTGCTTGCGAAATTCGTAAACTTTCTTTGCGTCTGAAAACAAGTTCTGGTTATATGATACATGATATATTATCAATACGTAATTCTGCAAAACTTTTTTCACCGATTTCCATCAAATTTATTGGACATGAAAGTTAACTTTGCAAGTCTGGCAATGCTGACAAATTCAGAGCCACACTGAATCATTTCAAAACTTATCATGATCCTGCGTCATTTGCACGAAGCTAGGGAGGCTTCTTTGCGAATATCTGATTGATTAGTAGTAACAATTTGGTCGGGTGTTCTCCAGGTGCACCGCGAACCTTGACATTAAATACCTGTCTCAGTATTTCGTAACCTCAAATGTTAATCAAATTCCATCGGTATCAAATCAGTTCTTTAGTGCAAAATGTTATGCAGATGGACAGAAACATACACACTTACAATCTAATACCAGTGCGACATTAGCTGGCCGCATCAGCACATTAATTGAATTGCAACACCATGGATAAACCTTTTTGAATATATAGTCACGTGATCTTTGAGACAACTGCACATTCTGGAAAAATGTATGGGGACATATATATTGATGACAATAATGATGTTGAATCCCTGAACCAATGGATATTTACTGCCTGTCATATTCGATGTTTGGCGATACACTTATAATGTAACTCCTGGTAGATATCCATCTAAAACCGATCAACGTCTCAACGTTCACTGCACTAGATCAAAACAGGACGTGCAAAAACGACTATCGTGATAAAAGTTAGTAAGATTTTGGCTGCATGACATCATTCGTGTGACTTGCGTATTCGCTAAATTCTTGAAAGGTATACAAGCAAGAAAAGACACAGCTGTGCTATAATTATTTTGTGACTGAAGTGAAGACTGCCGGAGCTCGCTTGTTCGCTCTAGATAGGAATACCTGAAACACTGTGGTCTGAAAATATCTAAACTAGTTGTTTGCACACAAAAGTAGGCCAGGTAACGTGGTGTCATTCGAATAGGATTATGGCATGATGTTTTTGTCTTTGTATTTTCAGCGGTGAAGGAAGTATGCTGATGGGATATACTCAGATAATCATAATCAGTAATTCTCGTGGAAAAACACTACTTGATGATATATTAAAGAGGCACTCCCACTTGGTAACATTTTTAAAACACATTTTTATAATGCCAACGGTCGATATTTGCGCGCGGATCCCGAGATATCGATAAAAACATGTCCTCAAAAAAGTTTGAATTCCGGTGGCCCACCTGAATTCAGATTCCGAACATAGAACGTTCGGCACTGGGGCCATTGTCAACTAAGCTATGGAGTACGAGTCTACTCTGACGCTGCTGTACGCCACCAGCAGTACCGCTCGCATCGGTGATCGGTCATGTCCCATGAAAGAAAGCCGAGTCTTATGATTCGGCAAAAAAAAAAGAAAAACGAAGTTTGCTAATTCCACCAGAATTCGCATAGGTGACTAGCACAGATACGTGCGGTTGATACATAGTGGCCGCGCGCATACCACACGCGGCGGCCGCTATGTATCGAACCACGCGTAACTGTGTAGCAGACGACAAAAGGTAGACATCAGAGGCAACTAATATTTTACACGTAAAAACTGATATCTATGTGGTATTGTTTAAAAATTTAATACAACTGATTGAGAATAATGAAAACGACAAAAACTAAGGAGAAGTTTTTAAAAAGAATTGCCAGAGGTAAAGGCATTGATCATGATGTATATAAAGTAATCGCTGTAGGAGGTAAATTAATTGCGTCATTCGAACGTTTTTGGACGCCCTAGAATATCGTCAATCAGCACAACAACACATTTTCGGGGGATTTCGGGTCATAACCAGAAACGATCGTAAATTTCGGGATGTGAAAAATACGTTCGGGAAATGACATTTTTTATCGATATCTTGCGATCCGCGCGGAGTCGCCACGTCAAATATCGACCGTTGGCATTAAAAAAATGTGTTTTAAAAATGTTACCAAGTGGGAGTGCCTCTTTAAAGTACATCTCATTCACAGTGACTCTGTAGCACAAAGTCGAAATAACGAGGTTGGGAAGGTATCAATAATTTACCTTAGTAACTGTAGTAATTTTTATAGATCACCAAATTTATGTTCGAAATATCTGTGAAATTTCATTCGGAGTCAAAACAAAACGTTTTCATTTAAATCCGTTTACCACATAATTGATAATTTAGGTAATATGACCACTTTTAACGAGGGCCTATGGTTTCCAGGGAAAGTGAACATCGGACGGGATATGCAATAGGGTTCTGGAAGTCTCTTTGTCGGTGGAAATCGCTTGCTATCGCTTTGTTGATAAACAAAGCGATGGCAAGAGTAAATTGTCTTGGCATGACGTCATTCCTAACGTTGACCTATCAAAGTTGATTCAACGGAAAGCCAACAAAGAAGACGATGTCATCTTCAAATTTGACGTTGAGGGCGCATAGTAAGGCACTTTGAGGAAAATGTTAAAATATGGTACATTTGCATGAATTGACTAGTAGCGATTACTTAATCAGTCCACATATTTATTTATTACTCTTCATTTTTTCTCTATGCTTGTGCCTTTACCTTTCTTGTCATTCGGTCTTTCTTGGTATTTCTGCAGTGTACATTGCTGTCTGTGCCTATTTCTCTCTATCTGATTTCCTCTGTCACTGTCTGTCTGTCTGCCTGTCTCTCTGGCAGAAGAGAAACAAAACTGATAGTATGTGTTATGTATATCAGACTTTTTAGCCGACGTTCTGATAAAATCGACTTATTTTGCAATCAAGGGGAGTCTTAATATCGTTAATTTTGAAAGCAATTAAAATCAAAACTTCAAGCTTACTCGTCACGTTATTTATACTTTAACACTGTGCACAAATTTTGTTCTATTCCATATTTTATAGTGAATACCTTTGATGGGAGCGGTATGCATATTACCGAGTTGCAAGGTTCAAGACTATTTTAATAGGTAAATGCGGTAACGGTATGTTGAATCTGTAGTTCCTTCGAACAACTTGTCAATATTATAATGGAAAAAACGGTCTCCTCCAAACAGGCAGTGAGCGCGTGACGAGACCATGTGACGTCTCGTGTAACACTTGTTTCACTAGCAGTGAAAGCAAAACAAAAGGAAACAAAATAACCGCCACTTTCTGCTGCGCACGACGATCAAACGCACAGGAAATCGGAAGGGATTTGAAAAACAGGAAAGAATTGATGGACCTCTATTGTCATTACAAGTAGCTCGTCCCTGCCAGGTGTTTTGTGTTCTGTTATATCTTTTATGATATTCGTTAAGATGTTAAGGAGCTGTCGCATGTTGTGTTTACTGCAGTACAGAGCTAAGTTATTATATGAGTAACGCCTGTTACGTGAATAACGCCTGTTTACATAAGTTTTCAGCATTTATACGCATGTCGGAAAAAAGAAGAGTTAGTCGCAAATGTTAAGGGTTTTCCTTTCAATGTTTAAGGTAGCGGTAAAGGCTAGAGCGTCAGTTATAATCTTCAATAAAACTATTAAAACATGAAAGTAGTCAACATTCTCTGTGGAATAAAAAAAAACTAGACATTTTGGGTCATAAGCATTGCAGAGTTATCGCCCATTGAAACTTCTGAAAAACTGACCAAATAAGAGGAAGCTGGGGAGTCCTTAGTGTATTAACTATGGTAGAGGTCCCCTAGCTTTTAAAAAAATGTTTGAAAAGGGAAAGTCATTTTTAACTGTTTTTTAGGAAAGTTTGACTAGGCAGTGCTTGCATTCAGAATGCGTGACTGCTATTATAAATGCATTTTTAGATTATTTGAGTGTCAAAAAGATGTCAAAAGTGAGATTAACCAAAAAGACTGCTCTTTGACTTCAAAAGAGGAGTGCAAATATGGCTTGTTTTCAACAATTTTGACAGAATAACAGTTTTCCTACATAATTTTATACCAATTAAATCCGACCTTTGAAATGAGATATGGACATGGAATTTTTGCAGCCTATTAACAAGGTTACAGATAAGATTTGTACGGCACAATTTTCCCGTATTTGAAGTACTTTTTGAAAAATCACATTTTGAAATTTGAAAGAAGTTTTAATAATTTTTTGATATGTAAACCCATGTAAAATCATAAAAACAAATTTTATTTACAAATCCTGCCGTACAAATCTTACAATTAATAGTGTCAACATATTTATAACTAATTTGGTAATATTAATTTATTATTAAATTCAAAGATGTAAAAAAATATGAAAAATTAAATTTTAATATTGATTGGTGTCATATTTCGAAATCATGGCTACAAATATACAATTTTTATATTCTTTGGAGAAAGTATTAACTAAGGGAGTTATCCTGAAAATTTGAACTAAATATCTTGATTCTAACACTTGAAACTTGACATTAACTCTGAGAAAAGAATTGGTGCAAAAATAGCCTTTACCGCTACCGTAACTTCTTGGCATGGTTTGTGATAAACAGTTTTTACCAAATATTCCCTTGTCCAAATATACCATTGGCTCTTCGCCTGTTGACTGTCACAGCAGAAAGACTCGCATGCTGTTTCGATAGGACACGGCAACGGGCAATATCTGGTAAATATAACATTATCATAAACACGATTGGGACTAATTTGGGATAATTGGATAGTGAAGTAATGTCGGTTTGATATGCCAATGTACGATCATCATACGCTTATTTTTATGAGTAACTTGCAATATTGCAACATTCAGCTATAGGGCGCCAAACACTTTTGAGAAATTGAAAAATATGAAGATCCAATTTTCCGAAATTAGTTCCAATCGTGTTCATAATTATGTATAATCCCATGGTATTTTTCTCTGTCTGACGTCATCATATACGAGTATTTTTCGCGGAGCCGTACAACTTCGAGCCGAAGGCGAGAAGTTGTGCGGCTCCGCGAAAAACACAAGTATACGATGACGTCAAACAGAAAAATTGCATTGGATTATATATTTATCACATGAACAGTCTTCTTATTTTTCTTTGATGCGGATGGATCAAAATTATTGTAACAAATTGCATAATTTTTATCGCGATTTTGTGTTTTATTTACGCAGATTACTTTCATTTAATGAGTAAAGTGGCCCGTCACCCAGGAGGTGTGCGAATGTTTACAGTACACTTTCATTCATAAATCCGATTATGTTGAACTTTTGATACATGGAATGGTATCTCCACCAATCAGACATACGGGTTCGGTCACGTGTGCGTGTCAATCATTGTCTCGCGGTGGCCCGATGCCGAGGCAAGTCTGCCATCGGCAGACATAGCTTTCACCGCGCTAGCGATAACCATAGTATTTTGAGTTATTTAGAATATTTACAATCATATTTATGACGCTAATGCAACGACACGATCGAAACAGTAGTTATCATTCTTAGAGATGCTGTGGATTTTAAAATATCACACGTTTACAACCTTGGCGAACCCGAAAGATTCAGATCGATGACACACAGAATGTACGCTTGCAGAGGGCACTGTCATCACCGGTCTTCGCCGGTGGCCCTCGCGGTCGTCAATTTTTCGTCTTACGGACTTTGATGTTTGCTGTGACACATATATCGCCCGTAGGTACATCCCAATTTTGTTACTTGGCGGGAACTCTGTTCTGTTTTGAGTGTTGTCTGAGTCAACTTTCGAAATCCATCGGATTCTACAGCGCCATTGCAGACTTAAGGCTGCAGGTCGACAGCTGATGTTTTCACAACAGCCTTACGCTTTAGGTTTGATTCCGATCGAGAAACGACGGAACAATTTGTGTGATAAAGGAAATTTATCGTTGTTCGTCGAATGACTTTATGCTTGTGCCCTATATGTCGCTTCCCCGAAGATAATACGGTACTCATTTATTAGGTTAAACTTTCGTTGAGATGTATATTTCGGGTTTATCGCCAACCGCGATCGCCAGGTACGACGTCGCTTGACTATCGCCAGGTACGACGACGTCCAAAATGAGCCTTACGACTGGAGGCGTGACGTTACTGAGCCATTAAACGATTGACGGTATCCTCATTCGATTCTTGAGAATTTCGTTGGACATGCCTTCTATGTCCCTATCTTGATTTATCGGGCAACTTTTTGTCAAAATGCCATGAGAACATCGATCGCGACAAACTTGTCTGTGTCGCGACGTGCATGTATGAACGGTACCATTGCAGGAAAAAAGTTCTGGTTGATGACTTACAACACCGGTAATATGGATTTCTTATCAATGCTGGTGTACGTCAGGTGGAGATACGGGCCAGTTAATGAGATAATGATAAATATTAAAGTCTCGGAGCACATTATTCATGTCGCAAAAATGACATAAGGATGAGAAACTAAAACTTGATATTAATCATGCTAAGTTAATTTGAGTCCTCAAACTCCAATACTCAGAAATGTTCACAGTGACTACATTTATCAATCGAGCAAAACGGAGACAACGATATGCCTAATAAATTGGATGTATGTCAATATATTCAAGTTTAAAACGAAATTCAATTTGAATGACCAATGGATGTTTTTTGCTGTTTCTGTCTTGTGTTGGAAGCTACAGTAAGTTACATTTATAATTTACAATTCAAGGGATTTTAATTCACCAAAGGATTTTGACAAATATCGTCGTCTCCATACATGGATTTTTAAAAAAATTCCTGTAAGCATAGAGGAACGGGTAAGATAGCTCCAATATGGCTGTAAGAATAGGGCTGTTGTTGATTCGGTTAGTGATTTGTGTTAGACATCTCTTTGACCATCGATGAAATGCGACCCTTTTATGGGTGAGTTTTCACTACTGTTAATCAAGCGATCAGTTAAAGGTTTTCTAAACTGTTAACTAGTAATTAGCATGTATGACCTCCAAAACCTAACACAGAAAGTGGCCATAGTTTGAGTAAACAAGACGACGATATTTGTCAAAATCCTTTTTTTTCCATATTGACATACATCCAATTTATTAGGCATATCGTTGTCTCCGTCTCGCTCGATTGATAAATGTAGTCACTGTGAAAATTTCTGAATATTGGAGTTTTGGATAAGGTGAATTTTAATCCCAAATAGTGACGATGTCAATAGCGTCAATTTTATCTGCTCCATTTTTCTTTCCAGTGAATGTGCTGTCGCATTTAACAGGTCATAATGTTTACTTTCATGCTTACTGTTGTTACTATTTGATTCTTGTTTTTCATCTTAAGGGCTCGTCTTCGCCTGCATCGAGGTACTGAAAATCTTCAAAGCATTGACTGCACGAGACTTTAGAATTCGTTAATACCACATAGACTTTATTTCTCGGTAGACAAACGCAATTGCCAAACTACACTTCTCCCATGGTCTAAATGTCTTGGACCAGCTGTATTTCTCTTTGTTTACACTTTGCCTCGCGTATTACTTAAGAATGAGAATTTAAACGCTATCTTTATGACGTGGCTTTGATCATACAATAGACATAAATGAAAGATAAAAAAATATATCCAATCATAAACATCAATACAGGTCGTGATGTTAAATTAACATGATTGTCACAATTAATATTTGAAAGTCACTTTGATACGTGGCAAACCCACCATGTGAAATTCTCAAACTTCGTTCATTAAACGTAATTAATGTCTTTGTGAGTCTGTTGCATTTATGGTTTGTATTCATATCGATTTACATAATTGAGATCTTCTTGTTTGAATTGGTAATTTTACTGATGCCTATGACCACCGGTGCATTATGTGAGATAAAAGCTCTTCATAACACTGTGTCATGTTTACTATGTCATGTACACTGCATCATGTTTACTGTGTCACGCTTACTATGTCGTGTTTACTGTGTCACGCTTATTATATCATGTTTACTCTGTCACGTTTAATCTGTCATGTTCAGTGTATCACGTTTACTGAGACACGTTTACTTTTGTCACGTATACTGCGTCATGTTTACTGGTACTTGACAGGGAGAAACCACTCGATCTGTACTTTTTGAAGTTATTTTCTCACTCTCTTATGTTGCAAGGACTCAAAATGGACCAAGAGCATCATCAGATGGGAATTTTATCATCGAAAAATAGCAAAAGAGTATAATATTTTTTTCAGGAGTAAAATTAATGGGCAGAATAACTGAACATTTCTTAATTTGTATTAAGTCAAACGCTTTAAGTCTAAGATGACATTCAACATAAAGAACCTGAGATGTGGCACTGTTGTATTTTATCATTTTCATTTAACACATAACTAACATGATTGGAACTTAATAGTTATAATTGGATCGGCACTATTTCTCGTGAATTTTAAAACTTTGTCTAATTTTACACCATATTTGCTTACCAACTTAAATATTTTATTCAAAATTTACAATGCTGTTGAAAGGTGATCAGTAAGAATCAGTGCATGATAGTATCTAATGCAATTTTGTTCTAAACATATGAAAAATATTCATATTTGAATGAAAATGTGTGAGCTTGTCTGTAGTTCCTTCGTTACTGAAATAATAGTGCTTATCTCAATTTGCCTCAACCAAAATGAAATTTTTCGATTGATTAACAGTTAGGTCAGTCAGGGTCATTCAAAATATTCCCTGACTCAATTTGGTGTTTTAAAGCCCTAAATTCACGAAAAAGTCAAGGACATTTCAAAAGTGCCCTGACTCAAAAGTCGTCAATTAGGGAAATTTTAGACATTTTATTTTTTTTTTAATAACATTTACACAAAAATATTTTTTCATGAAAATGAATCCGATGAAAGAGGTATGCAATAATCATTGTGTTTTCGCTGTTTTGTTCAATGAGAACAATTAAAATTTACACTTTTCTATCATTTTGTAAAATTTCAGCTGTAAAGAGTTCGATTGCGTTACACGTTACTAATAATTACCCTCATCCAATTTTCCCTATTTAGCTCCAACCGTGTTAGTTAAAGACCGAACGATCGATAACCTGATTATAATATATAAAACCATTGCAAGCATGAGCAATATCACATGCAACCTCACACGCATCGAATCCTTCAGCGTTGCGTTAAGGCAGTACACGCCACGAAAGTGAAAGACTTAAACGTTTGCTCAAACTTTCCTCCATGAAACTTAATTTTCAACCATTCCGAGTCGCTCACCATATCAGAACAAAATCAGAGATCACCGTGCAAAGTTTGGTACTGGCGAAACAAATATTATGGCATTTACCAGTGTTTGACATTCAAAAAGGCAGCTTTTCGTTAATGGTACGGAGAAAATAATTTTCGATATTCGAAAAACGAGACCGAGGCACTTCTACCTTAATACTAATATGTGGTACAATAAAACTTCGAAAACGAGAATTAAAACAAACGGTGTTATGATATTTTAAATTTTACAGTATTTTAAGATCTTTAATCAACAGTCTCAATCTTAGCAAGATCAAGTTAAGAATTTGTGGCAATAGAGATCACAGTTATTACTGTGCAATGCTTTCTATACAAGAGTCAATGTAATGGTATATAATCATAATAATCATACAATGTTTTTGTTGCAATACTAATTTATAAATTTGTAAAGAAACGAAACGATTCCCCCCCAACAAAAAATATTTTCGAATATGTTTAAATTTAATTCATGTAGAGATTCAAATTTCTTCGTAATTTTTTTATATAGCTCTTATTCGTATCTTATGTACTCGATCGTTGATAATATATTTAATTTCTTAAGCTCGTATATGAGAGAGATTTAGATGCATGCCCGTGAAAGGGACGTGAACGAATAATGCATGCCCGTGAAAGGGACGTGAACGAATGTAGATTCAGGCGTCTGAAATAAAAGTTGTCGTTTGTTTTGAACATGGATATGAATGGTTGTTCGAACACAAATTAAATGTTAACTTTGACTATCTGACAATGTTTTGACGGACACCGAGCAAAAGTGTCTAGTACATGCATTACGTGACTGGGGTGCGTGATTACGCACTCGTAAACCGCACAGGTCTGTGCGTAACGCTCTGCGTTATGTTCTCGCTATGGTTGAAATCTTAAGCTCTCTTTTATGTCTACGGTAAATTAGCATACATCCATGAGACCTTTTACTAACCGTGAAAATTGTAATCGTGCATTGAGTAGGTGTACACGTCATTTAAGAGGTCTCCCTTGCACTGCGGCAATCAGTGATTCTGTGACACTGTAAAGATCGATATCTTAAGCACATCAAATTATACATTGGCATGAACTTTAATCAACTAGTAAGAAATATTATATGTAACACATGTACACTTAGAATAACAACATTTTCGCACTGATTATTTCTACTTTTATATGTAGAATAGTAAGATAAGTATCATTTAACGTTAAACTAGAATTAGATTTGGAAAGCCAGCATTTTGATCACCAAAACACCTTCGAATTCAGACAGGTATGCCCGTAAGGGAGCCACCAATAGTAACGGCCGGGGGTCGGAGGAGTTTCATCGGCTCTCCGAAATTTCGAGTAGCCCTCTGCCAAATATGGTGAAGTTGAGTATGCAACCCTCTTACACTTAAATTGTGACTGCCCCCACACTGAGAAAAGTTAAATCACATGTATTTGTAAAATTTACAAAAATACAGCAATACTAAAGAATGTTCATAACCTGATGTGCTCTGCTAGATTATCACTGGTTATCTCATGACGGTTGAAAATGGTGAAAACAACATAATGAAATTCAACATAACAACAAATTACAGATAAAAGCTGTCTCTATAACCAGTATCAAACCATATAGTATTGTTTACTTTGGATGGGTATAATGACTGGGCTTTTCACCGGGTTATCTGACTGGGCAGAATTTGAAAGTACAGGGGGAGGGGCACGCAAGAGATTGAGGGGGAAAGTGTCAGCAGGGGTGTCCCCTATCTTGCCTAGAAAATTTTGAGAAATGTATGTGTGTAATTGTGCAGTCTCGAGCAATTTTGCACTCGATAAACCATTTTTTTAAATGACACTGAATATCGATATTTTTATAACATTTTTGTATGATAAGTGTTTCAGTCACAATATTCAACAACCAAGCAATGACAATACATTTTATAAAAACAGTTCTCAGTTTGCAAGAGATTGAAGATCAAATAATATGCAGGGAATATGCGACCTCCCAGTGTCATTGGCAAAATGTTACATTTCTGTATACGATACCAGAGGACTAACAGCCAGAGTAATATTTTTTTACATCCATTTATTATTTGTTGACAGCCTCACAAGCCATGCAATTACCCCAGCTGCCAGCTGCTAACAAAAAAGCCTGAACATAGTATGGTTACATGACAAAATGGTTACTGAACTGAAGTCATAAGAAAATGTTTCCCTGATAATAAAGGATGAATTCACAACAGTACAGATTTGCCCTAGATCCCGTGTAAAACTTGAGAAATTAATGTGTGCAATGGTTGAGTCTGGTGTAATCTTAGAGGTATTTCCAGTTCGTTTTTTAGCAGTAAAACTTAAAAACCCAAAGGCAGAGGTACGAGAGAGGGTGTGTCCCTCTCGTATCAAAAATTTTGAAAAAAAGTGTGCAATGTCGCAGAAAGAGGTGTTTAAGTTTATTTGACACCAAAAATTGAGTACCTCTTCTTTCTATCCACATTTTGAGTACCCCCATTTGTAGTTTTCAATTTTATGAGTGACCTCTCTCAGATTCCTCAGACCCCCCAGGCCGTAATAAATGACCGCGACGGGTTCCTAACTCATATTCATTGTGAAAGTTTGACTAATGTAGAAAACTGCTGGCAAATTCTATCCGATAATTTTGCAGTTTAACAAGATACCTATTGCTTGAGTTGACTTATCACTGATGACTAATCGTCACATTGCAGTGAGCGATAAAGCATCGCTGGATGTTTGGCTGTAAAATATGACTGGTCTATGGTGGAATTATAGAATTAACATCAAAATGCAAAGTGTTTGTTTTGTATGCATTATCTCAGACGGCAAAACTGCTGATTGGACCACGGGCATTCTGTTGTTCTTAAATGATGGTGTATAAGCGTGTAAATATGATTTCGTATTTTAGTTTCCGTTTGCCGCTGGAGAACTTACATCGTGATTTAGAAAAATATAAAAGCCTAAAAAAAACGAGGTATTATTAATACAAAAGAAACAGTCGCATTCTGCTTGTTCACCTAACTGATTATTCTTTCTCACGCCCGGTCTCTCTGCACCGCGGCATGCACGGCAGAGTTCTTACCAGCGCGTATAGACCACTTTCCCGGAAGTTGCTTTCAAAGCGAGGCTACATCTGCCTGGGGTGTTCCGGTATGATGGCGTCGAAGCAGACGACGGACCCACTTGCTGTCAGTATAGAATTGGAGTATCGCGACTTAGAGTTTTCAAAGATAGAAGATGGGTGGAGTCAAGACATACGACAGATAAGCCCAGTAATTACCATCGAAAATGTGAAGGAATATCTTATAAATTCAAACGATAAATCATTTGACAAGGACACATTACGAGCCTACAAAGCTCTTAGAGCATACAATCTCTACGAGGCAGGCCACATCCATAGTGTGCAATATAATCAGTTGTCCTCGAGTAAGAATTTTTGCATTGTGCGGAGTAAGTGTTTCCCATCACAGAAGACAAACAAAGATTACACGACATACGTTTGTTTGGATAAAGTTACTGGTGTTGTATATGGTGGGACCTGCCAGTGTGTTGCTGGGTGAGTACTATGCCCACTGATCGTGAAGTACACAAGTACAAGTACAACTGTAGTCTGTACTACAACTGTACAGACTGTAGTAGTAGTAGTAGTTGTAGTAGTAGTAGTACTA
This sequence comes from Ptychodera flava, assembly GCF_041260155.1. NCBI lineage: Eukaryota > Metazoa > Hemichordata > Enteropneusta > Ptychoderidae > Ptychodera > Ptychodera flava. The sequence goes on along the minus strand of NW_027248355.1, from coordinate 2,199,897 downwards.
GTAGTAGTGGTAGTGGTAGTAGTAGTAGTAGTAGTCGCATTGGCGATGTGGGTAGTAGTAGTGAGTTGTTGTAATAGCTTAGCTAGTAGTGTAACAGTGGTAACTGTGATATTTGACTTTGCAAAGTACAATTTTGTCTTGTGTCATTGATGGCTAATTGCGAGAGTGGTTAATTGATTTCATAATGTAGTTTAAATGATGAAATAAAAATAAATAGTGATCAAAGTCAACTGATATAGTGAACTGCAGCAAAATAAGGCCAAAGTAATTAAAGTCTTTGTTTTGCGTCCCCACTCGCTTAGGTTTTTAAAGGTCTTCATGAAAAAACACACACAGTGTATTTGAATAGGAAATTTTAGGACATGACCGCTTAGCTTTTCTGAACTAAAATTTTGTTACAATATTTTATTTGCTGTAATCAAATTACATTCTGTTAATTTTCTCGTGTGTGTTTTTCAGCCGCTTAGGCGCGTACCTTTTCCCATTTAGAGTGGACGCAAAACAAAGAATTTAATTACTTTAGCCTAATGTTGTTTACAAAATCACTGAAAAAAATGAATGACATTACTTTTCATACATTGTTATTGCCAAGGTTTCACTTTGATAATTTTTCTATTTATTTTGTTGCGTTTCAGTCTTGGTCAAGCATGCACTCACCTGGCTGCCTTGCTGTTTTCTTTGGTTGACTTCTTTGAAAGGGGATGTAACTACTTACCTGATGCACCGGGAACAACAGAAGTGATCTGTAAATGGACGGCAGTGAAGAACAACAAAGTCATAGCCAAACCTCTATCGGATATTCCAGTTTATAAGCCGAAATATGGAAAAAAAAGAAAGGCACTTTTGGACCCACATGTAGTGTACAAAAGACACAGAAGTCACGACCTCTCAGAAGATGAACAGATCAGATGTCTAGACTTACGGCAAAAACTGCTGAACTGTAATAGAAACTGTGATTGGTTGACACATTTTAGAGTAAGCAAAACTATTCCAGATAAAAGATCAGAATCAATTTCTGTGTTAGGAGAGCTTCCTAATGAGATGAGTTCTGATTATCTGCCACCTAGTGTAGAAATAGAAGTAACCACTGAGGTTAAGACAGACATTGTTTATGACAAAGAAAATGTAAACATGAAAGAAATGAATTTGAAATTGTCCAAAGATGTGAGTTTTTCTGAAATCAAAACTGATTGCAAATTTGAGCCTCGCTCCTTGCCTGAAAAAAATGAAAGCACTGCTTCATGCCACACTCAATATAACAGAAGTACTTGTAAAATACTGACTAAATCACTTGTGCAGGACAGATGTAATTTCAGTGTGCCCCCTATCAGTAAGGGTGTGTCAAACACGACAGAAATAATAACTATTTCTGATAGCCAACATGCCAGTGTTGAAAACTCAAGCACTCTGTATTGGAATAGAGATCTTGGTCTTACATACAATGACATGTTGACTGTGGTTAATGGTAGTGAATTCTCAGATATGCATATTTATGCAGCACAAAAGTTACTAAAACAACAATACCCACATATTTCTGGTTTACAGTCAACAGTTCTTCCTGTTTCTCAGCTCAGATCTATTTCAGTAGAGTCTATACAGATACACTATAATGGTCATGGCCATTGGGTGACATCATCAAATGTAGGAGGTAAAGTGCAGATATTTGATAGTAGCTTTGGTGGTCACATACCTGATGAATTACTTAAACAAGTTACACACATATATGGTTTAAATAAGCATAGCTGTTCAATAGAGTGCCCTCCTGTTCAGCAGCAAGTCGGTAATAAAGATTGTGGCCTGTTTGCCATTGCATTTGCTGTAGAGATTGCTGAGGGAAATGTCCAAACTATTCAATCATTTAGCTTTGATCAATGTAAAATGAGAAATCACTTTGTTCATTGTGTTAATAATAATACCATTTTGCCATTTCCAAAGTTTTCAGGTCAGTCACATGAAGATTACAATTCCTTTCTTCAAAACAAAATTATTGTCAATGACAAACAGGCCAAAGAGATTGAACAGGAAACCAGATTGCAAGCAAAATGCTCCCAATGGTTTTATCATCGCAGTGTTCGAATTACAGCTTCAAATTTTGGTGTTGTATATAAGAGGAGAAAATTTACAAATCTTGATCCATTTATTTCTCAGATATTGCATTACAGATCTTTCACTTCCATAGAAACAAAGTGGGGCAGAGAACATGAAAAAATTGCTTTGGAAGAATTTTCTAATGAGATGTCAACCATACTAGAATCAGATAGTTTACAGATTCAAGAATGTGGTTTTGTTGTAAATCCAAAGTGGCCAAAATTTGGTGCAACACCTGATGCAACAATAGTTTCAAACACAACTGGAAATGTGGAAGCCATTATTGAATCAAATGCCCATATAGATATCGGTTTGTCAGTCCCATAGAACCTATTGGTGTACTTGGATATCCCATTGTACAATCTGCAAATGGTCCAAAATTAGATGAGAATCATAATTACTTTTACCAAGTTCAAGGCCAACTTAATATATGTGATGTCGATGTTTGTTACTTTGTAGAGTGGACAACACAGGGTATTTTGATTGTTAAGGTAAATAGAAATGCAGTGTTATGGAAACGCATGATAAAAAAAATGACAATTATATATGATAATTTGGTGTTGCCTGAACTTATTGAACAAAATGTCAAAAATGGAAGACCACTTAAGGTATTAAATAAGAAGCTTTTACAATCTATTTTTTCATATAAGGCACATTGAGTGAAAATAGTTTGACCATAGAAATGCAAACCATATCCAGGGGACAGAACAATTCATTGATCTGAGGTCATAGATTTTTATACTGGGCTTGTAATTTTTGCTCTGACTAGCCCAACGGATTGTAAATTTAATTTGACCTTGACTCTGGTATTGTACTTGCAGCCTTTATGCAAGAAACTAGGTTGGCCAGTGATATTTTTTGCTGTCAGCCTGAAGGTACATGTTCTATAGTGATGATTTTAATAACTAATAAGACTATTCTGTTCCTAAAATTGATAAATGTTAAAATCTTTCGAACTGTGTTTCTGATTGCACAGCATCAAAAACCAGAGCCTTGAAGTTAATGTTGTGAATTGGAACTCAATAAATATTGAAAATTGTATCTTATTTTCTGTTTCTTAATGATTTGATTAACACATACACATATATATACCTATATATACATATATATATATATATATATATATATATTTACACACAGTAAAAATTGAACTGATATATATATATATATATATATATATATATATATATATATATATATACACACACACACACACACACACCATCATCAAAGACAACATTGCTGCAAATGACACCTTACAATTTTATTGTCGGACTTTGAAAATTTGTCAGATAACCACAGGTCTTCACAATTTGCTCGGCATTTCGCTTCATACTGAGGGGGATAGATCTGTCTAATATGTGGAAATTTTTAAGGCGCCCAATGGCACGTTCGACATGTATGCGACACTCAGAAATTCGCCTACTTTGGCTTACTTCTTCACCTGTTAATTGAGATCTGCTTGCTTTGAATGATGGGATGATGAGATTTACTCCATAAGTACTGAACTCTGCTTCCATATCAAATCCCCTGTCAGCTATACAAGAATCACCAGCTTCGAATTCATCCATAATGCCACAATTTCTGGTAATACATTTATCTGAGGCCCGCCCACCCCACATATTTGATACGTAACAAATTGCCCCTTTAGCGGATACACCAATTAAGAATTTGAAGGTGTCATGATGTTTGTAGTTTGACCAGGTTTGCTTTCTTGTTTGAAGTTGTGATGGCCTTTCTGAAAAGATTTCAGTGCAATCGATTACTAGTTTCACTCTGGTGTATCTTTTGAAACACTGCGGTAGGACACCTTCATTTTCAAGCTCCTCAGATGATGGGATTTGAATTATTGACTGAAGGGCATCTGACAAAAAATGTATCCAAGTTGTAAAAATACGAGAAAAGTAACTCTCAGAAATCCCAAAATTTCTTGCCACTTCTTTGTTTAACATACCCAGTCTAAGCCGTACTAGTACTGCAAAAAACTGACTTTCCAAGCACAGTTTTCTTTCCCCTTGAATATCATTTTTCCGAGTACCATCGGTTGTAGTGTACTTCCCTCTCCATATTAAATTTTTTGCTGCATCTGGCTCAAAATATTCAAATAAAGCTTTAAAAGTAGCGTAATTTGGTAAAGATGTGTAAAAATGAACTAATTTGTCATCGTCTTTGATGTTCTCAAGGGATAATATTTTTTTCTTTGTCTCTTTAAGTTTTTCTTTCACTGTATCAAGTTCTAGTTGCAGATCTTTAATTTTCTTGATTGCTTCATCCAAGGTTGAATTTGCAGTAACTGTAAGACTTGTTGCTCCAATGCAGTAATCATGATCGTGGAGAGATGCGCTGATACTTGAGGTAGCTGGACACTCACTCACAGTATAATCATGGAACATGAGGGCATTGAAGTTTTCATGTTCTGTAGCTTGCTTTCTGTGGATTCTTCCATCATGTTCTCTCATCTTCTCTCGATTCCTTTGTCTTTTCTCTCTACAAAATATATATGAAAGTCGCAATATTTTATCTGCCTATGATTAAACTATTTACAGCAACCTTTAAAAATGTTAAAATATCTCTCAATATATTCAATTTATGTTGAGTGCTACAGGATTAATAAGTTTAATCCTTGAGTTTAGAGCATATACCTGCTCAAATATATGGCTCAGAATTTTCCATTAAAAAATTGCATATGTTTACAAACTTTATGCATTTTACATTTTGCAGATATCACTGTGGGTTTTGACTCTTGTCAGTATTATTTATATTTACCTTGAGGTCAGAGTTTCTGGTGCCTTTCTTTTCAGTTTTTTTCTTTTACTTGGTCTTAGGCGTTGTTTATGGGTGAATACTGTGGGGATATATGACCTAGAGCCCGGTTTGTCACTTTTTTTACCACCAACAAAGTGTGCTGCACAAAGCCTGAAATAAGATAGTAAATAAAACAGTGATCAGTTTATGGAGAAAATTGGCATCTCTTCTCTCTTTCACCAAGAAAACATTATATGATCAGCGGCGATTTTGAAATAGTACTACGTATGTATGATATTGGCGCCATTTTCAAAACTGGTGCAGACGACATTTTTTGCTGTGCGCAGGTTACCTTACCGGGTATTTTCATTTGGCGTCCAGTTTTTACGTGAAATTGCACATATCCACGCTCTGCGCCTTTGAGGTGGTCTCACAGGTATCCTGTAGAAGGGTATCTTTATTAGTCCACGACTGTTAGTGCATCCAACGGCACAGCAGTATGTTCCTTTTCCCATACTGAACTTCCCTGTTTACCGGTTTACGCTATGCAACAGCTGATCGTCGCCCGGGCCGGCAACAACACCCCAGACAGGGTCGTCTGTCTCCGTGACTACCATGCGTGCGACTCTAAAAAGCGACATTCCACTTCCGGGAAAGTGGTGTATTTACCGCAATCATGAAGCGCGTAGAATGACGATGGTACGTTGCTATGACTGCCGTGTACATGAGCGCGGTGGCTGGAACGTGCACGCGACGACAGCTATGCACGCGAGCGCCTCGCGCCTCTGAACTGTCGTCTGCTGTCCCGGCCTCAGAGATGTATATATACACAAGGGTCTGCTCATATGAACGTGGAACCTGACGATGTGCGTTACAAAAAAGGGGGGACGGGGGGGGGGGGAACAGATATTATTCCCCTCTGAAACGTCCGCAAAAGGTAAACACATTTTTTATTTTTAAAATGTAACTCACTGACGATAGAAAGTAAATACAGAATGAAAACAAAGAAAAAAATGTGAAAATGTAACCCTTGACCTGCCAGGCTTGTTCACGTCCGTTCGACCCAAACAGACTGAGTGAAAAGAAATGCACATTTGAAATAATCTTTCGGGTTCTATCGAAAGGCTTTCACTAAAACTGAAAAAAAAATTAAATGTTCTTCTTTGGAATATTATATTGGAAGGTTTTTACTACGAAGAGAAATAAAAAATATGTCCTTTCTTCTGCGCATGACGAAACCACAGAACGGCATTTGCTACATTAGCGTATTGTGCGACGTTCGAACATCCAAAGTCGCTACCGGATAACGGCAATTTGTAACGCACATAGTCAGGATTAGCGATGCATTTATTCTCGGTCATAGTTTTAATATCTACAACATGTCTATCATTTTCATAACTTGATGTGTGCCACGATGCCATTTCAAATTTCATACGTCGTTTTCGCGACGGAATTCGACTCGTTTCATCGGTAAATAATATCGTCGATAAATGATTTGCATACCCTTGTGTATATATATCATTATGTGAAACGACACAGTGCAGGTCGCGCGCGTACCTATAGTACGCGTATATATGCGTGCGTCGTTCCGCCGCGACGTTTAGCATCGAAATAATACGGTCGATGTTATCGCTTGTGGCGTTCCCGTATACACGTCCGACCTTGATCTGGTTTTGTAGCTAAGTAGGCATTTCAATCTGAACGGCATTCTGTTATAAATTTCTTACACAGTGCAGGTCGCGCGCGTACCTATCATCAAAGTTCGTATTTACATATAAGCAGCTTAGTTTATTCAGACTATCAATTCAGAACAACCGAGTGCCCGTGATTGGACAAGAGCATATTCAGGGTATTCAGCATAAGCAATGATAACATGTTAGGAACCCTGTATAGTAGGCCGGTCCAAAAGCTACCGCGGACTTTTTAAATTAAAAGTGGTGAAAATAATAGCAAAATACTACTTTGTTGCAATGATTTCTGTCAATTCTAGGCGCTTAATATCCATTCTTGAAATCATATTTAACTCGTAATTCAAATTACAGTTATGGCGGCGCCTTATTGCAGTATCCTAAACGACTACTGCTTAAGTTACAAATTGGGTACGACTTATCTGGAAATATGTCTATACGACTGTACATAGAACACCACTATCGTAGATTACGACCGTGAGGGTTATCAAACATCCGTTTCAAATGGCTATGTTCACTTTGGAATTATTTGTTCAATTTGGAATTATGATCATTAATGCATAAAATTTGTAATTAAGATTGTTGTCACAATGTAAAACAACTTTTTCAATCGTCTACTCAAATACCTACGTTGAGTGTTTTAATTTGGATAATTGTAACTTATGAGTAGCTTTCAGAGGACCACACGTTTGTTTTTGTATACATGTTTCACACTTGGTAATCCCACTACAAGTACGCAGTCACTCCTACGTATTTTACAGAGTCAAATCCATCACTCTTGGATGAAAAATACAAATGAAGACAACGATCGTATCAATAAAGTTTTGCATTTTTTTGCTTCTATATTGCTTGTGTTGCTAAATGGTCATAGTACTTTAAACGTAAGATAGTACTTTAAACAGCATTTCAAGTTTTGTAAATTAAAAAAAAATGAATTTGTCCTCCGGAATAACTTTCCAGCTGCCTGTTTTTTTCTTGATTTCATTGTTTGGCAGCATTTTGTGTTTTTTTTTTGTTTCTTTCTTGTTGAATGTCTGTAAAAATTGTTATTCTTAATATACGAGGTATAAGGTAATATACTAAACGAAAAGCTGTTTTTTAGATTGTTTTGAAGACAACAAGCAGATGTTATCCTCCTGCAAGAAACCCACAGTACTTTAGAAGTTGAACGGAAATGGAAATCGGAGTGCGGTGGTAATGTAATTTATTTGCATGACACAAATAAGAGCTGTTGTACTGCCATTCTTTTTCATAAAAAAATAAATTTCACCCTAATAGTATTGTAAAGGATACCTTTGGTAGATTTGAATTTGCTGAAATCAGTATTGATTGTTATTGCAAGTATTTGTGTTCCAAACAAAGAACGTGAGTAAATTGAGTTTTCGGTAAGTGCATCAGCAGCTGTTCATGCAAACTTTCCTCACTGTAAAATTATTGTAGGGGTGATATTAATATTACGTTAGATCCAATAATGGACAAACGAGGAGACGTTCTTGACACTAGAAATGTTTTCAGAAGTGGGGTCCATAAATTTATTGACACTCTTAACCTTGTAGATATTTTTCGAATACACAACCCAAACGCCTATATATTCACATGGAGAAGAGGCAACTCGGCATCACGTTTAGATTACTTCTTTATTCCCTCTTCTATTCAGAAGCAAGTAAAACAGTGTGATATTATCCCTAGTATAAAATCAGATCATGATGCAATAACGCTTACATTAGAGATCTCAACAAGCAGAAGAGGCCCAGGTTTTTGGAAATTTAATTGCAGTTTATTAGAAGATAAACAATACACGCAAATGATGAATACACTCATTACAGAAATATATTATAACGCAAACTAAAGTGATAGTGCTCTTTTTGAATTTTTAAAATATAAGATAAGGGATTCAACAATTACATATTCAAAAAAGAAAGCCAGAGATAGCATAGATAAGGGAAGAGACGTCTACTTAGAATTGCATAGACTGGAAGAAAGAATTGACGATAATCTTAATGAAGGGGTTCTGAATCAATATGAGTCTGTATAAATAGATTTTGGATAAGATAACAGATGTAAAGAAATTACACTAAGAAAACAATAAAGCACCTGAGAGTGAGTAATCACCTTATTCAAGGTGAAAAAGGGATTTTGCATGAGATGAAAACATTTTATTCCGCCTTATATTCTTCTTCTTCTTAAGATTTAGATACAACTGATGATTATGGGTTTTTCAATCATTCAAATATTCCAACAGTGCCTCCAGATAAAGTTCATCTGTGCAAGGGTTCCCTGACATAGGATGAAATATTAAATGCACTACAACGAGCTCCAAAAAACAAGTCTCCTGGTAATGACGGTCTACCTCAAGAGTTTTACCTGTTCTTCTGAGAAATAATTAGTGATGTCTTGTTAGCCTCTCTGTACTGTGCTTATAACATTCACAAATTCACAAAAAATAAGCTGTTATTACTTTATTACCAAAGTCTGACAAAGACCTATCCCAGCTCCGTAATTGGAGACCAGTATCTCTGCTCAATACTGATTGCAAAGTTGCTAGTAGATGTATTGCCAAAAGATTGGAAAATATTTTGCCGTTAATTAATCATGAGGATCAGGCAGCATTTATTCCAGGAAGATCTATTATCGATAATATTCGCTTAATTGTAGGTATTATAGATTTGTGTGAAAGCACTGGGCAATCAGCAGCAATGATGTTTTTCGATTTTACTGAAGCGTTTTACACCTTAGAATGGATTTTTTCTGAACAAAGCCGTTGAATTTTTATATTTTGGGGATTCCTTTAAGAAATGGGTATCTGTATTTTACAATAACAGTGAAAGCTGTTTACTTAACAATGGACACTGTACTGGTTTCAATTAAAAGGGGGTTAGACAAGGTTGTCCCCTGTCTACTGCACTTTTTGTGACAACAATCGAGCTTCTGGCTATAGCAGCTCGCTCCAATTGTAATTTAGAAGATATAAGACTACGAAATCGGCAAAAACAAATCATATCTTGATTTGCAGATGATACCTCTTGAATTTTAAAAGATCAAATATCTGTTAAAATTGTTGTCTATGCTTAGCCATTTTAAAGACTTTTCAGGGTAGGAAGTAAACCGAGAGAAGACAAAATTAGTGCTTTTGGGTACATTAAACATCAGTGGAAAGTGATTGATGAAATAACACCCACAAATGATCCAGTTAAGTATTTAGGTATCTTTCTACGCCAAAATGTCTCATAGAACTTATATCTCAACTTCAGTTGTAAAATTAGAAAAATGTGGGAGAATCTGAATATTTGGAAATCACGAGATCTTTCTATTAGAGGTAAAGTGGTACTTTTAAAAAGCTTTTGAAGTCTCAAACTTGCTTTATGTTTTGAATTCGATTTCAATTCCAGATAAGGACGTACGTTGTACAAGGTCTCATTTTGTTGAACTTTTTGTGGAGAGAAAAGAAACACCATATAAAACGACTCGCTGATTGGAGGGTTGGAAGAGGGTGGACTGCGTATGGTTGACATTGAAATTCAAATAAGGCTTTCAAATTAGCATGGACCGTACGTATTTCCGAAACTACGGCTCCATGGAGAATAATACCCAAATTTTACTGCCGTCCTTATGGGGGATTGTAATATTTACTGAAGTGTAATTACAATATTCATAGAATGCAAACCCACATCCCCTTGTTTTACAAGGATGTCCTGAGATTTTGGAAAGAGTTACAAAATTATAATTTACCTACAACTTCTCAAGATGCTATCTCAGAGATACTTTGGAATAATGAGAATATTCTAGTTGGGTGTAAATCAGTGTGGTATAATAAATAACTGGATTAAAAAGGGCATCGTATATATTCACAATCTCATCGATGATGATGGTTAATCCATGTCATATACTAGCTTTATTAGTAAATATAGTGTTTCCACTGATTTTGTAACGTATTTCGGCATACCAAAAGAATTGAAAGATTTAATTTTTGCTTGTCACCACATTTAAAATGTCTAGACATTTGTGAGAGGAATGTTGTGGACATTGGCAAAGGTAAATCACAAGACTTTTATAGTTTACTTGTGCTGAGATTAAGTTTGAGCAGTTGGACTATGTTAAAAATACAGAAATAAACTGTAAGCAAGCTTGGCATCTTCCTTACAAAGTTACCAAGGAGGAAAATTTGGAGTTTTCAAGTTTAAGGTTCTTCACTGTATCATAGCAACAAATCTTTTCCTTTTCAAAAATAAAGTACGAACTGACAATACTTGTAAACATTGTGGCCAGATCGGAAGTGTAGAGCATCCTTTTTAGCATTATGAAATCGCACAGAAGTTGTGGAAAGCTATAGAAAAAATTTGGAAGGTCTATGTAAGTGTGTCATTTTCATGTAAGACCATTATATTAGGTTCTCAAAATGATGCTAATGTACTTAATCATATCATGCTTATTGGAAAGTATCTATTGTATGCAAGCAGATATGCACAATTACACCATCTTTACAACTCTTCACTCAGAAAGTGAAAGGAATAATAGATTGAACAGAAAGTTTTAAGTGAAACGAAATTTAATACGAAACGGGGTATATCTGTGCCCCTGGTAATGTAAGCCTTTTTACCTCGTACACCTGTGGTTTCTGTGTTATGTATTGGTTTGTTGTCGTTTTGTGTTTTTTTTTCCTTCAAAGTAAATAAAAATTGTAAAAAAACGTAGTACATAACGCTAAAGCACATAATTCGGATGTAAGATCGTCTTCATTTTATAAGTTTGACATTGCCGCGGTACTTCATACTGATGATGACTTTTTAATTAAGTACTCGTTTTGAGAACTGTTCGGCAGTGGTAAAAAACTTGACAGTAGGAACCTCTTACACTTCGATTTATATCCTATTAAGCAGAATGAGGTATTTTCAAGCTGTTTAGAAGTGAAGTCATTCTCCATTACATGTATTAAGTGAGAAGCTGAAGGCTGTAGGCTAGCTGCTATTTATCTTATAAGTCAAACGGAGATCAAAGACCACGACTGAACCGACACATTTGGAGTTTGTCCCGTCTTGTACTCTTGCAAGATCGATTGAACTGTTTCTGCTGAAAGAATGTGATTTATGACAGAGTGAATAATGTAGGCTACACTCAATCGCGTCGACGTCGATGAGTAAACATTTAAACTGGTTTCATTTGCACTTAGTCTACTTTGCGCATTTTATCCACTGACCTTCATGGTCGTTGTATAAAACTCGGGGTGAAAGTCATTTATCGAGACAGTCGACAATTAATTGTTAAAAGCATGGCCATGACTAGAGTCAGTCAGCTTTTTAAAATGACAGGAGAGGATTTTTCTATAATAGCCGGATGTGTATATGGAAATACGTGCATTCAAATTGAGTAAGGAAGCTGTAAGTCATTTCCTTGATCACATAAAAAAATCGAACAGTAAGGGTCATTTTACTGAATTCGGTACTAGATGTGTACCATGTCGATTACTATAGGAATGGTAAACATTCTAAACATAAGAACTCATCGGGGAAGGAATCGGAACGCGTTATATATAAACAGAGACAACAAACATGTTAGTATTCAGATACAATTATTAACACTTGTACAGACCCATCTTTGCTTTCTAAGCAAGGTCTCCTGTTCGGCCAGCCGGATGCTCCCCTAAGTCAGACCTTTTGCCCAACGAGTCGTTAAATAGTTTGATTAAAAGCGCCACCAGGCGGTTGTATGTGACTGGTGAAAAGCCTATCACGTAATCGCTTGGCACATGTACTTCAGCTCCGATGGCTACGCAACGTCCATGAGTACGTTGTGGCTATCGACACGATGATCGTGTCGGTAAGCAAGAATCAAAAGCAACTTAGCGACACGATCATGATAACTTGCGATCAAATGCAAATTGTACACTTATGTCACCATTTTGCTTTATCAAGTGGTCTCAAAAGTACAGCTTTCGAGTTGAAATAAATTTTCCTCGTATGACAAAAAGTGTGTTCTCCATAATTTAGCCAACGTGTTCAATTGACAATTGAATAGCTGACATCACTTGCTAAAATCCAATCACCCGTTTTATAATAAACCACCAATGAAACCATGTTCGCGATCTCAATATTTCGCGTTTTCGAGGCTCAAACTGCTAAAAATGTGAATTAGAGAGGATGACAAACAAAATCGCAGCTTATAAGATAAAACAATACTTCTTTTATTTATATTGCTTATTTTCTCCTCCATTAGCAACGACAGCCCGGTGGCACATTGTGTACGCAGAGCGGCCACAATGAACGAGGGAAGCTTCGCTTTAGAACACTCACGTTCGAATCTAAATTGTCATTGCATTTGACAATCTCCGCCGATCCACTGCCAGGGGCTTAGGGCGCCAGTGTGTCGTGGCTGGTGTATGTTTGGGCGCGGCCGCCTACCCCTTGAAATGTACCCTGTAATTTTTAAGTAAACAAAACTCGCGAAATAAGTTGAAAGGTTAGGAATTGTCTTCGCTTTGAATACATTTTGGGACATCATGTCTACGTACGTCATTGGTGTTTTCTGCCTTCTTCTGGTAAGTTCTGGACATTTTGCTCAGATGATTTGCTATTGATGATGCATACTTTTAGGACTCTGATGAAAATTAGTTTGTTAATCAAATTACCCGTCTTAGATAGTGTGTAAATAAAATGAAATGATAACTATTTATGTATAAATTTTTGTTACAGTCGATAACTTGTCAGGCAAAGACTTACTTAGTTGCAACTTCAATCATATATCAACAGCCATAAGGAATACATTAACAGGGCAGCATATTTATTTCATTTTAATGACGCAAACCCATAACATTTCATAAACTCAATCTTCATACCTAAGTTAGTAAGAAAGTAAAACCCATGATGGCCTTTGATGGAGATTCACAACTTTAAAATTACAAAGCACCGTGCCTTAGGCCATAAGGACGACAATTGCGCCGACACACACACAGAGAAAATACATTTGCTGGCCCGATAAGGCATTAACATTCCGGTTATTTGCTGTGTTTGATGATCGTAACAAAAAAAGTCTAAAGATCGTTTCGATAATAAGATTTTCCCGCTTATTTGCACGATCATCGTGCAAATAAGCGGAAAATGCTTCTTATAGACACGATAATCGTGCAAATTAGTAAGAAAAAACTTGGTATCTGCACGATGATCGTGCAAATAAGCGGAAAATGCTTCTTATAGACACGATCATCGTGTGGATTATCCGTTTGTTTTTCTTATTTACACGATCATCGTGTCGGTATATATGTTGTTCTTTATCAAAACGATGATCGTGTCTTTAAGAAGCATTTTCCGCTTATTTGCACGATCATCGTGCAAATAAGAAAGAAAAACTGCGTATTTGCACGATCATCCTGCAAATTAGCGGAAAATCCGTCTTATAGACACGATCATCGTGTCAATAAGTAAAAAGGACACGCTCATTGACACGACCATCGTGTGGATAGGTAAGAAAAACCACGTTATCTACACGATCATCGTGTCGGTAAGCGTTTTTTTTTGTCTATACACACGATGATTGTGTCGATAGGCGCTACCCCATGAGTGTCCTCTGAGAACACATATTAACATATCACGCACTTTGTTTTAGCTTTCAATAGAAAGATTCAATACAATCGTAACTTGTTATTCTGAATCAGAATTTGGGTATTGACCTGTCAGGTAAATTCAATACATGTTATGTGAAACAACCCGGCAGATATTGTTTATGGTCAGCTGAGGTCAACTCTCAGTAGAGCATAGGGTATCGCCTATCACCAGGGATAAGCGTGTGATTTTCTCGTGGCCATAAATCTGCTCATGAGACTCGGCACGATAATACCAGTTCCCCCCTCGTTCACCTATTCGCAGAAATTGGCATATGAAAGGACGCAGAAGAGACCAAGTGCGCACAGCGACAGTCGGCATGCCGGGTCAGTGACTGAAAGACGTACATGTGAAGCAGTGAAAATATATAATTCTCTCGATTTTGTGTAAATTATTCAAATTTAATCCGTAAACAGCAACAAGATTGAGTGACAATGATCAGTCAGTCGGTAGGGACGGCAAGGGATTGGCTATGCCTATGGTCGCTATCACAAATCACGCGACCTCGTTTATGTTTACAGTAGATGACTTAACGCATGCGCTATCTGTGTCACTGTTCAGAAGAAGGAAATTTAGGGTGAGTGGTCTATTTTATTTTCTTATATTAATGCTGGACAAATGTTGCGGGACATGTCATAAATGTGTACATTTCAGATCAAAAAGACGCATGTACATACTGTTAAGTTCGACGTATCTTCATATGAGCCCCGAGTAATCTATAGTCCTGTAAATTGACGTAAAGGAACATGTCGAAATGGCTATCCCGATCAGCACTGAATTTTCTCACGCATATGTCCATAGACATATGCTTTATTACATAATTTTGAAAGCAGTTTGCTGAGAAAATGTGAATGCAATGGATCTTAGCATCTTGACAGGCCGTTTTGATTTTCCTTTGACGTCATAATGTTCAAAATATTGTAAGCACATTTTACTTTCTCAAAAAAGACCCAATAGTGAACTTTGACCTACGTGTAACACGTCTGAGTTCTACTTCATTACAAGGTAGGGATATTCTTATTTTAACGCATAACTGCATTTTAATCATTTCGGCACAAAATTCAACTTCCAAATTTAAAACCGCTCATCAGATGGGTAGAAAACGTTTAACAGCAGTTCAGTGAAGCCGCTGATCTTTGAATACACGTCCAAGACTAGGGTCATGCTGAGTGACCCACCTGTTAGAAGGCAGTGAATATTTGCAGCTCTGCCGTATTTCGTTATTCAACGGTTAAATGTGTATGTTTTGATCGAAACCAAAAGTAAACGACATGGTTACTTTTGTCAAACCAATGATTAATGTCAGCTGTCATTTATTGGCTTCCTGTTCCACACAATGACTCTGCCTTATTTTACCTCGCACTTTTGAAACCGAAACGGCCATCCCATGTACAATCGGCGTAGGAGGGGAATTTTAAAGTGAAAATCG
Organism: Ptychodera flava; assembly: GCF_041260155.1. NCBI lineage: Eukaryota > Metazoa > Hemichordata > Enteropneusta > Ptychoderidae > Ptychodera > Ptychodera flava. The sequence goes on along the minus strand of NW_027248355.1, from coordinate 2,184,355 downwards.
GTTTCACATCATTTAAAAGAAACGGTTATGGTACCGGGGCTGTGTTATATACCGAAGCGAAATCAGAATTATCAAATTGCGAAATTAAAATAATCTATTTTATATCAATGCGATAAAAAGGAAAAAAATATGCCAAGAGAGGTCGAGATGTTCTGTTTCACCTTCAACATAAAATTTGAGTTATGAATATTAATTAGCATTATGTCATTATGCAGACCTAAAGAAATCTTGATCAGGGTCTTCACCGACCATCTCTGTTAGGTTTTGATGGACCCACACAACCTTGCCTTGTGATACATGTTGTACTTTCAGCAATGTCCAGTCAGAAATCTACCTGCAGTGTCTCTCAGTGTCTCTACCTTATCAGGTCAAAATTAAAGCATGCCATATAAACAACCAAACAGCTTCGTATTTGTCCTGTAATCGCTACTTAAAATGCTAAAGAATAGATTTATTTCACTTTACACTCCATTGTTCGTCCGTTGTATGTTCAATTGTAGATGGTAGAGGCACGAAAATAGTATACCTTCAAGGGATAAATCGTAAATATTTTCTCAGCGTACAGTGCAGGTCAATGAACTGCCACACTGTTCAGGGGGCCGCACGGGTGCACAGTGCCATTGGTAAAAAATCATAGAGTAGAGACAATTGTGCTAAATGCTTTCATTGCGTTTGACTTGAAGTCAGGATTCTGTGTTGGAGGTCTATCGATGTCATTAAACTCAATTATAGATGGTACCTTTCAAACTTTTACGCATTCCCAATTTTAATTATTTCGTACAAGAACATTTTACCTTGACACCATTCAGACTTACAGCCTTTCAGACACCCCTGTTCTACTAACCGTTGAGGGCGTATAATGTACATAATGTGCATTGGAAATTCCTAAATTTTGCAACTAAGCTGTTGCCTCCCTGTAATTTATCTATCAGACCCATTGCTTTGCTTTACTAATCTACAGTTCAATAGACAATCCTGCGATCAACGTAGTCATTTCGTGAATTAATGTTAACTTTGCAATAAAAAATTAGTAGAACAATAGTAAATATTGAGATTCACGTTAAAAGAAATAATGCAACGCAAGTCAATGATGTCATAATTTATGTTTGCATGTCGATATATATTAAAAGTCGAAGAATTTATGTCTGGATTTTAGAAGACTTTAGGAGATTTTCATTTACAATCCTAAAATGTATTCTAATGTAGGTAATTCAAAATACATGTACATGACTGTGTAGTAGTCAGAATGCTATAAGAAAATGAACAAACAAATCATATGGAATGATACCAATGATACTAAAACCTCACAAAATCGTAACGCTTGTGTCAACGTTTATCTGATCATTGCAGTGACAATCCTCTTGTTTTAGTCAAAGAGTTGTCTGTATAACTGCACAGGTGCAAACGATGAGTAAATCCGCATTACTTCTTTAACAGTAGACCAACTGACAGTCGTGTACTTGTCCAAGCAGCTACAAGCTAAGGGTGAGTGATTTAAGCTCTGAAATTTGAATTTCTTGTTGGGAATTAACGATGTATTAAAAATAAGAAGGTGATAAAACAATACTCGTTGCGTTTGACAGTTAGGGACCCCATTTCCGTTAATTGAGTTTATCAAGCAAGAACATCGAAAATGAAATTGAGATTTTAATTCATCTAGAATACGATTTTTTCGCTAATAGAATGTTGGAAGATGGAACAGCTGACTGATATGTAAACGTTGTCAACAATACATAACTTTAATTTAAAATTTTAATTTCAAACATAGATTGGAGTGTACAATTATGAAATTATCGTTATATTGGGCGAAAATATTTTCCCATATCCATAAACTTGGTTTTCCATAGGTTGGTCAACAATATGATATATTTATGTACACTTTCCCTTATAATAAGCACTTACGAGTTTAGATGTATTTCAAATGCTTGACTAATCAAAATCGTTGCGTTTTAACAATTGTTACATACAAACAGTGCAGTGTTGCAGCCAAGACGAGGCCTTGTGACAACTTCCCCAGAATAGAACCGGTTGTCCTGTGGGCCATCTCGGGTGCACTCATGAGTCAACTACATTGGGTGTAGTCTGACAGTGATATATGTTACTGACAATGACCTGTGTTTAGCATGACTATTTTGAGGCATACCTTTACGTACTTTCGGGTCGCAGTTCCCTGTAGTTGAAAAAATTAGCGACCCGGTTGGTCGAAACGGGATGCAGTCGTGAATATCCATCATGATATATTACGGAATTTGTTACAAAGCTTTCAGTAAGTGTAATGACTTGACAGAAAATGCAATGCATCATAGTTGTCGATGCATTAATACTAGAGAAGTGCCGATGCTTGATATTTTCCTTGAAAGCCGGGCAATATTTGTTGTTACGTTGGGATCGCAGCACTAGATTCTGTTATCATAAAATTAAAGCAATCTCTAAACTAAAATTGCAACCAGACATGATCACGCCTACTGACACACTCACATTAGGGAACAGCCAACCGGCCGACTTAGAAACTGTTGACCATAGCTCAGTTGCAGCAATGGAGTGTGGTATGTGTAAATAATTTCTGCTGAGAAATTTGGAGGGAAAAAAAGAAAAGCCAGTGTGGCGAAGTCGTGACGTCATTGTACCTCACGAATATTAAATATCAACTGAATTCGTGTTGATAAGAGCATTGTGTGCCATTGCATGAATACATTGAAATAAATATCACAAGTAACTTTACTACTCTGCAGGGTTTTTGAACGAAATTTGTGTCAACGATTATGTAGTACAAATACTCTTTCATATGTATTTTATCTAAAAATAATATATACGACAAAAATCTTCTCAAAGTGACAGATATATATAGTGCAAGGGCTGAGAAATTGTAAAGTTATTTAAAAACTATCTACTGTTGATTGGCCAACCAGAGTGCTCAATTCAGGGTGTTTTATCTACTCGTATAAAGCCTTGGTCACCAAACTCCAGAAACGAATGACAGCGCCGTAGTAAAGTAGTGTCCAATCAAAAGTGAACATGTCATATTCTGTAGACATCTGGTACGTTTTAATATTCAAATTTGGTAACACAGCGGAAACCAGCGGCAATACAAATCTGCTGTGCCCTAGGGCATTTATATAATGTGCCCTAGGGCATTTATTGAATGTTCCATTACATTGGAAGGCTATTTCACAAATAAAAGTTTTAATTCATATCCTAAACATGTTACATTGACAAAGGGGACGGTTGACGTAAACACATTGAAAACGAAAATATATCAGTTAGGGGCGATAGTTTTTAAGTCGGATAAAACCTTCGTACTCGGGCTCTTCTGGTATATAAAGTCCAACCCAACGATAAAATGTCTCGGCCTGCGGCCTCGACATTTTATGGTTGGGTTGGACTTTATATACCAGAAGAGCCCTCGTACTCAGGCTTTATCCTATACTAAAACTACCTGTCTAGGGCAAAAACTGAATAGGTGATAATACGAATAATTAATAGTAAAAAGTTTCATAATTTGCATGCCCAAATAAAGGATTAAAGTTTATCAATCCTGTAATTGTCAATAAATCATAAAGTAATAAAACATTGAATTTATGCCACATTAATTCACGTTATTTTAACACGTCAAAAACAATAGCACTGTTAAAATAACCATTATATCATTGGTAACAACGCGTCCTGTCATAACATACGCGAAGCTGTGGTACAAAGAAAGTCGTGCATCGTTTTTAGAGTGACCTTCAGTCTGCGACCATAACGACTAGCTGTAAAGCTAATAAACATAGCTGTTTATGACTTTACTTGAAAAGACCACGATATAAACCGCTACAGCATTAGTTAAATAATATTTATGACCTGAATACCATAAACTGTTGACCTGCAAACATCAATTTTAGGAAACAAGCAATGAAAACACCTTTTAGAATTAGTCCGCTGCTTAGCTCAGTGTTCTTTAATAAGTATACAGTCTAGTTGGTTCAATTGGATTAAGAAATGTTTTGATGCCATTGCATTATGGTGACATTCGTCAAAACACTTTTAGTAAACTTATGACTCTCAGAGCCTGGCCCGTGCCTTCATCCGTGTGGGCAGGTGAAAATTTCTGTTGACGCATGATATTAAAAAAAATAAAACACCTATTGGGATTCCGTGTGGTGATTGTTCGAGCGAGATAAGAGTACTAGATTCTGTTTGCAAATGCTAAGAAGGCAAAATGATTTCGTGATCAATTATATGACTATTAGCATACATATATCAAGGGGAACCATTCTGCTGTCTTTGCGTTATTTTGACGAGAGGTGTTTGTGTATTAGTGTAAATATACTACTCTGAAGTAGTTTACACAGCAGAAATGAAAGATCCTAGAATACAAATACCTTGAAAAACTAAATACGTTTTTAAAGGAAAACAATAAAAATATTCAAGCAGGGCCGGAAATAAGTTAATTTGTCGCAATTATCTACCAATCATCAGTTGCACAGAGTATGTCGTCGCTATCACTGTACGTTAGACTTACCGTAATCAACTTTATTTTATATCTGTCGGACTCATAAACTACTACAACTCGGTGCCTCACCCTCCAAGTTCAAGCCAAAGGTATGTAGGATATGGCCTTAAGTGTTAAGTCTCTGAAAAAAGGGAGGGTATAAATTTCAATGCTACTGGTCCACGGTCTTTCTGCACGCTGAAGGGAATGACTGCATCTTCACGAGGGTTCATAGGGTTGGAGGGGTTCAAGTGGATCTTTTTCTTTTCTCTGTTACGGAAGGCTTTGCTCTTGCCAATCTCGAGGCGTATCTGGATTTCGTTGCTCGCTGGCAACCAGTGGAGATAAAGGTTGTTTTTTTCTGCTTGATTTCTTGTTGGAAGTCCCCACTTGCGGCTGCAGGACCCTGACCAGGCCCTTTGTCGCCCAATTGCAGCGCACAGTTGCAGAGTGTGGCCTCTGCAGCATGACCCAATGGCCATACGGCTAACATCCTGTGTGCTTCTTGGCGAAGCCCCACACCCGGACCTGTTTTCTGGCAATGTATCCAATCTTTTCGGCAGGACTGAGCAGCATCCCTTCTACCATGCCCTTACCATGCACCTTCGAAGGTTGTCCAGTTCTTACTGGCGTCTATGTCTCATTTCTGCATCGGGCATTTCGAAGACTTGGTGACCCTCTATCACCAAATTCAAAAACAACGCCCCCCGGCCGAAGAAATTGATCAGACCCTAAACACCCCTCTGCTCTAGGCGGAGTGCAATGTAACGTCTATGCAAGGTCGAGGTACTAGGTTCAAATTGATCGTTCAAAGTTCAAAAATTGACACTGGCATTGTCATTTAAATATTTCTAGTATTAAGCTACAATCACCAATACCTCTTGAGGAGGGACTCAAAAATGTCTTAGAATGTTCAAATACAATCCCAACAAACGCGCAATGTTTTAGAGTCCCCCTTTCGACATGCTACAATTTTGAAGTCCCCCTCAAAGGGTGGCAAAATGTGAGCGATATAGTGCTTCGTCCAAAAATATCAAATTAAAGTACATGGGAGTCTATTGGGTAAACTATCAACATTTTAAAATAAAAACAAGCTACATCTCTACGTGTATATGTGTGTGATGATTCATGTAAATATACTTTGCTTGAAGTGGCAGGTAAAAATTGAATGTTGGTACAAAAATGATTTTGGGATTTCATCGATAATTTTATTCACTGTACATGGTAGTCTATGAGAAAACTATGAACGCGTATTTTCCGGTATAAAGCTAGCAGTATATTTGTTCATCTATAGACGTTTGATAACTGATATAAAGGTGGTAGGTTGGCTTGGGAATTTTAGTGCACATGTGTACACGAAATTTAATTTTTTGAATATTGCCGAAAATATTGATCCACTATACATGGGAGTATATGACAAAAATGAGAATTTTTTCCCAATTTAAAACTTGCAATGTTTTTGCATATAGGGACACTAAATAATTGACATAATTGTACTTGATTCGAAGAAGGTGGTTAAATGTGCATATGTATACAAGAAATTCGATTTTTGAATTTCACCGCAAACCTATATCCCACTATACATTGTAGCCAATGCGGAAAATATGAATATTTTTTTTTGCAGTACAAAACTCGGTAAATCTGTGTATTCATGTATGCTTGATTATTGATATTAATGTACTTGTTAGGCGAGAACGGTTACAAGTCAATGTGTGTGCATGAAATTTGATATCGGAATTTCACCGAAATATTGATCCACTATACATTGTAGTCTATAAGGAAACTATAAATATGTTTTTCACGATACAAAATGAGTTAAATTTATGTATTTATAGACGTCTGATGATTTATATTTATGTACTTGATTAGACTCGTTGACAATTGCATGTGTACAAGAATTTCGATTTTGGAATTTCACTAAAAATGTTGATTCTCTATAAATTATAGTCTATGATGAAACTACGAATAACACGCAGGTTATCATCTCTCAAATTGTTATTCAAAGTTGTTTGACCTGAAACTTCTTAGCTGAAACTGATGACACCATGCACTATTCTAAATAGTTTGTATTCTGTCGCTGTCCTCAAAAATTAAAAATGTACATATGGCGACATGAACGTTTGACACTTACCTAGACAAAATGTATTGTCATTGGCTGAATGTTATCAAATAAGTAACAACATCGCAAATTGTTATTGAAAGGTCGATTTTGAACAGTTCAACTTCATATGCTTTCGCTATAGCTCGTGCGTATATGTTGTGAACTTATCAAAATTTCGTGGTAAATCATCCCTGAATTCGAAGGTGTTTTATTGTTAAATAATTGCCCAATGTTTCCACGAAGAAAAGCTACATTAAGGCAAAGTTTTGCCAGCAGACAACAAAAACACCACTGAGGGTATTTTTACTGGTGTTCCTATTAAAAAGCATCGCCCAGAAGTTAATTATTTACCAAAAATATACTAGGCTGCGGTCACAAGATCCCCTTATCTACGCCACGTTTGATTTTACAGACTGAAGGACGTAGAAGAAGTGCACACCAATACCGAAGTATGCTGATCTCCTGAAATTGTCTATGGCTTTATCATGGCTTCCAATGACAAAATTGTGAAGGCCCAGGTAAGCTGATTTTAAAGTGGTTTCCCACAATTATACGTGTGTAGTATATAACATATTAAACGTTCACTCTACTTTCCTGGGCAACTTAATTTCTATTATTGACGATCATGTATTGTTGCTTTTTTTAAAATTTGTGCACTGAATCTATCAAGTTGGAGAGCTCAGCTGTCGTCAAGTCGCCGACTATGATTGACATTTCATAACGTTGCTTTTCGGACCGGTACAAACATATGAAACATTTTTTTTCCAACCACAATCGTCTGGTACATGTCCCTGAAGGGGTACTCCTGATATTTTCGTTTTTGGGGTGTGACGCCCAGGTCGAAAACATCTACCAATGTTTATATAAAAAATGAGACTCATTGTTGGAGATAGGCTATACAAATTGTGGAAATTTCTCCTTTCTTCTGTTAAATGGGAAGGTTTTCCTAAAGTGTGGACCATCTGCTTTGTTATCGACCCATGCTTAGTGCTTTATCGGATGAAAAATTGCCCCATGTTTATGTTTTTTTTGAAAAAATTACCGATTCGGGGCAACATTTATCAGTAAACCTTTTCTATGCGTGTACCCACCAGGGAACAGGCACGCATGTTGTTGAAACTGGTCAAAGTATTCCCATATAAATATTTCACAGTCCGTCACGAGGTTCTCTGTACTTGTAGATAAAGGCATCCATGCAAGCGTTTGATCACGAGAGTTTAATTACGATGTTGCTATATGGTAGCAAAAGCCGAATGACGTTGTTTACGACAATCCTAGCAGAGAGTCTTTGTCGGTGATATAAATGACCAATCTATCTTTCTCAAAGTACAAACAAATGATTTGACTTACAGCTCTACAAATCTTGACACATGTTAAGAAAAAAAGGCAATGAAGGACAAGGATTTGTTTTGAAACCTGCGAGTAGTTTCCTCATTTGAAGAGATCACGAATCCACCTTTTGTCAGCTTTGCTGTTCTCCGCACCGCTGTCCAAGGAAATTGAAGAAATGTTTAAGACACATATGCGGACATATATTCTGCAAAGGTCAATTTTCTGCATGCCTATCAATATGCTGAAAATAACGTGTTTTATAGCTGAGACGATATACAAATGCATCAGTGAATATAACTAAATTAAATGTAAAAATGTTAACAAGCCCAATTCTTGATACTGTAATTTGTTCGAATTCATTTATGTTTTTGTATATCAACAATCAAGCAGTTTCGAAATACCAGTATAGCAGGATATAACTAATTGTTTTCTATTACAGCTTCTCTTTGATACAGCAGAGGAAGGTGATGTTCAGGGTGTTCAGTCCTTAATAAAACGTGGTGGTTATGATGTCAATAGTATAGTCGAGGATAATGATGATTACGTAAGTATAACGATCATCTGTTTCATGGTGTAAATATTAAAGGTATACTGTCACCTGTTCCAATTTTGCCAGAGTTACCATGGAAAGGGAAAATCTAACCAATCACAAATTTTAAGCGGGTGGCTGCTTTTAAAAAATAGCGCCCTCACATGGGCATTTTGACCATGTATAGGGATATTTAGATTACAGGTGACTGTATATCTTTAACAGAACAAACAACAGTGAAATGTCAAAAGACGTAAGCCGAGCAATGTGTAGTATGAAACCATTCCAACTGCCCAGTTCCAAAATTATGGAAATGAGTCAGGCAAAATGTCTTATACAAATACGCCCATGTAGTCGCTCACCATTCTGAAGCCGGACGATGCGTTTCCAACATCAAGGAGATATTGACATCATTCCACGGTCGATTTTCGCTAATATGTTAGCACTGGTCCAGACCCATGCACGCTTTAGTACCCTCGGTGGACCATGCTCATGAGTACCTGAGATGAGACCTGTCCTAGTCCGAGAAATAGCTTGATTTTCCTCGGGCGTACGCTTCAGTTAATTGTGTTCAACCAATGACTTCCGAATCAGTCTGCCATAGTATATTGCTTCAATTTTGTGATCACCTCAATACTGAAGCGAAAGTCTGTAAAGTAACTCCGCCATAAACGTCGAGGCTCCATGGCTCTTGCTGTTAGTAAACATTTTTAATGCCCATTAAGAAATACGACCTTTTGTAACAAAGCCCAAGATACCGAAGAGCAGGATTAGTTGTCAAGGTATAATTTCAAAGCTGCCCTTCAAAATGCAACCGGGACAAATAATGTCGTTAATACGGAATTGCCAAACCACAAAACTGCATTCTCGATCTCCAGCCATATATTTAATAGGCATGGCGCTTCACCTTTTGTATTTACACACCCTTATGCTCGGGGTCCTAAGAATTCCTGGCAACACTCGATTTAATTGCAGACACTAAATTATTTCTGACTGATGTGTTATTGTGAAGCTACGCATGGTTACCCATTCACGAAATATCTTTCAGCATGTCAAACAACATAAATAGTGTCTCATATTAAACACAATAATGGAAAAAAACGCTTTTTAGAAGATAATCCTGTTAACGAGCGACTTGGTGATCAAAGAATTACATTTCTGATAACCATCTCGATCGCGGTGTTCTGGTAGTTTTACGACCAGTTATGTCATATATCATGCTACAATTGATTATCGTAACAAACGATTCCATGATGAATCAAACAAAAGAATACGATTCATAATGAACGTAAATTAATTTACGCAAATACCACTAGTTGCCTCCGTGGCTTTATTTTTCTGTCACGCGGACGTGGGTACATGGAGGTAAAGGAGTTCTCTTCTACCTCCATGGTTAGTCGCTCGCTTCGATCATGGAGCAAGGAGTGGAGCTAGTACTTCCATGCTATTGGCAAGCATTGGGAATACCTTGGTCATTGCATGCTCATTGTCTTTCGAATGTCGTTACAAACGGCTATGCTAGGTCTGCATAGTTTACCCTGTTCGATGAACGTTAGTGTTGTATTTGTAGGAAAATTTGTGAAAGAAACAAAGTTCCCATGCTTCATTTGGAATCTTAACTGCCTTACATAGAGTGATCTTAATTCACTGCCCTCGTGTGTGGGTTGTCAACCTGGTGTTCTTTCCATCCCCCGGATTTCCAATCCGTGTGTGTGTGCGTAAACAAGAAAAGTAAACTTATGATTACTTCGACGTTGTGGGTATGCCGACTTTGGGCAAATAGGTCATATCAACCACGTCTTAATCTGTGTGGAGAAAAGTTGTCATGCAATAATGGCTAATGTTCGACAAACAAATGAAACAAACATGTTTTTGAAGGAAAGAAGCACATCTGCTTCAATTAAAACATTAAGTATAGCCGTAAAAGAGAAACAGTAACATCAGTCTTTCACTTAAACAAATAACATCTAATTTTACCATATATCCACATTTATCTCCAACCTTTTTATCTGCCTTAGATGTGATGTCAAATAAAGGAAATTAGGTACACAAACAGGATCCATCGAAGTGACACAAACTTTCCTGTAGCCAGCTTCATAAGAATGAAAATTGTAGACAACTGTTGCAAAACTCCACAAAGAAAGGCTATTCTGTAGTACCAAGTTGTTATTATGAACACAGCACATATTTATCCGTATACGCATCGGTATATTACATCATGGTGTTATAGGATTGATTATATTACAAGGGCCATACATTGTCAAAAGCGAAACTGGCGGCTTCAAGAGGGACCATCAGATCACATGCAAAAATTCGATAGAGGAAAATTGTACTGAACGACTAATGTTTCCAGCAATACCTTTTTTTCCTTGCTATTTCACGACAATAGCTGGAAATTAAACATTTAGCAACATTACGATTGTAATGTTGTACACGAGTATCTCCGAGAATTTGTGTGGATGTTTGGATGGCGAACATTTTCGATGACCGTTGAAAACCGATGTCATTGTATTTGAGACGAAGTAAACTTTCATTCTGCAAACTGTTATTGAACACATAGAAAAATGTTTTAAACAATTAATCCGAGTTGTGTTTAACATACGCCTATGTTCACCAGTTCAAAAGGTTGTATTGTCATGTAGCTTTAAGATAGAATGTAACTGTTTGGAGCGATTTACAAAACAATAAGGCTGTTATCTAGCTTGTATTTTTGTCATAGCTGGCTGTTGTAAGCGTGCTGCATCATACTTCACTTCCAAATACAAAACACTATTTGTCTGGCATTTTTATGTAATCTTTCAACTTGAAATCGCCATCAAGTCAGTGGTAATAAAAGTGCCGTTGTCATAAAAGTTCGAACAGTCAATATGAATAAGATCTTCATATGGAAATAGACACAATCTGAATAAACGAGAAATGAAATTACTTCTGTGAGAGAAACGACATTATTTGGCTGAAGAAGTTATAACTCGGATGACGTTTCCCTTCTGTTAATAAAGTCATCATCTTCCACTCTACCGGCGTGTTCATTACTAATTAAGGTGCACAGGTTCACCCGATGTGTTGTGCGGACTGAACAGTAAACGACTCAGGTTTTACTAATCTTCTAGTTAAAATGTTGAAGCGAATGCAAAAAAGTTGTGGCTTACATTGATAGAATGATTTTCAAGTTCAGCTGATTACCATGCGAGGAAACTAGAAAAGTGACAGGTAATATATGGCTGGAATTTAAAAAAAATATTGCACCGTTTTCAAATAACTAGGTGGCAGTTCAATGACTTGTGCAGCAGGCTGTAAAATTGCTCTAAAAGACGGACATTTCCCTCCCATATGTTATTTCGAGCACTGGTATCGCATAAACTAAGAGACGACGGGCTTGAATGTCGGCAGAATACCGCCAGTAATAAGTCAGTGAGTTGGTAGAAATAAAAAATTGTAAATTACAAGCTTTAAGTGATAGGGTAAGTGAAAGAGCCATAGGTTTACAATTCATATTCAAAGGTCTTTGACCAAGGAAGTACCTACCATATCATTTATAAGTTTCTCAGTGGAATCTTCAGCAAATACAATAGACGTAGTATACTGGTGTTATCACCCTCAATGGATGCGTAGCACTGCGGATTGGCGAGAGCACACAACTCTCAATCATCGGTTTTTATATATACTCAACGAGTATAACAGATGCATTTAGCCCACATAGAATTGTAATAAAGATACTTTTCACGATACGTTTGAATCCACCCTGACATAACAGATATAAAACAGATATGAACAAAGGCCCATACATTTGTCGGCGTATGGTAAGCCTTATTTCATCGTGAATTATTCTATGTACTCAGGGGCGAGTTTTCAGTTACTTCAACCAAGAAACCAACAAAACTTCATTTTTAATGTTGTTCGTAAATGCTGTTATCACTATATGTCAATTACTTGCGTTACTAGTTTCTATTCATTAGCTGAATTGTGACGCTATATACTAGTATTGGCGCTGTTTATGTTATTAATATCCCACTGATTACTGTGACTTGTGATTATATATATTTTGTCCGTTTATGCATTTAACGACACCGCAATTATTTCTTTTTGATTGATGAAAATCCCTTTTAAAATCGTTGAAATTGTTTACCTAGGGAAAAGCAACAGCATTGCATGCGGCTTCTCGAAAAGGACATGTAGACGTTGTTCAAGTGCTGATCAAACATGGTGCAGATGTCAATGCTAAGGATTCGGTAAGTAAATGTAAACCCGTACCAAATATGAAAAATCTGAATCATAATGATTTAACAACTAAATTTATATCTCTCCCACTGAAACGTGATAGTCACTTCATTGAATAATACCATGACATTATATGTTGCAGGGGTAAAACAACCAAAACACACTTCAAAATATAGAGGAACATATTATGGTCATCTTTGCAGTGGTCTGCTTGCGAATAGAGTGTCTTACCACTACCATAGCGTTTGACTTTATTCAACTGCTTGATTTATTTCGCAGGATAGTACAAAGTCATTTCAAATTTGTGTTTGATCATGTTGGTTGGGTAGAGATTCAAGCTACAACAAAAGCGATGTGACCTCGATGACCTTTTAACCTCCGATATGCATATACGCCTATAAATCAGTAACCACAAGTTCTATACCATCGATATTGGATGTAATAAGGGACCTTATAATGCCACATCCTGAACCTCATTCATTATGTACATATATTAGTCTTGGCTAGCCAATAGAGCTAGATGTTTGAATTTTGGTACACATGGATATGTTTTGGACAAAAATTGTTTTGCCAACACATCCAAGAGACCATTACGACCTTTCATCTCGATTTAACAAATATGCCTAGTATTGCCCATAAATAAATGCTAAATGTTCTAAATTTGATCGGATGAAGCACCAAATGGTATTAGAGGGTTATTGATTATAATTTTGGTACCTTTTGGAAATGTTTGCAAGTGTTTGGGCCCCATGAAGCTGCTGGCGGCTTTAATTAAAAGATTAAATTGATATTTCTAAAAAAATTAAATATAGCAGTCACACCACATGACCGATCCTTGCCTTTAGAAATCTTGAAAGCAGCCACACTAGGGATGATATGACTAAAATTTAAATTCAATAGCTGTGAAAACCAATATGGCCGTTGAACCACGTGACCCATCCATATACCTTTTGCAAACTGAAAAAATACCCTCACTAAAGTTGATATGAGCAAAATTTCAGTCCACATGGTGCATGTCTCCTTCAGTAAAAGGCTTTGAATAAAGGTTTATCACAAAAACAAATAAGGCTACCAAACCGCGTGACAAATCCTTATGCCTTTAGCAAACTTGATAGTACCCGCACAAGTGATGACATGAGTTCAAATTCAAATATTGTTCAGTTCAGTTCAAATATTGCCTTTGTCCCGGAGTTTGAAATTTTTGGATATAAAATTGGATTTAAAAAAATCCAATATGGCATCCAAACCACGTGACAGACCCACATGCCTTCCACAAATGTAATAGCACTTACACTTATGATGACATGAGTAGAATTTCGGTTCAAATGATGTTTTGGTTCTAAGGTTTAAGATTTTATAGATAACATTTAAATTTAGAAAAAAGGTCATAGGCTTATCGCAGCCGAAGCACGTGACGATCTAAATGACTTTCGCAAACTTGATAGTACACACATGTATTATGACATATGCAAAATATCAATTTAAATGGTGTCTTGGTTCCAAAGTTTAAGATTTTTAAAGATGAAACTGTTTATTTTGAAAAGCAAATGTTGCGGCCAAGGTCACGTGACCGATAATGATTTTATTAGAAAATTGTAAAGAAGAGAGATCATGCTTGCTACACAAAAAAATTCGAATTGACCAGACCCATAGATCACTAGGGAAAGCCACTTTTAGGTTTTCATAAAATCCAATATGGTGCCAGGTCACGTGAGTAATAAACGAATCAAGGATTAGGTCACCACCTTACATTAGCTCTGATCACTGTGCCAAGTTTGGGAAGTGTACATGCAGCGGTTTTCAGAAATTAGGCTTGCAAAGATTTGACGGAAGAAGTAAAAAAAAGAAGGAAAAAACAATGAAACCAATGGGGGCCAAGCCGATAGGCATGGGCCCCTAAGTATTGAAGTCCTACAAAAACAATAGGGTAACTCCAGGAACAACAATAGGTTACTTTGCAACCACCATGAGCAAAGAGAAAAACAGTACGTCTAATGATTGAGAAAAGAAATTACTTCTGAGCGATAAGCGACATAATTAGTTAGCTTTAGTTGTAACTAAGACGGTATTTCTGTTTCGTTTATAAAGTCATTATACTAGATTCTTCGAGCGTGTTTGTTTTTAGCTTACGTGTTCACACACGTGAGCTAATGTCGCAGCGATGCCTAGAAGTCTGTCTGTCCATCTGTCTGTGGGCCCATATCTTACAAACGTCTTATCAGATCAAAATCAAATCTTGCACATAGATTTTGTAAGGAAATAGCAAGAACTGATAAGATTTTGGTGGGTGTGACTTGCATATTTCATGCTCATTTATAATAAGTAATAATTTTAGAAAAATGAGACATACATTTAGAACGGTTGTACAGAATTGGATGATATTTTCTGCAAATGTTGATCACAAAGGGACTTAATCACGATACCTGGCTCGAAATGGACCAGGACCAGGATTAGTGCCAAGTTTGGGTGGGCGTTTTGTTGCATGGCCCTGCATAATTAGACTATTTGTAACGGTTGCGATCGTTCGCATTATCTACGTAATGTGTTTGCTCTCAAATTAGCTCGGATTAATATAGGTTTAGTCTCCTTTTACCGGTTCGTTTCATTTATGCCATGGCAATACTCGAAAAACAAGAAATAAAGAAAACATATCAATTTAATCATAAAGGAGCTTGCTGAGTACATTAACTGAAGTTTTGAAGCCATGTCAACGTTCATTTATTGGCTAATGACCACGACATATACATCCTTATTACAGAATTGGTGCCGTACATAGTGGAAGTAGTCATTAAAATGTTACAAACACTTATATAAATTACACATAACCCAAAGTTGGAAATTTCGTATGGTGAAATCACGAATTATGATGAAATTTGACGAAACTGTATTCATCTGTACGCGGACGTATGAGAACGATCAGGAGAATGGCAGGAAATCGGTGAACGATGCGATGTCATGACCGATCGCTAAAACCAGAATAGAAAGGAAGTTCACTACATTACGTAAGGGTCGAGACTTCCGTGAATCTCTTGTGTCAAAAGATGCGTAATAGCGATCGTAGTCGGCTGCTCGTTTGCTTGACGGGTGATCTCTACAACTCAGCATGAGTTAATGAGGAGTCCTAGCCTCTCGGCTTGGCCCCTATCGCTTTCATTGTTTTTTTTCTTCTTTTTCTTTCTCCGCTTCTTCTTCTTCTGTCAATTCTTTGCTATCTTAGATCTGGAAAACCGCTGCATGTACACTTCCCAAATTTGGCAGAGTGATCAGGGCTAATGAGAAGTGGTGCACCTGACCCTTGAATTTTTAATAACTCGGGTTACCTGGTAGCCATATTGGATTTTACCAAAATTGAAAAGTCGCTTTTCCTTGTGACCTGGGGTCTGGTCAACTGAAATTTGGTATGTAGCAATGTTCTTTAAATTTTGTTAATAAAATGGTTAGCGGTCACTTGACCTTGGCCGCCCTATTGGATTCTCAAAACAGAAAAATTTAATCTTTAAAAATTTGAAACTTGAGAACCAATAAACCATTTGAATTGAAATTTTACAAATGTAATTACAAGTATGAGTACTATCAAGTTTGTAAATGTCATTTCGATCAGTCTAGTGGTTTGGCGGCCATATTGTTTTGTTTTTTTTTTGTTTTTGCAAACAAAACCCCCTTATATTAGTCGGAAATCTTTTACTCCAGAACCAATGCACCATTTGAACTGAAACTTTGCTGTTATTATCCTTACACAGTTTGCCAAAATCATATGGATGGGTCACGTGGTTTGGCGGCCATGTAGGATTTCAAAAAAATCAACAATAACCATGAGATGATATTCAAAATGCTTCTTTACGAGAACAAAAGAGACCAGTTAAGCTTAAGTTGTGCCCATAGTGTCATCGGTGCAATTATTGTCAACCATAGTAACAGCTTAGGCCCCACTAACGCTGCTTGCAGCTTTAATTTATGTTTATTTTCGGAGCAATTTTTGCATGAAAAACTGCCACTAGAATCAAAGACAAACTTGGTTCATCTTCATTATTGAAGGAATTATAGTCCAATGTTTGTTGAATTCTTACTGTAGCGCAGACTCAATGAGAGTTGTCTTTTGACACGCGTATCCTGAAGCCTTTACGAGATCGGGTGATGACGCTTACTTGCTCACTTTGAACTGACAGATACAATGTTTAAACTGTTCAGACGCTTACAAGCTTTGTTTACTTCTCATAACTGAAGTCAAAATATTACTGGGACAACAGGTACATCAAAACCTTACCAGCATCGAACACGGCATGTGTGAAGCTCTAACATGTATATGTATATAAACCATACAGCCGTTTGCAGGGCCGGCATATAATATACAAAGCGACTGTTCAGTACCGTCATGTTCGCTCGTATGTTTGGATGGGGTGTTAAAACGTAGATCCCTTCTACTGACTATAATTAAATTGATTATGGAGGCATGGAGCTAGAAACGGAGACAACGGCCATGTTTTGATGGTTGTTTTCGATGTCATTGTAAATGCAAACTATGGATTCTCCCTGCATTTTTGTTTAAAAGGGGTATGCGCTTTTCGCAAGAACAATTGGTACTACTGCTAGTCCTCTTGCTAAGTCGCGTCCGAAGGGTTCAATTTCGTGATTGCACTATAGACGCTAGTAAAAGAGTGTATGACAACACAAAAACAGGATTGGAATAATTTGGGATAATTGGATTGTGAAGTAATGTCGATATAATCTGCAAATGTAACCTCATCTGCTTTTCTTTTTAAGTTACACACTTGTTTCTGTGAGTAATTTGTAATATTGCAACATTCAGCTATAGGGCACCGAAAACTATTGAGAAATTTGAAAATTATAATCAAACTACCCAAAGTAGTTCCAATCGTGTTACAAGTTTCCATCCTTTGCACGCTGATATAACTCTAACCGTACACACGGGTTGTTTACATCGTAATTCTTCTCATATGCACCGAATCTCCGTGTTACTAAATGATTGACATTTGTTTGAATCAAATAACGACTGTTTCCGAGGGGCAATTCCCTTTGTTCCGAATGTGATTTTTCCCGTAATCGTCGTAATTTAAAAAAAAAAACAAAATTTGTGAAACTTTGCGAATACCTGTATGGCCTAGGTGTTAATGAAACAGTCTACGTTGATGGCACGCCAAAGTTGTCTGTTTGAGAAATTTTTAGACTGATTTTCACAAAGCAGTCTACTTTGCTGTTCCCAGTTGTCACTCAAGCACCATATTGAATTTTCAATATATTGGTAGCCTTTAATATACCCCGCACACGGGTTAAATTTAATTGCTATTTGCATATTTGATAAATTTTCCTAATTAGGTATATGTATTTGAATTAAGATGATCAAAATTGACGAAACTTGGTATACACTAACAATTTTGATTGAGTGTAACATTTCGAGACGATCGGAACAACGTCGTTTAGTGTCAATTTCATCACGATAACATAAACATTGGATTGAAGTGCCACGAAAGTAATTAACTAGGCGCTATCAGTGTCTATGGACGTAGAAGGGGTCGTTTATTACACCATTGCTTCTAGGAGTAAACTTTCACCTGTGGACAATACATACTCCA
The DNA here is from genome assembly GCF_041260155.1 of Ptychodera flava. NCBI lineage: Eukaryota > Metazoa > Hemichordata > Enteropneusta > Ptychoderidae > Ptychodera > Ptychodera flava. Next base: position 2,166,113 of record NW_027248355.1, on the reverse strand, counting down.
CTAGGACAAGGAACTGAAATAAGGCAACCTTGAAAGTGAATAAAAATCAAACGACAACATGAACATATTTTATGTTGATAAATAAAGTTTAGAAACATCAAACAACACAAACAATATGCTGACATAAATCAGCACTACATAATCGAGACAAAATGTGTTGATAGCCTGGACATGCTGTAGTTTCGACTCATTTAAGCATGGTTTAGACAAAACAGGACAAGGGCACCAGTCTGGAAAGACTGTCTCACTAATTTGCTGGAAATATATGACAGAGACTCTAATCTTGCTGAGACAAAACACCAACACCAAAACTCAGTGCACGAGAGTGTATTAATAATAATAATGGGTTCTTATATAGCGCACATATTCACAAGTGCATTTTACAGTTATTATTACCCCTGGTCACTGGACCTAATATGATACCACTCAACTCCCTGGGGAGCAAACAACAGCTCACATGTGCAGTCAATAAGCGCAGCAGAGCTAAACGCACACATTACAACCACTGTCCTACCAGGTACCCATCACTCATGGGTGGGAAGAAGCAATGAGGAATAAAGTGCCTTGGTGAAGGATACAACGCTATGGCCGTACCGGGGCTTGAACTCACCATTGACTATGATAATCCTTTACGAGTGAGCTTACAGGCATTTGACTACACAGTAAACACTGCTGATTTTGCATTTCAATATCACAAATACTCAGAACATGAACACTTTTGTTTTATTTTAATATTTGAAAATAAAGTATCTTGCAGGAGTTGAATGTGTTGTACACTGCTAAAAAAACTTTTTGGTTAATGGTCTTCCTTTCTAGCATCGATAGAACTCGGGTGAAATACGACTCCTTCTACTTCTATAGACACTGATAGCGCTTTCACTGCATAAAAACCCTATAATACTTACTGTATTAACATGGATTATTGCCTGTATTTTAGCTGAAGAGTGCATATACAGATGAATACAGTCAATAATCCACTTTTTGTACTCAGCAAGCCTGTATTCATGTGGATTCATGTGAATTCACGTGTATTATACTATAATACAGGCAACTCATTAATGTGAATTTATCTGAATTATTGTGTTTTCATGCAGTGTTTGTTAATTACTTTAGTGGTTCCACAATCCAATGTTTTGTTATCAACATTATATTTACACCAAACGACGTGTTCCTATCTTTCTAAAATGTTACACTCAATCTAAATCTGTAGTATATATTGCCGAAACTAAGCTTATGATTCAACATTACTGAAAGTCATTAAGCATTTTTAATTTAGTCAACTCCCAATTTGCATATTAAATGAAGCTTTCTAACTAGGTTTATATATCTTGATTGACTTGACCAATATCGACAAAACTTGCTATGTGCAATGAGAATACTATAATACAACATTATTGGAAGTACTTAAGCATTTTTAATTCAGCCAATTCTTAATTAATCAGCCGAATATTACATTCGATGTACTCAGGGGTGAGTTTTCAGTTCTTTCAATCCATAAATGGACTATTCAAAATCTAATTTTGTAAATGTTGTGCACTATGTGCCAAATAGCTATATACTATTTGACGTGTCACATTATATATCTGGTTGCACACTGTGTGTTTTGTTAATTCTCTACGCATGAAAGCACACTCCTTGATTACTGTGACTTGCGTTTTCCAAACAAATTGTCAATTTATGCCTGTTACACCGCCAGAATTATTTATCTCTGATTACCGTAGTAACGTAATTTATCTTGTTTTTTTCCTAGCAAAAAGCCACAGCATTGCATGCGGCTTGTGGAGAAGGCCTTGCAGACATCGCTGAAGTGCTGATTGAAAATGGTGCAGATGTCAATGCTAAGGATAGGGTAAGTAAATGTGACTCCATGTCCAATACGGAAATCTGAATCATAACTCTATAAGAACTAAATTTCTTGCTCTCCCAGTGTCACTTCACTGAATAATACCATGACATTATATCTTGCCGTGGTACTACAATCCCACAACACCACTTCAAAATGTACAAGAACATAATATAGTCACCCTGGCAGTTGTCTACTGGCAAAAAGAGTATCCTACCACTCCCAAAGCGTTAGACCGTATTCAAGTCCTCGAAACTCGGAAATTCTTCTCCGGCGTGGGTTTTTTAACTCTGGTGTCGAAAACAATTAACAATAGAGATGACAGGCGTATATGTCGCACCATTTATGATCATGAGTCATTGATGGAGATAAACTGAAGAATTGTATTTTTTTTAAATTGTGAGTATGGTGTAAATTTAATACTCTTAAATTGCAAACTTTATGTGACACGGTAAGCGAAAGAGCCATAGATTTACAATTCATATCAGAGGTCGTTGACCAAAGAATGACCTACAAAGGCCACTTCTAGCTTTCTCAGCTGAATCCCTGACCGATAATGTAGATGTATTTAATTGGTGTTAGGCCGTCTTTAGAGGCGCAGAACCATAGTACGGGTGAGAGCACACAAGTCGCAACATTGGATGTTCGAAACATTTATCAGCAAGATGTTTAACATACTTACTGAGTATAACAGATACACTGGATATCACCTAAAATCATAATTGTGCGATTTTTTCGATACATTTCAATCTTACCCGGCATAAAAGATATAAATATACATATGGAGAAAGGCCGATAGATAAGTTAGCGTAAGGTAACCCGTATTTGATTATTTATTACATTCGGTGTACTCAGGAGTGAAATGTGACTTGTTTCGAGTCATTCATGAACAATGCAAAAACTCAGGTTTAAGTTTTGTTCGTAAATGCTATTGTTAATTATACCAGGTATCAATTTCTCACGTTACCAGCTTCTATTAATTATAGTATATTATTGTGCTTTACTAACCAGTATGCTAAGCTGTGTGTTTCTAAATGTTCCCATTCACATACGCACACTCATTCATTACTGTGATTTGCCAGAAATTTGTCAGGTGACGCTTTTTATCGCGCCAAAATTATTTATCTCTGATTGATGAATTACCGTGTTAACATCGTTGACAATGTTTATTCCAGGGCCAATCCACAGCATTGAATGAAGCTTCGAGACGAGGCCATGAAGACGTCGCTCAAGTGCTGGTTCAACATGATGCAGATGTCAATGCTGAGGATGAGGTTAGTCAAAAGTGATACGGGACTTTGTATTGATATGTGAATCATAACCCTTTAACAATTGAATGTATCTCACTAAAACTGAAACGTGAGAGGGACTTCATTGAATAACGCCATGACATCATATGTTGCGGTGGTCATAAAATAACGCTGCAGCACTTCAAAATGTAGAGGAGCAAACTTTAGTCACCGGGGTCGCGATCTGCAGGTACGAGTCCGTGTTGAAGTACAAAAACACACTGACCCTGCCTATTGAGCATTTAACGGTGCTCCCCATCGCCAAAGTCGAAAACATGGTGATCACCGATGGATTAACCACCCTACCCCAGGCTGAAGAAAGTGACCAGTTTCTTGGATCTGAAAATTACCGAGTGCTTTAAGTAAAGGGTAAAATGTTCTTTTAATGACCCGAGTTCGTTGTAAGCTACATGCCTAGATTTACACGATTGTTTTATTCATGACGTTGGCGACTGATCGGTCATTGCTGTATTGGTATTGTTACAAAAAGACCACCGATGTATGTCCAAGACACATGTACCGGCTACAGTGAATGGTGTTTGTCATCCTATTAGGTCCGCTTACAGCTGACTAATTGGCTGGACCCTTTCTCTTTGGTCTCATTAGGGAGTCTTCAGATTAGTACACGGGGGTGGGGCAGGGTGAATTGGGGAGGGTCACATTTTTAGAAAACTGTGCAAGGGTGAGGGTCATTTTTTATAAACCTATCTTGGTAGGTCACTCCTATCTTGGTGGGGGGTCACTTTTGACAGAAGCTGATTCTATGGCCAAACCTTTGATTGCCTGTGTGATTTTTTCTGAATAGGAAATCACCAACGAAATAAACAGATTCTTTCAAATATATACATTATCCACAAGTTTCACAATAAAGCAATGAAAATGTAATGGTATCCTACATTAACCACCTTGAACAGTCAAAGCTAGGGTAGTTACAAGTCCATGGTTTCGCAAGAAATTTGATTTTTGAATTTCACCGAAATATTGATTCACCATACAAGGCTGTCGATGATGAAACTATGAATATTTTTTTTCCAATACAAAATTAGATAAATCTGTACATGTATGTATTCTTGATTATCTCATATACTCTGTCAGCCGAGAGTTGCTGATTGACTGGAAATATTGGAATGTCTGGTTATTTCTAATTCTCGTAAACACAACCATTGTATGAATACCTCCATGCTTTGTGCACCTCAATGCAATGCTCCTTGCATCAAATGCCCAGAGGAAAGCCAAATTCCAAGAACTGGTGTCTTTTTACCAAAATTGACCTTCAACAATCATAATGTATGTTTTTTGCACCAAGATTTCAGCATCAAATTTTTGTTTTTATTCTCTTCACTATGTAGACCGCGAAGGTTGATTGTACAGCTTACTGTAGCGGCCTCAGTGAACAAGCGTTGTATGGTTGACGCCTGTCCTTTCTTCTACGAGCAGCCCTGATCAGTGGTGATAGCTCATCTGATAGCAATACCACGATCATTCTTGTGGCTAGCTTATTAGCACAACATAAAGCAAAAACAAAGGTCAAATGCACTTGTATGGCACAAGCGCCAGTACTATGCGTGCATTATCATTAGTTTTTCCAGTGTCTAGCTGCGAAAATTGCAGGTCATGGGCCGTGCGCGGTCTTTTTCTGACCTGTTGGCTGTGCAGCGCCGCTTCAGGCTGGAGCTGCTAAGTCAACACGTCAGAAAAGGCGGTGAATGGTTTGTGGGCTACAATATAGCAGCCAGCCAGGTCCTTTTTAGCCCTGCCATGGTGCATTTTAGCTCTATTGCCCTGAGTACAATACTATGTGTTCCCAGCGCGGCGGTATAGTCCTACCACCTCCCGTCCAACACCTTATAATGCCGGGAACACACAACATCGTACGCTGGGTTACTAGGGTCCTTCTATGTGAACACAAGCTCTGATGTGTGCAGCATTGTGAATGCAACATTTTTATGTAAATCCGCTTGCGACCAGCATTATGTGAAGATTTGGAAGTCACTATCTTGTTTCGAAAACGAGGTGTATGCATATAAAAATTTCCCAGTCCCAGCTGTGTCAAAAACGGGTCTGTATGTATAATTGTGCAGTTGTATTACGAAAGCGAGGCCCTTTATGTATAATTTTTGCAGCTGTGTCAGAACGAGGCCCTATATATATATAATTTTGCAGCTGCCTGAAATCGAGACTGAACGTAAATGTTTTCAGCTGTATGTCTCGAAAGCGAGGCTCAGTGTAAATTTTCGACCCTTTTCCCAGCATAGGCTCTATGTGTGTACGTAGTTATGTAGTTATGTAGTTATGTAGTTATGTATATATGTATGTATGTATGTATGTTTATGTGTGTATGTTTATATATATATATATATATATATATATATATATATATATATATATATATATATATATATATACATGCAAACACGCACACACACACATATATATGTATGTACATATATGTATATATATATATATATATATATATATATATATATATATATATATATATATATATATATATATATATATATATATATATATATATATATTATCACAAGAACTGGCCCGTATCTCCACCTGTGTGATGTACACCAGCACAGATAAGAAATCCATATTACCCCTGTTGTACGTAATCAACCGGAACTATTTTCCTGCATGGTACCTTTCCTACCTGCACGTCGAGAGGCGACGAACACAGACCGATTTGTCGTGATCGATGCCATGCTGTCATGACAATTTTACAAAAAAGGTGACCCGACAAATCCGCACATGGAAACATAGACGGCATGTCCTATGAACTTTCGAGCCGCAAAAACTATAGCTATTATCGAGAATCGAATGTGGATACCGTTGATCGTTTTTTAATGGCTCAGTAACGTCGCGTCGCGGCTATAGACAGCTTATGTCTTCGCTACAGCCTTACGCTGAGGGTTTGATTCCGAGCTACATTACGGAATTGTTTGTGTGATGAAGGACATTTATCGTTGTTAGTCGAATGACTTTATGCTTTGCCCCCTATGTCGCTTTCCCGAAGATTATACTGTACTCATTTATTAAGTTGAACCTACGTTGAGGTGTAGATTTCAGGTTTATCGCCAACCGGGATCGCCAGGTAATTTACAGGTACGACTTCCACATTGAGCCTTGCCTTTCGACTCGACTGGAATCCGATGTATTTCGAGAGTTGACTCAGAAAACACACACATCAGAACGGAGTTTCCGTCAAGTAATAAAATTAGGATGTATCTTCGGGCGAGATATGTGTCACTGCAAACATCAAAGTCCGTCAGACGAAAACATAGACGACCGAGATCGGAATCCGATTTGACACCGGCGGAGACCAGTGACGGCAGCCTTGTGGCCACACACAAAACAAACATGCGATGTGGCCTACTATTTGTGCCATCGAATTGAATCTTTCGCGCTCCCCAAAGTCGAAAACTTGTGTGATTTTTTCAAAAGCCACAGCATCTCTAAGAATGAGAAATACTGTTTCGATCGTGTCGTTGCATTTTACTTCATAAATCTATTCGTAAATATTCTAAATACTATGGCTATCCGTCGCTAGCGCAGTGAAAGCCATGTTCGCCGATAGACGACTTGCCGCGCCTGGCATCGACAGCGCGAGACAATGATTAACACGATCACGTGACCGAATCCGTATGTCTGATTGGTAGAAATACCGTTCCATGTATCAAAATTTGAACTTAATGGGATTTATGAATGAAAGTATATATATCTACTGGGTGACGGGCCGCTTTACCCGTTAAATGAAAGTGAGCCGCGTAAATAAAAGACAAATCGCGACGAAATTATGCAATTTGTTACAATAATTTTGATTCCTCTACGTCAAAAGAAAAATAAGGAGACTGTTCATGCCTTAAGTATATAATCCCATGGTATTTTTCTCTGTTTGACGTCATCGTACACTCGTGTTTTTCGCGGAGCCGCACAACTTCTCGCCTTCGGCTCGAAGTTGTACGGCTCCGCGAAAAACACTCGTATACGATGACGTCAAACAGAGAAAAATACCATGGGATTATATATATATATATAATTCCGTCGAACTTAAGACGATAAAGCCTTTTGTTCCAGACTCAATTTTGTTTGGTGTTTTTCTGTTATGTTATATCATAATAACACAACAACATGAAGAAACAACGTCAAAAGGCTCTCTTGTTCTTACGATTGTAGAGAACAACACAAGATTTACATGCAAATATCCAGAGTATGACACGCTTGCATTGTCGCAATAATATATTCCACTTTAAAGAGTAATTCGCCAAATATTGTTCTGTAAGTTCTAAATGTCAAAAAAATGAGCTGCTGAAAGTGGTGACTTCTCCCTTGCAGGTGTCGTAACTGTACTTTGAGAAGCTTTTCGAAATTCCAATTTTTTTGATGGGCAGCAATATGTTGATTTTATAGATAAAGGTTTCTGTTTGTGTTTTCCACGTTATTTATTTATTTTACCGCGTCCTGTATATTAAATTCATTCAAAAATTCAATTACATAGCACATAAATAATGGCATCTTTTGCTTTTTACTTGTATTAAGTACAGGAAAACGTGCAATGACCTCGACATGCGACGGACAAGTATGAGAAAACGTGAAATCTGAGATATCACATCTAAATAACGACATTTTTTGTGACTAAGTCTTCCTTAATTATTCATGTTCTTTTTTGTCGCAAAGACTAAATATTTCAGCGTGATCTACGTACGAAGTAATCTTTTTACAGTGAAGATATCTTTTGCATTTTCATCAATTACTTTTCAGTATTTTTAAAATTACATCACAAGGTCATTTAGAGGAAACACCGTGTTATCAGAAACACATCGGTGTTCTTTTAAGATTTGGAGCGAAGCCTGACATCGTCAGGAAAAAACCTAGGATCTTGATGTTAAACGCCAGACAATGCAGATATTCCTTTCCTCCTTTTAAAATACAACCGCCTAAATGCTATTTTTTATATTTTCAAACAGGTTAAACGGACCCCGTTGTATAATGCAGTGATGGAAGGTCACGAAGCCACTATAGAATTACTGTTGCAAGCTAAAGCAATAGTCGATATAAAGGACATTGTAAGTATTATCTCCGCTGATATTTTAGCGCACAATTGTTCCATTCCGTGGGGTTTGCGTATTTAGGGTGGGAGATATCATCGTGATATGCGCATGATTTTAGTTTTAGGATTTCATAGAATGTACCAAGTTCCCTCGCCAAAGATTTTCTCTTCATACATGTTTTTAACTATTTCTTGTACCATTTCCACCATTTGATCAATGCCGCCCTGTGTTGCTTAGTTGTGAAAGGGACAGTGTGCTTATAATGAACAGTATGTTTGCTGGCGGCTTTGGGAACAATTAAACTCGCATGCGTCTACTGACGAAAAAAAAACTGTCACCGCCACCTGCGAATTGCTAACAGCTAGTTTATTTTTGTCGGCAGTGGCTTTGGGTTCTAAGTAATGCGTTAGTTATCGCCAGTGGCTTTTGGTTAGATAACATTCCTGCTATCAATATCGATTGATTCAGAAAGTATTGCTTTATGGAGAATTGTAGTTACTGCTGTTTGCATTGTGGTTTTATCGCTGTTAAAGATAAATTTTGCTCCATTCTTCTATATATCTAACACAAGGATAATTGAACATGTATACTAAATATCGTTCCGTAGTTTTGTCTTAGAAATTGTAACCTGACGTTATACTACTCGGAATACTTCACTTTATAACAGTAATTTAAACGTACATACACAGTGTAGACTTCTCCATAACTCCGTTAAAAAGAACTTAGGATAAACCATGATAAAACGTTTGTTTTGATGTGTCATGAGTGAACAGCCAATCGTATTACTATACGAACGGGATCTGTGGAATTGTCCTTTCTAGGATTTAAACTTCACATCAGAATCTTAAAAGCTACTTTTTGCAACATTTCACCAAACATGAAAAATTTGGTCGAATTCAGTGAAGTGTAATATCAACTTCAAAGACTTAATCGTCGATAAAGGCATTAGTATTTGCATCTCTTCACTTGTGGTGATGGTCGGAAGATTTTGACAACGATAAATAACAAATGCCTCCACGATAAAGGATAATACTTATATGCCTACCAAGAAATGATTAGTTGGTAAAGGAAAAATATGTTTTGCGTAACATGCAAATAATGTACTTATTAAACGACTACCTACCAAACGTTATGTTATGGTAGAGATTATCTTGCCAGTAATATTGTGCGTGAATATCAACATTTTCCCACCGTTCACTTACCTCGGTAAAGATGACACCATTATTTCGGTCACTAATTGAAGCCATTAATTCAAAAGAGGAGCACACAGGATGCTTTACGTCAGCAGTAAGTGCTCGCGCTTTGCGTAGTATTGCATTATCAGTGACTGTGCACTGAAAGGGACGGAGTGAGTCTAGCAATAATTGTAACAGCTGTTTGCGAGATTTTCAACAACTTCTTGTGATTTACGGTAGACAGCAACGAGAAATAACATACATTGCAATAAGTCAGAAGTGGTTCAATAATACTCCGATATAGTAAGATTAACAGGTATGAATATACATCAAAGGAATGTAGCCTTTAAAGCACGTGCAACATCTGCTGATATTTCGTTTGAAGAGCTGCTGTATAGTGACTAAATGAGAGTTTATTGTCGAGAATTACGCATAAATACTTGAAGAAGGTCACCTGTTTAACAGCAATTTGGGTCATTTTGGTCAAGAAGCTGATGGAAGTCGATCTTAAACTCTTTCGTCTTTGATACATTTAGCTCTAAGAAATTCGAGCTACACCAGTCAGAAAGATATTTTATCGAATTTATGTAATCAATTTTCGAGTTAAAATCACTTAGTAGAGCAAATACAGCAGCATCATCAGAAAATTTGGCTAGTTGGTGAACTACTCTCATTCCAACTTTTCCCCACACACATCTGGCCTGCTTGAGATTATAACACATGCTGTAATACTACTGTTCTAAATGTTTATCTACAATGTTAGATTAGCCCAATGTTTTGACACCTTTCACGAAGCACGTATGTGATTGGATAAAATGGCTGTTCTGAGCATTTGTAACTACCCCTAGGCCTATACACTGGTCAGACATCCGGTTGTCTGAACAACAAAAAGCTGTCACACTACTACAAACTTTTGTTTGAGACGCCATGCCAAGTTTCTTCTCAGTTGGTTCTAGCATAGGGGGGATTTAGATCATATGCTATAAGACAGCTCAGCAAACAGTACAAAAATAGTATGACATAAATTACAACTGAAAATTCATCTAAATTGATATACTGAAACTGTATAGCAATCGAAAAATACGAACTTCGGTCATTATTTTTCAGCATGATGTGACACAATAAATGACTCAATCACCGCACTAAAACCTGGATGTCCCGTGACGAGAATAGAGAGAAGCCGTCGGGGATGGGGGAGGGGCTAGAACTGCAACAAAATGACATCAAATTGTTCAAGTTGGCGACGGTCATTTCAGTTCAGTAAAGATAAAAATACAATCAAATTTGCAACACACATCCGGATTGCGACCCATTCGATGACCAACTCTTTCCACATTGGTAGGAATGAGACATGGTGCCATCAGACTAGTTCCTCTCTGGGGACATTGCCAAGAGGAGAAACTACCGATCAGCTGTTTTGCTACTTGGGCGCGAAACATGAGCTGACGTCTGTATCTCGATCCACTTTGACCGTATCCATGAACTGATGCCATGTTGTGGAAAGCGTTCATGAGTGCCTTGTTCAGCTTGTGGTAAAACACAGCTCTGTGCCACCGTGGCGATGATCGACCAGGCGTGTAGTAAGCCAGCTGTTGATCAGTCAAGTCAACACCTCTGAAGTACTGATTGTACATTACAGCAATGTTCGGCCATATTACTTCAATTCGTTCAAAAGCACCGGTTCTTTTATCTTTACATCGACGCCTCACTAGCGCTCGATTCGGTCTTTCCCCGGCATAATGTCAA